>NC_091975.1:15538796-16153940 GCF_036711975.1 Onthophagus taurus | reverse complement strand
TTGTAATTTCCACATTCTTGAAAAAATCTCCACAATGGTGCATCTGGGAGCAAAAAAGTCACAGACCATTGTGTTAAGGGAACAATTTGCTACAACTTTTGTAGTAAAAGTTTTTCTGTATTCTGTTCCGGATACCGTTTTTTTTCAACACTCTTGTAATTTCCACATTCTTGAAAAAATCTCCACAATGGTGCATCTGGGAGCAAAAAAGTCCCAGACCATTGTGTTAAGGGCACAATTTGCTACAACCTTTGTCGTAAAAGTTTTTCTGTATTCTGCTCCGGATACCGTTTTTTTTCAACACTCTTGTAATTTCCACATTCTTGAAAAAATCTCCACAATGGTGCATCTGGGAGCAAAAAAGTCACAGACCATTGTGTTAAGGGCACAATTTACTACAACTTTTGTAGTAAAAGTTTTTCTGTATTCTGCTCCGGATACCGTTTTCTTTTCAACACTCTTGTAATTTCCACATTCTTGAAAAAATCTCCATAATGGTGCATCTGGGAGCAAAAAAGTTACTGACCATTGTGTTAAGGGCACAATTTACTACAACTTTTGTAGTAAAAGTTTTTCTGTATTCTGCTCCGGATACCTTTTTTTTTCAACACTCTTGTAATTTGCACATTTTTCAAAAATTCTCCACATTGATGCATCTGGGAGCAAAAATGTTGGAGACCATTGTGTTAAGGGCACAATTTGCTACAACCTTTGTAGTAAAAGTTTTTCTGTATTCTGCTCCGGATACCGTTTTTTTTCAACACTCTTGTAATTTCCACATTCTTGAAAAAATCTCCACAATGGTGCATCTGGGAGCAAAAAAGTCACAGACCGTTGTGTTAAGGGCACAATTTACTACAACTTTTGTAGTAAAAGTTTTTCTGTATTCTGCTCTGGATACCGTTTTTTTTCAACACTCTTGTAATTTGCACATTTTTCAAAAATTCTCCACATTGATGCATCTGGGAGCAAAAATGTTGGAGACCATTGTGTTAAGGGCACAATTTGCTACAACTTTTGTGGTAAAAGTTTTTCTGTATTCTGCTCCGGATACCGTTTTTTTTTCAACACTCTTGTAATTTCCACATTCTTGAAAAAATCTCCACATTGATGCATCTGGGAGCAAAAAAGTCACAGACCATTGTGTTAAGGGCACAATTTGCTACAACCTTTGTAGTAAAAGTTTTTCTGTATTCTGCTCCGGATACCGTTTTTTTTCAACACTCTTGTAATTTCCACATTCTTGAAAAAATCTCCACAATGGTGCATCTGGGAGCAAAAAAGTCACAGACCATTGTGTTAAGGGCACAATTTGCTACAACCTTTGTAGTAAAAGTTTTTCTGTATTCTGCTCCGGATACCGTTTTTTTTCAACACTCTTGTAATTTCCACATTCTTGAAAAAATCTCCACATTGATGCATCTGGGAGCAAAAAAGTCACAGACCATTGTGTTAAGGGCACAATTTGCTACAACCTTTGTAGTAAAAGTTTTTCTGTATTCTGCTCCGGATACCGTTTTTTTTCAACACTCTTGTAATTTCCACATTCTTGAAAAAATCTCCACAATGGTGCATCTGGGAGCAAAAAAGTCACAGACCATTGTGATAAGGGCACAATTTGCTACAACCTTTGTAGTAAAAGTTTTTCTGTATTCTGCTCCGGATACCGTTTTTTTTCAACACTCTTGTAATTTCCACATTCTTGAAAAAATCTCCACAATGGTGCATCTGGGAGCAAAAAAGTCACAGACCATTGTGTTAAGGGCACAATTTACTACAACTTTTGTAGTAAAAGTTTTTCTGTATTCTGCTCTGGATACCGTTTTTTTTCAACACTCTTGTAATTTGCACATTTTTCAAAAATTCTCCACATTGATGCATCTGGGAGCAAAAATGTTGGAGACCATTGTGTTAAGGGCACAATTTGCTACAACTTTTGTGGTAAAAGTTTTTCTGTATTCTGCTCCGGATACCGTTTTTTTTTCAACACTCTTGTAATTTCCACATTCTTGAAAAAATCTCCACATTGATGCATCTAAGAGCAAAAAAGTCACAGACCATTGTGTTAAGGGCACAATTTACTACAACTTTTGTAGTAAAAGTTTTTCTGTATTCTGCTCTGGATACCGTTTTTTTTCAACACTCTTGTAATTTGCACATTTTTCAAAAATTCTCCACATTGATGCATCTGGGAGCAAAAATGTTGGAGACCATTGTGTTAAGGGCACAATTTGCTACAACTTTTGTGGTAAAAGTTTTTCTGTATTCTGCTCCGGATACCGTTTTTCTTTCAACACTCTTGTAATTTCCACATTCTTGAAAAAATCTCCACATTGATGCATCTGGGAGCAAAAAAGTTACAGACCATTGTGTTAAGGGCACAATTTACTACAACTTTTGTAGTAAAAGTTTTTCTGTATTCTGCTCCGGATACCGTTTTTTTTTCAACACTCTTGTAATTTCCACATTCTTGAAAAAATCTCCACAATGGTGCATCTGGGAGCAAAAAAGTCAGAGACCATTGTGTTAAGGGCACAATTTGCTACAACCTTTGTAGTAAAAGTTTTTCTGTATTCTGCTCCGGATACCGTTTTTTTTCAACACTCTTGTAATTTCCACATTCTTGAAAAAATCTCCACAATGGTGCATCTGGGAGCAAAAAAGTCACAGACCATTGTGTTAAGGGCACAATTTACTACAACTTTTGTAGTAAAAGTTTTTCTGTATTCTGCTCTGGATACCGTTTTTTTTCAACACTCTTGTAATTTGCACATTTTTCAAAAATTCTCCACATTGATGCATCTGGGAGCAAAAATGTTGGAGACCATTGTGTTAAGGGCACAATTTGCTACAACTTTTGTGGTAAAAGTTTTTCTGTATTCTGCTCCGGATACCGTTTTTTTTTCAACACTCTTGTAATTTCCACATTCTTGAAAAAATCTCCACATTGATGCATCTGGGAGCAAAAAAGTTACAGACCATTGTGTTAAGGGCACAATTTACTACAACTTTTGTAGTAAAAGTTTTTCTGTATTCTGCTCCGGATACCGTTTTTTTTTCAACACTCTTGTAATTTCCACATTCTTGAAAAAATCTCCACAATGGTGCATCTGGGAGCAAAAAAGTCACAGACCATTGTGTTAAGGGCACAATTTACTACAACTTTTGTAGTAAAAGTTTTTCTGTATTCTGCTCCGGATACCGTTTTCTTTTCAACACTCTTGTAATTTCCACATTCTTGAAAAAATCTCCATAATGGTGCATCTGGGAGCAAAAAAGTTACTGACCATTGTGTTAAGGGCACAATTTACTACAACTTTTGTAGTAAAAGTTTTTCTGTATTCTGCTCCGGATACCGTTTTTTTTCAACACTCTTGTAATTTGCACATTTTTCAAAAATTCTCCACATTGATGCATCTGGGAGCAAAAATGTTGGAGACCATTGTGTTAAGGGCACAATTTGCTACAACCTTTGTAGTAAAAGTTTTTCTGTATTCTGCTCCGGATACCGTTTTTTTTCAACACTCTTGTAATTTCCACATTCTTGAAAAAATCTCCACAATGGTGCATCTGGGAGCAAAAAAGTCACAGACCGTTGTGTTAAGGGCACAATTTACTACAACTTTTGTAGTAAAAGTTTTTCTGTATTCTGCTCTGGATACCGTTTTTTTTCAACACTCTTGTAATTTGCACATTTTTCAAAAATTCTCCACATTGATGCATCTGGGAGCAAAAATGTTGGAGACCATTGTGTTAAGGGCACAATTTGCTACAACTTTTGTGGTAAAAGTTTTTCTGTATTCTGCTCCGGATACCGTTTTTTTTTCAACACTCTTGTAATTTCCACATTCTTGAAAAAATCTCCACATTGATGCATCTGGGAGCAAAAAAGTCACAGACCATTGTGTTAAGGGCACAATTTGCTACAACCTTTGTAGTAAAAGTTTTTCTGTATTCTGCTCCGGATACCGTTTTTTTTCAACACTCTTGTAATTTCCACATTTTTGAAAAAATCTCCACAATGGTGCATCTGGGAGCAAAAAAGTCACAGACCATTGTGTTAAGGGCACAATTTGCTACAACCTTTGTAGTAAAAGTTTTTCTGTATTCTGCTCCGGATACCGTTTTTTTTCAACACTCTTGTAATTTCCACATTCTTGAAAAAATCTCCACAATGGTGCATCTGGGAGCAAAAAAGTCACAGACCATTGTGATAAGGGCACAATTTGCTACAACCTTTGTAGTAAAAGTTTTTCTGTATTCTGCTCCGGATACCGTTTTTTTTCAACACTCTTGTAATTTCCACATTCTTGAAAAAATCTCCACAATGGTGCATCTGGGAGCAAAAAAGTCACAGACCATTGTGTTAAGGGCACAATTTGCTACAACTTTTGTGGTAAAAGTTTTTCTGTATTCTGCTCCGGATACCGTTTTTTTTTCAACACTCTTGTAATTTCCACATTCTTGAAAAAATCTCCACATTGATGCATCTAAGAGCAAAAAAGTCACAGACCATTGTGTTAAGGGCACAATTTACTACAACTTTTGTAGTAAAAGTTTTTCTGTATTCTGCTCTGGATACCGTTTTTTTTCAACACTCTTGTAATTTGCACATTTTTCAAAAATTCTCCACATTGATGCATCTGGGAGCAAAAATGTTGGAGACCATTGTGTTAAGGGCACAATTTGCTGCAACTTTTGTGGTAAAAGTTTTTCTATATTCTGCTCCGGATACCGTTTTTTTTTCAACACTCTTGTAATTTCCACATTCTTGAAAAAATCTCCACATTGATGCATCTGGGAGCAAAAAAGTCACAGACCATTGTGTTAAGGGCACAATTTACTACAACTTTTGTAGTAAAAGTTTTTCTGTATTCTGCTCCGGATACCGTTTTCTTTTCAACACTCTTGTAATTTCCACATTCTTGAAAAAATCTCCATAATGGTGCATCTGGGAGCAAAAAAGTTACTGACCATTGTGTTAAGGGCACAATTTACTACAACTTTTGTAGTAAAAGTTTTTCTGTATTCTGCTCCGGATACCGTTTTTTTTCAACACTCTTGTAATTTGCACATTTTTCAAAAATTCTCCACATTGATGCATCTGGGAGCAAAAATGTTGGAGACCATTGTGTTAAGGGCACAATTTGCTACAACCTTTGTAGTAAAAGTTTTTCTGTATTCTGCTCCGGATACCGTTTTTTTTCAACACTCTTGTAATTTCCACATTCTTGAAAAAATCTCCACAATGGTGCATCTGGGAGCAAAAAAGTCACAGACCGTTGTGTTAAGGGCACAATTTACTACAACTTTTGTAGTAAAAGTTTTTCTGTATTCTGCTCTGGATACCGTTTTTTTTCAACACTCTTGTAATTTGCACATTTTTCAAAAATTCTCCACATTGATGCATCTGGGAGCAAAAATGTTGGAGACCATTGTGTTAAGGGCACAATTTGCTACAACTTTTGTGGTAAAAGTTTTTCTGTATTCTGCTCCGGATACCGTTTTTTTTTCAACACTCTTGTAATTTCCACATTCTTGAAAAAATCTCCACATTGATGCATCTGGGAGCAAAAAAGTCACAGACCATTGTGTTAAGGGCACAATTTGCTACAACCTTTGTAGTAAAAGTTTTTCTGTATTCTGCTCCGGATACCGTTTTTTTTCAACACTCTTGTAATTTCCACATTTTTGAAAAAATCTCCACAATGGTGCATCTGGGAGCAAAAAAGTCACAGACCATTGTGTTAAGGGCACAATTTGCTACAACCTTTGTAGTAAAAGTTTTTCTGTATTCTGCTCCGGATACCGTTTTTTTTCAACACTCTTGTAATTTCCACATTCTTGAAAAAATCTCCACAATGGTGCATCTGGGAGCAAAAAAGTCACAGACCATTGTGATAAGGGCACAATTTGCTACAACCTTTGTAGTAAAAGTTTTTCTGTATTCTGCTCCGGATACCGTTTTTTTTCAACACTCTTGTAATTTCCACATTCTTGAAAAAATCTCCACAATGGTGCATCTGGGAGCAAAAAAGTCACAGACCATTGTGTTAAGGGCACAATTTGCTACAACTTTTGTGGTAAAAGTTTTTCTGTATTCTGCTCCGGATACCGTTTTTTTTTCAACACTCTTGTAATTTCCACATTCTTGAAAAAATCTCCACATTGATGCATCTAAGAGCAAAAAAGTCACAGACCATTGTGTTAAGGGCACAATTTACTACAACTTTTGTAGTAAAAGTTTTTCTGTATTCTGCTCTGGATACCGTTTTTTTTCAACACTCTTGTAATTTGCACATTTTTCAAAAATTCTCCACATTGATGCATCTGGGAGCAAAAATGTTGGAGACCATTGTGTTAAGGGCACAATTTGCTGCAACTTTTGTGGTAAAAGTTTTTCTATATTCTGCTCCGGATACCGTTTTTTTTTCAACACTCTTGTAATTTCCACATTCTTGAAAAAATCTCCACATTGATGCATCTGGGAGCAAAAAAGTTACAGACCATTGTGTTAAGGGCACAATTTACTACAACTTTTGTAGTAAAAGTTTTTCTGTATTCTGCTCCGGATACCGTTTTTTTTTCAACACTCTTGTAATTTCCACATTCTTGAAAAAATCTCCACAATGGTGCATCTGGGAGCAAAAAAGTCACAGACCATTGTGTTAAGGGCACAATTTACTACAACTTTTGTAGTAAAAGTTTTTCTGTATTCTGCTCTGGATACCGTTTTTTTTCAACACTCTTGTAATTTGCACATTTTTCAAAAATTCTCCACATTGATGCATCTGGGAGCAAAAATGTTGGAGACCATTGTGTTAAGGGCACAATTTGCTACAACTTTTGTGGTAAAAGTTTTTCTGTATTCTGCTCCGGATACCGTTTTTTTTTCAACACTCTTGTAATTTCCACATTCTTGAAAAAATCTCCACATTGATGCATCTGGGAGCAAAAAAGTTACAGACCATTGTGTTAAGGGCACAATTTACTACAACTTTTGTAGTAAAAGTTTTTCTGTATTCTGCTCCGGATACCGTTTTTTTTTCAACACTCTTGTAATTTCCACATTCTTGAAAAAATCTCCACAATGGTGCATCTGGGAGCAAAAAAGTCACAGACCATTGTGTTAAGGGCACAATTTACTACAACTTTTGTAGTAAAAGTTTTTCTGTATTCTGCTCTGGATACCGTTTTTTTTCAACACTCTTGTAATTTGCACATTTTTCAAAAATTCTCCACATTGATGCATCTGGGAGCAAAAATGTTGGAGACCATTGTGTTAAGGGCACAATTTGCTACAACTTTTGTGGTAAAAGTTTTTCTGTATTCTGCTCCGGATACCGTTTTTTTTTCAACACTCTTGTAATTTCCACATTCTTGAAAAAATCTCCACATTGATGCATCTGGGAGCAAAAAAGTTACAGACCATTGTGTTAAGGGCACAATTTACTACAACTTTTGTAGTAAAAGTTTTTCTGTATTCTGCTCCGGATACGGTTTTTTTTTCAACACTCTTGTAATTTCCACATTCTTGAAAAAATCTCCACAATGGTGCATCTGGGAGCAAAAAAGTCACAGACCATTGTGTTAAGGGCACAATTTACTACAACTTTTGTAGTAAAAGTTTTTCTGTATTCTGCTCCGGATACCGTTTTCTTTTCAACACTCTTGTAATTTCCACATTCTTGAAAAAATCTCCATAATGGTGCATCTGGGAGCAAAAAAGTTACTGACCATTGTGTTAAGGGCACAATTTACTACAACTTTTGTAGTAAAAGTTTTTCTGTATTCTGCTCCGGATACCGTTTTTTTTCAACACTCTTGTAATTTGCACATTTTTCAAAAATTCTCCACATTGATGCATCTGGGAGCAAAAATGTTGGAGACCATTGTGTTAAGGGCACAATTTGCTACAACCTTTGTAGTAAAAGTTTTTCTGTATTCTGCTCCGGATACCGTTTTTTTTCAACACTCTTGTAATTTCCACATTCTTGAAAAAATCTCCACAATGGTGCATCTGGGAGCAAAAAAGTCACAGACCGTTGTGTTAAGGGCACAATTTACTACAACTTTTGTAGTAAAAGTTTTTCTGTATTCTGCTCTGGATACCGTTTTTTTTCAACACTCTTGTAATTTGCACATTTTTCAAAAATTCTCCACATTGATGCATCTGGGAGCAAAAATGTTGGAGACCATTGTGTTAAGGGCACAATTTGCTACAACTTTTGTGGTAAAAGTTTTTCTGTATTCTGCTCCGGATACCGTTTTTTTTTCAACACTCTTGTAATTTCCACATTCTTGAAAAAATCTCCACATTGATGCATCTGGGAGCAAAAAAGTCACAGACCATTGTGTTAAGGGCACAATTTGCTACAACCTTTGTAGTAAAAGTTTTTCTGTATTCTGCTCCGGATACCGTTTTTTTTCAACACTCTTGTAATTTCCACATTTTTGAAAAAATCTCCACAATGGTGCATCTGGGAGCAAAAAAGTCACAGACCATTGTGTTAAGGGCACAATTTGCTACAACCTTTGTAGTAAAAGTTTTTCTGTATTCTGCTCCGGATACCGTTTTTTTTCAACACTCTTGTAATTTCCACATTCTTGAAAAAATCTCCACAATGGTGCATCTGGGAGCAAAAAAGTTACAGACCATTGTGTTAAGGGCACAATTTACTACAACTTTTGTAGTAAAAGTTTTTCTGTATTCTGCTCTGGATATCGTTTTTTTCAACACTCTTGTAATTTGCACATTTTTCAAAAATTCTCCACATTGATGCATCTGGGAGCAAAAATGTTGGAGACCATTGTGTTAAGGGCACAATTTGCTACAACTTTTGTGGTAAAAGTTTTTCTGTATTCTGCTCCGGATACCGTTTTTTTTTCAACACTCTTGTAATTTCCACATTCTTGAAAAAATCTCCACATTGATGCATCTGGGAGCAAAAAAGTCACAGACCATTGTGTTAAGGGCACAATTTGCTACAACCTTTGTAGTAAAAGTTTTTCTGTATTCTGCTCCGGATACCGTTTTTTTTCAACACTCTTGTAATTTCCACATTCTTGAAAAAATCTCCACAATGGTGCATCTGGGAGCAAAAAAGTCACAGACCATTGTGATAAGGGCACAATTTGCTACAACCTTTGTAGTAAAAGTTTTTCTGTATTCTGCTCCGGATACCGTTTTTTTTCAACACTCTTGTAATTTCCACATTCTTGAAAAAATCTCCACAATGGTGCATCTGGGTGCAAAAAAGTCACAGACCATTGTGTTAAGGGCACAATTTACTACAACTTTTGTAGTAAAAGTTTTTCTGTATTCTGCTCTGGATACCGTTTTTTTTCAACACTCTTGTAATTTGCACATTTTTCAAAAATTCTCCACATTGATGCATCTGGGAGCAAAAATGTTGGAGACCATTGTGTTAAGGGCACAATTTGCTACAACTTTTGTGGTAAAAGTTTTTCTGTATTCTGCTCCGGATACCGTTTTTTTTTCAACACTCTTGTAATTTCCACATTCTTGAAAAAATCTCCACATTGATGCATCTAAGAGCAAAAAAGTCACAGACCATTGTGTTAAGGGCACAATTTACTACAACTTTTGTAGTAAAAGTTTTTCTGTATTCTGCTCTGGATACCGTTTTTTTTCAACACTCTTGTAATTTGCACATTTTTCAAAAATTCTCCACATTGATGCATCTGGGAGCAAAAATGTTGGAGACCATTGTGTTAAGGGCACAATTTGCTACAACTTTTGTGGTAAAAGTTTTTCTGTATTCTGCTCCGGATACCGTTTTTTTTTCAACACTCTTGTAATTTCCACATTCTTGAAAAAATCTCCACATTGATGCATCTGGGAGCAAAAAAGTTACAGACCATTGTGTTAAGGGCACAATTTACTACAACTTTTGTAGTAAAAGTTTTTCTGTATTCTGCTCCGGATACCGTTTTTTTTTCAACACTCTTGTAATTTCCACATTCTTGAAAAAATCTCCACAATGGTGCATCTGGGAGCAAAAAAGTCAGAGACCATTGTGTTAAGGGCACAATTTGCTACAACCTTTGTAGTAAAAGTTTTTCTGTATTCTGCTCCGGATACCGTTTTTTTTCAACACTCTTGTAATTTCCACATTCTTGAAAAAATCTCCACAATGGTGCATCTGGGAGCAAAAAAGTTACAGACCATTGTGTTAAGGGCACAATTTACTACAACTTTTGTAGTAAAAGTTTTTCTGTATTCTGCTCTGGATACCGTATTTTTCAACACTCTTGTAATTTGCACATTTTTCAAAAATTCTCCACATTGATGCATCTGGGAGCAAAAATGTTGGAGACCATTGTGTTAAGGGCACAATTTGCTACAACTTTTGTGGTAAAAGTTTTTCTGTATTCTGCTCCGGATACCGTTTTTTTTTCAACACTCTTGTAATTTCCACATTCTTGAAAAAATCTCCACATTGATGCATCTGGGAGCAAAAAAGTCACAGACCATTGTGTTAAGGGCACAATTTGCTACAACCTTTGTAGTAAAAGTTTTTCTGTATTCTGCTCCGGATACCGTTTTTTTTCAACACTCTTGTAATTTCCACATTCTTGAAAAAATCTCCACAATGGTGCATCTGGGAGCAAAAATGTTGGAGACCATTGTGTTAAGGGCACAATTTGCTACAACTTTTGTGATAAAAGTTTTTCTGTATTCTGCTCCGGATACCGTTTTTTTTTCAACACTCTTGTAATTTCCACATTCTTGAAAAAATCTCCACATTGATGCATCTAAGAGCAAAAAAGTCACAGACCATTGTGTTAAGGGCACAATTTACTACAACTTTTGTAGTAAAAGTTTTTCTGTATTCTGCTCTGGATACCGTTTTTTTTTCAACACTCTTGTAATTTCCACATTCTTGAAAAAATCTCCACAATGGTGCATCTGGGAGCAAAAAAGTCAGAGACCATTGTGTTAAGGGCACAATTTGCTACAACCTTTGTAGTAAAAGTTTTTCTGTATTCTGCTCCGGATACCGTTTTTTTTCAACACTCTTGTAATTTCCACATTCTTGAAAAAATCTCCACAATGGTGCATCTGGGTGCAAAAAAGTCACAGACCATTGTGTTAAGGGCACAATTTACTACAACTTTTGTAGTAAAAGTTTTTCTGTATTCTGCTCTGGATACCGTTTTTTTTCAACACTCTTGTAATTTGCACATTTTTCAAAAATTCTCCACATTGATGCATCTGGGAGCAAAAATGTTGGAGACCATTGTGTTATGGGCACAATTTGCTACAACTTTTGTGGTAAAAGTTTTTCTGTATTCTGCTCCGGATACCGTTTTTTTTTCAACACTCTTGTAATTTCCACATTCTTGAAAAAATCTCCACATTGATGCATCTAAGAGCAAAAAAGTCACAGACCATTGTGTTAAGGGCACAATTTACTACAACTTTTGTAGTAAAAGTTTTTCTGTATTCTGCTCTGGATACCGTTTTTTTTCAACACTCTTGTAATTTGCACATTTTTCAAAAATTCTCCACATTGATGCATCTGGGAGCAAAAATGTTGGAGACCATTGTGTTAAGGGCACAATTTGCTACAACTTTTGTGGTAAAAGTTTTTCTGTATTCTGCTCCGGATACCGTTTTTTTTTCAACACTCTTGTAATTTCCACATTCTTGAAAAAATCTCCACATTGATGCATCTGGGAGCAAAAAAGTTACAGACCATTGTGTTAAGGGCACAATTTACTACAACTTTTGTAGTAAAAGTTTTTCTGTATTCTGCTCCGGATACCGTTTTTTTTTCAACACTCTTGTAATTTCCACATTCTTGAAAAAATCTCCACAATGGTGCATCTGGGAGCAAAAAAGTCAGAGACCATTGTGTTAAGGGCACAATTTGCTACAACCTTTGTAGTAAAAGTTTTTCTGTATTCTGCTCCGGATACCGTTTTTTTTCAACACTCTTGTAATTTCCACATTCTTGAAAAAATCTCCACAATGGTGCATCTGGGAGCAAAAAAGTTACAGACCATTGTGTTAAGGGCACAATTTACTACAACTTTTGTAGTAAAAGTTTTTCTGTATTCTGCTCTGGATACCGTATTTTTCAACACTCTTGTAATTTGCACATTTTTCAAAAATTCTCCACATTGATGCATCTGGGAGCAAAAATGTTGGAGACCATTGTGTTAAGGGCACAATTTGCTACAACTTTTGTGGTAAAAGTTTTTCTGTATTCTGCTCCGGATACCGTTTTTTTTTCAACACTCTTGTAATTTCCACATTCTTGAAAAAATCTCCACATTGATGCATCTGGGAGCAAAAAAGTCACAGACCATTGTGTTAAGGGCACAATTTGCTACAACCTTTGTAGTAAAAGTTTTTCTGTATTCTGCTCCGGATACCGTTTTTTTTCAACACTCTTGTAATTTCCACATTCTTGAAAAAATCTCCACAATGGTGCATCTGGGAGCAAAAATGTTGGAGACCATTGTGTTAAGGGCACAATTTGCTACAACTTTTGTGGTAAAAGTTTTTCTGTATTCTGCTCCGGATACCGTTTTTTTTTCAACACTCTTGTAATTTCCACATTCTTGAAAAAATCTCCACATTGATGCATCTAAGAGCAAAAAAGTCACAGACCATTGTGTTAAGGGCACAATTTACTACAACTTTTGTAGTAAAAGTTTTTCTGTATTCTGCTCTGGATACCGTTTTTTTTTCAACACTCTTGTAATTTCCACATTCTTGAAAAAATCTCCACAATGGTGCATCTGGGAGCAAAAAAGTCAGAGACCATTGTGTTAAGGGCACAATTTGCTACAACCTTTGTAGTAAAAGTTTTTCTGTATTCTGCTCCGGATACCGTTTTTTTTCAACACTCTTGTAATTTCCACATTCTTGAAAAAATCTCCACAATGGTGCATCTGGGAGCAAAAAAGTTACAGACCATTGTGTTAAGGGCACAATTTACTACAACTTTTGTAGTAAAAGTTTTTCTGTATTCTGCTCTGGATACCGTATTTTTCAACACTCTTGTAATTTGCACATTTTTCAAAAATTCTCCACATTGATGCATCTGGGAGCAAAAATGTTGGAGACCATTGTGTTAAGGGCACAATTTGCTACAACTTTTGTGGTAAAAGTTTTTCTGTATTCTGCTCCGGATACCGTTTTTTTTTCAACACTCTTGTAATTTCCACATTCTTGAAAAAATCTCCACATTGATGCATCTGGGAGCAAAAAAGTCACAGACCATTGTGTTAAGGGCACAATTTGCTACAACCTTTGTAGTAAAAGTTTTTCTGTATTCTGCTCCGGATACCGTTTTTTTTCAACACTCTTGTAATTTCCACATTCTTGAAAAAATCTCCACAATGGTGCATCTGGGAGCAAAAAAGTCACAGACCATTGTGTTAAGGGCACAATTTACTACAACTTTTGTAGTAAAAGTTTTTCTGTATTCTGCTCTGGATACCGTTTTTTTTCAACACTCTTGTAATTTGCACATTTTTCAAAAATTCTCCACATTGATGCATCTGGGAGCAAAAATGTTGGAGACCATTGTGTTAAGGGCACAATTTGCTACAACTTTTGTGGTAAAAGTTTTTCTGTATTCTGCTCCGGATACCGTTTTTTTTTCAACACTCTTGTAATTTCCACATTCTTGAAAAAATCTCCACATTGATGCATCTGGGAGCAAAAAAGTTACAGACCATTGTGTTAAGGGCACAATTTACTACAACTTTTGTAGTAAAAGTTTTTCTGTATTCTGCTCCGGATACCGTTTTTTTTTCAACACTCTTGTAATTTCCACATTCTTGAAAAAATCTCCACATTGATGCATCTAAGAGCAAAAAAGTCACAGACCATTGTGTTAAGGGCACAATTTACTACAACTTTTGTAGTAAAAGTTTTTCTGTATTCTGCTCTGGATACCGTTTTTTTTCAACACTCTTGTAATTTGCACATTTTTCAAAAATTCTCCACATTGATGCATCTGGGAGCAAAAATGTTGGAGACCATTGTGTTAAGGGCACAATTTGCTACAACTTTTGTGGTAAAAGTTTTTCTGTATTCTGCTCCGGATACCGTTTTTTTTTCAACACTCTTGTAATTTCCACATTCTTGAAAAAATCTCCACATTGATGCATCTGGGAGCAAAAAAGTTACAGACCATTGTGTTAAGGGCACAATTTACTACAACTTTTGTAGTAAAAGTTTTTCTGTATTCTGCTCCGGATACCGTTTTTTTTTCAACACTCTTGTAATTTCCACATTCTTGAAAAAATCTCCACAATGGTGCATCTGGGAGCAAAAAAGTCACAGACCATTGTGTTAAGGGCACAATTTGCGACAACCTTTGTAGTAAAAGTTTTTCTGTATTCTGCTCCGGATACCGTTTTTTTTCAACACTCTTGTAATTTCCACATTCTTGAAAAAATCTCCACAATGGTGCATCTGGGAGCAAAAAAGTCACAGACCATTGTGTTAAGGGAACAATTTGCTACAACTTTTGTAGTAAAAGTTTTTCTGTATTCTGCTCCGGATACCGTTTTTTTTCAACACTCTTGTAATTTCCACATTCTTGAAAAAATCTCCATATTGATGCACCTGGGAGCAAAAAAGTCACAGACCATTGTGTTAAGGGCACAATTTGCTACAACTTTTGTAGTAAATGTTTTTCTGTATTCTGCTCCGAATACCGTTTTTTTTCAACACTCTTGTAATTTCCACATTCTTGAAAAAATCTCCATATTGATGCACCTGGGAGCAAAAAAGTCACAGACCATTGTGTTAAGGGCACAATTTGCTACAACTTTTGTAGTAAAAGTTTTTCTGTATTCTGCTCCGGATACCGTTTTTTTTCAACACTCTTGTAATTTGCACATTTTTCAAAAATTCTCCACATTGATGCATCTGGGAGCAAAAATGTTGGAGACCATTGTGTTAAGAGCACAATTTGCTACAACTTTTGTGGTAAAAGTTTTTCTGTATACTGCTCCGGATACCGTTTCTTTTCAACACTCTTGTAATTTCCACATTCTTGAAAAAATCTCCACAATGGTGCATCCGGGAGCAAAAAAGTCATAGACCATTGTGTTAAGGGAACAATTTGCTACAACTTTTGTAGTAAACGTTTTTCTGTATTCTGCTCCGGATACCGTTTTTTTTCAACACTCTTGTAATTTCCACATTCTTGAAAAAATCTCCACAATGGTGCATCTGGGAGCAAAAAAGTCATATACCATTGTGTTAAGGGAACAATTTGCTACAACTTTTGTAGTAAAAGTTTTTCTGTATTCTTCTCCGGATACCGTTTTTTTTCAACACTCTTGTAATTTCCACATTCTTGAAAAAATCTCCACAATGGTGCATCTGGGAGCAAAAAAGTCACAGACCATTGTGTTAAGGGAACAATTTGCTACAACTTTTGTAGTAAAAGTTTTTCTGTATTCTGTTCCGGATACCGTTTTTTTTCAACACTCTTGTAATTTCCACATTCTTGAAAAAATCTCCACAATGGTGCATCTGGGAGCAAAAAAAGTCCCAGACCATTGTGTTAAGGGCACAATTTGCTACAACCTTTGTCGTAAAAGTTTTTCTGTATTCTGCTCCGGATACCGTTTTTTTTCAACACTCTTGTAATTTCCACATTCTTGAAAAAATCTCCACAATGGTGCATCTGGGAGCAAAAAAGTCACAGACCATTGTGTTAAGGGCACAATTTACTACAACTTTTGTAGTAAAAGTTTTTCTGTATTCTGCTCCGGATACCGTTTTTTTTTCAACACTCTTGTAATTTCCACATTCTTGAAAAAATCTCCATAATGGTGCATCTGGGAGCAAAAAAGTTACTGACCATTGTGTTAAGGGCACAATTTACTACAACTTTTGTAGTAAAAGTTTTTCTGTATTCTGCTCCGGATACCGTTTTTTTTTCAACACTCTTGTAATTTGCACATTTTTCAAAAATTCTCCACATTGATGCATCTGGGAGCAAAAATGTTGGAGACCATTGTGTTAAGGGCACAATTTGCTACAACCTTTGTAGTAAAAGTTTTTCTGTATTCTGTTCCGGATACCGTTTTTTTTCAACACTCTTGTAATTTCCACATTCTTGAAAAAATCTCCACAATGGTGCATCTGGGAGCAAAAAAGTCACAGACCATTGTGTTAAGGGCACAATTTACTACAACTTTTGTAGTAAAAGTTTTTCTGTATTCTGCTCTGGATACCGTTTTTTTTCAACACTCTTGTAATTTGCACATTTTTCAAAAATTCTCCACATTGATGCATCTGGGAGCAAAAATGTTGGAGACCATTGTGTTAAGGGCACAATTTGCTACAACCTTTGTAGTAAAAGTTTTTCTGTATTCTGCTCCGGATACCGTTTTTTTTCAACACTCTTGTAATTTCCACATTCTTGAAAAAATCTCCACAATGGTGCATCTGGGAGCAAAAAAAGTCCCAGACCATTGTGTTAAGGGCACAATTTGCTACAACCTTTGTCGTAAAAGTTTTTCTGTATTCTGCTCCGGATACCGTTTTTTTTCAACACTCTTGTAATTTCCACATTCTTGAAAAAATCTCCACAATGGTGCATCTGGGAGCAAAAAAGTCACAGACCATTGTGTTAAGGGCACAATTTACTACAACTTTTGTAGTAAAAGTTTTTCTGTATTCTGCTCCGGATACCGTTTTTTTTTCAACACTCTTGTAATTTCCACATTCTTGAAAAAATCTCCATAATGGTGCATCTGGGAGCAAAAAAGTTACTGACCATTGTGTTAAGGGCACAATTTACTACAACTTTTGTAGTAAAAGTTTTTCTGTATTCTGCTCCGGATACCGTTTTTTTTTCAACACTCTTGTAATTTGCACATTTTTCAAAAATTCTCCACATTGATGCATCTGGGAGCAAAAATGTTGGAGACCATTGTGTTAAGGGCACAATTTGCTACAACCTTTGTAGTAAAAGTTTTTCTGTATTCTGCTCCGGATACCGTTTTTTTTCAACACTCTTGTAATTTCCACATTCTTGAAAAAATCTCCACAATGGTGCATCTGGGAGCAAAAAAGTCACAGACCATTGTGTTAAGGGCACAATTTACTACAACTTTTGTAGTAAAAGTTTTTCTGTATTCTGCTCTGGATACCGTTTTTTTTCAACACTCTTGTAATTTGCACATTTTTCAAAAATTCTCCACATTGATGCATCTGGGAGCAAAAATGTTGGAGACCATTGTGTTAAGGGCACAATTTGCTACAACCTTTGTAGTAAAAGTTTTTCTGTATTCTGCTCCGGATACCGTTTTTTTTCAACACTCTTGTAATTTCCACATTCTTGAAAAAATCTCCACAATGGTGCATCTGGGAGCAAAAAAGTCACAGACCATTGTGTTAAGGGAACAATTTGCTACAACTTTTGTAGTAAAAGTTTTTCTGTATTCTGCTCCGGATACCGTTTTTTTTCAACACTCTTGTAATTTCCACATTCTTGAAAAAATCTCCATATTGATGCACCTGGGAGCAAAAAAGTCACAGACCATTGTGTTAAGGGCACAATTTAGTACAACTTTTGTAGTAAATGTTTTTCTGTATTCTGCTCCGAATACCGTTTTTTTTCAACACTCTTGTAATTTCCACATTCTTGAAAAAATCTCCATATTGATGGACCTGGGAGCAAAAAAGTCACAGACCATTGTGTTAAGGGCACAATTTGCTACAACTTTTGTAGTAAAAGTTTTTCTGTATTCTGCTCCGGATACCGTTTTTTTTCAACACTCTTGTAATTTGCACATTTTTCAAAAATTCTCCACATTGATGCATCTGGGAGCAAAAATGTTGGAGACCATTGTGTTAAGAGCACAATTTGCTACAACTTTTGTGGTAAAAGTTTTTCTGTATTCTGCTCCGGATACCGTTTTTTTTCAACACTCTTGTAATTTCCACATTCTTGAAAAAATCTCCACAATGGTGCATCCGGGAGCAAAAAAGTCATAGACCATTGTGTTAAGGGAACAATTTGCTACAACTTTTGTAGTAAAAGTTTTTCTGTATTCTGCTCCGGATACCGTTTTTTTTCAACACTCTTGTAATTTCCACATTCTTGAAAAAATCTCCACAATGGTGCATCTGGGAGCAAAAAAGTCATATACCATTGTGTTAAGGGAACAATTTGCTACAACTTTTGTAGTAAAAGTTTTTCTGTATTCTTCTCCGGATACCGTTTTTTTTCAACACTCTTGTAATTTCCACATTCTTGAAAAAATCTCCACAATGGTGCATCTGGGAGCAAAAAAGTCACAGACCATTGTGTTAAGGGAACAATTTGCTACAACTTTTGTAGTAAAAGTTTTTCTGTATTCTGTTCCGGATACCGTTTTTTTTCAACACTCTTGTAATTTCCACATTCTTGAAAAAATCTCCACAATGGTGCATCTGGGAGCAAAAAAGTCCCAGACCATTGTGTTAAGGGCACAATTTGCTACAACCTTTGTCGTAAAAGTTTTTCTGTATTCTGCTCCGGATACCGTTTTTTTTCAACACTCTTGTAATTTCCACATTCTTGAAAAAATCTCCACAATGGTGCATCTGGGAGCAAAAAAGTCACAGACCATTGTGTTAAGGGCACAATTTACTACAACTTTTGTAGTAAAAGTTTTTCTGTATTCTGCTCCGGATACCGTTTTTTTTTCAACACTCTTGTAATTTCCACATTTTTGAAAAAATCTCCATAATGGTGCATCTGGGAGCAAAAAAGTTACTGACCATTGTGTTAAGGGCACAATTTACTACAACTTTTGTAGTAAAAGTTTTTCTGTATTCTGCTCCGGATACCGTTTTTTTTCAACACTCTTGTAATTTGCACATTTTTCAAAAATTCTCCACATTGATGCATCTGGGAGCAAAAATGTTGGAGACCATTGTGTTAAGGGCACAATTTGCTACAACCTTTGTAGTAAAAGTTTTTCTGTATTCTGCTCCGGATACCGTTTTTTTTCAACACTCTTGTAATTTCCACATTCTTGAAAAAATCTCCATATTGATGCACCTGGGAGCAAAAAAGTCACAGACCATTGTGTTAAGGGCACAATTTGCTACAACTTTTGTAGTAAAAGTTTTTCTGTATTCCGCTCCGGATACCGTTTTTTTTCAACACTCTTGTAATTTGCACATTTTTCAAAAATTCTCCACATTGATGCATCTGGGAGCAAAAATGTTGGAGACCATTGTGTTAAGAGCACAATTTGCTACAACTTTTGTGGTAAAAGTTTTTCTGTATTCTGCTCCGGATACCGTTTTTTTTCAACACTCTTGTAATTTCCACATTCTTGAAAAAATCTCCACAATGGTGCATCCGGGAGCAAAAAAGTCATAGACCATTGTGTTAAGGGAACAATTTGCTACAACTTTTGTAGTAAAAGTTTTTCTGTATTCTGCTCCGGATACCGTTTTTTTTCAACACTCTTGTAATTTCCACATTCTTGAAAAAATCTCCACAATGGTGCATCTGGGAGCAAAAAAGTCACAGACCATTGTGTTAAGGGAACAATTTGCTACAACTTTTGTAGTAAAAGTTTTTCTGTATTCTGTTCCGGATACCGTTTTTTTTCAACACTCTTGTAATTTCCACATTCTTGAAAAAATCTCCACAATGGTGCATCTGGGAGCAAAAAAGTCCCAGACCATTGTGTTAAGGGCACAATTTGCTACAACCTTTGTCGTAAAAGTTTTTCTGTATTCTGCTCCGGATACCGTTTTTTTTCAACACTCTTGTAATTTCCACATTCTTGAAAAAATCTCCACAATGGTGCATCTGGGAGCAAAAAAGTCACAGACCATTGTGTTAAGGGCACAATTTACTACAACTTTTGTAGTAAAAGTTTTTCTGTATTCTGCTCCGGATACCGTTTTTTTTTCAACACTCTTGTAATTTCCACATTCTTGAAAAAATCTCCATAATGGTGCATCTGGGAGCAAAAAAGTTACTGACCATTGTGTTAAGGGCACAATTTACTACAACTTTTGTAGTAAAAGTTTTTCTGTATTCTGCTCCGGATACCGTTTTTTTTCAACACTCTTGTAATTTGCACATTTTTCAAAAATTCTCCACATTGATGCATCTGGGAGCAAAAATGTTGGAGACCATTGTGTTAAGGGCACAATTTGCTACAACCTTTGTAGTAAAAGTTTTTCTGTATTCTGCTCCGGATACCGTTTTTTTTCAACACTCTTGTAATTTCCACATTCTTGAAAAAATCTCCACAATGGTGCATCTGGGAGCAAAAAAGTCACAGACCATTGTGTTAAGGGCACAATTTACTACAACTTTTGTAGTAAAAGTTTTTCTGTATTCTGCTCTGGATACCGTTTTTTTTCAACACTCTTGTAATTTGCACATTTTTCAAAAATTCTCCACATTGATGCATCTGGGAGCAACAATGTTGGACACCATTGTGTTAAGGGCACAATTTGCTACAACTTTTGTGGTAAAAGTTTTTCTGTATTCTGCTCCGGATACCGTTTTTTTTTCAACACTCTTGTAATTTCCACATTCTTGAAAAAATCTCCACATTGATGCATCTGGGAGCAAAAAAGTCACAGACCATTGTGTTAAGGGCACAATTTGCTACAACCTTTGTAGTAAAAGTTTTTCTGTATTCTGCTCCGGATACCGTTTTTTTTCAACACTCTTGTAATTTCCACATTCTTGAAAAAATCTCCACAATGGTGCATCTGGGAGCAAAAAAGTCACAGACCATTGTGTTAAGGGCACAATTTGCTACAACCTTTGTAGTAAAAGTTTTTCTGTATTCTGCTCCGGATACCGTTTTTTTTCAACACTCTTGTAATTTCCACATTCTTGAAAAAATCTCCACAATGGTGCATCTGGGAGCAAAAAAGTCACAGACCATTGTGTTAAGGGCACAATTTACTACAACTTTTGTAGTAAAAGTTTTTCTGTATTCTGCTCTGGATACCGTTTTTTTTCAACACTCTTGTAATTTCCACATTCTTGAAAAAATCTCCACATTGATGCATCTAAGAGCAAAAAAGTCACAGACCATTGTGTTAAGGGCACAATTTACTGCAACCTTTGTAGTAAAAGTTTTTCTGTATTCTGCTCCGGATACCGTTTTTTTTCAACACTCTTGTAATTTCCACATTCTTGAAAAAATCTCCACAATGGTGCATCTGGGAGCAAAAAAGTCACAGACCATTGTGTTAAGGGAACAATTTGCTACAACTTTTGTAGTAAAAGTTTTTCTGTATTCTGCTCCGGATACCGTTTTTTTTCAACACTCTTGTAATTTCCACATTCTTGAAAAAATCTCCATATTGATGCACCTGGGAGCAAAAAAGTCACAGACCATTGTGTTAAGGGCACAATTTAGTACAACTTTTGTAGTAAATGTTTTTCTGTATTCTGCTCCGAATACCGTTTTTTTTCAACACTCTTGTAATTTCCACATTCTTGAAAAAATCTCCATATTGATGCACCTGGGAGCAAAAAAGTCACAGACCATTGTGTTAAGGGCACAATTTGCTACAACTTTTGTAGTAAAAGTTTTTCTGTATTCTGCTCCGGATACCGTTTTTTTTCAACACTCTTGTAATTTGCACATTTTTCAAAAATTCTCCACATTGATGCATCTGGGAGCAAAAATGTTGGAGACCATTGTGTTAAGAGCACAATTTGCTACAACTTTTGTGGTAAAAGTTTTTCTGTATTCTGCTCCGGATACCGTTTTTTTTCAACACTCTTGTAATTTCCACATTCTTGAAAAAATCTCCACAATGGTGCATCCGGGAGCAAAAAAGTCATAGACCATTGTGTTAAGGGAACAATTTGCTACAACTTTTGTAGTAAAAGTTTTTCTGTATTCTGCTCCGGATACCGTTTTTTTTCAACACTCTTGTAATTTCCACATTCTTGAAAAAATCTCCACAATGGTGCATCTGGGAGCAAAAAAGTCATATACCATTGTGTTAAGGGAACAATTTGCTACAACTTTTGTAGTAAAAGTTTTTCTGTATTCTTCTCCGGATACCGTTTTTTTTCAACACTCTTGTAATTTCCACATTCTTGAAAAAATCTCCACAATGGTGCATCTGGGAGCAAAAAAGTCCCAGACCATTGTGTTAAGGGCACAATTTACTACAACTTTTGTAGTAAAAGTTTTTCTGTATTCTGCTCCGGATACCGTTTTTTTTTCAACACTCTTGTAATTTCCACATTCTTGAAAAAATCTCCATAATGGTGCATCTGGGAGCAAAAAAGTTACTGACCATTGTGTTAAGGGCACAATTTACTACAACTTTTGTAGTAAAAGTTTTTCTGTATTCTGCTCCGGATACCGTTTTTTTTCAACACTCTTGTAATTTGCACATTTTTCAAAAATTCTCCACATTGATGCATCTGGGAGCAAAAATGTTGGAGACCATTGTGTTAAGGGCACAATTTGCTACAACCTTTGTAGTAAAAGTTTTTCTGTATTCTGCTCCGGATACCGTTTTTTTTCAACACTCTTGTAATTTCCACATTCTTGAAAAAATCTCCACAATGGTGCATCTGGGAGCAAAAAAGTCACAGACCATTGTGTTAAGGGCACAATTTACTACAACTTTTGTAGTAAAAGTTTTTCTGTATTCTGCTCTGGATACCGTTTTTTTTCAACACTCTTGTAATTTGCACATTTTTCAAAAATTCTCCACATTGATGCATCTGGGAGCAATAATGTTGGAGACCATTGTGTTAAGGGCACAATTTGCTACAACTTTTGTGGTAAAAGTTTTTCTGTATTCTGCTCTGGATACCGTTTTTTTCAACACTCTTGTAATTTCCACATTCTTGAAAAAATCTCCACATTGATGCATCTGGGAGCAAAAAAGTCACAGACCATTGTGTTAAGGGCACAATTTGCTACAACCTTTGTAGTAAAAGTTTTTCTGTATTCTGCTCCGGATACCGTTTTTTTTCAACACTCTTGTAATTTCCACATTCTTGAAAAAATCTCCACAATGGTGCATCTGGGAGCAAAAAAGTTACAGACCATTGTGTTAAGGGCACAATTTAGTACAACTTTTGTGGTAAAAGTTTTTCTGTATTCTGCTCTGGATACCGTTTTTTTTCAACACTCTTGTAATTTCCACATTCTTGAAAAAATCTCCATATTGATGCACCTGGGAGCAAAAAAGTCACAGACCATTGTGTTAAGGGCACAATTTGCTACAACTTTTGTAGTAAAAGTTTTTCTGTATTCTGCTCCGGATACCGTTTTTTTTCAACACTCTTGTAATTTGCACATTTTTCAAAAATTCTCCACATTGATGCATCTGGGAGCAATAATGTTGGAGACCATTGTGTTAAGGGCACAATTTGCTACAACTTTTGTGGTAAAAGTTTTTCTGTATTCTTCTCCGGATACCGTTTTTTTTCAACACTCTTGTAATTTCCACATTCTTGAAAAAATCTCCACAATGGTGCATCTGGGAGCAAAAAAGTCCCAGACCATTGTGTTAAGGGCACAATTTGCTACAACCTTTGTAGTAAAAGTTTTTCTGTATTCTGCTCCGGATACCGTTTTTTTTCAACACTCTTGTAATTTCCACATTCTTGAAAAAATCTCCACAATGGTGCATCTGGGAGCAAAAAAGTCACAGACCATTGTGTTAAGGGCACAATTTACTACAACTTTTGTAGTAAAAGTTTTTCTGTATTCTGCTCTGGATACCGTTTTTTTTCAACACTCTTGTAATTTGCACATTTTTCAAAACTTCTCCACATTGATGCATCTGGGAGCAATAATGTTGGAGACCATTGTGTTAAGGGCACAATTTGCTACAACTTTTGTGGTAAAAGTTTTTCTGTATTCTGCTCTGGATACCGTTTTTTTTCAACACTCTTGTAATTTCCACATTCTTGAAAAAATCTCCACATTGATGCATCTGGGAGCAAAAAAGTCACAGACCATTGTGTTAAGGGCACAATTTGCTACAACCTTTGTAGTAAAAGTTTTTCTGTATTCTGCTCCGGATACCGTTTTTTTTCAACACTCTTGTAATTTCCACATTCTTGAAAAAATCTCCACAATGGTGCATCTGGGAGCAAAAAAGTTACAGACCATTGTGTTAAGGGCACAATTTAGTACAACTTTTGTGGTAAAAGTTTTTCTGTATTCTGCTCTGGATACCGTTTTTTTTCAACACTCTTGTAATTTCCACATTCTTGAAAAAATCTCCATATTGATGCACCTGGGAGCAAAAAAGTCACAGACCATTGTGTTAAGGGCACAATTTGCTACAACTTTTGTAGTAAAAGTTTTTCTGTATTCTGCTCCGGATACCGTTTTTTTTCAACACTCTTGTAATTTGCACATTTTTCAAAAATTCTCCACATTGATGCATCTGGGAGCAAAAATGTTGGAGACCATTGTGTTAAGAGCACAATTTGCTACAACTTTTGTGGTAAAAGTTTTTCTGTATTCTGCTCCGGATACCGTTTTTTTTCAACACTCTTGTAATTTCCACATTCTTGAAAAAATCTCCACAATGGTGCATCCGGGAGCAAAAAAGTCATAGACCATTGTGTTAAGGGAACAATTTGCTACAACTTTTGTAGTAAAAGTTTTTCTGTATTCTGCTCCGGATACCGTTTTTTTTCAACACTCTTGTAATTTCCACATTCTTGAAAAAATCTCCACAATGGTGCATCTGGGAGCAAAAAAGTCATATACCATTGTGTTAAGGGAACAATTTGCTACAACTTTTGTAGTAAAAGTTTTTCTGTATTCTTCTCCGGATACCGTTTTTTTTCAACACTCTTGTAATTTCCACATTCTTGAAAAAATCTCCACAATGGTGCATCTGGGAGCAAAAAAGTCCCAGACCATTGTGTTAAGGGCACAATTTACTACAACTTTTGTAGTAAAAGTTTTTCTGTATTCTGCTCCGGATACCGTTTTTTTTCAACACTCTTGTAATTTCCACATTCTTGAAAAAATCTCCATAATGGTGCATCTGGGAGCAAAAAAGTTACTGACCATTGTGTTAAGGGCACAATTTACTACAACTTTTGTAGTAAAAGTTTTTCTGTATTCTGCTCTGGATACCGTTTTTTTTCAACACTCTTGTAATTTGCACATTTTTCAAAAATTCTCCACATTGATGCATCTGGGAGCAAAAATGTTGGACACCATTGTGTTAAGGGCACAATTTGCTACAACTTTTGTGGTAAAAGTTTTTCTGTATTCTGCTCCGGATACCGTTTTTTTTTTCAACACTCTTGTAATTTCCACATTCTTGAAAAAATCTCCACATTGATGCATCTGGGAGCAAAAAAGTCACAGACCATTGTGTTAAGGGCACAATTTGCTACAACCTTTGTAGTAAAAGTTTTTCTGTATTCTGCTCCGGATACCGTTTTTTTTCAACACTCTTGTAATTTCCACATTCTTGAAAAAATCTCCACAATGGTGCATCTGGGAGCAAAAAAGTCACAGACCATTGTGTTAAGGGTACAATTTGCTACAACCTTTGTAGTAAAAGTTTTTCTGTATTCTGCTCCGGATACCGTTTTTTTTCAACACTCTTGTAATTTCCACATTCTTGAAAAAATCTCCACAATGGTGCATCTGGGAGCAAAAAAGTCACAGACCATTGTGTTAAGGGCACAATTTACTACAACTTTTGTAGTAAAAGTTTTTCTGTATTCTGCTCTGGATACCGTTTTTTTTCAACACTCTTGTAATTTCCACATTCTTGAAAAAATCTCCACATTGATGCATCTAAGAGCAAAAAAGTCACAGACCATTGTGTTAAGGGCACAATTTACTACAACCTTTGTAGTAAAAGTTTTTCTGTATTCTGCTCCGGATACCGTTTTTTTTCAACACTCTTGTAATTTCCACATTCTTGAAAAAATCTCCACAATGGTGCATCTGGGAGCAAAAAAGTCACAGACCATTGTGTTAAGGGAACAATTTGCTACAACTTTTGTAGTAAAAGTTTTTCTGTATTCTGCTCCGGATACCGTTTTTTTTCAACACTCTTGTAATTTCCACATTCTTGAAAAAATCTCCATATTGATGCACCTGGGAGCAAAAAAGTCACAGACCATTGTGTTAAGGGCACAATTTAGTACAACTTTTGTAGTAAATGTTTTTCTGTATTCTGCTCCGAATACCGTTTTTTTTCAACACTCTTGTAATTTCCACATTCTTGAAAAAATCTCCATATTGATGCACCTGGGAGCAAAAAAGTCACAGACCATTGTGTTAAGGGCACAATTTGCTACAACTTTTGTAGTAAAAGTTTTTCTGTATTCTGCTCCGGATACCGTTTTTTTTCAACACTCTTGTAATTTGCACATTTTTCAAAAATTCTCCACATTGATGCATCTGGGAGCAAAAATGTTGGAGACCATTGTGTTAAGAGCACAATTTGCTACAACTTTTGTGGTAAAAGTTTTTCTGTATTCTGCTCCGGATACCGTTTTTTTTCAACACTCTTGTAATTTCCACATTCTTGAAAAAATCTCCACAATGGTGCATCCGGGAGCAAAAAAGTCATAGACCATTGTGTTAAGGGAACAATTTGCTACAACTTTTGTAGTAAAAGTTTTTCTGTATTCTGCTCCGGATACCGTTTTTTTTCAACACTCTTGTAATTTCCACATTCTTGAAAAAATCTCCACAATGGTGCATCTGGGAGCAAAAAAGTCACAGACCATTGTGTTAAGGGAACAATTTGCTACAACTTTTGTAGTAAAAGTTTTTCTGTATTCTGTTCCGGATACCGTTTTTTTTCAACACTCTTGTAATTTCCACATTCTTGAAAAAATCTCCATAATGGTGCATCTGGGAGCAAAAAAGTTACTGACCATTGTGTTAAGGGCACAATTTACTACAACTTTTGTAGTAAAAGTTTTTCTGTATTCTGCTCCGGATACCGTTTTTTTTCAACACTCTTGTAATTTGCACATTTTTCAAAAATTCTCCACATTGATGCATCTGGGAGCAAAAATGTTGGAGACCATTGTGTTAAGGGCACAATTTGCTACAACCTTTGTAGTAAAAGTTTTTCTGTATTCTGCTCCGGATACCGTTTTTTTTCAACACTCTTGTAATTTCCACATTCTTGAAAAAATCTCCACAATGGTGCATCTGGGAGCAAAAAAGTCACAGACCATTGTGTTAAGGGCACAATTTACTACAACTTTTGTAGTAAAAGTTTTTCTGTATTCTGCTCGGGATACCGTTTTTTTTCAACACTCTTGTAATTTGCACATTTTTCAAAAATTCTCCACATTGATGCATCTGGGAGCAATAATGTTGGAGACCATTGTGTTAAGGGCACAATTTGCTACAACTTTTGTGGTAAAAGTTTTTCTGTATTCTGCTCGGGATACCGTTTTTTTTCAACACTCTTGTAATTTCCACATTCTTGAAAAAATCTCCACATTGATGCATCTGGGAGCAAAAAAGTCACAGACCATTGTGTTAAGGGCACAATTTGCTACAACCTTTGTAGTAAAAGTTTTTCTGTATTCTGCTCCGGATACCGTTTTTTTTCAACACTCTTGTAATTTCCACATTCTTGAAAAAATCTCCACAATGGTGCATCTGGGAGCAAAAAAGTCACAGACCATTGTGTTAAGGGCACAATTTACTACAACTTTTGTAGTAAAAGTTTTTCTGTATTCTGCTCCGGATACCGTTTTTTTTCAACACTCTTGTAATTTCCACATTCTTGAAAAAATCTCCACAATGGTGCATCTGGGAGCAAAAAAGTTACAGACCATTGTGTTAAGGGCACAATTTGCTACAACTTTTGTGGTAAAAGTTTTTCTGTATTCTGCTCTGGATACCGTTTTTTTTCAACACTCTTGTAATTTCCACATTCTTGAAAAAATCTCCACATTGATGCATCTGGGAGCAAAAAAGTCACAGACCATTGTGTTAAGGGCACAATTTGCTACAACCTTTGTAGTAAAAGTTTTTCTGTATTCTGCTCCGGATACCGTTTTTTTTCAACACTCTTGTAATTTCCACATTCTTGAAAAAATCTCCACAATGGTGCATCTGGGAGCAAAAAAGTCACAGACCATTGTGTTAAGGGCACAATTTACTACAACTTTTGTGGTAAAAGTTTTTCTGTATTCTGCTCCGGATACCGTTTTTTTTTCAACACTCTTGTAATTTCCACATTCTTGAAAAAATCTCCATAATGGTGCATCTGGGAGCAAAAAAGTTACTGACCATTGTGTTAAGGGCACAATTTACTACAACTTTTGTAGTAAAAGTTTTTCTGTATTCTGCTCCGGATACCGTTTTTTTTCAACACTCTTGTAATTTGCACATTTTTCAAAAATTCTCCACATTGATGCATCTGGGAGCAAAAATGTTGGAGACCATTGTGTTAAGGGCACAATTTGCTACAACCTTTGTAGTAAAAGTTTTTCTGTATTCTGCTCCGGATACCGTTTTTTTTCAACACTCTTGTAATTTCCACATTCTTGAAAAAATCTCCACAATGGTGCATCTGGGAGCAAAAAAGTTACAGACCATTGTGTTAAGGGCACAATTTACTACAACTCTTGTAGTAAAAGTTTTTCTGTATTCTGCTCCGAATACCGTTTTTTTTCAACACTCTTGTAATTTCCACATTCTTGCAAAAATCTCCATATTGATGCACCTGGGAGCAAAAAAGTCACAGACCATTGTGTTAAGGGCACAATTTGCTACAACTTTTGTAGTAAAAGTTTTTCTGTATTCTGCTCCGGATACCGTTTTTTTTCAACACTCTTGTAATTTCCACATTCTTGAAAAAATCTCCACAATGGTGCATCTGGGAGCAAAAAAGTTACAGACCATTGTGTTAAGGGCACAATTTGCTACAACTTTTGTGGTAAAAGTTTTTCTGTATTCTGCTCTGGATACCGTTTTTTTTCAACACTCTTGTAATTTCCACATTCTTGAAAAAATCTCCACATTGATGCATCTGGGAGCAAAAAAGTCACAGACCATTGTGTTAAGGGCACAATTTGCTACAACCTTTGTAGTAAAAGTTTTTCTGTATTCTGCTCCGGATACCGTTTTTTTTCAACACTCTTGTAATTTCCACATTCTTGAAAAAATCTCCACAATGGTGCATCTGGGAGCAAAAAAGTCACAGACCATTGTGTTAAGGGCACAATTTACTACAACTTTTGTAGTAAAAGTTTTTCTGTATTCTGCTCCGGATACCGTTTTTTTTTCAACACTCTTGTAATTTCCACATTCTTGAAAAAATCTCCATAATGGTGCATCTGGGAGCAAAAAAGTTACTGACCATTGTGTTAAGGGCACAATTTACTACAACTTTTGTAGTAAAAGTTTTTCTGTATTCTGCTCCGGATACCGTTTTTTTTCAACACTCTTGTAATTTGCACATTTTTCAAAAATTCTCCACATTGATGCATCTGGGAGCAAAAATGTTGGAGACCATTGTGTTAAGGGCACAATTTGCTACAACCTTTGTAGTAAAAGTTTTTCTGTATTCTGCTCCGGATACCGTTTTTTTTCAACACTCTTGTAATTTCCACATTCTTGAAAAAATCTCCACAATGGTGCATCTGGGAGCAAAAAAGTTACAGACCATTGTGTTAAGGGCACAATTTGCTACAACTTTTGTGGTAAAAGTTTTTCTGTATTCTGCTCTGGATACCGTTTTTTTTCAACACTCTTGTAATTTCCACATTCTTGAAAAAATCTCCACATTGATGCATCTGGGAGCAAAAAAGTCACAGACCATTGTGTTAAGGGCACAATTTGCTACAACCTTTGTAGTAAAAGTTTTTCTGTATTCTGCTCCGGATACCGTTTTTTTTCAACACTCTTGTAATTTCCACATTCTTGAAAAAATCTCCACAATGGTGCATCTGGGAGCAAAAAAGTCACAGACCATTGTGTTAAGGGCACAATTTACTACAACTTTTGTGGTAAAAGTTTTTCTGTATTCTGCTCCGGATACCGTTTTTTTTTCAACACTCTTGTAATTTCCACATTCTTGAAAAAATCTCCATAATGGTGCATCTGGGAGCAAAAAAGTTACTGACCATTGTGTTAAGGGCACAATTTACTACAACTTTTGTAGTAAAAGTTTTTCTGTATTCTGCTCCGGATACCGTTTTTTTTCAACACTCTTGTAATTTGCACATTTTTCAAAAATTCTCCACATTGATGCATCTGGGAGCAAAAATGTTGGAGACCATTGTGTTAAGGGCACAATTTGCTACAACCTTTGTAGTAAAAGTTTTTCTGTATTCTGCTCCGGATACCGTTTTTTTTCAACACTCTTGTAATTTCCACATTCTTGAAAAAATCTCCACAATGGTGCATCTGGGAGCAAAAAAGTTACAGACCATTGTGTTAAGGGCACAATTTACTACAACTCTTGTAGTAAAAGTTTTTCTGTATTCTGCTCCGAATACCGTTTTTTTTCAACACTCTTGTAATTTCCACATTCTTGCAAAAATCTCCATATTGATGCACCTGGGAGCAAAAAAGTCACAGACCATTGTGTTAAGGGCACAATTTGCTACAACTTTTGTAGTAAAAGTTTTTCTGTATTCTGCTCCGGATACCGTTTTTTTTCAACACTCTTGTAATTTCCACATTCTTGAAAAAATCTCCACAATGGTGCATCTGGGAGCAAAAAAGTTACAGACCATTGTGTTAAGGGCACAATTTGCTACAACTTTTGTGGTAAAAGTTTTTCTGTATTCTGCTCTGGATACCGTTTTTTTTCAACACTCTTGTAATTTCCACATTCTTGAAAAAATCTCCACATTGATGCATCTGGGAGCAAAAAAGTCACAGACCATTGTGTTAAGGGCACAATTTGCTACAACCTTTGTAGTAAAAGTTTTTCTGTATTCTGCTCCGGATACCGTTTTTTTTCAACACTCTTGTAATTTCCACATTCTTGAAAAAATCTCCACAATGGTGCATCTGGGAGCAAAAAAGTCACAGACCATTGTGTTAAGGGCACAATTTACTACAACTTTTGTAGTAAAAGTTTTTCTGTATTCTGCTCCGGATACCGTTTTTTTTTCAACACTCTTGTAATTTCCACATTCTTGAAAAAATCTCCATAATGGTGCATCTGGGAGCAAAAAAGTTACTGACCATTGTGTTAAGGGCACAATTTACTACAACTTTTGTAGTAAAAGTTTTTCTGTATTCTGCTCCGGATACCGTTTTTTTTCAACACTCTTGTAATTTGCACATTTTTCAAAAATTCTCCACATTGATGCATCTGGGAGCAAAAATGTTGGAGACCATTGTGTTAAGGGCACAATTTGCTACAACATTTGTAGTAAAAGTTTTTCTGTATTCTGCTCCGGATACCGTTTTTTTTCAACACTCTTGTAATTTCCACATTCTTGAAAAAATCTCCACAATGGTGCATCTGGGAGCAAAAAAGTTACAGACCATTGTGTTAAGGGCACAATTTACTACAACTCTTGTAGTAAAAGTTTTTCTGTATTCTGCTCCGAATACCGTTTTTTTTCAACACTCTTGTAATTTCCACATTCTTGAAAAAATCTCCATATTGATGCACCTGGGAGCAAAAAAGTCACAGACCATTGTGTTAAGGGCACAATTTGCTACAACTTTTGTAGTAAAAGTTTTTCTGTATTCTGCTCCGGATACCGTTTTTTTTCAACACTCTTGTAATTTCCACATTCTTGAAAAAATCTCCACAATGGTGCATCTGGGAGCAAAAAAGTTACAGACCATTGTGTTAAGGGCACAATTTGCTACAACTTTTGTGGTAAAAGTTTTTCTGTATTCTGCTCTGGATACCGTTTTTTTTCAACACTCTTGTAATTTCCACATTCTTGAAAAAATCTCCACATTGATGCATCTGGGAGCAAAAAAGTCACAGACCATTGTGTTAAGGGCACAATTTGCTACAACTTTTGTGGTAAAAGTTTTTCTGTATTCTGCTCTGGATACCGTTTTTTTTCAACACTCTTGTAATTTCCACATTCTTGAAAAAATCTCCATATTGATGCACCTGGGAGCAAAAAAGTCACAGACCATTGTGTTAAGGGCACAATTTGCTACAACTTTTGTAGTAAAAGTTTTTCTGTATTCTGCTCCGGATACCGTTTTTTTTCAACACTCTTGTAATTTCCACATTCTTGAAAAAATCTCCACAATGGTGCATCTGGGAGCAAAAAAGTTACAGACCATTGTGTTAAGGGCACAATTTGCTACAACTTTTGTGGTAAAAGTTTTTCTGTATTCTGCTCTGGATACCGTTTTTTTTCAACACTCTTGTAATTTCCACATTCTTGAAAAAATCTCCACATTGATGCATCTGGGAGCAAAAAAGTCACAGACCATTGTGTTAAGGGCACAATTTGCTACAACCTTTGTAGTAAAAGTTTTTCTGTATTCTGCTCCGGATACCGTTTTTTTTCAACACTCTTGTAATTTCCACATTCTTGAAAAAATCTCCACAATGGTGCATCTGGGAGCAAAAAAGTTACAGACCATTGTGTTAAGGGCACAATTTACTACAACTCTTGTAGTAAAAGTTTTTCTGTATTCTGCTCCGAATACCGTTTTTTTTCAACACTCTTGTAATTTCCACATTCTTGCAAAAATCTCCATATTGATGCACCTGGGAGCAAAAAAGTCACAGACCATTGTGTTAAGGGCACAATTTGCTACAACTTTTGTAGTAAAAGTTTTTCTGTATTCTGCTCCGGATACCGTTTTTTTTCAACACTCTTGTAATTTCCACATTCTTGAAAAAATCTCCACAATGGTGCATCTGGGAGCAAAAAAGTTGCAGACCATTGTGTTAAGGGCACAATTTGCTACAACTTTTGTGGTAAAAGTTTTTCTGTATTCTGCTCTGGATACCGTTTTTTTTCAACACTCTTGTAATTTCCACATTCTTGAAAAAATCTCCACATTGATGCATCTGGGAGCAAAAAAGTCACAGACCATTGTGTTAAGGGCACAATTTGCTACAACATTTGTAGTAAAAGTTTTTCTGTATTCTGCTCCGAATACCGTTTTTTTTCAACACTCTTGTAATTTCCACATTCTTGAAAAAATCTCCACAATGGTGCATCTGGGAGCAAAAAAGTTACAGACCATTGTGTTAAGGGCACAATTTACTACAACTCTGATAGTAAAAGTTTTTCTGTATTCTGCTCCGAATACCGTTTTTTTTCAACACTCTTGTAATTTCCACATTCTTGAAAAAATCTCCATATTGATGCACCTGGGAGCAAAAAAGTCACAGACCATTGTGTTAAGGGCACAATTTGCTACAACTTTTGTAGTAAAAGTTTTTCTGTATTCTGCTCCGGATACCGTTTTTTTTCAACACTCTTGTAATTTCCACATTCTTGAAAAAATCTCCACAATGGTGCATCTGGGAGCAAAAAAGTTACAGACCATTGTGTTAAGGGCACAATTTGCTACAACTTTTGTGGTAAAAGTTTTTCTGTATTCTGCTCTGGATACCGTTTTTTTTCAACACTCTTGTAATTTCCACATTCTTGAAAAAATCTCCACATTGATGCATCTGGGAGCAAAAAAGTCACAGACCATTGTGTTAAGGGCACAATTTGCTACAACCTTTGTAGTAAAAGTTTTTCTGTATTCTGCTCCGGATACCGTTTTTTTTCAACACTCTTGTAATTTCCACATTCTTGAAAAAATCTCCACAATGGTGCATCTGGGAGCAAAAAAGTCACAGACCATTGTGTTAAGGGCACAATTTACTACAACTTTTGTAGTAAAAGTTTTTCTGTATTCTGCTCCGGATACCGTTTTTTTTTCAACACTCTTGTAATTTCCACATTCTTGAAAAAATCTCCATAATGGTGCATCTGGGAGCAAAAAAGTTACTGACCATTGTGTTAAGGGCACAATTTACTACAACTTTTGTAGTAAAAGTTTTTCTGTATTCTGCTCCGGATACCGTTTTTTTTCAACACTCTTGTAATTTGCACATTTTTCAAAAATTCTCCACATTGATGCATCTGGGAGCAAAAATGTTGGAGACCATTGTGTTAAGGGCACAATTTGCTACAACCTTTGTAGTAAAAGTTTTTCTGTATTCTGCTCCGGATACCGTTTTTTTTCAACACTCTTGTAATTTCCACATTCTTGAAAAAATCTCCATATTGATGCACCTGGGAGCAAAAAAGTCACAGACCATTGTGTTAAGGGCACAATTTGCTACAACTTTTGTAGTAAAAGTTTTTCTGTATTCTGCTCCGGATACCGTTTTTTTTCAACACTCTTGTAATTTCCACATTCTTGAAAAAATCTCCACAATGGTGCATCTGGGAGCAAAAAAGTTACAGACCATTGTGTTAAGGGCACAATTTGCTACAACTTTTGTGGTAAAAGTTTTTCTGTATTCTGCTCTGGATACCGTTTTTTTTCAACACTCTTGTAATTTCCACATTCTTGAAAAAATCTCCACATTGATGCATCTGGGAGCAAAAAAGTCACAGACCATTGTGTTAAGGGCACAATTTGCTACAACTTTTGTGGTAAAAGTTTTTCTGTATTCTGCTCTGGATACCGTTTTTTTTCAACACTCTTGTAATTTCCACATTCTTGAAAAAATCTCCATATTGATGCACCTGGGAGCAAAAAAGTCACAGACCATTGTGTTAAGGGCACAATTTGCTACAACTTTTGTAGTAAAAGTTTTTCTGTATTCTGCTCCGGATACCGTTTTTTTTCAACACTCTTGTAATTTCCACATTCTTGAAAAAATCTCCACAATGGTGCATCTGGGAGCAAAAAAGTTACAGACCATTGTGTTAAGGGCACAATTTACTACAACTCTGGTAGTAAAAGTTTTTCTGTATTCTGCTCCGAATACCGTTTTTTTTCAACACTCTTGTAATTTCCACATTCTTGAAAAAATCTCCATATTGATGCACCTGGGAGCAAAAAAGTCACAGACCATTGTGTTAAGGGCACAATTTGCTACAACTTTTGTAGTAAAAGTTTTTCTGTATTCTGCTCCGGATACCGTTTTTTTTCAACACTCTTGTAATTTCCACATTCTTGAAAAAATCTCCACAATGGTGCATCTGGGAGCAAAAAAGTTACAGACCATTGTGTTAAGGGCACAATTTGCTACAACTTTTGTGGTAAAAGTTTTTCTGTATTCTGCTCTGGATACCGTTTTTTTTCAACACTCTTGTAATTTCCACATTCTTGAAAAAATCTCCACATTGATGCATCTGGGAGCAAAAAAGTCACAGACCATTGTGTTAAGGGCACAATTTGCTACAACCTTTGTAGTAAAAGTTTTTCTGTATTCTGCTCCGGATACCGTTTTTTTTCAACACTCTTGTAATTTCCACATTCTTGAAAAAATCTCCACAATGGTGCATCTGGGAGCAAAAAAGTCACAGACCATTGTGTTAAGGGCACAATTTACTACAACTTTTGTAGTAAAAGTTTTTCTGTATTCTGCTCCGGATACCGTTTTTTTTTCAACACTCTTGTAATTTCCACATTCTTGAAAAAATCTCCATAATGGTGCATCTGGGAGCAAAAAAGTTACTGACCATTGTGTTAAGGGCACAATTTACTACAACTTTTGTAGTAAAAGTTTTTCTGTATTCTGCTCCGGATACCGTTTTTTTTCAACACTCTTGTAATTTGCACATTTTTCAAAAATTCTCCACATTGATGCATCTGGGAGCAAAAATGTTGGAGACCATTGTGTTAAGGGCACAATTTGCAACAACCTTTGTAGTAAAAGTTTTTCTGTATTCTGCTCCGGATACCGTTTTTTTTCAACACTCTTGTAATTTCCACATTCTTGAAAAAATCTCCATATTGATGCACCTGGGAGCAAAAAAGTCACAGACCATTGTGTTAAGGGCACAATTTGCTACAACTTTTGTAGTAAAAGTTTTTCTGTATTCTGCTCCGGATACCGTTTTTTTTCAACACTCTTGTAATTTCCACATTCTTGAAAAAATCTCCACAATGGTGCATCTGGGAGCAAAAAAGTTACAGACCATTGTGTTAAGGGCACAATTTGCTACAACTTTTGTGGTAAAAGTTTTTCTGTATTCTGCTCTGGATACCGTTTTTTTTCAACACTCTTGTAATTTCCACATTCTTGAAAAAATCTCCACATTGATGCATCTGGGAGCAAAAAAGTCACAGACCATTGTGTTAAGGGCACAATTTGCTACAACTTTTGTGGTAAAAGTTTTTCTGTATTCTGCTCTGGATACCGTTTTTTTTCAACACTCTTGTAATTTCCACATTCTTGAAAAAATCTCCATATTGATGCACCTGGGAGCAAAAAAGTCACAGACCATTGTGTTAAGGGCACAATTTGCTACAACTTTTGTAGTAAAAGTTTTTCTGTATTCTGCTCCGGATACCGTTTTTTTTCAACACTCTTGTAATTTCCACATTCTTGAAAAAATCTCCACAATGGTGCATCTGGGAGCAAAAAAGTTACAGACCATTGTGTTAAGGGCACAATTTGCTACAACTTTTGTGGTAAAAGTTTTTCTGTATTCTGCTCTGGATACCGTTTTTTTTCAACACTCTTGTAATTTCCACATTCTTGAAAAAATCTCCATATTGATGCACCTGGGAGCAAAAAAGTCACAGACCATTGTGTTAAGGGCACAATTTGCTACAACTTTTGTAGTAAAAGTTTTTCTGTATTCTGCTCCGGATACCGTTTTTTTTCAACACTCTTGTAATTTCCACATTCTTGAAAAAATCTCCACAATGGTGCATCTGGGAGCAAAAATGTTGGAGACCATTGTGTTAAGGGCACAATTTGCTACAACCTTTGTAGTAAAAGTTTTTCTGTATTCTGCTCCGGATACCGTTTTTTTTCAACACTCTTGTAATTTCCACATTCTTGAAAAAATCTCCACAATGGTGCATCTGGGAGCAAAAAAGTCACAGACCATTGTGTTAAGGGCACAATTTACTACAACTTTTGTAGTAAAAGTTTTTCTGTATTCTGCTCTGGATACCGTTTTTTTTCAACACTCTTGTAATTTGCACATTTTTCAAAAATTCTCCACATTGATGCATCTGGGAGCAATAATGTTGGAGACCATTGTGTTAAGGGCACAATTTGCTACAACTTTTGTGGTAAAAGTTTTTCTGTATTCTGCTATGGATACCGTTTTTTTTCAACACTCTTGTAATTTCCACATTCTTGAAAAAATCTCCACATTGATGCATCTGGGAGCAAAAAAGTCACAGACCATTGTGTTAAGGGCACAATTTGCTACAACTTTTGTAGTAAAAGTTTTTCTGTATTCTGCTCCGGATACCGTTTTTTTTCAACACTCTTGTAATTTCCACATTCTTGAAAAAATCTCCACAATGGTGCATCTGGGAGCAAAAAAGTTACAGACCATTGTGTTAAGGGCACAATTTACTACAACTCTTGTAGTAAAAGTTTTTCTGTATTCTGCTCCGAATACCTTTTTTTTCAACACTCTTGTAATTTCCACATTCTTGAAAAAATCTCCATATTGATGCACCTGGGAGCAAAAAAGTCACAGACCATTGTGTTAAGGGCACAATTTGCTACAACTTTTGTAGTAAAAGTTTTTCTGTATTCTGCTCCGGATACCGTTTTTTTTCAACACTCTTGTAATTTCCACATTCTTGAAAAAATCTCCACATTGATGCATCTGGGAGCAAAAAAGTCACAGACCATTGTGTTAAGGGCACAATTTGCTACAACCTTTGTAGTAAAAGTTTTTCTGTATTCTGCTCCGGATACCGTTTTTTTTCAACACTCTTGTAATTTCCACATTCTTGAAAAAATCTCCACAATGGTGCATCTGGGAGCAAAAAAGTCACAGACCATTGTGTTAAGGGCACAATTTGCTACAACTTTTGTGGTAAAAGTTTTTCTGTATTCTGCTCTGGATACCGTTTTTTTTCAACACTCTTTTAATTTCCACATTCTTGAAAAAATCTCCACATTGATGCATCTGGGAGCAAAAAAGTCACAGACCATTGTGTTAAGGGCACAATTTGCTACAACCTTTGTAGTAAAAGTTTTTCTGTATTCTGCTCCGGATACCGTTTTTTTTCAACACTCTTGTAATTTCCACATTCTTGAAAAAATCTCCACAATGGTGCATCTGGGAGCAAAAAAGTTACAGACCATTGTGTTAAGGGCACAATTTACTACAACTCTTGTAGTAAAAGTTTTTCTGTATTCTGCTCCGAATACCGTTTTTTTTCAACACTCTTGTAATTTCCACATTCTTGAAAAAATCTCCATATTGATGCACCTGGGAGCAAAAAAGTCACAGACCATTGTGTTAAGGGCACAATTTGCTACAACTTTTGTAGTAAAAGTTTTTCTGTATTCTGCTCCGGATACTGTTTTTTTTCAACACTCTTGTAATTTCCACATTCTTGAAAAAATCTCCACAATGGTGCATCTGGGAGCAAAAAAGTTACAGACCATTGTGTTAAGGGCACAATTTGCTACAACTTTTGTGGTAAAAGTTTTTCTGTATTCTGCTCTGGATACCGTTTTTTTTCAACACTCTTGTAATTTCCACATTCTTGAAAAAATCTCCATATTGATGCACCTGGGAGCAAAAAAGTCACAGACCATTGTGTTAAGGGCACAATTTGCTACAACTTTTGTAGTAAAAGTTTTTCTGTATTCTGCTCCGGATACCGTTTTTTTTCAACACTCTTGTAATTTCCACATTCTTGAAAAAATCTCCACAATGGTGCATCTGGGAGCAAAAAAGTTACAGACCATTGTGTTAAGGGCACAATTTACTACAACTCTGGTAGTAAAAGTTTTTCTGTATTCTGCTCCGAATACCGTTTTTTTTCAACACTCTTGTAATTTCCACATTCTTGAAAAAATCTCCATATTGATGCACCTGGGAGCAAAAAAGTCACAGACCATTGTGTTAAGGGCACAATTTGCTACAACTTTTGTAGTAAAAGTTTTTCTGTATTCTGCTCCGGATACCGTTTTTTTTCAACACTCTTGTAATTTCCACATTCTTGAAAAAATCTCCACAATGGTGCATCTGGGAGCAAAAAAGTTACAGACCATTGTGTTAAGGGCACAATTTGCTACAACTTTTGTGGTAAAAGTTTTTCTGTATTCTGCTCTGGATACCGTTTTTTTTCAACACTCTTGTAATTTCCACATTCTTGAAAAAATCTCCACATTGATGCATCTGGGAGCAAAAAAGTCACAGACCATTGTGTTAAGGGCACAATTTGCTACAACCTTTGTAGTAAAAGTTTTTCTGTATTCTGCTCCGGATACCGTTTTTTTTCAACACTCTTGTAATTTCCACATTCTTGAAAAAATCTCCACAATGGTGCATCTGGGAGCAAAAAAGTCACAGACCATTGTGTTAAGGGCACAATTTACTACAACTTTTGTAGTAAAAGTTTTTCTGTATTCTGCTCCGGATACCGTTTTTTTTTCAACACTCTTGTAATTTCCACATTCTTGAAAAAATCTCCATAATGGTGCATCTGGGAGCAAAAAAGTTACTGACCATTGTGTTAAGGGCACAATTTACTACAACTTTTGTAGTAAAAGTTTTTCTGTATTCTGCTCCGGATACCGTTTTTTTTCAACACTCTTGTAATTTGCACATTTTTCAAAAATTCTCCACATTGATGCATCTGGGAGCAAAAATGTTGGAGACCATTGTGTTAAGGGCACAATTTGCAACAACCTTTGTAGTAAAAGTTTTTCTGTATTCTGCTCCGGATACCGTTTTTTTTCAACACTCTTGTAATTTCCACATTCTTGAAAAAATCTCCATATTGATGCACCTGGGAGCAAAAAAGTCACAGACCATTGTGTTAAGGGCACAATTTGCTACAACTTTTGTAGTAAAAGTTTTTCTGTATTCTGCTCCGGATACCGTTTTTTTTCAACACTCTTGTAATTTCCACATTCTTGAAAAAATCTCCACAATGGTGCATCTGGGAGCAAAAAAGTTACAGACCATTGTGTTAAGGGCACAATTTGCTACAACTTTTGTGGTAAAAGTTTTTCTGTATTCTGCTCTGGATACCGTTTTTTTTCAACACTCTTGTAATTTCCACATTCTTGAAAAAATCTCCACATTGATGCATCTGGGAGCAAAAAAGTCACAGACCATTGTGTTAAGGGCACAATTTGCTACAACTTTTGTGGTAAAAGTTTTTCTGTATTCTGCTCTGGATACCGTTTTTTTTCAACACTCTTGTAATTTCCACATTCTTGAAAAAATCTCCATATTGATGCACCTGGGAGCAAAAAAGTCACAGACCATTGTGTTAAGGGCACAATTTGCTACAACTTTTGTAGTAAAAGTTTTTCTGTATTCTGCTCCGGATACCGTTTTTTTTCAACACTCTTGTAATTTCCACATTCTTGAAAAAATCTCCACAATGGTGCATCTGGGAGCAAAAAAGTTACAGACCATTGTGTTAAGGGCACAATTTGCTACAACTTTTGTGGTAAAAGTTTTTCTGTATTCTGCTCTGGATACCGTTTTTTTTCAACACTCTTGTAATTTCCACATTCTTGAAAAAATCTCCATATTGATGCACCTGGGAGCAAAAAAGTCACAGACCATTGTGTTAAGGGCACAATTTGCTACAACTTTTGTAGTAAAAGTTTTTCTGTATTCTGCTCCGGATACCGTTTTTTTTCAACACTCTTGTAATTTCCACATTCTTGAAAAAATCTCCACAATGGTGCATCTGGGAGCAAAAATGTTGGAGACCATTGTGTTAAGGGCACAATTTGCTACAACCTTTGTAGTAAAAGTTTTTCTGTATTCTGCTCCGGATACCGTTTTTTTTCAACACTCTTGTAATTTCCACATTCTTGAAAAAATCTCCACAATGGTGCATCTGGGAGCAAAAAAGTCACAGACCATTGTGTTAAGGGCACAATTTACTACAACTTTTGTAGTAAAAGTTTTTCTGTATTCTGCTCTGGATACCGTTTTTTTTCAACACTCTTGTAATTTGCACATTTTTCAAAAATTCTCCACATTGATGCATCTGGGAGCAATAATGTTGGAGACCATTGTGTTAAGGGCACAATTTGCTACAACTTTTGTGGTAAAAGTTTTTCTGTATTCTGCTATGGATACCGTTTTTTTTCAACACTCTTGTAATTTCCACATTCTTGAAAAAATCTCCACATTGATGCATCTGGGAGCAAAAAAGTCACAGACCATTGTGTTAAGGGCACAATTTGCTACAACTTTTGTAGTAAAAGTTTTTCTGTATTCTGCTCCGGATACCGTTTTTTTTCAACACTCTTGTAATTTCCACATTCTTGAAAAAATCTCCACAATGGTGCATCTGGGAGCAAAAAAGTTACAGACCATTGTGTTAAGGGCACAATTTACTACAACTCTTGTAGTAAAAGTTTTTCTGTATTCTGCTCCGAATACCTTTTTTTTCAACACTCTTGTAATTTCCACATTCTTGAAAAAATCTCCATATTGATGCACCTGGGAGCAAAAAAGTCACAGACCATTGTGTTAAGGGCACAATTTGCTACAACTTTTGTAGTAAAAGTTTTTCTGTATTCTGCTCCGGATACCGTTTTTTTTCAACACTCTTGTAATTTCCACATTCTTGAAAAAATCTCCACATTGATGCATCTGGGAGCAAAAAAGTCACAGACCATTGTGTTAAGGGCACAATTTGCTACAACCTTTGTAGTAAAAGTTTTTCTGTATTCTGCTCCGGATACCGTTTTTTTTCAACACTCTTGTAATTTCCACATTCTTGAAAAAATCTCCACAATGGTGCATCTGGGAGCAAAAAAGTCACAGACCATTGTGTTAAGGGCACAATTTGCTACAACTTTTGTGGTAAAAGTTTTTCTGTATTCTGCTCTGGATACCGTTTTTTTTCAACACTCTTTTAATTTCCACATTCTTGAAAAAATCTCCACATTGATGCATCTGGGAGCAAAAAAGTCACAGACCATTGTGTTAAGGGCACAATTTGCTACAACCTTTGTAGTAAAAGTTTTTCTGTATTCTGCTCCGGATACCGTTTTTTTTCAACACTCTTGTAATTTCCACATTCTTGAAAAAATCTCCACAATGGTGCATCTGGGAGCAAAAAAGTTACAGACCATTGTGTTAAGGGCACAATTTACTACAACTCTTGTAGTAAAAGTTTTTCTGTATTCTGCTCCGAATACCGTTTTTTTTCAACACTCTTGTAATTTCCACATTCTTGAAAAAATCTCCATATTGATGCACCTGGGAGCAAAAAAGTCACAGACCATTGTGTTAAGGGCACAATTTGCTACAACTTTTGTAGTAAAAGTTTTTCTGTATTCTGCTCCGGATACTGTTTTTTTTCAACACTCTTGTAATTTCCACATTCTTGAAAAAATCTCCACAATGGTGCATCTGGGAGCAAAAAAGTTACAGACCATTGTGTTAAGGGCACAATTTGCTACAACTTTTGTGGTAAAAGTTTTTCTGTATTCTGCTCTGGATACCGTTTTTTTTCAACACTCTTGTAATTTCCACATTCTTGAAAAAATCTCCACATTGATGCATCTGGGAGCAAAAAAGTCACAGACCATTGTGTTAAGGGCACAATTTGCTACAACCTTTGTAGTAAAAGTTTTTCTGTATTCTGCTCCGGATACCGTTTTTTTTCAACACTCTTGTAATTTCCACATTCTTGAAAAAATCTCCACAATGGTGCATCTGGGAGCAAAAAAGTTACAGACCATTGTGTTAAGGGCACAATTTACTACAACTCTTGTAGTAAAAGTTTTTCTGTATTCTGCTCCGAATACCGTTTCTTTTCAACACTCTTGTAATTTCCACATTCTTGAAAAAATCTCCATATTGATGCACCTGGGAGCAAAAAAGTCACAGACCATTGTGTTAAGGGCACAATTTGCTACAACTTTTGTAGTAAAAGTTTTTCTGTATTCTGCTCCGGATACCGTTTTTTTTCAACACTCTTGTAATTTCCACATTCTTGAAAAAATCTCCACAATGGTGCATCTGGGAGCAAAAAAGTTACAGACCATTGTGTTAAGGGCACAATTTGCTACAACTTTTGTGGTAAAAGTTTTTCTGTATTCTGCTCTGGATACCGTTTTTTTTCAACACTCTTGTAATTTCCACATTCTTGAAAAAATCTCCACATTGATGCATCTGGGAGCAAAAAAGTCACAGACCATTGTGTTAAGGGCACAATTTGCTACAACCTTTGTAGTAAAAGTTTTTCTGTATTCTGCTCCGGATACCGTTTTTTTTCAACACTCTTGTAATTTCCACATTCTTGAAAAAATCTCCACAATGGTGCATCTGGGAGCAAAAAAGTCACAGACCATTGTGTTAAGGGCACAATTTACTACAACTTTTGTAGTAAAAGTTTTTCTGTATTCTGCTCTGGATACCGTTTTTTTTCAACACTCTTGTAATTTCCACATTCTTGAAAAAATCTCCATATTGATGCACCTGGGAGCAAAAAAGTCACAGACCATTGTGTTAAGGGCACAATTTGCTACAACTTTTGTAGTAAAAGTTTTTCTGTATTCTGCTCCGGATACCGTTTTTTTTCAACACTCTTGTAATTTCCACATTCTTGAAAAAATCTCCACAATGGTGCATCTGGGAGCAAAAATGTTGGAGACCATTGTGTTAAGGGCACAATTTGCTACAACCTTTGTAGTAAAAGTTTTTCTGTATTCTGCTCCGGATACCGTTTTTTTTCAACACTCTTGTAATTTCCACATTCTTGAAAAAATCTCCACAATGGTGCATCTGGGAGCAAAAAAGTCACAGACCATTGTGTTAAGGGCACAATTTACTACAACTTTTGTAGTAAAAGTTTTTCTGTATTCTGCTCTGGATACCGTTTTTTTTCAACACTCTTGTAATTTGCACATTTTTCAAAAATTCTCCACATTGATGCATCTGGGAGCAATAATGTTGGAGACCATTGTGTTAAGGGCACAATTTGCTACAACTTTTGTGGTAAAAGTTTTTCTGTATTCTGCTCTGGATACCGTTTTTTTTCAACACTCTTGTAATTTCCACATTCTTGAAAAAATCTCCACATTGATGCGTCTGGGAGCAAAAAAGTCACAGACCATTGTGTTAAGGGCACAATTTGCTACAACTTTTGTAGTAAAAGTTTTTCTGTATTCTGCTCCGGATACCGTTTTTTTTCAACACTCTTGTAATTTCCACATTCTTGAAAAAATCTCCACAATGGTGCATCTGGGAGCAAAAAAGTCACAGACCATTGTGTTAAGGGCACAATTTACTACAACTTTTGTAGTAAAAGTTTTTCTGTATTCTGCTCTGGATACCGTTTTTTTTCAACACTCTTGTAATTTCCACATTCTTGAAAAAATCTCCATATTGATGCACCTGGGAGCAAAAAAGTCACAGACCATTGTGTTAAGGGCACAATTTGCTACAACTTTTGTAGTAAAAGTTTTTCTGTATTCTGCTCCGGATACCGTTTTTTTTCAACACTCTTGTAATTTCCACATTCTTGAAAAAATCTCCACAATGGTGCATCTGGGAGCAAAAATGTTGGAGACCATTGTGTTAAGGGCACAATTTGCTACAACCTTTGTAGTAAAAGTTTTTCTGTATTCTGCTCCGGATACCGTTTTTTTTCAACACTCTTGTAATTTCCACATTCTTGAAAAAATCTCCACAATGGTGCATCTGGGAGCAAAAAAGTCACAGACCATTGTGTTAAGGGCACAATTTACTACAACTTTTGTAGTAAAAGTTTTTCTGTATTCTGCTCTGGATACCGTTTTTTTTCAACACTCTTGTAATTTGCACATTTTTCAAAAATTCTCCACATTGATGCATCTGGGAGCAATAATGTTGGAGACCATTGTGTTAAGGGCACAATTTGCTACAACTTTTGTGGTAAAAGTTTTTCTGTATTCTGCTCTGGATACCGTTTTTTTTCAACACTCTTGTAATTTCCACATTCTTGAAAAAATCTCCACATTGATGCGTCTGGGAGCAAAAAAGTCACAGACCATTGTGTTAAGGGCACAATTTGCTACAACTTTTGTAGTAAAAGTTTTTCTGTATTCTGCTCCGGATACCGTTTTTTTTCAACACTCTTGTAATTTCCACATTCTTGAAAAAATCTCCACAATGGTGCATCTGGGAGCAAAAAAGTTACAGACCATTGTGTTAAGGGCACAATTTACTACAACTCTTGTAGTAAAAGTTTTTCTGTATTCTGCTCCGAATACCTTTTTTTTCAACACTCTTGTAATTTCCACATTCTTGAAAAAATCTCCATATTGATGCACCTGGGAGCAAAAAAGTCACAGACCATTGTGTTAAGGGCACAATTTGCTACAACTTTTGTAGTAAAAGTTTTTCTGTATTCTGCTCCGGATACCGTTTTTTTTCAACACTCTTGTAATTTCCACATTCTTGAAAAAATCTCCACATTGATGCATCTGGGAGCAAAAAAGTCACAGACCATTGTGTTAAGGGCACAATTTGCTACAACCTTTGTAGTAAAAGTTTTTCTGTATTCTGCTCCGGATACCGTTTTTTTTCAACACTCTTGTAATTTCCACATTCTTGAAAAAATCTCCACAATGGTGCATCTGGGAGCAAAAAAGTCACAGACCATTGTGTTAAGGGCACAATTTACTACAACTTTTGTAGTAAAAGTTTTTCTGTATTCTGCTCTGGATACCGTTTTTTTTCAACACTCTTGTAATTTGCACATTTTTCAAAAATTCTCCACATTGATGCATCTGGGAGCAATAATGTTGGAGACCATTGTGTTAAGGGCACAATTTGCTACAACTTTTGTGGTAAAAGTTTTTCTGTATTCTGCTCTGGATACCGTTTTTTTTCAACACTCTTGTAATTTCCACATTCTTGAAAAAATCTCCACATTGATGCATCTGGGAGCAAAAAAGTCACAGACCATTGTGTTAAGGGCACAATTTGCTACAACCTTTGTAGTAAAAGTTTTTCTGTATTCTGCTCCGGATACCGTTTTTTTTCAACACTCTTGTAATTTCCACATTCTTGAAAAAATCTCCACAATGGTGCATCTGGGAGCAAAAAAGTTACAGACCATTGTGTTAAGGGCACAATTTACTACAACTCTTGTAGTAAAAGTTTTTCTGTATTCTGCTCCGAATACCGTTTTTTTTCAACACTCTTGTAATTTCCACATTCTTGAAAAAATCTCCATATTGATGCACCTGGGAGCAAAAAAGTCACAGACCATTGTGTTAAGGGCACAATTTGCTACAACTTTTGTAGTAAAAGTTTTTCTGTATTCTGCTCCGGATACCGTTTTTTTTCAACACTCTTGTAATTTCCACATTCTTGAAAAAATCTCCACAATGGTGCATCTGGGAGCAAAAAAGTTACAGACCATTGTGTTAAGGGCACAATTTACTACAACTCTTGTAGTAAAAGTTTTTCTGTATTCTGCTCCGAATACCGTTTTTTTTCAACACTCTTGTAATTTCCACATTCTTGAAAAAATCTCCATATTGATGCACCTGGGAGCAAAAAAGTCACAGACCATTGTGTTAAGGGCACAATTTGCTACAACTTTTGTAGTAAAAGTTTTTCTGTATTCTGCTCTGGATACCGTTTTTTTTCAACACTCTTGTAATTTCCACATTCTTGAAAAAATCTCCACATTGATGCATCTGGGAGCAAAAAAGTCACAGACCATTGTGTTAAGGGCACAATTTGCTACAACCTTTGTAGTAAAAGTTTTTCTGTATTCTGCTCCGGATACCGTTTTTTTTCAACACTCTTGTAATTTCCACATTCTTGAAAAAATCTCCACAATGGTGCATCTGGGAGCAAAAAAGTCAGAGACCATTGTGTTAAGGGCACAATTTACTACAACTTTTGTAGTAAAAGTTTTTCTGTATTCTGTTCCGGATACCGTTTTTTTTTCAACACTCTTGTAATTTCCACATTCTTGAAAAAATCTCCATAATGGTGCATCTGGGAGCAAAAAGTTACTGACCATTGTGTTAAGGGCACAATTTACTACAACTTTTGTAGTAAAAGTTTTTCTGTATTCTGCTCCGGATACCGTTTTTTTTCAACACTCTTGTAATTTGCACATTTTTCAAAAATTCTCCACATTGATGCATCTGGGAGCAAAAATGTTGGAGACCATTGTGTTAAGGGCACAATTTGCTACAACTTTTGTAGTAAAAGTTTTTCTGTATTCTGCTCCGGATACCGTTTTTTTTCAACACTCTTGTAATTTCCACATTCTTGAAAAAATCTCCACATTGATGCATCTGGGAGCAAAAAAGTCACAGACCATTGTGTTAAGGGCACAATTTGCTACAACCTTTGTAGTAAAAGTTTTTCTGTATTCTGCTCCGGATACCGTTTTTTTTCAACACTCTTGTAATTTCCACATTCTTGAAAAAATCTCCACAATGGTGCATCTGGGAGCAAAAAAGTTACAGACCATTGTGTTAAGGGCACAATTTACTACAACTCTTGTAGTAAAAGTTTTTCTGTATTCTGCTCCGAATACCTTTTTTTTCAACACTCTTGTAATTTCCACATTCTTGAAAAAATCTCCATATTGATGCACCTGGGAGCAAAAAAGTCACAGACCATTGTGTTAAGGGCACAATTTGCTACAACTTTTGTAGTAAAAGTTTTTCTGTATTCTGCTCCGGATACCGTTTTTTTTCAACACTCTTGTAATTTCCACATTCTTGAAAAAATCTCCACAATGGTGCATCTGGGAGCAAAAATGTTGGAGACCATTGTGTTAAGGGCACAATTTGCTACAACCTTTGTAGTAAAAGTTTTTCTGTATTCTGCTCCGGATACCGTTTTTTTTCAACACTCTTGTAATTTCCACATTCTTGAAAAAATCTCCACAATGGTGCATCTGGGAGCAAAAAAGTCACAGACCATTGTGTTAAGGGCACAATTTACTACAACTTTTGTAGTAAAAGTTTTTCTGTATTCTGCTCTGGATACCGTTTTTTTTCAACACTCTTGTAATTTGCACATTTTTCAAAAATTCTCCACATTGATGCATCTGGGAGCAATAATGTTGGAGACCATTGTGTTAAGGGCACAATTTGCTACAACTTTTGTTGTAAAAGTTTTTCTGTATTCTGCTCTGGATACCGTTTTTTTTCAACACTCTTGTAATTTCCACATTCTTGAAAAAATCTCCACATTGATGCATCTGGGAGCAAAAAAGTCACAGACCATTGTGTTAAGGGCACAATTTGCTACAACCTTTGTAGTAAAAGTTTTTCTGTATTCTGCTCCGGATACCGTTTTTTTTCAACACTCTTGTAATTTCCACATTCTTGAAAAAATCTCCACAATGGTGCATCTGGGAGCAAAAAAGTTACAGACCATTGTGTTAAGGGCACAATTTACTACAACTCTTGTAGTAAAAGTTTTTCTGTATTCTGCTCCGAATACCGTTTTTTTTCAACACTCTTGTAATTTCCACATTCTTGAAAAAATCTCCATATTGATGCACCTGGGAGCAAAAAAGTCACAGACCATTGTGTTAAGGGCACAATTTGCTACAACTTTTGTAGTAAAAGTTTTTCTGTATTCTGCTCCGGATACCGTTTTTTTTCAACACTCTTGTAATTTCCACATTCTTGAAAAAATCTCCATATTGATGCACCTGGGAGCAAAAAAGTCACAGACCATTGTGTTAAGGGCACAATTTGCTACAACTTTTGTAGTAAAAGTTTTTCTGTATTCTGCTCCGGATACCGTTTTTTTTCAACACTCTTGTAATTTCCACATTCTTGAAAAAATCTCCATATTGATGCTCCTGGGAGCAAAAAAGTCACAGACCATTGTGTTAAGGGCACAATTTGCTACAACTTTTGTAGTAAAAGTTTTTCTGTATTCTGCTCCGGATACCGTTTTTTTTCAACACTCTTGTAATTTGCACATTCTTGAAAAAATCTCCACAATGGTGCATCTGGGAGCAAAAAAGTCACAGACCATTGTGTTAAGGGCACAATTTGCTACAACCTTTGTAGTAAAAGTTTTTCTGTATTCTGCTCCGGATACCGTTTTTTTTCAACACTCTTGTAATTTCCACATTCTTGAAAAAATCTCCACAATGGTGCATCTGGGAGCAAAAAAGTCACAGACCATTGTGTTAAGGGCACAATTTACTACAACTTTTGCAGTAAAAGTTTTTCTGTATTCTGCTCTGGATACCGTTTTTTTTCAACACTCTTGTAATTTGCACATTTTTCAAAAAATCTCCACAATGGTGCATCTGGGAGCAAAAAAGTCACAGACCATTGTGTTAAGGGCACAATTTGCTACAACCTTTGTAGTAAAAGTTTTTCTGTATTCTGCTCCGGATACCGTTTTTTTTCAACACTCTTGTAATTTCCACATTCTTGAAAAAATCTCCACAATGGTGCATCTGGGAGCAAAAAAGTTACAGACCATTGTGTTAAGGGCACAATTTACTACAACTCTTGTAGTAAAAGTTTTTCTGTATTCTGCTCCGAATACCTTTTTTTTCAACACTCTTGTAATTTCCACATTCTTGAAAAAATCTCCATATTGATGCACCTGGGAGCAAAAAAGTCACAGACCATTGTGTTAAGGGCACAATTTGCTACAACTTTTGTAGTAAAAGTTTTTCTGTATTCTGCTCCGGATACCGTTTTTTTTCAACACTCTTGTAATTTCCACATTCTTGAAAAAATCTCCACAATGGTGCATCTGGGAGCAAAAATGTTGGAGACCATTGTGTTAAGGGCACAATTTGCTACAACCTTTGTAGTAAAAGTTTTTCTGTATTCTGCTCCGGATACCGTTTTTTTTCAACACTCTTGTAATTTCCACATTCTTGAAAAAATCTCCACAATGGTGCATCTGGGAGCAAAAAAGTCACAGACCATTGTGTTAAGGGCACAATTTACTACAACTTTTGTAGTAAAAGTTTTTCTGTATTCTGCTCTGGATACCGTTTTTTTTCAACACTCTTGTAATTTGCACATTTTTCAAAAATTCTCCACATTGATGCATCTGGGAGCAATAATGTTGGAGACCATTGTGTTAAGGGCACAATTTGCTACAACTTTTGTTGTAAAAGTTTTTCTGTATTCTGCTCTGGATACCGTTTTTTTTCAACACTCTTGTAATTTCCACATTCTTGAAAAAATCTCCACATTGATGCATCTGGGAGCAAAAAAGTCACAGACCATTGTGTTAAGGGCACAATTTGCTACAACCTTTGTAGTAAAAGTTTTTCTGTATTCTGCTCCGGATACCGTTTTTTTTCAACACTCTTGTAATTTCCACATTCTTGAAAAAATCTCCACAATGGTGCATCTGGGAGCAAAAAAGTTACAGACCATTGTGTTAAGGGCACAATTTACTACAACTCTTGTAGTAAAAGTTTTTCTGTATTCTGCTCCGAATACCGTTTTTTTTCAACACTCTTGTAATTTCCACATTCTTGAAAAAATCTCCATATTGATGCACCTGGGAGCAAAAAAGTCACAGACCATTGTGTTAAGGGCACAATTTGCTACAACTTTTGTAGTAAAAGTTTTTCTGTATTCTGCTCCGGATACCGTTTTTTTTCAACACTCTTGTAATTTCCACATTCTTGAAAAAATCTCCACAATGGTGCATCTGGGAGCAAAAAAGTTACAGACCATTGTGTTAAGGGCACAATTTACTACAACTCTTGTAGTAAAAGTTTTTCTGTATTCTGCTCCGAATACCTTTTTTTTCAACACTCTTGTAATTTCCACATTCTTGAAAAAATCTCCATATTGATGCACCTGGGAGCAAAAAAGTCACAGACCATTGTGTTAAGGGCACAATTTGCTACAACTTTTGTAGTAAAAGTTTTTCTGTATTCTGCTCCGGATACCGTTTTTTTTCAACACTCTTGTAATTTCCACATTCTTGAAAAAATCTCCACAATGGTGCATCTGGGAGCAAAAATGTTGGAGACCATTGTGTTAAGGGCACAATTTGCTACAACCTTTGTAGTAAAAGTTTTTCTGTATTCTGCTCCGGATACCGTTTTTTTTCAACACTCTTGTAATTTCCACATTCTTGAAAAAATCTCCACAATGGTGCATCTGGGAGCAAAAAAGTCACAGACCATTGTGTTAAGGGCACAATTTACTACAACTTTTGTAGTAAAAGTTTTTCTGTATTCTGCTCTGGATACCGTTTTTTTTCAACACTCTTGTAATTTGCACATTTTTCAAAAATTCTCCACATTGATGCATCTGGGAGCAATAATGTTGGAGACCATTGTGTTAAGGGCACAATTTGCTACAACTTTTGTGGTAAAAGTTTTTCTGTATTCTGCTCTGGATACCGTTTTTTTTCAACACTCTTGTAATTTCCACATTCTTGAAAAAATCTCCACATTGATGCATCTGGGAGCAAAAAAGTCACAGACCATTGTGTTAAGGGCACAATTTGCTACAACCTTTGTAGTAAAAGTTTTTCTGTATTCTGCTCCGGATACCGTTTTTTTTCAACACTCTTGTAATTTCCACATTCTTGAAAAAATCTCCACAATGGTGCATCTGGGAGCAAAAAAGTTACAGACCATTGTGTTAAGGGCACAATTTACTACAACTCTTGTAGTAAAAGTTTTTCTGTATTCTGCTCCGAATACCGTTTTTTTTCAACACTCTTGTAATTTCCACATTCTTGAAAAAATCTCCATATTGATGCACCTGGGAGCAAAAAAGTCACAGACCATTGTGTTAAGGGCACAATTTGCTACAACTTTTGTAGTAAAAGTTTTTCTGTATTCTGCTCCGGATACCGTTTTTTTTCAACACTCTTGTAATTTCCACATTCTTGAAAAAATCTCCACAATGGTGCATCTGGGAGCAAAAAAGTTACAGACCATTGTGTTAAGGGCACAATTTGCTACAACTTTTGTGGTAAAAGTTTTTCTGTATTCTGCTCTGGATACCGTTTTTTTTCAACACTCTTGTAATTTCCACATTCTTGAAAAAATCTCCACATTGATGCATCTGGGAGCAAAAAAGTCACAGACCATTGTGTTAAGGGCACAATTTGCTACAACCTTTGTAGTAAAAGTTTTTCTGTATTCTGCTCCGGATACCGTTTTTTTTCAACACTCTTGTAATTTCCACATTCTTGAAAAAATCTCCACAATGGTGCATCTGGGAGCAAAAAAGTTACTGACCATTGTGTTAAGGGCACAATTTACTACAACTTTTGTAGTAAAAGTTTTTCTGTATTCTGCTCCGGATACCGTTTTTTTTTCAACACTCTTGTAATTTCCACATTCTTGAAAAAATCTCCATAATGGTGCATCTGGGAGCAAAAAAGTTACTGACCATTGTGTTAAGGGCACAATTTACTACAACTTTTGTAGTAAAAGTTTTTCTGTATTCTGCTCCGGATACCGTTTTTTTTCAACACTCTTGTAATTTGCACATTTTTCAAAAATTCTCCACATTGATGCATCTGGGAGCAAAAATGTTGGAGACCATTGTGTTAAGGGCACAATTTGCTACAACTTTTGTAGTAAAAGTTTTTCTGTATTCTGCTCCGGATACCGTTTTTTTTCAACACTCTTGTAATTTCCACATTCTTGAAAAAATCTCCACATTGATGCATCTGGGAGCAAAAAGGTCACAGACCATTGTGTTAAGGGCACAATTTGCTACAACCTTTGTAGTAAAAGTTTTTCTGTATTCTGCTCCGGATACCGTTTTTTTTCAACACTCTTGTAATTTCCACATTCTTGAAAAAATCTCCACAATGGTGCATCTGGGAGCAAAAAAGTTACAGACCATTGTGTTAAGGGCACAATTTACTACAACTCTTGTAGTAAAAGTTTTTCTGTATTCTGCTCCGAATACCGTTTTTTTTCAACACTCTTGTAATTTCCACATTCTTGAAAAAATCTCCATATTGATGCACCTGGGAGCAAAAAAGTCACAGACCATTGTGTTAAGGGCACAATTTGCTACAACTTTTGTAGTAAAAGTTTTTCTGTATTCTGCTCCGGATACCGTTTTTTTTCAACACTCTTGTAATTTCCACATTCTTGAAAAAATCTCCACAATGGTGCATCTGGGAGCAAAAAAGTTACAGACCATTGTGTTAAGGGCACAATTTGCTACAACTTTTGTGGTAAAAGTTTTTCTGTATTCTGCTCTGGATACCGTTTTTTTTCAACACTCTTGTAATTTCCACATTCTTGAAAAAATCTCCACATTGATGCATCTGGGAGCAAAAAAGTCACAGACCATTGTGTTAAGGGCACAATTTGCTACAACCTTTGTAGTAAAAGTTTTTCTGTATTCTGCTCCGGATACCGTTTTTTTTCAACACTCTTGTAATTTCCACATTCTTGAAAAAATCTCCACAATGGTGCATCTGGGAGCAAAAAAGTTACTGACCATTGTGTTAAGGGCACAATTTACTACAACTTTTGTAGTAAAAGTTTTTCTGTATTCTGCTCCGGATACCGTTTTTTTTTCAACACTCTTGTAATTTCCACATTCTTGAAAAAATCTCCATAATGGTGCATCTGGGAGCAAAAAAGTTACTGACCATTGTGTTAAGGGCACAATTTACTACAACTTTTGTAGTAAAAGTTTTTCTGTATTCTGCTCCGGATACCGTTTTTTTTCAACACTCTTGTAATTTGCACATTTTTCAAAAATTCTCCACATTGATGCATCTGGGAGCAAAAATGTTGGAGACCATTGTGTTAAGGGCACAATTTGCTACAACTTTTGTAGTAAAAGTTTTTCTGTATTCTGCTCCGGATACCGTTTTTTTTCAACACTCTTGTAATTTCCACATTCTTGAAAAAATCTCCACATTGATGCATCTGGGAGCAAAAAGGTCACAGACCATTGTGTTAAGGGCACAATTTGCTACAACCTTTGTAGTAAAAGTTTTTCTGTATTCTGCTCCGGATACCGTTTTTTTTCAACACTCTTGTAATTTCCACATTCTTGAAAAAATCTCCACAATGGTGCATCTGGGAGCAAAAAAGTTACTGACCATTGTGTTAAGGGCACAATTTACTACAACTTTTGTAGTAAAAGTTTTTCTGTATTCTGCTCCGGATACCGTTTTTTTTTCAACACTCTTGTAATTTCCACATTCTTGAAAAAATCTCCATAATGGTGCATCTGGGAGCAAAAAAGTTACTGACCATTGTGTTAAGGGCACAATTTACTACAACTTTTGTAGTAAAAGTTTTTCTGTATTCTGCTCCGGATACCGTTTTTTTTCAACACTCTTGTAATTTGCACATTTTTCAAAAATTCTCCACATTGATGCATCTGGGAGCAAAAATGTTGGAGACCATTGTGTTAAGGGCACAATTTGCTACAACTTTTGTAGTAAAAGTTTTTCTGTATTCTGCTCCGGATACCGTTTTTTTTCAACACTCTTGTAATTTCCACATTCTTGAAAAAATCTCCACATTGATGCATCTGGGAGCAAAAAGGTCACAGACCATTGTGTTAAGGGCACAATTTGCTACAACCTTTGTAGTAAAAGTTTTTCTGTATTCTGCTCCGGATACCGTTTTTTTTCAACACTCTTGTAATTTCCACATTCTTGAAAAAATCTCCACAATGGTGCATCTGGGAGCAAAAAAGTTACAGACCATTGTGTTAAGGGCACAATTTACTACAACTCTTGTAGTAAAAGTTTTTCTGTATTCTGCTCCGAATACCGTTTTTTTTCAACACTCTTGTAATTTCCACATTCTTGCAAAAATCTCCATATTGATGCACCTGGGAGCAAAAAAGTCACAGACCATTGTGTTAAGGGCACAATTTGCTACAACTTTTGTAGTAAAAGTTTTTCTGTATTCTGCTCCGGATACCGTTTTTTTTCAACACTCTTGTAATTTCCACATTCTTGAAAAAATCTCCACAATGGTGCATCTGGGAGCAAAAAAGTTGCAGACCATTGTGTTAAGGGCACAATTTGCTACAACTTTTGTGGTAAAAGTTTTTCTGTATTCTGCTCTGGATACCGTTTTTTTTCAACACTCTTGTAATTTCCACATTCTTGAAAAAATCTCCACATTGATGCATCTGGGAGCAAAAAAGTCACAGACCATTGTGTTAAGGGCACAATTTGCTACAACCTTTGTAGTAAAAGTTTTTCTGTATTCTGCTCCGGATACCGTTTTTTTTCAACACTCTTGTAATTTCCACATTCTTGAAAAAATCTCCACAATGGTGCATCTGGGAGCAAAAAAGTTACAGACCATTGTGTTAAGGGCACAATTTACTACAACTCTGGTAGTAAAAGTTTTTCTGTATTCTGCTCCGAATACCGTTTTTTTTCAACACTCTTGTAATTTCCACATTCTTGAAAAAATCTCCATATTGATGCACCTGGGAGCAAAAAAGTCACAGACCATTGTGTTAAGGGCACAATTTGCTACAACTTTTGTAGTAAAAGTTTTTCTGTATTCTGCTCCGGATACCGTTTTTTTTCAACACTCTTGTAATTTCCACATTCTTGAAAAAATCTCCACAATGGTGCATCTGGGAGCAAAAAAGTTGCAGACCATTGTGTTAAGGGCACAATTTGCTACAACTTTTGTGGTAAAAGTTTTTCTGTATTCTGCTCTGGATACCGTTTTTTTTCAACACTCTTGTAATTTCCACATTCTTGAAAAAATCTCCACATTGATGCATCTGGGAGCAAAAAAGTCACAGACCATTGTGTTAAGGGCACAATTTGCTACAACCTTTGTAGTAAAAGTTTTTCTGTATTCTGCTCCGGATACCGTTTTTTTTCAACACTCTTGTAATTTCCACATTCTTGAAAAAATCTCCACAATGGTGCATCTGGGAGCAAAAAAGTTGCAGACCATTGTGTTAAGGGCACAATTTGCTACAACTTTTGTGGTAAAAGTTTTTCTGTATTCTGCTCTGGATACCGTTTTTTTTCAACACTCTTGTAATTTCCACATTCTTGAAAAAATCTCCACATTGATGCATCTGGGAGCAAAAAAGTCACAGACCATTGTGTTAAGGGCACAATTTGCTACAACCTTTGTAGTAAAAGTTTTTCTGTATTCTGCTCCGGATACCGTTTTTTTTCAACACTCTTGTAATTTCCACATTCTTGAAAAAATCTCCACAATGGTGCATCTGGGAGCAAAAAAGTTACAGACCATTGTGTTAAGGGCACAATTTACTACAACTCTGGTAGTAAAAGTTTTTCTGTATTCTGCTCCGAATACCGTTTTTTTTCAACACTCTTGTAATTTCCACATTCTTGAAAAAATCTCCATATTGATGCACCTGGGAGCAAAAAAGTCACAGACCATTGTGTTAAGGGCACAATTTGCTACAACTTTTGTAGTAAAAGTTTTTCTGTATTCTGCTCCGGATACCGTTTTTTTTCAACACTCTTGTAATTTCCACATTCTTGAAAAAATCTCCACAATGGTGCATCTGGGAGCAAAAAAGTTACAGACCATTGTGTTAAGGGCACAATTTGCTACAACTTTTGTGGTAAAAGTTTTTCTGTATTCTGCTCTGGATACCGTTTTTTTTCAACACTCTTGTAATTTCCACATTCTTGAAAAAATCTCCACATTGATGCATCTGGGAGCAAAAAAGTCACAGACCATTGTGTTAAGGGCACAATTTGCTACAACCTTTGTAGTAAAAGTTTTTCTGTATTCTGCTCCGGATACCGTTTTTTTTCAACACTCTTGTAATTTCCACATTCTTGAAAAAATCTCCACAATGGTGCATCTGGGAGCAAAAAAGTTACAGACCATTGTGTTAAGGGCACAATTTACTACAACTCTTGTAGTAAAAGTTTTTCTGTATTCTGCTCCGGATACCGTTTTTTTTCAACACTCTTGTAATTTGCACATTTTTCAAAAATTCTCCACATTGATGCATCTGGGAGCAAAAATGTTGGAGACCATTGTGTCAAGGGCACAATTTGCTACAACTTTTGTGGTAAAAGTTTTTCTGTATTCTGCTCCGGATACCGTTTTTTTTCAACTCTCTTGTAATTTCCACATTCTTGAAAAAATCTCCATATTGATGCACCTGGGAGCAAAAAAGTCACAGACCATTGTGTTAAGGGCACAATTTGCTACAACTTTTGTAGTAAAAGTTTTTCTGTATTCTGCTCCGGATACCGTTTTTTTTCAACACTCTTGTAATTTGCACATTTTTCAAAAATTCTCCACATTGATGCATCTGGGAGCAATAATGTTGGAGACCATTGTGTTAAGGGCACAATTTGCTACAACTTTTGTGGTAAAAGTTTTTCTGTATTCTGCTCCGGATACCGTTTTTTTTTCAACTCTCTTGTAATTTCCACATTCTTGAAAAAATCTCCATATTGATGCACCTGGGAGCAAAAAAGTCACAGACCATTGTGTTAAGGGCACAATTTGCTACAACTTTTGTAGTAAAAGTTTTTCTGTATTCTGCTCCGGATACCGTTTTTTTTCAACACTCTTGTAATTTGCACATTTTTCAAAAATTCTCCACATTGATGCATCTGGGAGCAATAATGTTGGAGACCATTGTGTTAAGGGCACAATTTGCTACAACTTTTGTGGTAAAAGTTTTTCTGTATTCTGCTCTGGATACCGTTTTTTTTCAACACTCTTGTAATTTCCACATTCTTGAAAAAATCTCCACAATGGTGCATCTGGGAGCAAAAAAGTTACAGACCATTGTGTTAAGGGCACAATTTGCTACAACTTTTGTGGTAAAAGTTTTTCTGTATTCTGCTCTGGATACCGTTTTTTTTCAACACTCTTGTAATTTCCACATTCTTGAAAAAATCTCCACATTGATGCATCTGGGAGCAAAAAAGTCACAGACCATTGTGTTAAGGGCACAATTTGCTACAACCTTTGTAGTAAAAGTTTTTCTGTATTCTGCTCCGGATACCGTTTTTTTTCAACACTCTTGTAATTTCCACATTCTTGAAAAAATCTCCACAATGGTGCATCTGGGAGCAAAAAAGTTACAGACCATTGTGTTAAGGGCACAATTTACTACAACTCTTGTAGTAAAAGTTTTTCTGTATTCTGCTCCGAATACCTTTTTTTTCAACACTCTTGTAATTTCCACATTCTTGAAAAAATCTCCATATTGATGCACCTGGGAGCAAAAAAGTCACAGACCATTGTGTTAAGGGCACAATTTGCTACAACTTTTGTGGTAAAAGTTTTTCTGTATTCTGCTCCGGATACCGTTTTTTTTCAACACTCTTGTAATTTCCACATTCTTGAAAAAATCTCCACAATGGTGCATCTGGGAGCAAAAAAGTTACAGACCATTGTGTTAAGGGCACAATTTACTACAACTCTTGTAGTAAAAGTTTTTCTGTATTCTGCTCCGGATACCGTTTTTTTTCAACACTCTTGTAATTTGCACATTTTTCAAAAATTCTCCACATTGATGCATCTGGGAGCAAAAATGTTGGAGACCATTGTGTCAAGGGCACAATTTGCTACAACTTTTGTGGTAAAAGTTTTTCTGTATTCTGCTCCGGATACCGTTTTTTTTTCAACACTCTTGTAATTTCCACATTCTTGAAAAAATCTCCACATTGATGCATCTGGGAGCAAAAGAGTCACAGACCATTGTGTTAAGGGCACAATTTGCTACAACCTTTGTAGTAAAAGTTTTTCTGTATTCTGCTCCGGATACCGTTTTTTTTCAACTCTCTTGTAATTTCCACATTCTTGAAAAAATCTCCATATTGATGCACCTGGGAGCAAAAAAGTCACAGACCATTGTGTTAAGGGCACAATTTGCTACAACTTTTGTAGTAAAAGTTTTTCTGTATTCTGCTCCGGATACCGTTTTTTTTCAACACTCTTGTAATTTGCACATTTTTCAAAAATTCTCCACATTGATGCATCTGGGAGCAATAATGTTGGAGACCATTGTGTTAAGGGCACAATTTGCTACAACTTTTGTGGTAAAAGTTTTTCTGTATTCTGCTCCGGATACCGTTTTTTTTTCAACTCTCTTGTAATTTCCACATTCTTGAAAAAATCTCCATATTGATGCACCTGGGAGCAAAAAAGTCACAGACCATTGTGTTAAGGGCACAATTTGCTACAACTTTTATAGTAAAAGTTTTTCTGTATTCTGCTCCGGATACCGCTTTTTTTCAACACTCTTGTAATTTGCACATTTTTCAAAAATTCTCCACATTGATGCATCTGGGAGCAATAATGTTGGAGACCATTGTGTTAAGGGCACAATTTGCTACAACTTTTGTGGTAAAAGTTTTTCTGTATTCTGCTCTGGATACCGTTTTTTTTCAACACTCTTGTAATTTCCACATTCTTGAAAAAATCTCCACATTGATGCATCTGGGAGCAAAAAAGTCACAGACCATTGTGTTAAGGGCACAATTTGCTACAACCTTTGTAGTAAAAGTTTTTCTGTATTCTGCTCCGGATACCGTTTTTTTTCAACACTCTTGTAATTTGCACATTTTTCAAAAATTCTCCACATTGATGCATCTGGGAGCAAAAATGTTGGAGACCATTGTGTTAAGGGCACAATTTGCTACAACTTTTGTGGTAAAAGTTTTTCTGTATTCTGCTCCGGATACCGTTTTTTTTTCAACACTCTTGTAATTTCCACATTCTTGAAAAAATCTCCACATTGATGCATCTGGGAGCAAAAAAGTCACAGACCATTGTGTTAAGGGCACAATTTGCTACAACCTTTGTAGTAAAAGTTTTTCTGTATTCTGCTCCGGATACCGTTTTTTTTCAACACTCTTGTAATTTGCACATTTTTCAAAAATTCTCCACATTGATGCATCTGGGAGCAAAAATGTTGGAGACCATTGTGTTAAGGGCACAATTTGCTACAACTTTTGTGGTAAAAGTTTTTCTGTATTCTGCTCCGGATACCGTTTTTTTTTCAACTCTCTTGTAATTTCCACATTCTTGAAAAAATCTCCATATTGATGCACCTGGGAGCAAAAAAGTCACAGACCATTGTGTTAAGGGCACAATTTGCTACAACTTTTGTAGTAAAAGTTTTTCTGTATTCTGCTCCGGATACCGTTTTTTTTCAACACTCTTGTAATTTGCACATTTTTCAAAAATTCTCCACATTGATGCATCTGGGAGCAAAAATGTTGGAGACCATTGTGTTAAGGGCACAATTTGCTACAACTTTTGTGGTAAAAGTTTTTCTGTATTCTGCTCCGGATACCGTTTTTTTTCAACACTCTTGTAATTTCCACATTCTTGAAAAAATCTCCACATTGATGCATCTGGGAGCAAAAAAGTCACAGACCATTGTGTTAAGGGCACAATTTGCTACAACCTTTGTAGTAAAAGTTTTTCTGTATTCTGCTCCGGATACCGTTTTTTTTCAACACTCTTGTAATTTCCACATTCTTGAAAAAATCTCCACAATGGTGCATCTGGGAGCAAAAAAGTCACAGACCATTGTGTTAAGGGCACAATTTGCTACAACCTTTGTAGTAAAAGTTTTTCTGTATTCTGCTCCGGATACCGTTTTTTTTCAACACTCTTGTAATTTGCACATTTTTCAAAAATTCTCCACATTGATGCATCTGGGAGCAAAAATGTTGGAGACCATTGTGTTAAGGGCACAATTTGCTACAACTTTTGTGGTAAAAGTTTTTCTGTATTCTGCTCCGGATACCGTTTTTTTTTCAACACTCTTGTAATTTCCACATTCTTGAAAAAATCTCCACATTGATGCATCTGGGAGCAAAAAAGTCACAGACCATTGTGTTAAGGGCACAATTTGCTACAACCTTTGTAGTAAAAGTTTTTCTGTATTCTGCTCCGGATACCGTTTTTTTTCAACACTCTTGTAATTTGCACAGTTTTCAAAAATTCTCCACATTGATGCATCTGGGAGCAAAAATGTTGGAGACCATTGTGTTAAGGGCACAATTTGCTACAACTTTTGTGGTAAAAGTTTTTCTGTATTCTGCTCCGGATACCGTTTTTTTTTCAACTCTCTTGTAATTTCCACATTCTTGAAAAAATCTCCATATTGATGCACCTGGGAGCAAAAAAGTCACAGACCATTGTGTTAAGGGCACAATTTGCTACAACTTTTGTAGTAAAAGTTTTTCTGTATTCTGCTCAGGATACCGTTTTTTTTCAACACTCTTGTAATTTGCACATTTTTCAAAAATTCTCCACAATGGTGCATCTGGGAGCAAAAAAGTCACAGACCATTGTGTTAAGGGCACAATTTGCTACAACCTTTGTAGTAAAAGTTTTTCTGTATTCTGCTCCGGATACCGTTTTTTTTCAACACTCTTGTAATTTCCACATTCTTGAAAAAATCTCCACAATGGTGCATCTGGGAGCAAAAAAGTTACAGACCATTGTGTTAAGGGCACAATTTACTACAACTCTTGTAGTAAAAGTTTTTCTGTATTCTGCTCCGAATACCTTTTTTTTCAACACTCTTGTAATTTCCACATTCTTGAAAAAATCTCCATATTGATGCACCTGGGAGCAAAAAAGTCACAGACCATTGTGTTAAGGGCACAATTTGCTACAACTTTTGTAGTAAAAGTTTTTCTGTATTCTGCTCCGGATACCGTTTTTTTTCAACACTCTTGTAATTTCCACATTCTTGAAAAAATCTCCACAATGGTGCATCTGGAAGCAAAAAAGTTACAGACCATTGTGTTAAGGGCACAATTTACTACAACTCTTGTAGTAAAAGTTTTTCTGTATTCTGCTCCGGATACCGTTTTTTTTCAACACTCTTGTAATTTGCACATTTTTCAAAAATTCTCCACATTGATGCATCTGGGAGCAAAAATGTTGGAGACCATTGTGTCAAGGGCACAATTTGCTACAACTTTTGTGGTAAAAGTTTTTCTGTATTCTGCTCCGGATACCGTTTTTTTTTCAACACTCTTGTAATTTCCACATTCTTGAAAAAATCTCCACATTGATGCATCTGGGAGCAAAAGAGTCACAGACCATTGTGTTAAGGGCACAATTTGCTACAACCTTTGTAGTAAAAGTTTTTCTGTATTCTGCTCCGGATACCGTTTTTTTTCAACTCTCTTGTAATTTCCACATTCTTGAAAAAATCTCCATATTGATGCACCTGGGAGCAAAAAAGTCACAGACCATTGTGTTAAGGGCACAATTTGCTACAACTTTTGTAGTAAAAGTTTTTCTGTATTCTGCTCCGGATACCGTTTTTTTTCAACACTCTTGTAATTTCCACATTCTTGAAAAAATCTCCACAATGGTGCATCTGGGAGCAAAAAAGTTACAGACCATTGTGTTAAGGGCACAATTTACTACAACTCTTGTAGTAAAAGTTTTTCTGTATTCTGCTCCGGATATCGTTTTTTTTCAACACTCTTGTAATTTGCACATTTTTCAAAAATTCTCCACATTGATGCATCTGGGAGCAAAAATGTTGGAGACCATTGTGTCAAGGGCACAATTTGCTACAACTTTTGTGGTAAAAGTTTTTCTGTATTCTGCTCCGGATACCGTTTTTTTTTCAACACTCTTGTAATTTCCACATTCTTGAAAAAATCTCCACATTGATGCATCTGGGAGCAAAAGAGTCACAGACCATTGTGTTAAGGGCACAATTTGCTACAACCTTTGTAGTAAAAGTTTTTCTGTATTCTGCTCCGGATACCGTTTTTTTTCAACTCTCTTGTAATTTCCACATTCTTGAAAAAATCTCCATATTGATGCACCTGGGAGCAAAAAAGTCACAGACCATTGTGTTAAGGGCACAATTTGCTACAACTTTTGTAGTAAAAGTTTTTCTGTATTCTGCTCCGGATACCGTTTTTTTTCAACACTCTTGTAATTTGCACATTTTTCAAAAATTCTCCACATTGATGCATCTGGGAGCAATAATGTTGGAGACCATTGTGTTAAGGGCACAATTTGCTACAACTTTTGTGGTAAAAGTTTTTCTGTATTCTGCTCCGGATACCGTTTTTTTTTCAACTCTCTTGTAATTTCCACATTCTTGAAAAAATCTCCATATTGATGCACCTGGGAGCAAAAAAGTCACAGACCATTGTGTTAAGGGCACAATTTGCTACAACTTTTGTAGTAAAAGTTTTTCTGTATTCTGCTCCGGATACCGTTTTTTTTCAACACTCTTGTAATTTGCACATTTTTCAAAAATTCTCCACATTGATGCATCTGGGAGCAAAAATGTTGGAGACCATTGTGTTAAGGGCACAATTTGCTACAACTTTTGTGGTAAAAGTTTTTCTGTATTCTGCTCTGGATACCGTTTTTTTTCAACACTCTTGTAATTTCCACATTCTTGAAAAAATCTCCACATTGATGCATCTGGGAGCAAAAAAGTCACAGACCATTGTGTTAAGGGCACAATTTGCTACAACCTTTGTAGTAAAAGTTTTTCTGTATTCTGCTCCGGATACCGTTTTTTTTCAACACTCTTGTAATTTGCACATTTTTCAAAAATTCTCCACATTGATGCATCTGGGAGCAAAAATGTTGGAGACCATTGTGTTAAGGGCACAATTTGCTACAACTTTTGTGGTAAAAGTTTTTCTGTATTCTGCTCCGGATACCGTTTTTTTTTCAACACTCTTGTAATTTCCACATTCTTGAAAAAATCTCCACATTGATGCATCTGGGAGCAAAAAAGTCACAGACCATTGTGTTAAGGGCACAATTTGCTACAACCTTTGTAGTAAAAGTTTTTCTGTATTCTGCTCCGGATACCGTTTTTTTTCAACACTCTTGTAATTTGCACATTTTTCAAAAATTCTCCACATTGATGCATCTGGGAGCAAAAATGTTGGAGACCATTGTGTTAAGGGCACAATTTGCTACAACTTTTGTGGTAAAAGTTTTTCTGTATTCTGCTCCGGATACCGTTTTTTTTTCAACTCTCTTGTAATTTCCACATTCTTGAAAAAATCTCCATATTGATGCACCTGGGAGCAAAAAAGTCACAGACCATTGTGTTAAGGGCACAATTTGCTACAACTTTTGTAGTAAAAGTTTTTCTGTATTCTGCTCCGGATACCGTTTTTTTTCAACACTCTTGTAATTTGCACATTTTTCAAAAATTCTCCACATTGATGCATCTGGGAGCAAAAATGTTGGAGACCATTGTGTTAAGGGCACAATTTGCTACAACTTTTGTGGTAAAAGTTTTTCTGTATTCTGCTCCGGATACCGTTTTTTTTCAACACTCTTGTAATTTCCACATTCTTGAAAAAATCTCCACATTGATGCATCTGGGAGCAAAAAAGTCACAGACCATTGTGTTAAGGGCACAATTTGCTACAACCTTTGTAGTAAAAGTTTTTCTGTATTCTGCTCCGGATACCGTTTTTTTTCAACACTCTTGTAATTTCCACATTCTTGAAAAAATCTCCACAATGGTGCATCTGGGAGCAAAAAAGTCACAGACCATTGTGTTAAGGGCACAATTTACTACAACTTTTGTAGTAAAAGTTTTTCTGTATTCAGCTCCGGATACCGTTTTTTTTCAACACTCTTGTAATTTGCACATTTTTCAAAAATTCTCCACATTGATGCATCTGGGAGCAAAAATGTTGGAGACCATTGTGTTAAGGGCACAATTTGCTACAACTTTTGTGGTAAAAGTTTTTCTGTATTCTGCTCCGGATACCGTTTTTTTTCAACACTCTTGTAATTTGCACATTTTTCAAAAATTCTCCACATTGATGCATCTGGGAGCAAAAATGTTGGAGACCATTGTGTTAAGGGCACAATTTGCTACAACTTTTGTGGTAAAAGTTTTTCTGTATTCTGCTCCGGATACCGTTTTTTTTTCAACACTCTTGTAATTTCCACATTCTTGAAAAAATCTCCACATTGATGCATCTGGGAGCAAAAAAGTCACAGACCATTGTGTTAAGGGCACAATTTGCTACAACTTTTGTAGTAAAAGTTTTTCTGTATTCTGCTCCGGATACCGTTTTTTTTCAACACTCTTGTAATTTGCACATTTTTCAAAAATTCTCCACATTGATGCATCTGGGAGCAAAAATGTTGGAGACCATTGTGTTAAGGGCACAATTTGCTACAACTTTTGTGGTAAAAGTTTTTCTGTATTCTGCTCCGGATACCGTTTTTTTTCAACACTCTTGTAATTTCCACATTCTTGAAAAAATCCACATTGATGCATCTGGGAGCAAAAAAGTCACAGACCATTGTGTTAAGGGCACAATTTACTACAACTTTTGTAGTAAAAGTTTTTCTGTATTCAGCTCCGGATACCGTTTTTTTTCAACACTCTTGTAATTTGCACATTTTTCAAAAATTCTCCACATTGATGCATCTGGGAGCAAAAATGTTGGAGACCATTGTGTTAAGGGCACAATTTGCTACAACTTTTGTGGTAAAAGTTTTTCTGTATTCTGCTCCGGATACCGTTTTTTTTCAACACTCTTGTAATTTGCACATTTTTCAAAAATTCTCCACATTGATGCATCTGGGAGCAAAAATGTTGGAGACCATTGTGTTAAGGGCACAATTTGCTACAACTTTTGTGGTAAAAGTTTTTCTGTATTCTGCTCCGGATACCGTTTTTTTTTCAACACTCTTGTAATTTCCACATTCTTGAAAAAATCTCCACATTGATGCATCTGGGAGCAAAAAAGTCACATACCATTGTGTTAAGGGCACAATTTGCTACAACTTTTGTAGTAAAAGTTTTTCTGTATTCTGCTCCGGATACCGTTTTTTTTCAACACTCTTGTAATTTGCACATTTTTCAAAAATTCTCCACATTGATGCATCTGGGAGCAAAAATGTTGGAGACCATTGTGTTAAGGGCACAATTTGCTACAACTTTTGTGGTAAAAGTTTTTCTGTATTCTGCTCCGGATACCGTTTTTTTTCAACACTCTTGTAATTTCCACATTCTTGAAAAAATCCACATTGATGCATCTGGGAGCAAAAAAGTCACAGACCATTGTGTTAAGGGCACAATTTGCGACAACCTTTGTAGTAAAAGTTTTTCTGTATTCTGCTCCGGATACCGTTTTTTTTCAACACTCTTGTAATTTCCACATTCTTGAAAAAATCTCCACAATGGTGCATCTGGGAACAAAAAAGTCACAGACCATTGTGTTAAGGGCACAATTTGCTACAACCTTTGTAGTAAAAGTTTTTCTGTATTCTGCTCCGGATACCGTTTTTTTTCAACACTCTTGTAATTTCCACATTCTTGAAAAAATCTCCACAATGGTGCATCTGGGAGCAAAAAAGTCACAGACCATTGTGTTAAGGGAACAATTTGCTACAACTTTTGTAGTAAAAGTTTTTCTGTATTCTGCTCCGGATACCGTTTTTTTTCAACACTCTTGTAATTTGCACATTTTTCAAAAATTCTCCACATTGATGCATCTGGGAGCAAAAATGTTGGAGACCATTGTGTTAAGGGCACAATTTGCTACAACTTTTGTGGTAAAAGTTTTTCTGTATTCTGCTCCGGATACCGTTTTTTTTTCAACACTCTTGTAATTTCCACATTCTTGAAAAAATCTCCACATTGATGCATCTGGGAGCAAAAAAGTCACAGACCATTGTGTTAAGGGCACAATTTGCTACAACCTTTGTAGTAAAAGTTTTTCTGTATTCTGCTCCGGATACCGTTTTTTTTCAACACTCTTGTAATTTGCACATTTTTCAAAAATTCTCCACATTGATGCATCTGGGAGCAAAAATGTTGGAGACCATTGTGTTAAGGGCACAATTTGCTACAACTTTTGTGGTAAAAGTTTTTCTGTATTCTGCTCCGGATACCGTTTTTTTTTCAACTCTCTTGTAATTTCCACATTCTTGAAAAAATCTCCATATTGATGCACCTGGGAGCAAAAAAGTCACAGACCATTGTGTTAAGGGCACAATTTGCTGCAACTTTTGTAGTAAAAGTTTTTCTGTATTCTGCTCCGGATACCGTTTTTTTTCAACACTCTTGTAATTTGCACATTTTTCAAAAATTCTCCACATTGATGCATCTGGGAGCAAAAATGTTGGAGACCATTGTGTTAAGGGCACAATTTGCTACAACTTTTGTGGTAAAAGTTTTTCTGTATTCTGCTCCGGATACCGTTTTTTTTCAACACTCTTGTAATTTCCACATTCTTGAAAAAATCTCCACATTGATGCATCTGGGAGCAAAAAAGTCACAGACCATTGTGTTAAGGGCACAATTTGCTACAACCTTTGTAGTAAAAGTTTTTCTGTATTCTGCTCCGGATACCGTTTTTTTTCAACACTCTTGTAATTTCCACATTCTTGAAAAAATCTCCACAATGGTGCATCTGGGAGCAAAAAAGTCACAGACCATTGTGTTAAGGGCACAATTTACTACAACTTTTGTAGTAAAAGTTTTTCTGTATTCTGCTCCGGATACCGTTTTTTTTCAACACTCTTGTAATTTGCACATTTTTCAAAAATTCTCCACATTGATGCATCTGGGAGCAAAAATGTTGGAGACCATTGTGTTAAGGGCACAATTTGCTACAACTTTTGTGGTAAAAGTTTTTCTGTATTCTGCTCCGGATACCGTTTTTTTTCAACACTCTTGTAATTTGCACATTTTTCAAAAATTCTCCACATTGATGCATCTGGGAGCAAAAATGTTGGAGACCATTGTGTTAAGGGCACAATTTGCTACAACTTTTGTGGTAAAAGTTTTTCTGTATTCTGCTCCGGATACCGTTTTTTTTCAACATTCTTGTAATTTCCACATTCTTGAAAAAATCTCCACATTGATGCATCTGGGAGCAAAAAAGTCACAGACCATTGTGTTAAGGGCACAATTTGCTACAACTTTTGTAGTAAAAGTTTTTCTGTATTCTGCTCCGGATACCGTTTTTTTTCAACACTCTTGTAATTTGCACATTTTTCAAAAATTCTCCACATTGATGCATCTGGGAGCAAAAATGTTGGAGACCATTGTGTTAAGGGCACAATTTGCTACAACTTTTGTGGTAAAAGTTTTTCTGTATTCTGCTCCGGATACCGTTTTTTTTCAACACTCTTGTAATTTCCACATTCTTGAAAAAATCTCCACATTGATGCATCTGGGAGCAAAAAAGTCACAGACCATTGTGTTAAGGGCACAATTTGCGACAACCTTTGTAGTAAAAGTTTTTCTGTATTCTGCTCCGGATACCGTTTTTTTTCAACACTCTTGTAATTTCCACATTCTTGAAAAAATCTCCACAATGGTGCATCTGGGAACAAAAAAGTCACAGACCATTGTGTTAAGGGCACAATTTGCTACAACCTTTGTAGTAAAAGTTTTTCTGTATTCTGCTCCGGATACCGTTTTTTTTCAACACTCTTGTAATTTCCACATTCTTGAAAAAATCTCCACAATGGTGCATCTGGGAGCAAAAAAGTCACAGACCATTGTGTTAAGGGAACAATTTGCTACAACTTTTGTAGTAAAAGTTTTTCTGTATTCTGCTCCGGATACCGTTTTTTTTTTCAACACTCTTGTAATTTGCACATTCTTGAAAAAATCTCCACAATGGTGCATCTGGGAGCAAAAAAGTCACAGACCATTGTGTTAAGGGAACAATTTGCTACAACTTTTGTAGTAAAAGTTTTTCTGTATTCTGCTCCGGATACCGTTTTTTTTCAACACTCTTGTAATTTGCACATTTTTCAAAAATTCTCCACATTGATGCATCTGGGAGCAAAAATGTTGGAGACCATTGTGTTAAGGGCACAATTTGCTACAACTTTTGTGGTAAAAGTTTTTCTGTATTCTGCTCCGGATACCGTTTTTTTTCAACACTCTTGTAATTTCCACATTCTTGAAAAAATCTCCATATTGATGCACCTGGGAGCAAAAAAGTCACAGACCATTGTGTTAAGGGCACAATTTGCTACAACTTTTGTAGTAAAAGTTTTTCTGTATTCTGCTCCGGATACCGTTTTTTTTCAACACTCTTGTAATTTCCACATTCTTGAAAAAATCTCCACAATGGTGCATCTGGGAGCAAAAATGTTGGAGACCATTGTGTTAAGGGCACAATTTGCTACAACTTTTGTGGTAAAAGTTTTTCTGTATTCTGCTCCGGATACCGTTTTTTTTTCAACTCTCTTGTAATTTCCACATTCTTGAAAAAATCTCCATATTGATGCACCTGGGAGCAAAAAAGTCACAGACCATTGTGTTAAGGGCACAATTTGCTACAACTTTTGTAGTAAAAGTTTTTCTGTATTCTGCTCCGGATACCGTTTTTTTTCAACACTCTTGTAATTTCCACATTCTTGAAAAAATCTCCACAATGGTGCATCTGGGAGCAAAAATGTTGGAGACCATTGTGTTAAGGGCACAATTTGCTACAACTTTTGTGGTAAAAGTTTTTCTGTATTCTGCTCCGGATACCGTTTTTTTTTCAACTCTCTTGTAATTTCCACATTCTTGAAAAAATCTCCATATTGATGCACCTGGGAGCAAAAAAGTCACAGACCATTGTGTTAAGGGCACAATTTGCTGCAACTTTTGTAGTAAAAGTTTTTCTGTATTCTGCTCCGGATACCGTTTTTTTTCAACACTCTTGTAATTTGCACATTTTTCAAAAATTCTCCACATTGATGCATCTGGGAGCAAAAATGTTGGAGACCATTGTGTTAAGGGCACAATTTGCTACAACTTTTGTGGTAAAAGTTTTTCTGTATTCTGCTCCGGATACCGTTTTTTTTCAACACTCTTGTAATTTCCACATTCTTGAAAAAATCTCCACATTGATGCATCTGGGAGCAAAAAAGTCACAGACCATTGTGTTAAGGGCACAATTTGCTACAACCTTTGTAGTAAAAGTTTTTCTGTATTCTGCTCCGGATACCGTTTTTTTTCAACACTCTTGTAATTTCCACATTCTTGAAAAAATCTCCACAATGGTGCATCTGGGAGCAAAAAAGTCACAGACCATTGTGTTAAGGGCACAATTTACTACAACTTTTGTAGTAAAAGTTTTTCTGTATTCTGCTCCGGATACCGTTTTTTTTCAACACTCTTGTAATTTGCACATTTTTCAAAAATTCTCCACATTGATGCATCTGGGAGCAAAAATGTTGGAGACCATTGTGTTAAGGGCACAATTTGCTACAACTTTTGTGGTAAAAGTTTTTCTGTATTCTGCTCCGGATACCGTTTTTTTTCAACACTCTTGTAATTTGCACATTTTTCAAAAATTCTCCACATTGATGCATCTGGGAGCAAAAATGTTGGAGACCATTGTGTTAAGGGCACAATTTGCTACAACTTTTGTGGTAAAAGTTTTTCTGTATTCTGCTCCGGATACCGTTTTTTTTCAACACTCTTGTAATTTCCACATTCTTGAAAAAATCTCCACATTGATGCATCTGGGAGCAAAAAAGTCACAGACCATTGTGTTAAGGGCACAATTTGCTACAACTTTTGTAGTAAAAGTTTTTCTGTATTCTGCTCCGGATACCGTTTTTTTTCAACACTCTTGTAATTTGCACATTTTTCAAAAATTCTCCACATTGATGCATCTGGGAGCAAAAATGTTGGAGACCATTGTGTTAAGGGCACAATTTGCTACAACTTTTGTGGTAAAAGTTTTTCTGTATTCTGCTCCGGATACCGTTTTTTTTCAACACTCTTGTAATTTCCACATTCTTGAAAAAATCTCCACATTGATGCATCTGGGAGCAAAAAAGTCACAGACCATTGTGTTAAGGGCACAATTTGCTACAACTTTTGTGGTAAAAGTTTTTCTGTATTCTGCTCCGGATACCGTTTTTTTTTCAACTCTCTTGTAATTTCCACATTCTTGAAAAAATCTCCATATTGATGCACCTGGGAGCAAAAAAGTCACAGACCATTGTGTTAAGGGCACAATTTGCTACAACTTTTGTAGTAAAAGTTTTTCTGTATTCTGCTCCGGATACCGTTTTTTTTCAACACTCTTGTAATTTCCACATTCTTGAAAAAATCTCCACAATGGTGCATCTGGGAGCAAAAATGTTGGAGACCATTGTGTTAAGGGCACAATTTGCTACAACTTTTGTGGTAAAAGTTTTTCTGTATTCTGCTCCGGATACCGTTTTTTTTTCAACTCTCTTGTAATTTCCACATTCTTGAAAAAATCTCCATATTGATGCACCTGGGAGCAAAAAAGTCACAGACCATTGTGTTAAGGGCACAATTTGCTGCAACTTTTGTAGTAAAAGTTTTTCTGTATTCTGCTCCGGATACCGTTTTTTTTCAACACTCTTGTAATTTGCACATTTTTCAAAAATTCTCCACATTGATGCATCTGGGAGCAAAAATGTTGGAGACCATTGTGTTAAGGGCACAATTTGCTACAACTTTTGTGGTAAAAGTTTTTCTGTATTCTGCTCCGGATACCGTTTTTTTTCAACACTCTTGTAATTTCCACATTCTTGAAAAAATCTCCACATTGATGCATCTGGGAGCAAAAAAGTCACAGACCATTGTGTTAAGGGCACAATTTGCTACAACCTTTGTAGTAAAAGTTTTTCTGTATTCTGCTCCGGATACCGTTTTTTTTCAACACTCTTGTAATTTCCACATTCTTGAAAAAATCTCCACAATGGTGCATCTGGGAGCAAAAAAGTCACAGACCATTGTGTTAAGGGCACAATTTACTACAACTTTTGTAGTAAAAGTTTTTCTGTATTCTGCTCCGGATACCGTTTTTTTTCAACACTCTTGTAATTTGCACATTTTTCAAAAATTCTCCACATTGATGCATCTGGGAGCAAAAATGTTGGAGACCATTGTGTTAAGGGCACAATTTGCTACAACTTTTGTGGTAAAAGTTTTTCTGTATTCTGCTCCGGATACCGTTTTTTTTCAACACTCTTGTAATTTGCACATTTTTCAAAAATTCTCCACATTGATGCATCTGGGAGCAAAAATGTTGGAGACCATTGTGTTAAGGGCACAATTTGCTACAACTTTTGTGGTAAAAGTTTTTCTGTATTCTGCTCCGGATACCGTTTTTTTTCAACACTCTTGTAATTTCCACATTCTTGAAAAAATCTCCACATTGATGCATCTGGGAGCAAAAAAGTCACAGACCATTGTGTTAAGGGCACAATTTGCTACAACTTTTGTAGTAAAAGTTTTTCTGTATTCTGCTCCGGATACCGTTTTTTTTCAACACTCTTGTAATTTGCACATTTTTCAAAAATTCTCCACATTGATGCATCTGGGAGCAAAAATGTTGGAGACCATTGTGTTAAGGGCACAATTTGCTACAACTTTTGTGGTAAAAGTTTTTCTGTATTCTGCTCCGGATACCGTTTTTTTTCAACACTCTTGTAATTTCCACATTCTTGAAAAAATCTCCACATTGATGCATCTGGGAGCAAAAAAGTCACAGACCATTGTGTTAAGGGCACAATTTGCGACAACCTTTGTAGTAAAAGTTTTTCTGTATTCTGCTCCGGATACCGTTTTTTTTCAACACTCTTGTAATTTCCACATTCTTGAAAAAATCTCCACAATGGTGCATCTGGGAACAAAAAAGTCACAGACCATTGTGTTAAGGGCACAATTTGCTACAACCTTTGTAGTAAAAGTTTTTCTGTATTCTGCTCCGGATACCGTTTTTTTTCAACACTCTTGTAATTTCCACATTCTTGAAAAAATCTCCACAATGGTGCATCTGGGAGCAAAAAAGTCACAGACCATTGTGTTAAGGGAACAATTTGCTACAACTTTTGTAGTAAAAGTTTTTCTGTATTCTGCTCCGGATACCGTTTTTTTTTCAACACTCTTGTAATTTGCACATTCTTGAAAAAATCTCCACAATGGTGCATCTGGGAGCAAAAAAGTCACAGACCATTGTGTTAAGGGAACAATTTGCTACAACTTTTGTAGTAAAAGTTTTTCTGTATTCTGCTCCGGATACCGTTTTTTTTCAACACTCTTGTAATTTGCACATTTTTCAAAAATTCTCCACATTGATGCATCTGGGAGCAAAAATGTTGGAGACCATTGTGTTAAGGGCACAATTTGCTACAACTTTTGTGGTAAAAGTTTTTCTGTATTCTGCTCCGGATACCGTTTTTTTTCAACACTCTTGTAATTTCCACATTCTTGAAAAAATCTCCATATTGATGCACCTGGGAGCAAAAAAGTCACAGACCATTGTGTTAAGGGCACAATTTGCTACAACTTTTGTAGTAAAAGTTTTTCTGTATTCTGCTCCGGATACCGTTTTTTTTCAACACTCTTGTAATTTCCACATTCTTGAAAAAATCTCCACAATGGTGCATCTGGGAGCAAAAAAGTTACAGACCATTGTGTTAAGGGCACAATTTGCTACAACCTTTGTAGTAAAAGTTTTTCTGTATTCTGCTCCGGATACCGTTTTTTTTCAACACTCTTGTAATTTCCACATTCTTGAAAAAATCTCCACAATGGTGCATCTGGGAACAAAAAAGTCACAGACCATTGTGTTAAGGGCACAATTTGCTACAACCTTTGTAGTAAAAGTTTTTCTGTATTCTGCTCCGGATACCGTTTTTTTTCAACACTCTTGTAATTTCCACATTCTTGAAAAAATCTCCACAATGGTGCATCTGGGAGCAAAAAAGTCACAGACCATTGTGTTAAGGGAACAATTTGCTACAACTTTTGTAGTAAAAGTTTTTCTGTATTCTGCTCCGGATACCGTTTTTTTTTCAACACTCTTGTAATTTGCACATTCTTGAAAAAATCTCCACAATGGTGCATCTGGGAGCAAAAAAGTCACAGACCATTGTGTTAAGGGAACAATTTGCTACAACTTTTGTAGTAAAAGTTTTTCTGTATTCTGCTCCGGATACCGTTTTTTTTCAACACTCTTGTAATTTGCACATTTTTCAAAAATTCTCCACATTGATGCATCTGGGAGCAAAAATGTTGGAGACCATTGTGTTAAGGGCACAATTTGCTACAACTTTTGTGGTAAAAGTTTTTCTGTATTCTGCTCCGGATACCGTTTTTTTTCAACACTCTTGTAATTTCCACATTCTTGAAAAAATCTCCATATTGATGCACCTGGGAGCAAAAAAGTCACAGACCATTGTGTTAAGGGCACAATTTGCTACAACTTTTGTAGTAAAAGTTTTTCTGTATTCTGCTCCGGATACCGTTTTTTTTCAACACTCTTGTAATTTCCACATTCTTGAAAAAATCTCCACAATGGTGCATCTGGGAGCAAAAAAGTCACAGACCATTGTGTTAAGGGCACAATTTGCTACAACCTTTGTAGTAAAAGTTTTTCTGTATTCTGCTCCGGATACCGTTTTTTTTCAACACTCTTGTAATTTCCACATTCTTGAAAAAATCTCCACATTGATGCATCTGGGAGCAAAAAAGTCACAGACCATTGTGTTAAGGGCACAATTTGCTACAACTTTTGTAGTAAAAGTTTTTCTGTATTCTGCTCCGGATACCGTTTTTTTTCAACACTCTTGTAATTTGCACATTTTTCAAAAATTCTCCACATTGATGCATCTGGGAGCAAAAATGTTGGAGACCATTGTGTTAAGGGCACAATTTGCTACAACTTTTGTGGTAAAAGTTTTTCTGTATTCTGCTCCGGATACCGTTTTTTTTCAACACTCTTGTAATTTCCACATTCTTGAAAAAATCTCCACATTGATGCATCTGGGAGCAAAGAAGTCACAGACCATTGTGTTAAGGGCACAATTTGCTACAACTTTTGTAGTAAAAGTTTTTCTGTATTCTGCTCCGGATACCGTTTTTTTTCAACACTCTTGTAATTTGCACATTTTTCAAAAATTCTCCACATTGATGCATCTGGGAGCAAAAATGTTGGAGACCATTGTGTTAAGGGCACAATTTGCTACAACTTTTGTGGTAAAAGTTTTTCTGTATTCTGCTCCGGATACCGTTTTTTTCAACACTCTTGTAATTTCCACATTCTTGAAAAAATCTCCACATTGATGCATCTGGGAGCAAAAAAGTCACAGACCATTGTGTTAAGGGCACAATTTGCTACAACTTTTGTGGTAAAAGTTTTTCTGTATTCTGCTCCGGATACCGTTTTTTTTTCAACTCTCTTGTAATTTCCACATTCTTGAAAAAATCTCCATATTGATGCACCTGGGAGCAAAAAAGTCACAGACCATTGTGTTAAGGGCACAATTTGCTACAACTTTTGTAGTAAAAGTTTTTCTGTATTCTGCTCCGGATACCGTTTTTTTTCAACACTCTTGTAATTTCCACATTCTTGAAAAAATCTCCACAATGGTGCATCTGGGAGCAAAAATGTTGGAGACCATTGTGTTAAGGGCACAATTTGCTACAACTTTTGTGGTAAAAGTTTTTCTGTATTCTGCTCCGGATACCGTTTTTTTTTCAACTCTCTTGTAATTTCCACATTCTTGAAAAAATCTCCATATTGATGCACCTGGGAGCAAAAAAGTCACAGACCATTGTGTTAAGGGCACAATTTGCTGCAACTTTTGTAGTAAAAGTTTTTCTGTATTCTGCTCCGGATACCGTTTTTTTTCAACACTCTTGTAATTTGCACATTTTTCAAAAATTCTCCACATTGATGCATCTGGGAGCAAAAATGTTGGAGACCATTGTGTTAAGGGCACAATTTGCTACAACTTTTGTGGTAAAAGTTTTTCTGTATTCTGCTCCGGATACCGTTTTTTTTCAACACTCTTGTAATTTCCACATTCTTGAAAAAATCTCCACATTGATGCATCTGGGAGCAAAAAAGTCACAGACCATTGTGTTAAGGGCACAATTTGCTACAACCTTTGTAGTAAAAGTTTTTCTGTATTCTGCTCCGGATACCGTTTTTTTTCAACACTCTTGTAATTTCCACATTCTTGAAAAAATCTCCACAATGGTGCATCTGGGAGCAAAAAAGTCACAGACCATTGTGTTAAGGGCACAATTTACTACAACTTTTGTAGTAAAAGTTTTTCTGTATTCTGCTCCGGATACCGTTTTTTTTTCAACACTCTTGTAATTTGCACATTTTTCAAAAATTCTCCACATTGATGCATCTGGGAGCAAAAATGTTGGAGACCATTGTGTTAAGGGCACAATTTGCTACAACTTTTGTGGTAAAAGTTTTTCTGTATTCTGCTCCGGATACCGTTTTTTTTCAACACTCTTGTAATTTGCACATTTTTCAAAAATTCTCCACATTGATGCATCTGGGAGCAAAAATGTTGGAGACCATTGTGTTAAGGGCACAATTTGCTACAACTTTTGTGGTAAAAGTTTTTCTGTATTCTGCTCCGGATACCGTTTTTTTTCAACACTCTTGTAATTTCCACATTCTTGAAAAAATCTCCACATTGATGCATCTGGGAGCAAAAAAGTCACAGACCATTGTGTTAAGGGCACAATTTGCTACAACTTTTGTAGTAAAAGTTTTTCTGTATTCTGCTCCGGATACCGTTTTTTTTCAACACTCTTGTAATTTGCACATTTTTCAAAAATTCTCCACATTGATGCATCTGGGAGCAAAAATGTTGGAGACCATTGTGTTAAGGGCACAATTTGCTACAACTTTTGTGGTAAAAGTTTTTCTGTATTCTGCTCCGGATACCGTTTTTTTTCAACACTCTTGTAATTTCCACATTCTTGAAAAAATCTCCACATTGATGCATCTGGGAGCAAAAAAGTCACAGACCATTGTGTTAAGGGCACAATTTGCGACAACCTTTGTAGTAAAAGTTTTTCTGTATTCTGCTCCGGATACCGTTTTTTTTCAACACTCTTGTAATTTCCACATTCTTGAAAAAATCTCCACAATGGTGCATCTGGGAACAAAAAAGTCACAGACCATTGTGTTAAGGGCACAATTTGCTACAACCTTTGTAGTAAAAGTTTTTCTGTATTCTGCTCCGGATACCGTTTTTTTTCAACACTCTTGTAATTTCCACATTCTTGAAAAAATCTCCACAATGGTGCATCTGGGAGCAAAAAAGTCACAGACCATTGTGTTAAGGGAACAATTTGCTACAACTTTTGTAGTAAAAGTTTTTCTGTATTCTGCTCCGGATACCGTTTTTTTTTCAACACTCTTGTAATTTGCACATTCTTGAAAAAATCTCCACAATGGTGCATCTGGGAGCAAAAAAGTCACAGACCATTGTGTTAAGGGAACAATTTGCTACAACTTTTGTAGTAAAAGTTTTTCTGTATTCTGCTCCGGATACCGTTTTTTTTCAACACTCTTGTAATTTGCACATTTTTCAAAAATTCTCCACATTGATGCATCTGGGAGCAAAAATGTTGGAGACCATTGTGTTAAGGGCACAATTTGCTACAACTTTTGTGGTAAAAGTTTTTCTGTATTCTGCTCCGGATACCGTTTTTTTTCAACACTCTTGTAATTTCCACATTCTTGAAAAAATCTCCATATTGATGCACCTGGGAGCAAAAAAGTCACAGACCATTGTGTTAAGGGCACAATTTGCTACAACTTTTGTAGTAAAAGTTTTTCTGTATTCTGCTCCGGATACCGTTTTTTTTCAACACTCTTGTAATTTCCACATTCTTGAAAAAATCTCCACAATGGTGCATCTGGGAGCAAAAAAGTTACAGACCATTGTGTTAAGGGCACAATTTGCTACAACCTTTGTAGTAAAAGTTTTTCTGTATTCTGCTCCGGATACCGTTTTTTTTCAACACTCTTGTAATTTCCACATTCTTGAAAAAATCTCCACAATGGTGCATCTGGGAGCAAAAAAGTCACAGACCATTGTGTTAAGGGCACAATTTGCTACAACTTTTGTAGTAAAAGTTTTTCTGTATTCTGCTCCGGATACCGTTTTTTTTCAACACTCTTGTAATTTGCACATTTTTCAAAAATTCTCCACATTGATGCATCTGGGAGCAAAAATGTTGGAGACCATTGTGTTAAGGGCACAATTTGCTACAACTTTTGTGGTAAAAGTTTTTCTGTATTCTGCTCCGGATACCGTTTTTTTTCAACACTCTTGTAATTTCCACATTCTTGAAAAAATCTCCACAATGGTGCATCTGGGAGCAAAAAAGTCACAGACCATTGTGTTAAGGGCACAATTTGCTACAACCTTTGTAGTAAAAGTTTTTCTGTATTCTGCTCCGGATACCGTTTTTTTTCAACACTCTTGTAATTTCCACATTCTTGAAAAAATCTCCACATTGATGCATCTGGGAGCAAAAAAGTCACAGACCATTGTGTTAAGGGCACAATTTGCTACAACTTTTGTAGTAAAAGTTTTTCTGTATTCTGCTCCGGATACCGTTTTTTTTCAACACTCTTGTAATTTGCACATTTTTCAAAAATTCTCCACATTGATGCATCTGGGAGCAAAAATGTTGGAGACCATTGTGTTAAGGGCACAATTTGCTACAACTTTTGTGGTAAAAGTTTTTCTGTATTCTGCTCCGGATACCGTTTTTTTTCAACACTCTTGTAATTTCCACATTCTTGAAAAAATCTCCATATTGATGCACCTGGGAGCAAAAAAGTCACAGACCATTGTGTTAAGGGCACAATTTGCTACAACTTTTGTAGTAAAAGTTTTTCTGTATTCTGCTCCGGATACCGTTTTTTTTCAACACTCTTGTAATTTCCACATTCTTGAAAAAATCTCCACAATGGTGCATCTGGGAGCAAAAAAGTTACAGACCATTGTGTTAAGGGCACAATTTGCTACAACCTTTGTAGTAAAAGTTTTTCTGTATTCTGCTCCGGATACCGTTTTTTTTCAACACTCTTGTAATTTCCACATTCTTGAAAAAATCTCCACAATGGTGCATCTGGGAGCAAAAAAGTCACAGACCATTGTGTTAAGGGCACAATTTGCTACAACCTTTGTAGTAAAAGTTTTTCTGTATTCTGCTCCGGATACCGTTTTTTTTCAACACTCTTGTAATTTCCACATTCTTGAAAAAATCTCCACAATGGTGCATCTGGGAGCAAAAAAGTCACAGACCATTGTGTTAAGGGAACAATTTGCTACAACTTTTGTAGTAAAAGTTTTTCTGTATTCTGCTCCGGATACCGTTTTTTTTCAACACTCTTGTAATTTGCACATTTTTCAAAAATTCTCCACATTGATGCATCTGGGAGCAAAAATGTTGGAGACCATTGTGTTAAGGGCACAATTTGCTACAACTTTTGTGGTAAAAGTTTTTCTGTATTCTGCTCCGGATACCGTTTTTTTTCAACACTCTTGTAATTTCCACATTCTTGAAAAAATCTCCACAATGGTGCATCTGGGAGCAAAAAAGTCACAGACCATTGTGTTAAGGGCACAATTTGCTACAACCTTTGTAGTAAAAGTTTTTCTGTATTCTGCTCCGGATACCGTTTTTTTTCAACACTCTTGTAATTTCCACATTCTTGAAAAAATCTCCACATTGATGCATCTGGGAGCAAAAAAGTCACAGACCATTGTGTTAAGGGCACAATTTGCTACAACTTTTGTAGTAAAAGTTTTTCTGTATTCTGCTCCGGATACCGTTTTTTTTCAACACTCTTGTAATTTGCACATTTTTCAAAAATTCTCCACATTGATGCATCTGGGAGCAAAAATGTTGGAGACCATTGTGTTAAGGGCACAATTTGCTACAACTTTTGTGGTAAAAGTTTTTCTGTATTCTGCTCCGGATACCGTTTTTTTTCAACACTCTTGTAATTTCCACATTCTTGAAAAAATCTCCATATTGATGCACCTGGGAGCAAAAAAGTCACAGACCATTGTGTTAAGGGCACAATTTGCTACAACTTTTGTAGTAAAAGTTTTTCTGTATTCTGCTCCGGATACCGTTTTTTTTCAACACTCTTGTAATTTCCACATTCTTGAAAAAATCTCCACAATGGTGCATCTGGGAGCAAAAAAGTTACAGACCATTGTGTTAAGGGCACAATTTGCTACAACCTTTGTAGTAAAAGTTTTTCTGTATTCTGCTCCGGATACCGTTTTTTTTCAACACTCTTGTAATTTCCACATTCTTGAAAAAATCTCCACAATGGTGCATCTGGGAGCAAAAAAGTCACAGACCATTGTGTTAAGGGCACAATTTGCTACAACCTTTGTAGTAAAAGTTTTTCTGTATTCTGCTCCGGATACCGTTTTTTTTCAACACTCTTGTAATTTCCACATTCTTGAAAAAATCTCCACAATGGTGCATCTGGGAGCAAAAAAGTCACAGACCATTGTGTTAAGGGAACAATTTGCTACAACTTTTGTAGTAAAAGTTTTTCTGTATTCTGCTCCGGATACCGTTTTTTTTCAACACTCTTGTAATTTGCACATTTTTCAAAAATTCTCCACATTGATGCATCTGGGAGCAAAAATGTTGGAGACCATTGTGTTAAGGGCACAATTTGCTACAACTTTTGTGGTAAAAGTTTTTCTGTATTCTGCTCCGGATACCGTTTTTTTTTTCAACACTCTTGTAATTTCCACATTCTTGAAAAAATCTCCACATTGATGCATCTGGGAGCAAAAAAGTCACAGACCATTGTGTTAAGGGCACAATTTGCTACAACCTTTGTAGTAAAAGTTTTTCTGTATTCTGCTCCGGATACCGTTTTTTTTCAACACTCTTGTAATTTGCACATTTTTCAAAAATTCTCCACATTGATGCATCTGGGAGCAAAAATGTTGGAGACCATTGTGTTAAGGGCACAATTTGCTACAACTTTTGTGGTAAAAGTTTTTCTGTATTCTGCTCCGGATACCGTTTTTTTTTCAACTCTCTTGTAATTTCCACATTCTTGAAAAAATCTCCATATTGATGCACCTGGGAGCAAAAAAGTCACAGACCATTGTGTTAAGGGCACAATTTGCTGCAACTTTTGTAGTAAAAGTTTTTCTGTATTCTGCTCCGGATACCGTTTTTTTTCAACACTCTTGTAATGTGCACATTTTTCAAAAATTCTCCACATTGATGCATCTGGGAGCAAAAATGTTGGAGACCATTGTGTTAAGGGCACAATTTGCTACAACTTTTGTGGTAAAAGTTTTTCTGTATTCTGCTCCGGATACCGTTTTTTTTTCAACTCTCTTGTAATTTCCACATTCTTGAAAAAATCTCCATATTGATGCACCTGGGAGCAAAAAAGTCACAGACCATTGTGTTAAGGGCACAATTTGCTGCAACTTTTGTAGTAAAAGTTTTTCTGTATTCTGCTCCGGATACCGTTTTTTTTCAACACTCTTGTAATTTGCACATTTTTCAAAAATTCTCCACATTGATGCATCTGGGAGCAAAAATGTTGGAGACCATTGTGTTAAGGGCACAATTTGCTACAACTTTTGTGGTAAAAGTTTTTCTGTATTCTGCTCCGGATACCGTTTTTTTTCAACACTCTTGTAATTTCCACATTCTTGAAAAAATCTCCACATTGATGCATCTGGGAGCAAAAAAGTCACAGACCATTGTGTTAAGGGCACAATTTGCTACAACCTTTGTAGTAAAAGTTTTTCTGTATTCTGCTCCGGATACCGTTTTTTTTCAACACTCTTGTAATTTCCACATTCTTGAAAAAATCTCCACAATGGTGCATCTGGGAGCAAAAAAGTCACAGACCATTGTGTTAAGGGCACAATTTACTACAACTTTTGTAGTAAAAGTTTTTCTGTATTCTGCTCCGGATACCGTTTTTTTTCAACACTCTTGTAATTTGCACATTTTTCAAAAATTCTCCACATTGATGCATCTGGGAGCAAAAATGTTGGAGACCATTGTGTTAAGGGCACAATTTGCTACAACTTTTGTGGTAAAAGTTTTTCTGTATTCTGCTCCGGATACCGTTTTTTTTCAACACTCTTGTAATTTCCACATTCTTGAAAAAATCTCCACATTGATGCATCTGGGAGCAAAAAAGTCACAGACCATTGTGTTAAGGGCACAATTTGCTACAACTTTTGTAGTAAAAGTTTTTCTGTATTCTGCTCCGGACACCGTTTTTTTTCAACACTCTTGTAATTTGCACATTTTTCAAAAATTCTCCACATTGATGCATCTGGGAGCAAAAATGTTGGAGACCATTGTGTTAAGGGCACAATTTGCTACAACTTTTGTGGTAAAAGTTTTTCTGTATTCTGCTCCGGATACCGTTTTTTTCAACACTCTTGTAATTTGCACATTTTTCAAAAATTCTCCACATTGATGCATCTGGGAGCAAAAATGTTGGAGACCATTGTGTTAAGGGCACAATTTGCTACAACTTTTGTGGTAAAAGTTTTTCTGTATTCTGCTCCGGATACCGTTTTTTTTCAACACTCTTGTAATTTCCACATTCTTGAAAAAATCTCCACATTGATGCATCTGGGAGCAAAAAAGTCACAGACCATTGTGTTAAGGGCACAATTTGCTACAACTTTTGTAGTAAAAGTTTTTCTGTATTCTGCTCCGGATACCGTTTTTTTTCAACACTCTTGTAATTTGCACATTTTTCAAAAATTCTCCACATTGATGCATCTGGGAGCAAAAATGTTGGAGACCATTGTGTTAAGGGCACAATTTGCTACAACTTTTGTGGTAAAAGTTTTTCTGTATTCTGCTCCGGATACCGTTTTTTTTCAACACTCTTGTAATTTCCACATTCTTGAAAAAATCTCCACATTGATGCATCTGGGAGCAAAAAAGTCACAGACCATTGTGTTAAGGGCACAATTTGCGACAACCTTTGTAGTAAAAGTTTTTCTGTATTCTGCTCCGGATACCGTTTTTTTTCAACACTCTTGTAATTTCCACATTCTTGAAAAAATCTCCACAATGGTGCATCTGGGAACAAAAAAGTCACAGACCATTGTGTTAAGGGCACAATTTGCTACAACCTTTGTAGTAAAAGTTTTTCTGTATTCTGCTCCGGATACCGTTTTTTTTCAACACTCTTGTAATTTCCACATTCTTGAAAAAATCTCCACAATGGTGCATCTGGGAGCAAAAAAGTCACAGACCATTGTGTTAAGGGAACAATTTGCTACAACTTTTGTAGTAAAAGTTTTTCTGTATTCTGCTCCGGATACCGTTTTTTTTTCAACACTCTTGTAATTTGCACATTCTTGAAAAAATCTCCACAATGGTGCATCTGGGAGCAAAAAAGTCACAGACCATTGTGTTAAGGGAACAATTTGCTACAACTTTTGTAGTAAAAGTTTTTCTGTATTCTGCTCCGGATACCGTTTTTTTTCAACACTCTTGTAATTTGCACATTTTTCAAAAATTCTCCACATTGATGCATCTGGGAGCAAAAATGTTGGAGACCATTGTGTTAAGGGCACAATTTGCTACAACTTTTGTGGTAAAAGTTTTTCTGTATTCTGCTCCGGATACCGTTTTTTTTCAACACTCTTGTAATTTCCACATTCTTGAAAAAATCTCCATATTGATGCACCTGGGAGCAAAAAAGTCACAGACCATTGTGTTAAGGGCACAATTTGCTACAACTTTTGTGGTAAAAGTTTTTCTGTATTCTGCTCCGGATACCGTTTTTTTTCAACACTCTTGTAATTTCCACATTCTTGAAAAAATCTCCACATTGATGCATCTGGGAGCAAAAAAGTCACAGACCATTGTGTTAAGGGCACAATTTGCGACAACCTTTGTAGTAAAAGTTTTTCTGTATTCTGCTCCGGATACCGTTTTTTTTCAACACTCTTGTAATTTCCACATTCTTGAAAAAATCTCCACAATGGTGCATCTGGGAACAAAAAAGTCACAGACCATTGTGTTAAGGGCACAATTTGCTACAACCTTTGTAGTAAAAGTTTTTCTGTATTCTGCTCCGGATACCGTTTTTTTTCAACACTCTTGTAATTTCCACATTCTTGAAAAAATCTCCACAATGGTGCATCTGGGAGCAAAAAAGTCACAGACCATTGTGTTAAGGGAACAATTTGCTACAACTTTTGTAGTAAAAGTTTTTCTGTATTCTGCTCCGGATACCGTTTTTTTTTCAACACTCTTGTAATTTGCACATTCTTGAAAAAATCTCCACAATGGTGCATCTGGGAGCAAAAAAGTCACAGACCATTGTGTTAAGGGAACAATTTGCTACAACTTTTGTAGTAAAAGTTTTTCTGTATTCTGCTCCGGATACCGTTTTTTTTCAACACTCTTGTAATTTGCACATTTTTCAAAAATTCTCCACATTGATGCATCTGGGAGCAAAAATGTTGGAGACCATTGTGTTAAGGGCACAATTTGCTACAACTTTTGTGGTAAAAGTTTTTCTGTATTCTGCTCCGGATACCGTTTTTTTTCAACACTCTTGTAATTTCCACATTCTTGAAAAAATCTCCATATTGATGCACCTGGGAGCAAAAAAGTCACAGACCATTGTGTTAAGGGCACAATTTGCTACAACTTTTGTAGTAAAAGTTTTTCTGTATTCTGCTCCGGATACCGTTTTTTTTCAACACTCTTGTAATTTCCACATTCTTGAAAAAATCTCCACAATGGTGCATCTGGGAGCAAAAAAGTTACAGACCATTGTGTTAAGGGCACAATTTGCTACAACCTTTGTAGTAAAAGTTTTTCTGTATTCTGCTCCGGATACCGTTTTTTTTCAACACTCTTGTAATTTCCACATTCTTGAAAAAATCTCCACAATGGTGCATCTGGGAGCAAAAAAGTCACAGACCATTGTGTTAAGGGCACAATTTGCTACAACCTTTGTAGTAAAAGTTTTTCTGTATTCTGCTCCGGATACCGTTTTTTTTCAACACTCTTGTAATTTCCACATTCTTGAAAAAATCTCCACAATGGTGCATCTGGGAGCAAAAAAGTCACAGACCATTGTGTTAAGGGCACAATTTGCTACAACCTTTGTAGTAAAAGTTTTTCTGTATTCTGCTCCGGATACCGTTTTTTTTCAACACTCTTGTAATTTCCACATTCTTGAAAAAATCTCCACAATGGTGCATCTGGGAGCAAAAAAGTCACAGACCATTGTGTTAAGGGAACAATTTGCTACAACTTTTGTAGTAAAAGTTTTTCTGTATTCTGCTCCGGATACCGTTTTTTTTCAACACTCTTGTAATTTGCACATTTTTCAAAAATTCTCCACATTGATGCATCTGGGAGCAAAAATGTTGGAGACCATTGTGTTAAGGGCACAATTTGCTACAACTTTTGTGGTAAAAGTTTTTCTGTATTCTGCTCCGGATACCGTTTTTTTTTTCAACACTCTTGTAATTTCCACATTCTTGAAAAAATCTCCACATTGATGCATCTGGGAGCAAAAAAGTCACAGACCATTGTGTTAAGGGCACAATTTGCTACAACCTTTGTAGTAAAAGTTTTTCTGTATTCTGCTCCGGATACCGTTTTTTTTCAACACTCTTGTAATTTGCACATTTTTCAAAAATTCTCCACATTGATGCATCTGGGAGCAAAAATGTTGGAGACCATTGTGTTAAGGGCACAATTTGCTACAACTTTTGTGGTAAAAGTTTTTCTGTATTCTGCTCCGGATACCGTTTTTTTTTCAACTCTCTTGTAATTTCCACATTCTTGAAAAAATCTCCATATTGATGCACCTGGGAGCAAAAAAGTCACAGACCATTGTGTTAAGGGCACAATTTGCTGCAACTTTTGTAGTAAAAGTTTTTCTGTATTCTGCTCCGGATACCGTTTTTTTTCAACACTCTTGTAATTTGCACATTTTTCAAAAATTCTCCACATTGATGCATCTGGGAGCAAAAATGTTGGAGACCATTGTGTTAAGGGCACAATTTGCTACAACTTTTGTGGTAAAAGTTTTTCTGTATTCTGCTCCGGATACCGTTTTTTTTCAACACTCTTGTAATTTCCACATTCTTGAAAAAATCTCCACATTGATGCATCTGGGAGCAAAAAAGTCACAGACCATTGTGTTAAGGGCACAATTTGCTACAACCTTTGTAGTAAAAGTTTTTCTGTATTCTGCTCCGGATACCGTTTTTTTTCAACACTCTTGTAATTTCCACATTCTTGAAAAAATCTCCACAATGGTGCATCTGGGAGCAAAAAAGTCACAGACCATTGTGTTAAGGGCACAATTTACTACAACTTTTGTAGTAAAAGTTTTTCTGTATTCTGCTCCGGATACCGTTTTTTTTCAACACTCTTGTAATTTGCACATTTTTCAAAAATTCTCCACATTGATGCATCTGGGAGCAAAAATGTTGGAGACCATTGTGTTAAGGGCACAATTTGCTACAACTTTTGTGGTAAAAGTTTTTCTGTATTCTGCTCCGGATACCGTTTTTTTTCAACACTCTTGTAATTTCCACATTCTTGAAAAAATCTCCACATTGATGCATCTGGGAGCAAAAAAGTCACAGACCATTGTGTTAAGGGCACAATTTGCTACAACTTTTGTAGTAAAAGTTTTTCTGTATTCTGCTCCGGATACCGTTTTTTTTCAACACTCTTGTAATTTGCACATTTTTCAAAAATTCTCCACATTGATGCATCTGGGAGCAAAAATGTTGGAGACCATTGTGTTAAGGGCACAATTTGCTACAACTTTTGTGGTAAAAGTTTTTCTGTATTCTGCTCCGGATACCGTTTTTTTTCAACACTCTTGTAATTTCCACGTTCTTGAAAAAATCTCCACATTGATGCATCTGGGAGCAAAAAAGTCACAGACCATTGTGTTAAGGGAACAATTTGCTACAACTTTTGTAGTAAAAGTTTTTCTGTATTCTGCTCCGGATACCGTTTTTTTTTCAACACTCTTGTAATTTGCACATTCTTGAAAAAATCTCCACAATGGTGCATCTGGGAGCAAAAAAGTCACAGACCATTGTGTTAAGGGAACAATTTGCTACAACTTTTGTAGTAAAAGTTTTTCTGTATTCTGCTCCGGATACGGTTTTTTTTTCAACACTCTTGTAATTTCCACATTCTTGAAAAAATCTCCACAATGGTGCATCTGGGAGCAAAAAAGTCACAGACCATTGTGTTAAGGGCACAATTTGCTACAACTTTTGTGGTAAAAGTTTTTCTGTATTCTGCTCCGGATACCGTTTTTTTTCAACACTCTTGTAATTTCCACGTTCTTGAAAAAATCTCCACATTGATGCATCTGGGAGCAAAAAAGTCACAGACCATTGTGTTAAGGGAACAATTTGCTACAACTTTTGTAGTAAAAGTTTTTCTGTATTCTGCTCCGGATACCGTTTTTTTTTCAACACTCTTGTAATTTGCACATTCTTGAAAAAATCTCCACAATGGTGCATCTGGGAGCAAAAAAGTCACAGACCATTGTGTTAAGGGAACAATTTGCTACAACTTTTGTAGTAAAAGTTTTTCTGTATTCTGCTCCGGATACCGTTTTTTTTTCAACACTCTTGTAATTTCCACATTCTTGAAAAAATCTCCACATTGATGCATCTGGGAGCAAAAAAGTCACAGACCATTGTGTTAAGGGCACAATTTGCTACAACCTTTGTAGTAAAAGTTTTTCTGTATTCTGCTCCGGATACCGTTTTTTTTCAACACTCTTGTAATTTCCACATTCTTGAAAAAATCTCCACAATGGTGCATCTGGGAGCAAAAAAGTCACAGACCATTGTGTTAAGGGAACAATTTGCTACAACTTTTGTAGTAAAAGTTTTTCTGTATTCTGCTCCGGATACCGTTTTTTTTTCAACACTCTTGTAATTTCCACATTCTTGAAAAAATCTCCACATTGATGCATCTGGGAGCAAAAAAGTCACAGACCATTGTGTTAAGGGCACAATTTGCTACAACCTTTGTAGTAAAAGTTTTTCTGTATTCTGCTCCGGATACCGTTTTTTTTCAACACTCTTGTAATTTCCACATTCTTGAAAAAATCTCCACAATGGTGCATCTGGGAGCAAAAAAGTCACAGACCATTGTGTTAAGGGAACAATTTGCTACAACTTTTGTAGTAAAAGTTTTTCTGTATTCTGTTCCGGATACCGTTTTTTTTCAACACTCTTGTAATTTCCACATTCTTGAAAAAATCTCCACAATGGTGCATCTGGGAGCAAAAAAGTCACAGACCATTGTGTTAAGGGCACAATTTGCTACAACCTTTGTAGTAAAAGTTTTTCTGTATTCTGCTCCGGATACCGTTTTTTTTTCAACACTCTTGTAATTTCCACATTCTTGAAAAAATCTCCACATTGATGCATCTGGGAGCAAAAAAGTCACAGACCATTGTGTTAAGGGCACAATTTGCTACAACCTTTGTAGTAAAAGTTTTTCTGTATTCTGCTCCGGATACCGTTTTTTTTCAACACTCTTGTAATTTCCACATTCTTGAAAAAATCTCCACAATGGTGCATCTGGGAGCAAAAAAGTCACAGACCATTGTGTTAAGGGAACAATTTGCTACAACTTTTGTAGTAAAAGTTTTTCTGTATTCTGCTCCGGATACCGTTTTTTTTTCAACACTCTTGTAATTTCCACATTCTTGAAAAAATCTCCACAATGGTGCATCTGGGAGCAAAAAAGTCACAGACCATTGTGTTAAGGGAACAATTTGCTACAACTTTTGTAGTAAAAGTTTTTCTGTATTCTGCTCCGGATACCGTTTTTTTTTCAACACTCGTGTAATTTCCACATTCTTGAAAAAATCTCCACAATGGTGCATCTGGGAGCAAAAAAGTCACAGACCATTGTGTTAAGGGAACAATTTGCTACAACTTTTGTAGTAAAAGTTTTTCTGTATTCTGTTCCGGATACCGTTTTTTTTCAACACTCTTGTAATTTCCACATTCTTGAAAAAATCTCCACAATGGTGCATCTGGGAGCAAAAAAGTCACAGACCATTGTGTTAAGGGCACAATTTGCTACAACCTTTGTAGTAAAAGTTTTTCTGTATTCTGCTCCGGATACCGTTTTTTTTTCAACACTCTTGTAATTTCCACATTCTTGAAAAAATCTCCACATTGATGCATCTGGGAGCAAAAAAGTCACAGACCATTGTGTTAAGGGCACAATTTGCTACAACCTTTGTAGTAAAAGTTTTTCTGTATTCTGCTCCGGATACCGTTTTTTTTCAACACTCTTGTAATTTCCACATTCTTGAAAAAATCTCCACAATGGTGCATCTGGGAGCAAAAAAGTCACAGACCATTGTGTTAAGGGAACAATTTGCTACAACTTTTGTAGTAAAAGTTTTTCTGTATTCTGCTCCGGATACCGTTTTTTTTTCAACACTCTTGTAATTTCCACATTCTTGAAAAAATCTCCACAATGGTGCATCTGGGAGCAAAAAAGTCACAGACCATTGTGTTAAGGGAACAATTTGCTACAACTTTTGTAGTAAAAGTTTTTCTGTATTCTGTTCCGGATACCGTTTTTTTTCAACACTCTTGTAATTTCCACATTCTTGAAAAAATCTCCACAATGGTGCATCTGGGAGCAAAAAAGTTACAGACCATTGTGTTAAGGGCACAATTTGCTACAACTTTTATAGTAAAAGTTTTTCTGTATTCTGCTCCGGATACCGTTTTTTTTCAACACTCTTGTAATTTGCACATTTTTCAAAAATTCTCCACATTGATGCATCTGGGAGCAAAAATGTTGGAGACCATTGTGTTAAGGGCACAATTTACTACAACTTTTGTAGTAAAAGTTTTTCTGTATTCTGCTCCGGATACCGTTTTTTTTTCAACACTCTTGTAATTTCCACATTCTTGAAAAAATCTCCACAATGGTGCATCTGGGAGCAAAAAAGTCACAGACCATTGTGTTAAGGGAACAATTTGCTACAACTTTTGTAGTAAAAGTTTTTCTGTATTCTGCTCCGGATACCGTTTTTTTTTCAACACTCTTGTAATTTCCACATTCTTGAAAAAATCTCCACAATGGTGCATCTGGGAGCAAAAAAGTTACAGACCATTGTGTTAAGGGCACAATTTACTACAACTTTTGTAGTAAAAGTTTTTCTGTATTCTGCTCCGAATACCGTTTTTTTTCAACACTCTTGTAATTTCCACATTCTTGAAAAAATCTCCATATTGATGCACCTGGGAGCAAAAAAGTCACAGACCATTGTGTTAAGGGCACAATTTGCTACAACTTTTGTAGTAAAAGTTTTTCTGTATTCTGCTCCGGATACCGTTTTTTTTCAACACTCTTGTAATTTGCACATTTTTCAAAAATTCTCCACATTGATGCATCTGGGAGCAAAAATGTTGGAGACCATTGTGTTAAGGGCACAATTTACTACAACTTTTGTAGTAAAAGTTTTTCTGTATTCTGCTCCGGATACCGTTTTTTTTTCAACACTCTTGTAATTTCCACATTCTTGAAAAAATCTCCACAATGGTGCATCTGGGAGCAAAAAAGTCACAGACCATTGTGTTAAGGGAACAATTTGCTACAACTTTTGTAGTAAAAGTTTTTCTGTATTCTGTTCCGGATACCGTTTTTTTTCAACACTCTTGTAATTTCCACATTCTTGAAAAAATCTCCACAATGGTGCATCTGGGAGCAAAAAAGTCACAGACCATTGTGTTAAGGGAACAATTTGCTACAACTTTTGTAGTAAAAGTTTTTCTGTATTCTGTTCCGGATACCGTTTTTTTTCAACACTCTTGTAATTTCCACATTCTTGAAAAAATCTCCACAATGGTGCATCTGGGAGCAAAAAAGTTACAGACCATTGTGTTAAGGGCACAATTTACTACAACTTTTGTAGTAAAAGTTTTTCTGTATTCTGCTCCGAATACCGTTTTTTTTCAACACTCTTGTAATTTCCACATTCTTGAAAAAATCTCCATATTGATGCACCTGGGAGCAAAAAAGTCACAGACCATTGTGTTAAGGGCACAATTTGCTACAACTTTTGTAGTAAAAGTTTTTCTGTATTCTGCTCCGGATACCGTTTTTTTTCAACACTCTTGTAATTTGCACATTTTTCAAAAATTCTCCACATTGATGCATCTGGGAGCAAAAATGTTGGAGACCATTGTGTTAAGGGAACAATTTGCTACAACTTTTGTAGTAAAAGTTTTTCTGTATTCTGCTCCGGATACCGTTTTTTTTTCAACACTCTTGTAATTTCCACATTCTTGAAAAAATCTCCACATTGATGCATCTGGGAGCAAAAAAGTCACAGACCATTGTGTTAAGGGCACAATTTGCTACAACCTTTGTAGTAAAAGTTTTTCTGTATTCTGCTCCGGATACCGTTTTTTTTCAACACTCTTGTAATTTCCACATTCTTGAAAAAATCTCCACAATGGTGCACCTGGGAGCAAAAAAGTCACAGACCATTGTGTTAAGGGCACAATTTGCTACAACCTTTGTAGTAAAAGTTTTTCTGTATTCTGCTCCGGATACCGTTTTTTTTCAACACTCTTGTAATTTCCACATTCTTGAAAAAATCTCCACAATGGTGCACCTGGGAGCAAAAAAGTCACAGACCATTGTGTTAAGGGCACAATTTGCTACAACTTTTGTAGTAAAAGTTTTTCTGTATTCTGCTCCGGATACCGTTTTTTTTCAACACTCTTGTAATTTGCACATTTTTCAAAAATTCTCCACATTGATGCATCTGGGAGCAAAAATGTTGGAGACCATTGTGTTAAGGGCACAATTTACTACAACTTTTGTAGTAAAAGTTTTTCTGTATTCTGCTCCGGATACCGTTTTTTTTTCAACACTCTTGTAATTTCCACATTCTTGAAAAAATCTCCACAATGGTGCATCTGGGAGCAAAAAAGTCACAGACCATTGTGTTAAGGGAACAATTTGCTACAACTTTTGTAGTAAAAGTTTTTCTGTATTCTGCTCCGGATACCGTTTTTTTTTCAACACTCTTGTAATTTCCACATTCTTGAAAAAATCTCCACAATGGTGCATCTGGGAGCAAAAAAGTTACAGACCATTGTGTTAAGGGCACAATTTACTACAACTTTTGTAGTAAAAGTTTTTCTGTATTCTGCTCCGAATACCGTTTTTTTTTCAACACTCTTGTAATTTCCACATTCTTGAAAAAATCTCCATATTGATGCACCTGGGAGCAAAAAAGTCACAGACCATTGTGTTAAGGGCACAATTTGCTACAACTTTTGTAGTAAAAGTTTTTCTGTATTCTGCTCCGGATACCGTTTTTTTTCAACACTCTTGTAATTTGCACATTTTTCAAAAATTCTCCACATTGATGCATCTGGGAGCAAAAATGTTGGAGACCATTGTGTTAAGGGAACAATTTGCTACAACTTTTGTAGTAAAAGTTTTTCTGTATTCTGCTCCGGATACCGTTTTTTTTTCAACACTCTTGTAATTTCCACATTCTTGAAAAAATCTCCACATTGATGCATCTGGGAGCAAAAAAGTCACAGACCATTGTGTTAAGGGCACAATTTGCTACAACCTTTGTAGTAAAAGTTTTTCTGTATTCTGCTCCGGATACCGTTTTTTTTCAACACTCTTGTAATTTCCACATTCTTGAAAAAATCTCCACAATGGTGCATCTGGGAGCAAAAAAGTCACAGACCATTGTGTTAAGGGAACAATTTGCTACAACTTTTGTAGTAAAAGTTTTTCTGTATTCTGCTCCGGATACCGTTTTTTTTTCAACACTCTTGTAATTTCCACATTCTTGAAAAAATCTCCACAATGGTGCATCTGGGAGCAAAAAAGTCACAGACCATTGTGTTAAGGGAACAATTTGCTACAAGTTTTGTAGTAAAAGTTTTTCTGTATTCTGCTCCGGATACCGTTTTTTTTTCAACACTCTTGTAATTTCCACATTCTTGAAAAAATCTCCACAATGGTGCATCTGGGAGCAAAAAAGTCACAGACCATTGTGTTAAGGGAACAATTTGCTACAACTTTTGTAGTAAAAGTTTTTCTGTATTCTGCTCCGGATACCGTTTTTTTTTCAACACTCTTGTAATTTCCACATTCTTGAAAAAATCTCCACAATGGTGCATCTGGGAGCAAAAAAGTTACAGACCATTGTGTTAAGGGCACAATTTACTACAACTTTTGTAGTAAAAGTTTTTCTGTATTCTGCTCCGAATACCGTTTTTTTTTCAACACTCTTGTAATTTCCACATTCTTGAAAAAATCTCCATATTGATGCACCTGGGAGCAAAAAAGTCACAGACCATTGTGTTAAGGGCACAATTTGCTACAACTTTTGTAGTAAAAGTTTTTCTGTATTCTGCTCCGGATACCGTTTTTTTTCAACACTCTTGTAATTTGCACATTTTTCAAAAATTCTCCACATTGATGCATCTGGGAGCAAAAATGTTGGAGACCATTGTGTTAAGGGAACAATTTGCTACAACTTTTGTAGTAAAAGTTTTTCTGTATTCTGCTCCGGATACCGTTTTTTTTTCAACACTCTTGTAATTTCCACATTCTTGAAAAAATCTCCACATTGATGCATCTGGGAGCAAAAAAGTCACAGACCATTGTGTTAAGGGCACAATTTGCTACAACCTTTGTAGTAAAAGTTTTTCTGTATTCTGCTCCGGATACCGTTTTTTTTCAACACTCTTGTAATTTCCACATTCTTGAAAAAATCTCCACAATGGTGCATCTGGGAGCAAAAAAGTCACAGACCATTGTGTTAAGGGAACAATTTGCTACAACTTTTGTAGTAAAAGTTTTTCTGTATTCTGCTCCGGATACCGTTTTTTTTTCAACACTCTTGTAATTTCCACATTCTTGAAAAAATCTCCACAATGGTGCATCTGGGAGCAAAAAAGTCACAGACCATTGTGTTAAGGGAACAATTTGCTACAAGTTTTGTAGTAAAAGTTTTTCTGTATTCTGCTCCGGATACCGTTTTTTTTTCAACACTCTTGTAATTTCCACATTCTTGAAAAAATCTCCACAATGGTGCATCTGGGAGCAAAAAAGTCACAGACCATTGTGTTAAGGGAACAATTTGCTACAACTTTTGTAGTAAAAGTTTTTCTGTATTCTGCTCCGGATACCGTTTTTTTTTCAACACTCTTGTAATTTCCACATTCTTGAAAAAATCTCCACAATGGTGCATCTGGGAGCAAAAAAGTTACAGACCATTGTGTTAAGGGCACAATTTACTACAACTTTTGTAGTAAAAGTTTTTCTGTATTCTGCTCCGAATACCGTTTTTTTTTCAACACTCTTGTAATTTCCACATTCTTGAAAAAATCTCCATATTGATGCACCTGGGAGCAAAAAAGTCACAGACCATTGTGTTAAGGGCACAATTTGCTACAACTTTTGTAGTAAAAGTTTTTCTGTATTCTGCTCCGGATACCGTTTTTTTTCAACACTCTTGTAATTTGCACATTTTTCAAAAATTCTCCACATTGATGCATCTGGGAGCAAAAATGTTGGAGACCATTGTGTTAAGGGCACAATTTACTACAACTTTTGTAGTAAAAGTTTTTCTGTATTCTGCTCCGGATACCGTTTTTTTTTCAACACTCTTGTAATTTCCACATTCTTGAAAAAATCTCCACAATGGTGCATCTGGGAGCAAAAAAGTCACAGACCATTGTGTTAAGGGAACAATTTGCTACAACTTTTGTAGTAAAAGTTTTTCTGTATTCTGTTCCGGATACCGTTTTTTTTCAACACTCTTGTAATTTCCACATTCTTGAAAAAATCTCCACAATGGTGCATCTGGGAGCAAAAAAGTCACAGACCATTGTGTTAAGGGCACAATTTGCTACAACCTTTGTAGTAAAAGTTTTTCTGTATTCTGCTCCGGATACCGTTTTTTTTTCAACACTCTTGTAATTTCCACATTCTTGAAAAAATCTCCACATTGATGCATCTGGGAGCAAAAAAGTCACAGACCATTGTGTTAAGGGCACAATTTGCTACAACCTTTGTAGTAAAAGTTTTTCTGTATTCTGCTCCGGATACCGTTTTTTTTCAACACTCTTGTAATTTCCACATTCTTGAAAAAATCTCCACAATGGTGCATCTGGGAGCAAAAAAGTCACAGACCATTGTGTTAAGGGAACAATTTGCTACAACTTTTGTAGTAAAAGTTTTTCTGTATTCTGCTCCGGATACCGTTTTTTTTCAACACTCTTGTAATTTGCACATTTTTCAAAAATTCTCCACATTGATGCATCTGGGAGCAAAAATGTTGGAGACCATTGTGTTAAGGGCACAATTTACTACAACTTTTGTAGTAAAAGTTTTTCTGTATTCTGCTCCGGATACCGTTTTTTTTTCAACACTCTTGTAATTTCCACATTCTTGAAAAAATCTCCACAATGGTGCATCTGGGAGCAAAAAAGTCACAGACCATTGTGTTAAGGGAACAATTTGCTACAACTTTTGTAGTAAAAGTTTTTCTGTATTCTGCTCCGGATACCGTTTTTTTTTCAACACTCTTGTAATTTCCACATTCTTGAAAAAATCTCCACAATGGTGCATCTGGGAGCAAAAAAGTTACAGACCATTGTGTTAAGGGCACAATTTACTACAACTTTTGTAGTAAAAGTTTTTCTGTATTCTGCTCCGAATACCGTTTTTTTTTCAACACTCTTGTAATTTCCACATTCTTGAAAAAATCTCCATATTGATGCACCTGGGAGCAAAAAAGTCACAGACCATTGTGTTAAGGGCACAATTTGCTACAACTTTTGTAGTAAAAGTTTTTCTGTATTCTGCTCCGGATACCGTTTTTTTTCAACACTCTTGTAATTTGCACATTTTTCAAAAATTCTCCACATTGATGCATCTGGGAGCAAAAATGTTGGAGACCATTGTGTTAAGGGAACAATTTGCTACAACTTTTGTAGTAAAAGTTTTTCTGTATTCTGCTCCGGATACCGTTTTTTTTTCAACACTCTTGTAATTTCCACATTCTTGAAAAAATCTCCACATTGATGCATCTGGGAGCAAAAAAGTCACAGACCATTGTGTTAAGGGCACAATTTGCTACAACCTTTGTAGTAAAAGTTTTTCTGTATTCTGCTCCGGATACCGTTTTTTTTCAACACTCTTGTAATTTCCACATTCTTGAAAAAATCTCCACAATGGTGCATCTGGGAGCAAAAAAGTCACAGACCATTGTGTTAAGGGAACAATTTGCTACAACTTTTGTAGTAAAAGTTTTTCTGTATTCTGCTCCGGATACCGTTTTTTTTTCAACACTCTTGTAATTTCCACATTCTTGAAAAAATCTCCACAATGGTGCATCTGGGAGCAAAAAAGTTACAGACCATTGTGTTAAGGGCACAATTTACTACAACTTTTGTAGTAAAAGTTTTTCTGTATTCTGCTCCGAATACCGTTTTTTTTTCAACACTCTTGTAATTTCCACATTCTTGAAAAAATCTCCATATTGATGCACCTGGGAGCAAAAAAGTCACAGACCATTGTGTTAAGGGCACAATTTGCTACAACTTTTGTAGTAAAAGTTTTTCTGTATTCTGCTCCGGATACCGTTTTTTTTCAACACTCTTGTAATTTGCACATTTTTCAAAAATTCTCCACATTGATGCATCTGGGAGCAAAAATGTTGGAGACCATTGTGTTAAGGGCACAATTTACTACAACTTTTGTAGTAAAAGTTTTTCTGTATTCTGCTCCGGATACCGTTTTTTTTTCAACACTCTTGTAATTTCCACATTCTTGAAAAAATCTCCACAATGGTGCATCTGGGAGCAAAAAAGTCACAGACCATTGTGTTAAGGGAACAATTTGCTACAACTTTTGTAGTAAAAGTTTTTCTGTATTCTGTTCCGGATACCGTTTTTTTTCAACACTCTTGTAATTTCCACATTCTTGAAAAAATCTCCACAATGGTGCATCTGGGAGCAAAAAAGTCACAGACCATTGTGTTAAGGGAACAATTTGCTACAACTTTTGTAGTAAAAGTTTTTCTGTATTCTGCTCCGGATACCGTTTTTTTTTCAACACTCTTGTAATTTCCACATTCTTGAAAAAATCTCCACAATGGTGCATCTGGGAGCAAAAAAGTTACAGACCATTGTGTTAAGGGCACAATTTACTACAACTTTTGTAGTAAAAGTTTTTCTGTATTCTGCTCCGAATACCGTTTTTTTTTCAACACTCTTGTAATTTCCACATTCTTGAAAAAATCTCCATATTGATGCACCTGGGAGCAAAAAAGTCACAGACCATTGTGTTAAGGGCACAATTTGCTACAACTTTTGTAGTAAAAGTTTTTCTGTATTCTGCTCCGGATACCGTTTTTTTTCAACACTCTTGTAATTTGCACATTTTTCAAAAATTCTCCACATTGATGCATCTGGGAGCAAAAATGTTGGAGACCATTGTGTTAAGGGCACAATTTACTACAACTTTTGTAGTAAAAGTTTTTCTGTATTCTGCTCCGGATACCGTTTTTTTTTCAACACTCTTGTAATTTCCACATTCTTGAAAAAATCTCCACAATGGTGCATCTGGGAGCAAAAAAGTCACAGACCATTGTGTTAAGGGAACAATTTGCTACAACTTTTGTAGTAAAAGTTTTTCTGTATTCTGTTCCGGATACCGTTTTTTTTCAACACTCTTGTAATTTCCACATTCTTGAAAAAATCTCCACAATGGTGCATCTGGGAGCAAAAAAGTCACAGACCATTGTGTTAAGGGCACAATTTGCTACAACCTTTGTAGTAAAAGTTTTTCTGTATTCTGCTCCGGATACCGTTTTTTTTCAACACTCTTGTAATTTCCACATTCTTGAAAAAATCTCCACATTGATGCATCTGGGAGCAAAAAAGTCACAGACCATTGTGTTAAGGGCACAATTTGCTACAACCTTTGTAGTAAAAGTTTTTCTGTATTCTGCTCCGGATACCGTTTTTTTTCAACACTCTTGTAATTTCCACATTCTTGAAAAAATCTCCACAATGGTGCATCTGGGAGCAAAAAAGTCACAGACCATTGTGTTAAGGGAACAATTTGCTACAACTTTTGTAGTAAAAGTTTTTCTGTATTCTGCTCCGGATACCGTTTTTTTTCAACACTCTTGTAATTTGCACATTTTTCAAAAATTCTCCACATTGATGCATCTGGGAGCAAAAATGTTGGAGACCATTGTGTTAAGGGCACAATTTACTACAACTTTTGTAGTAAAAGTTTTTCTGTATTCTGCTCCGGATACCGTTTTTTTTTCAACACTCTTGTAATTTCCACATTCTTGAAAAAATCTCCACAATGGTGCATCTGGGAGCAAAAAAGTCACAGACCATTGTGTTAAGGGAACAATTTGCTACAACTTTTGTAGTAAAAGTTTTTCTGTATTCTGCTCCGGATACCGTTTTTTTTTCAACACTCTTGTAATTTCCACATTCTTGAAAAAATCTCCACAATGGTGCATCTGGGAGCAAAAAAGTTACAGACCATTGTGTTAAGGGCACAATTTACTACAACTTTTGTAGTAAAAGTTTTTCTGTATTCTGCTCCGAATACCGTTTTTTTTTCAACACTCTTGTAATTTCCACATTCTTGAAAAAATCTCCATATTGATGCACCTGGGAGCAAAAAAGTCACAGACCATTGTGTTAAGGGCACAATTTGCTACAACTTTTGTAGTAAAAGTTTTTCTGTATTCTGCTCCGGATACCGTTTTTTTTCAACACTCTTGTAATTTGCACATTTTTCAAAAATTCTCCACATTGATGCATCTGGGAGCAAAAATGTTGGAGACCATTGTGTTAAGGGAACAATTTGCTACAACTTTTGTAGTAAAAGTTTTTCTGTATTCTGCTCCGGATACCGTTTTTTTTTCAACACTCTTGTAATTTCCACATTCTTGAAAAAATCTCCACATTGATGCATCTGGGAGCAAAAAAGTCACAGACCATTGTGTTAAGGGCACAATTTGCTACAACCTTTGTAGTAAAAGTTTTTCTGTATTCTGCTCCGGATACCGTTTTTTTTCAACACTCTTGTAATTTCCACATTCTTGAAAAAATCTCCACAATGGTGCATCTGGGAGCAAAAAAGTCACAGACCATTGTGTTAAGGGAACAATTTGCTACAACTTTTGTAGTAAAAGTTTTTCTGTATTCTGCTCCGGATACCGTTTTTTTTTCAACACTCTTGTAATTTCCACATTCTTGAAAAAATCTCCACAATGGTGCATCTGGGAGCAAAAAAGTCACAGACCATTGTGTTAAGGGAACAATTTGCTACAACTTTTGTAGTAAAAGTTTTTCTGTATTCTGTTCCGGATACCGTTTTTTTCAACACTCTTGTAATTTCCACATTCTTGAAAAAATCTCCACAATGGTGCATCTGAGAGCAAAAAAGTTACAGACCATTGTGTTAAGGGCACAATTTGCTACAACTTTTGTAGTAAAAGTTTTTCTGTATTCTGCTCCGGATACCGTTTTTTTTCAACACTCTTGTAATTTGCACATTTTTCAAAAATTCTCCACATTGATGCATCTGGGAGCAAAAATGTTGGAGACCATTGTGTTAAGGGCACAATTTACTACAACTTTTGTAGTAAAAGTTTTTCTGTATTCTGCTCCGGATACCGTTTTTTTTTCAACACTCTTGTAATTTCCACATTCTTGAAAAAATCTCCACAATGGTGCATCTGGGAGCAAAAAAGTCACAGACCATTGTGTTAAGGGAACAATTTGCTACAACTTTTGTAGTAAAAGTTTTTCTGTATTCTGTTCCGGATACCGTTTTTTTTCAACACTCTTGTAATTTCCACATTCTTGAAAAAATCTCCACAATGGTGCATCTGGGAGCAAAAAAGTCACAGACCATTGTGTTAAGGGCACAATTTGCTACAACCTTTGTAGTAAAAGTTTTTCTGTATTCTGCTCCGGATACCGTTTTTTTTTCAACACTCTTGTAATTTCCACATTCTTGAAAAAATCTCCACATTGATGCATCTGGGAGCAAAAAAGTCACAGACCATTGTGTTAAGGGCACAATTTGCTACAACCTTTGTAGTAAAAGTTTTTCTGTATTCTGCTCCTGATACCGTTTTTTTTCAACACTCTTGTAATTTCCACATTCTTGAAAAAATCTCCACAATGGTGCATCTGGGAGCAAAAAAGTCACAGACCATTGTGTTAAGGGAACAATTTGCTACAACTTTTGTAGTAAAAGTTTTTCTGTATTCTGCTCCGGATACCGTTTTTTTTTCAACACTCTTGTAATTTCCACATTCTTGAAAAAATCTCCACAATGGTGCATCTGGGAGCAAAAAAGTCACAGACCATTGTGTTAAGGGAACAATTTGCTACAACTTTTGTAGTAAAAGTTTTTCTGTATTCTGCTCCGGATACCGTTTTTTTTCAACACTCTTGTAATTTGCACATTTTTCAAAAATTCTCCACATTGATGCATCTGGGAGCAAAAATGTTGGAGACCATTGTGTTAAGGGCACAATTTACTACAACTTTTGTAGTAAAAGTTTTTCTGTATTCTGCTCCGGATACCGTTTTTTTTTCAACACTCTTGTAATTTCCACATTCTTGAAAAAATCTCCACAATGGTGCATCTGGGAGCAAAAAAGTCACAGACCATTGTGTTAAGGGAACAATTTGCTACAACTTTTGTAGTAAAAGTTTTTCTGTATTCTGCTCCGGATACCGTTTTTTTTTCAACACTCTTGTAATTTCCACATTCTTGAAAAAATCTCCACAATGGTGCATCTGGGAGCAAAAAAGTTACAGACCATTGTGTTAAGGGCACAATTTACTACAACTTTTGTAGTAAAAGTTTTTCTGTATTCTGCTCCGAATACAGTTTTTTTTCAACACTCTTGTAATTTCCACATTCTTGAAAAAATCTCCATATTGATGCACCTGGGAGCAAAAAAGTCACAGACCATTGTGTTAAGGGCACAATTTGCTACAACTTTTGTAGTAAAAGTTTTTCTGTATTCTGCTCCGGATACCGTTTTTTTTCAACACTCTTGTAATTTGCACATTTTTCAAAAATTCTCCACATTGATGCATCTGGGAGCAAAAATGTTGGAGACCATTGTGTTAAGGGCACAATTTACTACAACTTTTGTAGTAAAAGTTTTTCTGTATTCTGCTCCGGATACCGTTTTTTTTTCAACACTCTTGTAATTTCCACATTCTTGAAAAAATCTCCACAATGGTGCATCTGGGAGCAAAAAAGTCACAGACCATTGTGTTAAGGGAACAATTTGCTACAACTTTTGTAGTAAAAGTTTTTCTGTATTCTGTTCCGGATACCGTTTTTTTTCAACACTCTTGTAATTTCCACATTCTTGAAAAAATCTCCACAATGGTGCATCTGGGAGCAAAAAAGTCACAGACCATTGTGTTAAGGGAACAATTTGCTACAACTTTTGTAGTAAAAGTTTTTCTGTATTCTGTTCCGGATACCGTTTTTTTTCAACACTCTTGTAATTTCCACATTCTTGAAAAAATCTCCACAATGGTGCATCTGGGAGCAAAAAAGTCACAGACCATTGTGTTAAGGGAACAATTTGCTACAACTTTTGTAGTAAAAGTTTTTCTGTATTCTGCTCCGGATACCGTTTTTTTTCAACACTCTTGTAATTTGCACATTTTTCAAAAATTCTCCACATTGATGCATCTGGGAGCAAAAATGTTGGAGACCATTGTGTTAAGGGAACAATTTGCTACAACTTTTGTAGTAAAAGTTTTTCTGTATTCTGCTCCGGATACCGTTTTTTTTTCAACACTCTTGTAATTTCCACATTCTTGAAAAAATCTCCACATTGATGCATCTGGGAGCAAAAAAGTCACAGACCATTGTGTTAAGGGCACAATTTGCTACAACCTTTGTAGTAAAAGTTTTTCTGTATTCTGCTCCGGATACCGTTTTTTTTCAACACTCTTGTAATTTCCACATTCTTGAAAAAATCTCCACAATGGTGCATCTGGGAGCAAAAAAGTCACAGACCATTGTGTTAAGGGAACAATTTGCTACAACTTTTGTAGTAAAAGTTTTTCTGTATTCTGCTCCGGATACCGTTTTTTTTTCAACACTCTTGTAATTTCCACATTCTTGAAAAAATCTCCACAATGGTGCATCTGGGAGCAAAAAAGTCACAGACCATTGTGTTAAGGGAACAATTTGCTACAACTTTTGTAGTAAAAGTTTTTCTGTATTCTGTTCCGGATACCGTTTTTTTCAACACTCTTGTAATTTCCACATTCTTGAAAAAATCTCCACAATGGTGCATCTGGGAGCAAAAAAGTTACAGACCATTGTGTTAAGGGCACAATTTGCTACAACTTTTGTAGTAAAAGTTTTTCTGTATTCTGCTCCGGATACCGTTTTTTTTCAACACTCTTGTAATTTGCACATTTTTCAAAAATTCTCCACATTGATGCATCTGGGAGCAAAAATGTTGGAGACCATTGTGTTAAGGGCACAATTTACTACAACTTTTGTAGTAAAAGTTTTTCTGTATTCTGCTCCGGATACCGTTTTTTTTTCAACACTCTTGTAATTTCCACATTCTTGAAAAAATCTCCACAATGGTGCATCTGGGAGCAAAAAAGTCACAGACCATTGTGTTAAGGGAACAATTTGCTACAACTTTTGTAGTAAAAGTTTTTCTGTATTCTGCTCCGGATACCGTTTTTTTTTCAACACTCTTGTAATTTCCACATTCTTGAAAAAATCTCCACATTGATGCATCTGGGAGCAAAAAAGTCACAGACCATTGTGTTAAGGGCACAATTTGCTACAACCTTTGTAGTAAAAGTTTTTCTGTATTCTGCTCCGGATACCGTTTTTTTTCAACACTCTTGTAATTTCCACATTCTTGAAAAAATCTCCACAATGGTGCATCTGGGAGCAAAAAAGTCACAGACCATTGTGTTAAGGGAACAATTTGCTACAACTTTTGTAGTAAAAGTTTTTCTGTATTCTGCTCCGGATACCGTTTTTTTTTCAACACTCTTGTAATTTCCACATTCTTGAAAAAATCTCCACAATGGTGCATCTGGGAGCAAAAAAGTCACAGACCATTGTGTTAAGGGAACAATTTGCTACAACTTTTGTAGTAAAAGTTTTTCTGTATTCTGTTCCGGATACCGTTTTTTTCAACACTCTTGTAATTTCCACATTCTTGAAAAAATCTCCACAATGGTGCATCTGGGAGCAAAAAAGTTACAGACCATTGTGTTAAGGGCACAATTTGCTACAACTTTTGTAGTAAAAGTTTTTCTGTATTCTGCTCCGGATACCGTTTTTTTTCAACACTCTTGTAATTTGCACATTTTTCAAAAATTCTCCACATTGATGCATCTGGGAGCAAAAATGTTGGAGACCATTGTGTTAAGGGCACAATTTACTACAACTTTTGTAGTAAAAGTTTTTCTGTATTCTGCTCCGGATACCGTTTTTTTTTCAACACTCTTGTAATTTCCACATTCTTGAAAAAATCTCCACAATGGTGCATCTGGGAGCAAAAAAGTCACAGACCATTGTGTTAAGGGAACAATTTGCTACAACTTTTGTAGTAAAAGTTTTTCTGTATTCTGCTCCGGATACCGTTTTTTTTTCAACACTCTTGTAATTTCCACATTCTTGAAAAAATCTCCACAATGGTGCATCTGGGAGCAAAAAAGTTACAGACCATTGTGTTAAGGGCACAATTTACTACAACTTTTGTAGTAAAAGTTTTTCTGTATTCTGCTCCGAATACCGTTTTTTTTTCAACACTCTTGTAATTTCCACATTCTTGAAAAAATCTCCATATTGATGCACCTGGGAGCAAAAAAGTCACAGACCATTGTGTTAAGGGCACAATTTGCTACAACTTTTGTAGTAAAAGTTTTTCTGTATTCTGCTCCGGATACCGTTTTTTTTCAACACTCTTGTAATTTGCACATTTTTCAAAAATTCTCCACATTGATGCATCTGGGAGCAAAAATGTTGGAGACCATTGTGTTAAGGGAACAATTTGCTACAACTTTTGTAGTAAAAGTTTTTCTGTATTCTGCTCCGGATACCGTTTTTTTTTCAACACTCTTGTAATTTCCACATTCTTGAAAAAATCTCCACATTGATGCATCTGGGAGCAAAAAAGTCACAGACCATTGTGTTAAGGGCACAATTTGCTACAACCTTTGTAGTAAAAGTTTTTCTGTATTCTGCTCCGGATACCGTTTTTTTTCAACACTCTTGTAATTTCCACATTCTTGAAAAAATCTCCACAATGGTGCATCTGGGAGCAAAAAAGTCACAGACCATTGTGTTAAGGGAACAATTTGCTACAACTTTTGTAGTAAAAGTTTTTCTGTATTCTGCTCCGGATACCGTTTTTTTTTCAACACTCTTGTAATTTCCACATTCTTGAAAAAATCTCCACATTGATGCATCTGGGAGCAAAAAAGTCACAGACCATTGTGTTAAGGGCACAATTTGCTACAACCTTTGTAGTAAAAGTTTTTCTGTATTCTGCTCCGGATACCGTTTTTTTTCAACACTCTTGTAATTTCCACATTCTTGAAAAAATCTCCACAATGGTGCATCTGGGAGCAAAAAAGTCACAGACCATTGTGTTAAGGGAACAATTTGCTACAACTTTTGTAGTAAAAGTTTTTCTGTATTCTGCTCCGGATACCGTTTTTTTTTCAACACTCTTGTAATTTCCACATTCTTGAAAAAATCTCCACAATGGTGCATCTGGGAGCAAAAAAGTCACAGACCATTGTGTTAAGGGAACAATTTGCTACAACTTTTGTAGTAAAAGTTTTTCTGTGTTCTGCTCCGGATACCGTTTTTTTTTCAACACTCTTGTAATTTCCACATTCTTGAAAAAATCTCCATATTGATGCACCTGGGAGCAAAAAAGTCACAGACCATTGTGTTAAGGGCACAATTTGCTACAACTTTTGTAGTAAAAGTTTTTCTGTATTCTGTTCCGGATACCGTTTTTTTTCAACACTCTTGTAATTTCCACATTCTTGAAAAAATCTCCACAATGGTGCATCTGGGAGCAAAAAAGTCACAGACCATTGTGTTAAGGGCACAATTTGCTACAACCTTTGTAGTAAAAGTTTTTCTGTATTCTGCTCCGGATACCGTTTTTTTTTCAACACTCTTGTAATTTCCACATTCTTGAAAAAATCTCCACATTGATGCATCTGGGAGCAAAAAAGTCACAGACCATTGTGTTAAGGGCACAATTTGCTACAACCTTTGTAGTAAAAGTTTTTCTGTATTCTGCTCCGGATACCGTTTTTTTCAACACTCTTGTAATTTCCACATTCTTGAAAAAATCTCCACAATGGTGCATCTGGGAGCAAAAAAGTCACAGACCATTGTGTTAAGGGAACAATTTGCTACAACTTTTGTAGTAAAAGTTTTTCTGTATTCTGCTCCGGATACCGTTTTTTTTTCAACACTCTTGTAATTTCCACATTCTTGAAAAAATCTCCACAATGGTGCATCTGGGAGCAAAAAAGTCACAGACCATTGTGTTAAGGGAACAATTTGCTACAACTTTTGTAGTAAAAGTTTTTCTGTATTCTGTTCCGGATACCGTTTTTTTTCAACACTCTTGTAATTTCCACATTCTTGAAAAAATCTCCACAATGGTGCATCTGGGAGCAAAAAAGTCACAGACCATTGTGTTAAGGGAACAATTTGCTACAACTTTTGTAGTAAAAGTTTTTCTGTATTCTGCTCCGGATACCGTTTTTTTTTCAACACTCTTGTAATTTCCACATTCTTGAAAAAATCTCCACAATGGTGCATCTGGGAGCAAAAAAGTTACAGACCATTGTGTTAAGGGCACAATTTACTACAACTTTTGTAGTAAAAGTTTTTCTGTATTCTGCTCCGAATACCGTTTTTTTTTCAACACTCTTGTAATTTCCACATTCTTGAAAAAATCTCCATATTGATGCACCTGGGAGCAAAAAAGTCACAGACCATTGTGTTAAGGGCACAATTTGCTACAACTTTTGTAGTAAAAGTTTTTCTGTATTCTGCTCCGGATACCGTTTTTTTTCAACACTCTTGTAATTTGCACATTTTTCAAAAATTCTCCACATTGATGCATCTGGGAGCAAAAATGTTGGAGACCATTGTGTTAAGGGAACAATTTGCTACAACTTTTGTAGTAAAAGTTTTTCTGTATTCTGCTCCGGATACCGTTTTTTTTTCAACACTCTTGTAATTTCCACATTCTTGAAAAAATCTCCACATTGATGCATCTGGGAGCAAAAAAGTCACAGACCATTGTGTTAAGGGCACAATTTGCTACAACCTTTGTAGTAAAAGTTTTTCTGTATTCTGCTCCGGATACCGTTTTTTTTCAACACTCTTGTAATTTCCACATTCTTGAAAAAATCTCCACAATGGTGCATCTGGGAGCAAAAAAGTCACAGACCATTGTGTTAAGGGAACAATTTGCTACAACTTTTGTAGTAAAAGTTTTTCTGTATTCTGCTCCGGATACCGTTTTTTTTTCAACACTCTTGTAATTTCCACATTCTTGAAAAAATCTCCACATTGATGCATCTGGGAGCAAAAAAGTCACAGACCATTGTGTTAAGGGCACAATTTGCTACAACCTTTGTAGTAAAAGTTTTTCTGTATTCTGCTCCGGATACCGTTTTTTTTCAACACTCTTGTAATTTCCACATTCTTGAAAAAATCTCCACAATGGTGCATCTGGGAGCAAAAAAGTCACAGACCATTGTGTTAAGGGAACAATTTGCTACAACTTTTGTAGTAAAAGTTTTTCTGTATTCTGCTCCGGATACCGTTTTTTTTTCAACACTCTTGTAATTTCCACATTCTTGAAAAAATCTCCACAATGGTGCATCTGGGAGCAAAAAAGTCACAGACCATTGTGTTAAGGGAACAATTTGCTACAACTTTTGTAGTAAAAGTTTTTCTGTGTTCTGCTCCGGATACCGTTTTTTTTTCAACACTCTTGTAATTTCCACATTCTTGAAAAAATCTCCATATTGATGCACCTGGGAGCAAAAAAGTCACAGACCATTGTGTTAAGGGCACAATTTGCTACAACTTTTGTAGTAAAAGTTTTTCTGTATTCTGTTCCGGATACCGTTTTTTTTCAACACTCTTGTAATTTCCACATTCTTGAAAAAATCTCCACAATGGTGCATCTGGGAGCAAAAAAGTCACAGACCATTGTGTTAAGGGCACAATTTGCTACAACCTTTGTAGTAAAAGTTTTTCTGTATTCTGCTCCGGATACCGTTTTTTTTTCAACACTCTTGTAATTTCCACATTCTTGAAAAAATCTCCACATTGATGCATCTGGGAGCAAAAAAGTCACAGACCATTGTGTTAAGGGCACAATTTGCTACAACCTTTGTAGTAAAAGTTTTTCTGTATTCTGCTCCGGATACCGTTTTTTTTCAACACTCTTGTAATTTCCACATTCTTGAAAAAATCTCCACAATGGTGCATCTGGGAGCAAAAAAGTCACAGACCATTGTGTTAAGGGAACAATTTGCTACAACTTTTGTAGTAAAAGTTTTTCTGTATTCTGCTCCGGATACCGTTTTTTTTTCAACACTCTTGTAATTTCCACATTCTTGAAAAAATCTCCACAATGGTGCATCTGGGAGCAAAAAAGTCACAGACCATTGTGTTAAGGGAACAATTTGCTACAACTTTTGTAGTAAAAGTTTTTCTGTATTCTGTTCCGGATACCGTTTTTTTTCAACACTCTTGTAATTTCCACATTCTTGAAAAAATCTCCACAATGGTGCATCTGGGAGCAAAAAAGTCACAGACCATTGTGTTAAGGGAACAATTTGCTACAACTTTTGTAGTAAAAGTTTTTCTGTATTCTGTTCCGGATACCGTTTTTTTCAACACTCTTGTAATTTCCACATTCTTGAAAAAATCTCCACAATGGTGCATCTGAGAGCAAAAAAGTTACAGACCATTGTGTTAAGGGCACAATTTGCTACAACTTTTGTAGTAAAAGTTTTTCTGTATTCTGCTCCGGATACCGTTTTTTTTCAACACTCTTGTAATTTGCACATTTTTCAAAAATTCTCCACATTGATGCATCTGGGAGCAAAAATGTTGGAGACCATTGTGTTAAGGGCACAATTTACTACAACTTTTGTAGTAAAAGTTTTTCTGTATTCTGCTCCGGATACCGTTTTTTTTTCAACACTCTTGTAATTTCCACATTCTTGAAAAAATCTCCACAATGGTGCATCTGGGAGCAAAAAAGTCACAGACCATTGTGTTAAGGGAACAATTTGCTACAACTTTTGTAGTAAAAGTTTTTCTGTATTCTGTTCCGGATACCGTTTTTTTTCAACACTCTTGTAATTTCCACATTCTTGAAAAAATCTCCACAATGGTGCATCTGGGAGCAAAAAAGTCACAGACCATTGTGTTAAGGGCACAATTTGCTACAACCTTTGTAGTAAAAGTTTTTCTGTATTCTGCTCCGGATACCGTTTTTTTTTCAACACTCTTGTAATTTCCACATTCTTGAAAAAATCTCCACATTGATGCATCTGGGAGCAAAAAAGTCACAGACCATTGTGTTAAGGGCACAATTTGCTACAACCTTTGTAGTAAAAGTTTTTCTGTATTCTGCTCCGGATACCGTTTTTTTTCAACACTCTTGTAATTTCCACATTCTTGAAAAAATCTCCACAATGGTGCATCTGGGAGCAAAAAAGTCACAGACCATTGTGTTAAGGGAACAATTTGCTACAACTTTTGTAGTAAAAGTTTTTCTGTATTCTGCTCCGGATACCGTTTTTTTTTCAACACTCTTGTAATTTCCACATTCTTGAAAAAATCTCCACAATGGTGCATCTGGGAGCAAAAAAGTCACAGACCATTGTGTTAAGGGAACAATTTGCTACAACTTTTGTAGTAAAAGTTTTTCTGTATTCTGTTCCGGATACCGTTTTTTTTCAACACTCTTGTAATTTCCACATTCTTGAAAAAATCTCCACAATGGTGCATCTGGGAGCAAAAAAGTTACAGACCATTGTGTTAAGGGCACAATTTGCTACAACTTTTGTAGTAAAAGTTTTTCTGTATTCTGCTCCGGATACCGTTTTTTTTCAACACTCTTGTAATTTGCACATTTTTCAAAAATTCTCCACATTGATGCATCTGGGAGCAAAAATGTTGGAGACCATTGTGTTAAGGGCACAATTTACTACAACTTTTGTAGTAAAAGTTTTTCTGTATTCTGCTCCGGATACCGTTTTTTTTTCAACACTCTTGTAATTTCCACATTCTTGAAAAAATCTCCACAATGGTGCATCTGGGAGCAAAAAAGTCACAGACCATTGTGTTAAGGGAACAATTTGCTACAACTTTTGTAGTAAAAGTTTTTCTGTATTCTGCTCCGGATACCGTTTTTTTTTCAACACTCTTGTAATTTCCACATTCTTGAAAAAATCTCCACAATGGTGCATCTGGGAGCAAAAAAGTTACAGACCATTGTGTTAAGGGCACAATTTACTACAACTTTTGTAGTAAAAGTTTTTCTGTATTCTGCTCCGAATACCGTTTTTTTTCAACACTCTTGTAATTTCCACATTCTTGAAAAAATCTCCATATTGATGCATCTGGGAGCAAAAATGTTGGAGACCATTGTGTTAAGGGCACAATTTACTACAACTTTTGTAGTAAAAGTTTTTCTGTATTCTGCTCCGGATACCGTTTTTTTTTCAACACTCTTGTAATTTCCACATTCTTGAAAAAATCTCCACAATGGTGCATCTGGGAGCAAAAAAGTCACAGACCATTGTGTTAAGGGAACAATTTGCTACAACTTTTGTAGTAAAAGTTTTTCTGTATTCTGTTCCGGATACCGTTTTTTTTCAACACTCTTGTAATTTCCACATTCTTGAAAAAATCTCCACAATGGTGCATCTGGGAGCAAAAAAGTCACAGACCATTGTGTTAAGGGCACAATTTGCTACAACCTTTGTAGTAAAAGTTTTTCTGTATTCTGCTCCGGATACCGTTTTTTTTTCAACACTCTTGTAATTTCCACATTCTTGAAAAAATCTCCACATTGATGCATCTGGGAGCAAAAAAGTCACAGACCATTGTGTTAAGGGCACAATTTGCTACAACCTTTGTAGTAAAAGTTTTTCTGTATTCTGCTCCGGATACCGTTTTTTTTCAACACTCTTGTAATTTCCACATTCTTGAAAAAATCTCCACAATGGTGCATCTGGGAGCAAAAAAGTCACAGACCATTGTGTTAAGGGAACAATTTGCTACAACTTTTGTAGTAAAAGTTTTTCTGTATTCTGCTCCGGATACCGTTTTTTTTTCAACACTCTTGTAATTTCCACATTCTTGAAAAAATCTCCACAATGGTGCATCTGGGAGCAAAAAAGTCACAGACCATTGTGTTAAGGGAACAATTTGCTACAACTTTTGTAGTAAAAGTTTTTCTGTATTCTGTTCCGGATACCGTTTTTTTTCAACACTCTTGTAATTTCCACATTCTTGAAAAAATCTCCACAATGGTGCATCTGGGAGCAAAAAAGTTACAGACCATTGTGTTAAGGGCACAATTTGCTACAACTTTTGTAGTAAAAGTTTTTCTGTATTCTGCTCCGGATACCGTTTTTTTTCAACACTCTTGTAATTTGCACATTTTTCAAAAATTCTCCACATTGATGCATCTGGGAGCAAAAATGTTGGAGACCATTGTGTTAAGGGCACAATTTACTACAACTTTTGTAGTAAAAGTTTTTCTGTATTCTGCTCCGGATACCGTTTTTTTTTCAACACTCTTGTAATTTCCACATTCTTGAAAAAATCTCCACAATGGTGCATCTGGGAGCAAAAAAGTCACAGACCATTGTGTTAAGGGAACAATTTGCTACAACTTTTGTAGTAAAAGTTTTTCTGTATTCTGCTCCGGATACCGTTTTTTTTTCAACACTCTTGTAATTTCCACATTCTTGAAAAAATCTCCACAATGGTGCATCTGGGAGCAAAAAAGTCACAGACCATTGTGTTAAGGGAACAATTTGCTACAACTTTTGTAGTAAAAGTTTTTCTGTGTTCTGCTCCGGATACCGTTTTTTTTTCAACACTCTTGTAATTTCCACATTCTTGAAAAAATCTCCATATTGATGCACCTGGGAGCAAAAAAGTCACAGACCATTGTGTTAAGGGCACAATTTGCTACAACTTTTGTAGTAAAAGTTTTTCTGTATTCTGTTCCGGATACCGTTTTTTTTCAACACTCTTGTAATTTCCACATTCTTGAAAAAATCTCCACAATGGTGCATCTGGGAGCAAAAAAGTCACAGACCATTGTGTTAAGGGCACAATTTGCTACAACCTTTGTAGTAAAAGTTTTTCTGTATTCTGCTCCGGATACCGTTTTTTTTTCAACACTCTTGTAATTTCCACATTCTTGAAAAAATCTCCACATTGATGCATCTGGGAGCAAAAAAGTCACAGACCATTGTGTTAAGGGCACAATTTGCTACAACCTTTGTAGTAAAAGTTTTTCTGTATTCTGCTCCGGATACCGTTTTTTTTCAACACTCTTGTAATTTCCACATTCTTGAAAAAATCTCCACAATGGTGCATCTGGGAGCAAAAAAGTCACAGACCATTGTGTTAAGGGAACAATTTGCTACAACTTTTGTAGTAAAAGTTTTTCTGTATTCTGCTCCGGATACCGTTTTTTTTTCAACACTCTTGTAATTTCCACATTCTTGAAAAAATCTCCACAATGGTGCATCTGGGAGCAAAAAAGTCACAGACCATTGTGTTAAGGGAACAATTTGCTACAACTTTTGTAGTAAAAGTTTTTCTGTATTCTGTTCCGGATACCGTTTTTTTTCAACACTCTTGTAATTTCCACATTCTTGAAAAAATCTCCACAATGGTGCATCTGGGAGCAAAAAAGTCACAGACCATTGTGTTAAGGGAACAATTTGCTACAACTTTTGTAGTAAAAGTTTTTCTGTATTCTGTTCCGGATACCGTTTTTTTCAACACTCTTGTAATTTCCACATTCTTGAAAAAATCTCCACAATGGTGCATCTGGGAGCAAAAAAGTCACAGACCATTGTGTTAAGGGAACAATTTGCTACAACTTTTGTAGTAAAAGTTTTTCTGTATTCTGCTCCGGATACCGTTTTTTTTTCAACACTCTTGTAATTTCCACATTCTTGAAAAAATCTCCACAATGGTGCATCTGGGAGCAAAAAAGTCACAGACCATTGTGTTAAGGGAACAATTTGCTACAACTTTTGTAGTAAAAGTTTTTCTGTGTTCTGCTCCGGATACCGTTTTTTTTTCAACACTCTTGTAATTTCCACATTCTTGAAAAAATCTCCATATTGATGCACCTGGGAGCAAAAAAGTCACAGACCATTGTGTTAAGGGCACAATTTGCTACAACTTTTGTAGTAAAAGTTTTTCTGTATTCTGTTCCGGATACCGTTTTTTTTCAACACTCTTGTAATTTCCACATTCTTGAAAAAATCTCCACAATGGTGCATCTGGGAGCAAAAAAGTCACAGACCATTGTGTTAAGGGCACAATTTGCTACAACCTTTGTAGTAAAAGTTTTTCTGTATTCTGCTCCGGATACCGTTTTTTTTTCAACACTCTTGTAATTTCCACATTCTTGAAAAAATCTCCACATTGATGCATCTGGGAGCAAAAAAGTCACAGACCATTGTGTTAAGGGCACAATTTGCTACAACCTTTGTAGTAAAAGTTTTTCTGTATTCTGCTCCGGATACCGTTTTTTTTCAACACTCTTGTAATTTCCACATTCTTGAAAAAATCTCCACAATGGTGCATCTGGGAGCAAAAAAGTCACAGACCATTGTGTTAAGGGAACAATTTGCTACAACTTTTGTAGTAAAAGTTTTTCTGTATTCTGCTCCGGATACCGTTTTTTTTTCAACACTCTTGTAATTTCCACATTCTTGAAAAAATCTCCACAATGGTGCATCTGGGAGCAAAAAAGTCACAGACCATTGTGTTAAGGGAACAATTTGCTACAACTTTTGTAGTAAAAGTTTTTCTGTATTCTGTTCCGGATACCGTTTTTTTTCAACACTCTTGTAATTTCCACATTCTTGAAAAAATCTCCACAATGGTGCATCTGGGAGCAAAAAAGTCACAGACCATTGTGTTAAGGGAACAATTTGCTACAACTTTTGTAGTAAAAGTTTTTCTGTATTCTGTTCCGGATACCGTTTTTTTCAACACTCTTGTAATTTCCACATTCTTGAAAAAATCTCCACAATGGTGCATCTGAGAGCAAAAAAGTTACAGACCATTGTGTTAAGGGCACAATTTGCTACAACTTTTGTAGTAAAAGTTTTTCTGTATTCTGCTCCGGATACCGTTTTTTTTCAACACTCTTGTAATTTGCACATTTTTCAAAAATTCTCCACATTGATGCATCTGGGAGCAAAAATGTTGGAGACCATTGTGTTAAGGGCACAATTTACTACAACTTTTGTAGTAAAAGTTTTTCTGTATTCTGCTCCGGATACCGTTTTTTTTTCAACACTCTTGTAATTTCCACATTCTTGAAAAAATCTCCACAATGGTGCATCTGGGAGCAAAAAAGTCACAGACCATTGTGTTAAGGGAACAATTTGCTACAACTTTTGTAGTAAAAGTTTTTCTGTATTCTGTTCCGGATACCGTTTTTTTTCAACACTCTTGTAATTTCCACATTCTTGAAAAAATCTCCACAATGGTGCATCTGGGAGCAAAAAAGTCACAGACCATTGTGTTAAGGGCACAATTTGCTACAACCTTTGTAGTAAAAGTTTTTCTGTATTCTGCTCCGGATACCGTTTTTTTTTCAACACTCTTGTAATTTCCACATTCTTGAAAAAATCTCCACATTGATGCATCTGGGAGCAAAAAAGTCACAGACCATTGTGTTAAGGGCACAATTTGCTACAACCTTTGTAGTAAAAGTTTTTCTGTATTCTGCTCCGGATACCGTTTTTTTTCAACACTCTTGTAATTTCCACATTCTTGAAAAAATCTCCACAATGGTGCATCTGGGAGCAAAAAAGTCACAGACCATTGTGTTAAGGGAACAATTTGCTACAACTTTTGTAGTAAAAGTTTTTCTGTATTCTGCTCCGGATACCGTTTTTTTTTCAACACTCTTGTAATTTCCACATTCTTGAAAAAATCTCCACAATGGTGCATCTGGGAGCAAAAAAGTCACAGACCATTGTGTTAAGGGAACAATTTGCTACAACTTTTGTAGTAAAAGTTTTTCTGTATTCTGTTCCGGATACCGTTTTTTTTCAACACTCTTGTAATTTCCACATTCTTGAAAAAATCTCCACAATGGTGCATCTGGGAGCAAAAAAGTTACAGACCATTGTGTTAAGGGCACAATTTGCTACAACTTTTGTAGTAAAAGTTTTTCTGTATTCTGCTCCGGATACCGTTTTTTTTCAACACTCTTGTAATTTGCACATTTTTCAAAAATTCTCCACATTGATGCATCTGGGAGCAAAAATGTTGGAGACCATTGTGTTAAGGGCACAATTTACTACAACTTTTGTAGTAAAAGTTTTTCTGTATTCTGCTCCGGATACCGTTTTTTTTTCAACACTCTTGTAATTTCCACATTCTTGAAAAAATCTCCACAATGGTGCATCTGGGAGCAAAAAAGTCACAGACCATTGTGTTAAGGGAACAATTTGCTACAACTTTTGTAGTAAAAGTTTTTCTGTATTCTGCTCCGGATACCGTTTTTTTTTCAACACTCTTGTAATTTCCACATTCTTGAAAAAATCTCCACAATGGTGCATCTGGGAGCAAAAAAGTTACAGACCATTGTGTTAAGGGCACAATTTACTACAACTTTTGTAGTAAAAGTTTTTCTGTATTCTGCTCCGAATACCGTTTTTTTTCAACACTCTTGTAATTTCCACATTCTTGAAAAAATCTCCATATTGATGCATCTGGGAGCAAAAATGTTGGAGACCATTGTGTTAAGGGCACAATTTACTACAACTTTTGTAGTAAAAGTTTTTCTGTATTCTGCTCCGGATACCGTTTTTTTTTCAACACTCTTGTAATTTCCACATTCTTGAAAAAATCTCCACAATGGTGCATCTGGGAGCAAAAAAGTCACAGACCATTGTGTTAAGGGAACAATTTGCTACAACTTTTGTAGTAAAAGTTTTTCTGTATTCTGTTCCGGATACCGTTTTTTTTCAACACTCTTGTAATTTCCACATTCTTGAAAAAATCTCCACAATGGTGCATCTGGGAGCAAAAAAGTCACAGACCATTGTGTTAAGGGCACAATTTGCTACAACCTTTGTAGTAAAAGTTTTTCTGTATTCTGCTCCGGATACCGTTTTTTTTTCAACACTCTTGTAATTTCCACATTCTTGAAAAAATCTCCACATTGATGCATCTGGGAGCAAAAAAGTCACAGACCATTGTGTTAAGGGCACAATTTGCTACAACCTTTGTAGTAAAAGTTTTTCTGTATTCTGCTCCGGATACCGTTTTTTTTCAACACTCTTGTAATTTCCACATTCTTGAAAAAATCTCCACAATGGTGCATCTGGGAGCAAAAAAGTCACAGACCATTGTGTTAAGGGAACAATTTGCTACAACTTTTGTAGTAAAAGTTTTTCTGTATTCTGCTCCGGATACCGTTTTTTTTTCAACACTCTTGTAATTTCCACATTCTTGAAAAAATCTCCACAATGGTGCATCTGGGAGCAAAAAAGTCACAGACCATTGTGTTAAGGGAACAATTTGCTACAACTTTTGTAGTAAAAGTTTTTCTGTATTCTGTTCCGGATACCGTTTTTTTTCAACACTCTTGTAATTTCCACATTCTTGAAAAAATCTCCACAATGGTGCATCTGGGAGCAAAAAAGTTACAGACCATTGTGTTAAGGGCACAATTTGCTACAACTTTTGTAGTAAAAGTTTTTCTGTATTCTGCTCCGGATACCGTTTTTTTTCAACACTCTTGTAATTTGCACATTTTTCAAAAATTCTCCACATTGATGCATCTGGGAGCAAAAATGTTGGAGACCATTGTGTTAAGGGCACAATTTACTACAACTTTTGTAGTAAAAGTTTTTCTGTATTCTGCTCCGGATACCGTTTTTTTTTCAACACTCTTGTAATTTCCACATTCTTGAAAAAATCTCCACAATGGTGCATCTGGGAGCAAAAAAGTCACAGACCATTGTGTTAAGGGAACAATTTGCTACAACTTTTGTAGTAAAAGTTTTTCTGTATTCTGCTCCGGATACCGTTTTTTTTTCAACACTCTTGTAATTTCCACATTCTTGAAAAAATCTCCACAATGGTGCATCTGGGAGCAAAAAAGTTACAGACCATTGTGTTAAGGGCACAATTTACTACAACTTTTGTAGTAAAAGTTTTTCTGTATTCTGCTCCGAATACCGTTTTTTTTCAACACTCTTGTAATTTCCACATTCTTGAAAAAATCTCCATATTGATGCACCTGGGAGCAAAAAAGTCACAGACCATTGTGTTAAGGGCACAATTTGCTACAACTTTTGTAGTAAAAGTTTTTCTGTATTCTGCTCCGGATACCGTTTTTTTTCAACACTCTTGTAATTTGCACATTTTTCAAAAATTCTCCACATTGATGCATCTGGGAGCAAAAATGTTGGAGACCATTGTGTTAAGGGCACAATTTACTACAACTTTTGTAGTAAAAGTTTTTCTGTATTCTGCTCCGGATACCGTTTTTTTTTCAACACTCTTGTAATTTCCACATTCTTGAAAAAATCTCCACAATGGTGCATCTGGGAGCAAAAAAGTCACAGACCATTGTGTTAAGGGAACAATTTGCTACAACTTTTGTAGTAAAAGTTTTTCTGTATTCTGTTCCGGATACCGTTTTTTTTCAACACTCTTGTAATTTCCACATTCTTGAAAAAATCTCCACAATGGTGCATCTGGGAGCAAAAAAGTCACAGACCATTGTGTTAAGGGAACAATTTGCTACAACTTTTGTAGTAAAAGTTTTTCTGTATTCTGTTCCGGATACCGTTTTTTTTCAACACTCTTGTAATTTCCACATTCTTGAAAAAATCTCCACAATGGTGCATCTGGGAGCAAAAAAGTTACAGACCATTGTGTTAAGGGCACAATTTACTACAACTTTTGTAGTAAAAGTTTTTCTGTATTCTGCTCCGAATACCGTTTTTTTTCAACACTCTTGTAATTTCCACATTCTTGAAAAAATCTCCATATTGATGCACCTGGGAGCAAAAAAGTCACAGACCATTGTGTTAAGGGCACAATTTGCTACAACTTTTGTAGTAAAAGTTTTTCTGTATTCTGCTCCGGATACCGTTTTTTTTCAACACTCTTGTAATTTGCACATTTTTCAAAAATTCTCCACATTGATGCATCTGGGAGCAAAAATGTTGGAGACCATTGTGTTAAGGGAACAATTTGCTACAACTTTTGTAGTAAAAGTTTTTCTGTATTCTGCTCCGGATACCGTTTTTTTTTCAACACTCTTGTAATTTCCACATTCTTGAAAAAATCTCCACATTGATGCATCTGGGAGCAAAAAAGTCACAGACCATTGTGTTAAGGGCACAATTTGCTACAACCTTTGTAGTAAAAGTTTTTCTGTATTCTGCTCCGGATACCGTTTTTTTTCAACACTCTTGTAATTTCCACATTCTTGAAAAAATCTCCACAATGGTGCATCTGGGAGCAAAAAAGTCACAGACCATTGTGTTAAGGGAACAATTTGCTACAACTTTTGTAGTAAAAGTTTTTCTGTATTCTGCTCCGGATACCGTTTTTTTTTCAACACTCTTGTAATTTCCACATTCTTGAAAAAATCTCCACAATGGTGCATCTGGGAGCAAAAAAGTCACAGACCATTGTGTTAAGGGAACAATTTGCTACAACTTTTGTAGTAAAAGTTTTTCTGTATTCTGTTCCGGATACCGTTTTTTTCAACACTCTTGTAATTTCCACATTCTTGAAAAAATCTCCACAATGGTGCATCTGAGAGCAAAAAAGTTACAGACCATTGTGTTAAGGGCACAATTTGCTACAACTTTTGTAGTAAAAGTTTTTCTGTATTCTGCTCCGGATACCGTTTTTTTTCAACACTCTTGTAATTTGCACATTTTTCAAAAATTCTCCACATTGATGCATCTGGGAGCAAAAATGTTGGAGACCATTGTGTTAAGGGCACAATTTACTACAACTTTTGTAGTAAAAGTTTTTCTGTATTCTGCTCCGGATACCGTTTTTTTTTCAACACTCTTGTAATTTCCACATTCTTGAAAAAATCTCCACAATGGTGCATCTGGGAGCAAAAAAGTCACAGACCATTGTGTTAAGGGAACAATTTGCTACAACTTTTGTAGTAAAAGTTTTTCTGTATTCTGTTCCGGATACCGTTTTTTTTCAACACTCTTGTAATTTCCACATTCTTGAAAAAATCTCCACAATGGTGCATCTGGGAGCAAAAAAGTCACAGACCATTGTGTTAAGGGCACAATTTGCTACAACCTTTGTAGTAAAAGTTTTTCTGTATTCTGCTCCGGATACCGTTTTTTTTTCAACACTCTTGTAATTTCCACATTCTTGAAAAAATCTCCACATTGATGCATCTGGGAGCAAAAAAGTCACAGACCATTGTGTTAAGGGCACAATTTGCTACAACCTTTGTAGTAAAAGTTTTTCTGTATTCTGCTCCGGATACCGTTTTTTTTCAACACTCTTGTAATTTCCACATTCTTGAAAAAATCTCCACAATGGTGCATCTGGGAGCAAAAAAGTCACAGACCATTGTGTTAAGGGAACAATTTGCTACAACTTTTGTAGTAAAAGTTTTTCTGTATTCTGCTCCGGATACCGTTTTTTTTTCAACACTCTTGTAATTTCCACATTCTTGAAAAAATCTCCACAATGGTGCATCTGGGAGCAAAAAAGTCACAGACCATTGTGTTAAGGGAACAATTTGCTACAACTTTTGTAGTAAAAGTTTTTCTGTATTCTGTTCCGGATACCGTTTTTTTTCAACACTCTTGTAATTTCCACATTCTTGAAAAAATCTCCACAATGGTGCATCTGGGAGCAAAAAAGTCACAGACCATTGTGTTAAGGGAACAATTTGCTACAACTTTTGTAGTAAAAGTTTTTCTGTATTCTGTTCCGGATACCGTTTTTTTCAACACTCTTGTAATTTCCACATTCTTGAAAAAATCTCCACAATGGTGCATCTGAGAGCAAAAAAGTTACAGACCATTGTGTTAAGGGCACAATTTGCTACAACTTTTGTAGTAAAAGTTTTTCTGTATTCTGCTCCGGATACCGTTTTTTTTCAACACTCTTGTAATTTGCACATTTTTCAAAAATTCTCCACATTGATGCATCTGGGAGCAAAAATGTTGGAGACCATTGTGTTAAGGGCACAATTTACTACAACTTTTGTAGTAAAAGTTTTTCTGTATTCTGCTCCGGATACCGTTTTTTTTTCAACACTCTTGTAATTTCCACATTCTTGAAAAAATCTCCACAATGGTGCATCTGGGAGCAAAAAAGTCACAGACCATTGTGTTAAGGGAACAATTTGCTACAACTTTTGTAGTAAAAGTTTTTCTGTATTCTGTTCCGGATACCGTTTTTTTTCAACACTCTTGTAATTTCCACATTCTTGAAAAAATCTCCACAATGGTGCATCTGGGAGCAAAAAAGTCACAGACCATTGTGTTAAGGGCACAATTTGCTACAACCTTTGTAGTAAAAGTTTTTCTGTATTCTGCTCCGGATACCGTTTTTTTTTCAACACTCTTGTAATTTCCACATTCTTGAAAAAATCTCCACATTGATGCATCTGGGAGCAAAAAAGTCACAGACCATTGTGTTAAGGGCACAATTTGCTACAACCTTTGTAGTAAAAGTTTTTCTGTATTCTGCTCCGGATACCGTTTTTTTTCAACACTCTTGTAATTTCCACATTCTTGAAAAAATCTCCACAATGGTGCATCTGGGAGCAAAAAAGTCACAGACCATTGTGTTAAGGGAACAATTTGCTACAACTTTTGTAGTAAAAGTTTTTCTGTATTCTGCTCCGGATACCGTTTTTTTTTCAACACTCTTGTAATTTCCACATTCTTGAAAAAATCTCCACAATGGTGCATCTGGGAGCAAAAAAGTCACAGACCATTGTGTTAAGGGAACAATTTGCTACAACTTTTGTAGTAAAAGTTTTTCTGTATTCTGTTCCGGATACCGTTTTTTTTCAACACTCTTGTAATTTCCACATTCTTGAAAAAATCTCCACAATGGTGCATCTGGGAGCAAAAAAGTTACAGACCATTGTGTTAAGGGCACAATTTGCTACAACTTTTGTAGTAAAAGTTTTTCTGTATTCTGCTCCGGATACCGTTTTTTTTCAACACTCTTGTAATTTGCACATTTTTCAAAAATTCTCCACATTGATGCATCTGGGAGCAAAAATGTTGGAGACCATTGTGTTAAGGGCACAATTTACTACAACTTTTGTAGTAAAAGTTTTTCTGTATTCTGCTCCGGATACCGTTTTTTTTTCAACACTCTTGTAATTTCCACATTCTTGAAAAAATCTCCACAATGGTGCATCTGGGAGCAAAAAAGTCACAGACCATTGTGTTAAGGGAACAATTTGCTACAACTTTTGTAGTAAAAGTTTTTCTGTATTCTGCTCCGAATACCGTTTTTTTTCAACACTCTTGTAATTTCCACATTCTTGAAAAAATCTCCATATTGATGCACCTGGGAGCAAAAAAGTCACAGACCATTGTGTTAAGGGCACAATTTGCTACAACTTTTGTAGTAAAAGTTTTTCTGTATTCTGCTCCGGATACCGTTTTTTTTCAACACTCTTGTAATTTGCACATTTTTCAAAAATTCTCCACATTGATGCATCTGGGAGCAAAAATGTTGGAGACCATTGTGTTAAGGGCACAATTTACTACAACTTTTGTAGTAAAAGTTTTTCTGTATTCTGCTCCGGATACCGTTTTTTTTTCAACACTCTTGTAATTTCCACATTCTTGAAAAAATCTCCACAATGGTGCATCTGGGAGCAAAAAAGTCACAGACCATTGTGTTAAGGGAACAATTTGCTACAACTTTTGTAGTAAAAGTTTTTCTGTATTCTGTTCCGGATACCGTTTTTTTTCAACACTCTTGTAATTTCCACATTCTTGAAAAAATCTCCACAATGGTGCATCTGGGAGCAAAAAAGTCACAGACCATTGTGTTAAGGGAACAATTTGCTACAACTTTTGTAGTAAAAGTTTTTCTGTATTCTGTTCCGGATACCGTTTTTTTTCAACACTCTTGTAATTTCCACATTCTTGAAAAAATCTCCACAATGGTGCATCTGGGAGCAAAAAAGTTACAGACCATTGTGTTAAGGGCACAATTTACTACAACTTTTGTAGTAAAAGTTTTTCTGTATTCTGCTCCGAATACCGTTTTTTTTCAACACTCTTGTAATTTCCACATTCTTGAAAAAATCTCCATATTGATGCACCTGGGAGCAAAAAAGTCACAGACCATTGTGTTAAGGGCACAATTTGCTACAACTTTTGTAGTAAAAGTTTTTCTGTATTCTGCTCCGGATACCGTTTTTTTTCAACACTCTTGTAATTTGCACATTTTTCAAAAATTCTCCACATTGATGCATCTGGGAGCAAAAATGTTGGAGACCATTGTGTTAAGGGAACAATTTGCTACAACTTTTGTAGTAAAAGTTTTTCTGTATTCTGCTCCGGATACCGTTTTTTTTTCAACACTCTTGTAATTTCCACATTCTTGAAAAAATCTCCACATTGATGCATCTGGGAGCAAAAAAGTCACAGACCATTGTGTTAAGGGCACAATTTGCTACAACCTTTGTAGTAAAAGTTTTTCTGTATTCTGCTCCGGATACCGTTTTTTTTCAACACTCTTGTAATTTCCACATTCTTGAAAAAATCTCCACAATGGTGCATCTGGGAGCAAAAAAGTCACAGACCATTGTGTTAAGGGAACAATTTGCTACAACTTTTGTAGTAAAAGTTTTTCTGTATTCTGCTCCGGATACCGTTTTTTTTCAACACTCTTGTAATTTCCACATTCTTGAAAAAATCTCCACAATGGTGCATCTGGGAGCAAAAAAGTCACAGACCATTGTGTTAAGGGAACAATTTGCTACAACTTTTGTAGTAAAAGTTTTTCTGTATTCTGCTCCGGATACCGTTTTTTTTCAACACTCTTGTAATTTGCACATTTTTCAAAAATTCTCCACATTGATGCATCTGGGAGCAAAAATGTTGGAGACCATTGTGTTAAGGGCACAATTTACTACAACTTTTGTAGTAAAAGTTTTTCTGTATTCTGCTCCGGATACCGTTTTTTTTTCAACACTCTTGTAATTTCCACATTCTCGAAAAAATCTCCACAATGGTGCATCTGGGAGCAAAAAAGTCACAGACCATTGTGTTAAGGGAACAATTTGCTACAACTTTTGTAGTAAAAGTTTTTCTGTATTCTGTTCCGGATACCGTTTTTTTTCAACACTCTTGTAATTTCCACATTCTTGAAAAAATCTCCACAATGGTGCATCTGGGAGCAAAAAAGTCACAGACCATTGTGTTAAGGGAACAATTTGCTACAACTTTTGTAGTAAAAGTTTTTCTGTATTCTGTTCCGGATACCGTTTTTTTTCAACACTCTTGTAATTTCCACATTCTTGAAAAAATCTCCACAATGGTGCATCTGGGAGCAAAAAAGTTACAGACCATTGTGTTAAGGGCACAATTTACTACAACTTTTGTAGTAAAAGTTTTTCTGTATTCTGCTCCGAATACCGTTTTTTTTCAACACTCTTGTAATTTCCACATTCTTGAAAAAATCTCCATATTGATGCACCTGGGAGCAAAAAAGTCACAGACCATTGTGTTAAGGGCACAATTTGCTACAACTTTTGTAGTAAAAGTTTTTCTGTATTCTGCTCCGGATACCGTTTTTTTTCAACACTCTTGTAATTTGCACATTTTTCAAAAATTCTCCACATTGATGCATCTGGGAGCAAAAATGTTGGAGACCATTGTGTTAAGGGAACAATTTGCTACAACTTTTGTAGTAAAAGTTTTTCTGTATTCTGCTCCGGATACCGTTTTTTTTTCAACACTCTTGTAATTTCCACATTCTTGAAAAAATCTCCACATTGATGCATCTGGGAGCAAAAAAGTCACAGACCATTGTGTTAAGGGCACAATTTGCTACAACCTTTGTAGTAAAAGTTTTTCTGTATTCTGCTCCGGATACCGTTTTTTTTCAACACTCTTGTAATTTCCACATTCTTGAAAAAATCTCCACAATGGTGCATCTGGGAGCAAAAAAGTCACAGACCATTGTGTTAAGGGAACAATTTGCTACAACTTTTGTAGTAAAAGTTTTTCTGTATTCTGCTCAGGATACCGTTTTTTTTTCAACACTCTTGTAATTTCCACATTCTTGAAAAAATCTCCACAATGGTGCATCTGGGAGCAAAAAAGTCACAGACCATTGTGTTAAGGGAACAATTTGCTACAACTTTTGTAGTAAAAGTTTTTCTGTATTCTGTTCCGGATACCGTTTTTTTCAACACTCTTGTAATTTCCACATTCTTGAAAAAATCTCCACAATGGTGCATCTGGGAGCAAAAAAGTTACAGACCATTGTGTTAAGGGCACAATTTGCTACAACTTTTGTAGTAAAAGTTTTTCTGTATTCTGCTCCGGATACCGTTTTTTTTCAACACTCTTGTAATTTGCACATTTTTCAAAAATTCTCCACATTGATGCATCTGGGAGCAAAAATGTTGGAGACCATTGTGTTAAGGGCACAATTTACTACAACTTTTGTAGTAAAAGTTTTTCTGTATTCTGCTCCGGATACCGTTTTTTTTTCAACACTCTTGTAATTTCCACATTCTTGAAAAAATCTCCACAATGGTGCATCTGGGAGCAAAAAAGTCACAGACCATTGTGTTAAGGGAACAATTTGCTACAACTTTTGTAGTAAAAGTTTTTCTGTATTCTGCTCCGGATACCGTTTTTTTTTCAACACTCTTGTAATTTCCACATTCTTGAAAAAATCTCCACAATGGTGCATCTGGGAGCAAAAAAGTTACAGACCATTGTGTTAAGGGCACAATTTACTACAACTTTTGTAGTAAAAGTTTTTCTGTATTCTGCTCCGAATACCGTTTTTTTTTCAACACTCTTGTAATTTCCACATTCTTGAAAAAATCTCCATATTGATGCACCTGGGAGCAAAAAAGTCACAGACCATTGTGTTAAGGGCACAATTTGCTACAACTTTTGTAGTAAAAGTTTTTCTGTATTCTGCTCCGGATACCGTTTTTTTTCAACACTCTTGTAATTTGCACATTTTTCAAAAATTCTCCACATTGATGCATCTGGGAGCAAAAATGTTGGAGACCATTGTGTTAAGGGAACAATTTGCTACAACTTTTGTAGTAAAAGTTTTTCTGTATTCTGCTCCGGATACCGTTTTTTTTTCAACACTCTTGTAATTTCCACATTCTTGAAAAAATCTCCACATTGATGCATCTGGGAGCAAAAAAGTCACAGACCATTGTGTTAAGGGCACAATTTGCTACAACCTTTGTAGTAAAAGTTTTTCTGTATTCTGCTCCGGATACCGTTTTTTTTCAACACTCTTGTAATTTCCACATTCTTGAAAAAATCTCCACAATGGTGCATCTGGGAGCAAAAAAGTCACAGACCATTGTGTTAAGGGAACAATTTGCTACAACTTTTGTAGTAAAAGTTTTTCTGTATTCTGCTCCGGATACCGTTTTTTTTTCAACACTCTTGTAATTTCCACATTCTTGAAAAAATCTCCACAATGGTGCATCTGGGAGCAAAAAAGTCACAGACCATTGTGTTAAGGGAACAATTTGCTACAACTTTTGTAGTAAAAGTTTTTCTGTATTCTGTTCCGGATACCGTTTTTTTCAACACTCTTGTAATTTCCACATTCTTGAAAAAATCTCCACAATGGTGCATCTGAGAGCAAAAAAGTCACAGACCATTGTGTTAAGGGAACAATTTGCTACAACTTTTGTAGTAAAAGTTTTTCTGTATTCTGTTCCGGATACCGTTTTTTTCAACACTCTTGTAATTTCCACATTCTTGAAAAAATCTCCACAATGGTGCATCTGGGAGCAAAAAAGTCACAGACCATTGTGTTAAGGGAACAATTTGCTACAACTTTTGTAGTAAAAGTTTTTCTGTATTCTGCTCCGGATACCGTTTTTTTTCAACACTCTTGTAATTTGCACATTTTTCAAAAATTCTCCACATTGATGCATCTGGGAGCAAAAATGTTGGAGACCATTGTGTTAAGGGCACAATTTACTACAACTTTTGTAGTAAAAGTTTTTCTGTATTCTGCTCCGGATACCGTTTTTTTTTCAACACTCTTGTAATTTCCACATTCTTGAAAAAATCTCCACAATGGTGCATCTGGGAGCAAAAAAGTCACAGACCATTGTGTTAAGGGAACAATTTGCTACAACTTTTGTAGTAAAAGTTTTTCTGTATTCTGTTCCGGATACCGTTTTTTTTCAACACTCTTGTAATTTCCACATTCTTGAAAAAATCTCCACAATGGTGCATCTGGGAGCAAAAAAGTCACAGACCATTGTGTTAAGGGAACAATTTGCTACAACTTTTGTAGTAAAAGTTTTTCTGTATTCTGTTCCGGATACCGTTTTTTTTCAACACTCTTGTAATTTCCACATTCTTGAAAAAATCTCCACAATGGTGCATCTGGGAGCAAAAAAGTTACAGACCATTGTGTTAAGGGCACAATTTACTACAACTTTTGTAGTAAAAGTTTTTCTGTATTCTGCTCCGAATACCGTTTTTTTTCAACACTCTTGTAATTTCCACATTCTTGAAAAAATCTCCATATTGATGCACCTGGGAGCAAAAAAGTCACAGACCATTGTGTTAAGGGCACAATTTGCTACAACTTTTGTAGTAAAAGTTTTTCTGTATTCTGCTCCGGATACCGTTTTTTTTCAACACTCTTGTAATTTGCACATTTTTCAAAAATTCTCCACATTGATGCATCTGGGAGCAAAAATGTTGGAGACCATTGTGTTAAGGGAACAATTTGCTACAACTTTTGTAGTAAAAGTTTTTCTGTATTCTGCTCCGGATACCGTTTTTTTTTCAACACTCTTGTAATTTCCACATTCTTGAAAAAATCTCCACATTGATGCATCTGGGAGCAAAAAAGTCACAGACCATTGTGTTAAGGGCACAATTTGCTACAACCTTTGTAGTAAAAGTTTTTCTGTATTCTGCTCCGGATACCGTTTTTTTTCAACACTCTTGTAATTTCCACATTCTTGAAAAAATCTCCACAATGGTGCATCTGGGAGCAAAAAAGTCACAGACCATTGTGTTAAGGGAACAATTTGCTACAACTTTTGTAGTAAAAGTTTTTCTGTATTCTGCTCCGGATACCGTTTTTTTTTCAACACTCTTGTAATTTCCACATTCTTGAAAAAATCTCCACAATGGTGCATCTGGGAGCAAAAAAGTCACAGACCATTGTGTTAAGGGAACAATTTGCTACAACTTTTGTAGTAAAAGTTTTTCTGTATTCTGTTCCGGATACCGTTTTTTTCAACACTCTTGTAATTTCCACATTCTTGAAAAAATCTCCACAATGGTGCATCTGAGAGCAAAAAAGTCACAGACCATTGTGTTAAGGGAACAATTTGCTACAACTTTTGTAGTAAAAGTTTTTCTGTATTCTGTTCCGGATACCGTTTTTTTCAACACTCTTGTAATTTCCACATTCTTGAAAAAATCTCCACAATGGTGCATCTGGGAGCAAAAAAGTCACAGACCATTGTGTTAAGGGAACAATTTGCTACAACTTTTGTAGTAAAAGTTTTTCTGTATTCTGCTCCGGATACCGTTTTTTTTCAACACTCTTGTAATTTGCACATTTTTCAAAAATTCTCCACATTGATGCATCTGGGAGCAAAAATGTTGGAGACCATTGTGTTAAGGGCACAATTTACTACAACTTTTGTAGTAAAAGTTTTTCTGTATTCTGCTCCGGATACCGTTTTTTTTTCAACACTCTTGTAATTTCCACATTCTTGAAAAAATCTCCACAATGGTGCATCTGGGAGCAAAAAAGTCACAGACCATTGTGTTAAGGGAACAATTTGCTACAACTTTTGTAGTAAAAGTTTTTCTGTATTCTGTTCCGGATACCGTTTTTTTTCAACACTCTTGTAATTTCCACATTCTTGAAAAAATCTCCACAATGGTGCATCTGGGAGCAAAAAAGTCACAGACCATTGTGTTAAGGGAACAATTTGCTACAACTTTTGTAGTAAAAGTTTTTCTGTATTCTGTTCCGGATACCGTTTTTTTTCAACACTCTTGTAATTTCCACATTCTTGAAAAAATCTCCACAATGGTGCATCTGGGAGCAAAAAAGTTACAGACCATTGTGTTAAGGGCACAATTTACTACAACTTTTGTAGTAAAAGTTTTTCTGTATTCTGCTCCGAATACCGTTTTTTTTCAACACTCTTGTAATTTCCACATTCTTGAAAAAATCTCCATATTGATGCACCTGGGAGCAAAAAAGTCACAGACCATTGTGTTAAGGGCACAATTTGCTACAACTTTTGTAGTAAAAGTTTTTCTGTATTCTGCTCCGGATACCGTTTTTTTTCAACACTCTTGTAATTTGCACATTTTTCAAAAATTCTCCACATTGATGCATCTGGGAGCAAAAATGTTGGAGACCATTGTGTTAAGGGAACAATTTGCTACAACTTTTGTAGTAAAAGTTTTTCTGTATTCTGCTCCGGATACCGTTTTTTTTTCAACACTCTTGTAATTTCCACATTCTTGAAAAAATCTCCACATTGATGCATCTGGGAGCAAAAAAGTCACAGACCATTGTGTTAAGGGCACAATTTGCTACAACCTTTGTAGTAAAAGTTTTTCTGTATTCTGCTCCGGATACCGTTTTTTTTCAACACTCTTGTAATTTCCACATTCTTGAAAAAATCTCCACAATGGTGCATCTGGGAGCAAAAAAGTCACAGACCATTGTGTTAAGGGAACAATTTGCTACAACTTTTGTAGTAAAAGTTTTTCTGTATTCTGCTCCGGATACCGTTTTTTTTTCAACACTCTTGTAATTTCCACATTCTTGAAAAAATCTCCACAATGGTGCATCTGGGAGCAAAAAAGTCACAGACCATTGTGTTAAGGGAACAATTTGCTACAACTTTTGTAGTAAAAGTTTTTCTGTATTCTGTTCCGGATACCGTTTTTTTCAACACTCTTGTAATTTCCACATTCTTGAAAAAATCTCCACAATGGTGCATCTGGGAGCAAAAAAGTTACAGACCATTGTGTTAAGGGCACAATTTGCTACAACTTTTGTAGTAAAAGTTTTTCTGTATTCTGCTCCGGATACCGTTTTTTTTCAACACTCTTGTAATTTGCACATTTTTCAAAAATTCTCCACATTGATGCATCTGGGAGCAAAAATGTTGGAGACCATTGTGTTAAGGGCACAATTTACTACAACTTTTGTAGTAAAAGTTTTTCTGTATTCTGCTCCGGATACCGTTTTTTTTTCAACACTCTTGTAATTTCCACATTCTTGAAAAAATCTCCACAATGGTGCATCTGGGAGCAAAAAAGTCACAGACCATTGTGTTAAGGGAACAATTTGCTACAACTTTTGTAGTAAAAGTTTTTCTGTATTCTGCTCCGGAAACCGTTTTTTTTTCGACACTCTTGTAATTTCCACATTCTTGAAAAAATCTCCACAATGGTGCATCTGGGAGCAAAAAAGTTACAGACCATTGTGTTAAGGGCACAATTTACTACAACTTTTGTAGTAAAAGTTTTTCTGTATTCTGCTCCGAATACCGTTTTTTTTTCAACACTCTTGTAATTTCCACATTCTTGAAAAAATCTCCATATTGATGCACCTGGGAGCAAAAAAGTCACAGACCATTGTGTTAAGGGCACAATTTGCTACAACTTTTGTAGTAAAAGTTTTTCTGTATTCTGCTCCGGATACCGTTTTTTTTCAACACTCTTGTAATTTGCACATTTTTCAAAAATTCTCCACATTGATGCATCTGGGAGCAAAAATGTTGGAGACCATTGTGTTAAGGGAACAATTTGCTACAACTTTTGTAGTAAAAGTTTTTCTGTATTCTGCTCCGGATACCGTTTTTTTTTCAACACTCTTGTAATTTCCACATTCTTGAAAAAATCTCCACATTGATGCATCTGGGAGCAAAAAAGTCACAGACCATTGTGTTAAGGGCACAATTTGCTACAACCTTTGTAGTAAAAGTTTTTCTGTATTCTGCTCCGGATACCGTTTTTTTTCAACACTCTTGTAATTTCCACATTCTTGAAAAAATCTCCACAATGGTGCATCTGGGAGCAAAAAAGTCACAGACCATTGTGTTAAGGGAACAATTTGCTACAACTTTTGTAGTAAAAGTTTTTCTGTATTCTGCTCCGGATACCGTTTTTTTTTCAACACTCTTGTAATTTCCACATTCTTGAAAAAATCTCCACAATGGTGCATCTGGGAGCAAAAAAGTCACAGACCATTGTGTTAAGGGAACAATTTGCTACAACTTTTGTAGTAAAAGTTTTTCTGTATTCTGTTCCGGATACCGTTTTTTTCAACACTCTTGTAATTTCCACATTCTTGAAAAAATCTCCACAATGGTGCATCTGAGAGCAAAAAAGTTACAGACCATTGTGTTAAGGGCACAATTTGCTACAACTTTTGTAGTAAAAGTTTTTCTGTATTCTGCTCCGGATACCGTTTTTTTTCAACACTCTTGTAATTTGCACATTTTTCAAAAATTCTCCACATTGATGCATCTGGGAGCAAAAATGTTGGAGACCATTGTGTTAAGGGCACAATTTACTACAACTTTTGTAGTAAAAGTTTTTCTGTATTCTGCTCCGGATACCGTTTTTTTTTCAACACTCTTGTAATTTCCACATTCTTGAAAAAATCTCCACAATGGTGCATCTGGGAGCAAAAAAGTCACAGACCATTGTGTTAAGGGAACAATTTGCTACAACTTTTGTAGTAAAAGTTTTTCTGTATTCTGCTCCGGATACCGTTTTTTTTTCAACACTCTTGTAATTTCCACATTCTTGATAAAATCTCCACAATGGTGCATCTGGGAGCAAAAAAGTTACAGACCATTGTGTTAAGGGCACAATTTACTACAACTTTTGTAGTAAAAGTTTTTCTGTATTCTGCTCCGAATACCGTTTTTTTTTCAACACTCTTGTAATTTCCACATTCTTGAAAAAATCTCCATATTGATGCACCTGGGAGCAAAAAAGTCACAGACCATTGTGTTAAGGGCACAATTTGCTACAACTTTTGTAGTAAAAGTTTTTCTGTATTCTGCTCCGGATACCGTTTTTTTTCAACACTCTTGTAATTTGCACATTTTTCAAAAATTCTCCACATTGATGCATCTGGGAGCAAAAATGTTGGAGACCATTGTGTTAAGGGAACAATTTGCTACAACTTTTGTAGTAAAAGTTTTTCTGTATTCTGCTCCGGATACCGTTTTTTTTTCAACACTCTTGTAATTTCCACATTCTTGAAAAAATCTCCACATTGATGCATCTGGGAGCAAAAAAGTCACAGACCATTGTGTTAAGGGCACAATTTGCTACAACCTTTGTAGTAAAAGTTTTTCTGTATTCTGCTCCGGATACCGTTTTTTTTCAACACTCTTGTAATTTCCACATTCTTGAAAAAATCTCCACAATGGTGCATCTGGGAGCAAAAAAGTCACAGACCATTGTGTTAAGGGAACAATTTGCTACAACTTTTGTAGTAAAAGTTTTTCTGTATTCTGCTCCGGATACCGTTTTTTTTTCAACACTCTTGTAATTTCCACATTCTTGAAAAAATCTCCACAATGGTGCATCTGGGAGCAAAAAAGTCACAGACCATTGTGTTAAGGGAACAATTTGCTACAACTTTTGTAGTAAAAGTTTTTCTGTATTCTGTTCCGGATACCGTTTTTTTCAACACTCTTGTAATTTCCACATTCTTGAAAAAATCTCCACAATGGTGCATCTGAGAGCAAAAAAGTTACAGACCATTGTGTTAAGGGCACAATTTGCTACAACTTTTGTAGTAAAAGTTTTTCTGTATTCTGCTCCGGATACCGTTTTTTTTCAACACTCTTGTAATTTGCACATTTTTCAAAAATTCTCCACATTGATGCATCTGGGAGCAAAAATGTTGGAGACCATTGTGTTAAGGGCACAATTTACTACAACTTTTGTAGTAAAAGTTTTTCTGTATTCTGCTCCGGATACCGTTTTTTTTTCAACACTCTTGTAATTTCCACATTCTTGAAAAAATCTCCACAATGGTGCATCTGGGAGCAAAAAAGTCACAGACCATTGTGTTAAGGGAACAATTTGCTACAACTTTTGTAGTAAAAGTTTTTCTGTATTCTGCTCCGGATACCGTTTTTTTTTCAACACTCTTGTAATTTCCACATTCTTGAAAAAATCTCCACAATGGTGCATCTGGGAGCAAAAAAGTTACAGACCATTGTGTTAAGGGCACAATTTACTACAACTTTTGTAGTAAAAGTTTTTCTGTATTCTGCTCCGAATACCGTTTTTTTTCAACACTCTTGTAATTTCCACATTCTTGAAAAAATCTCCATATTTATGCACCTGGGAGCAAAAAAGTCACAGACCATTGTGTTAAGGGCACAATTTGCTACAACTTTTGTAGTAAAAGTTTTTCTGTATTCTGCTCCGGATACCGTTTTTTTTCAACACTCTTGTAATTTGCACATTTTTCAAAAATTCTCCACATTGATGCATCTGGGAGCAAAAATGTTGGAGACCATTGTGTTAAGGGCACAATTTACTACAACTTTTGTAGTAAAAGTTTTTCTGTATTCTGCTCCGGATACCGTTTTTTTTTCAACACTCTTGTAATTTCCACATTCTTGAAAAAATCTCCACAATGGTGCATCTGGGAGCAAAAAAGTCACAGACCATTGTGTTAAGGGAACAATTTGCTACAACTTTTGTAGTAAAAGTTTTTCTGTATTCTGTTCCGGATACCGTTTTTTTTCAACACTCTTGTAATTTCCACATTCTTGAAAAAATCTCCACAATGGTGCATCTGGGAGCAAAAAAGTCACAGACCATTGTGTTAAGGGAACAATTTGCTACAACTTTTGTAGTAAAAGTTTTTCTGTATTCTGTTCCGGATACCGTTTTTTTTCAACACTCTTGTAATTTCCACATTCTTGAAAAAATCTCCACAATGGTGCATCTGGGAGCAAAAAAGTTACAGACCATTGTGTTAAGGGCACAATTTACTACAACTTTTGTAGTAAAAGTTTTTCTGTATTCTGCTCCGAATACCGTTTTTTTTCAACACTCTTGTAATTTCCACATTCTTGAAAAAATCTCCATATTGATGCACCTGGGAGCAAAAAAGTCACAGACCATTGTGTTAAGGGCACAATTTGCTACAACTTTTGTAGTAAAAGTTTTTCTGTATTCTGCTCCGGATACCGTTTTTTTTCAACACTCTTGTAATTTGCACATTTTTCAAAAATTCTCCACATTGATGCATCTGGGAGCAAAAATGTTGGAGACCATTGTGTTAAGGGAACAATTTGCTACAACTTTTGTAGTAAAAGTTTTTCTGTATTCTGCTCCGGATACCGTTTTTTTTTCAACACTCTTGTAATTTCCACATTCTTGAAAAAATCTCCACATTGATGCATCTGGGAGCAAAAAAGTCACAGACCATTGTGTTAAGGGAACAATTTGCTACAACTTTTGTAGTAAAAGTTTTTCTGTATTCTGCTCCGGATACCGTTTTTTTTTCAACACTCTTGTAATTTCCACATTCTTGAAAAAATCTCCACAATGGTGCATCTGGGAGCAAAAAAGTCACAGACCATTGTGTTAAGGGAACAATTTGCTACAACTTTTGTAGTAAAAGTTTTTCTGTATTCTGTTCCGGATACCGTTTTTTTTCAACACTCTTGTAATTTCCACATTCTTGAAAAAATCTCCACAATGGTGCATCTGGGAGCAAAAAAGTCACAGACCATTGTGTTAAGGGAACAATTTGCTACAACTTTTGTAGTAAAAGTTTTTCTGTATTCTGCTCCGGATACCGTTTTTTTTTCAACACTCTTGTAATTTCCACATTCTTGAAAAAATCTCCACAATGGTGCATCTGGGAGCAAAAAAGTTACAGACCATTGTGTTAAGGGCACAATTTACTACAACTTTTGTAGTAAAAGTTTTTCTGTATTCTGCTCCGAATACCGTTTTTTTTCAACACTCTTGTAATTTCCACATTCTTGAAAAAATCTCCATATTGATGCACCTGGGAGCAAAAAAGTCACAGACCATTGTGTTAAGGGCACAATTTGCTACAACTTTTGTAGTAAAAGTTTTTCTGTATTCTGCTCCGGATACCGTTTTTTTTCAACACTCTTGTAATTTGCACATTTTTCAAAAATTCTCCACATTGATGCATCTGGGAGCAAAAATGTTGGAGACCATTGTGTTAAGGGCACAATTTACTACAACTTTTGTAGTAAAAGTTTTTCTGTATTCTGCTCCGGATACCGTTTTTCTTTCAACACTCTTGTAATTTCCACATTCTTGAAAAAATCTCCACAATGGTGCATCTGGGAGCAAAAAAGTCACAGACCATTGTGTTAAGGGAACAATTTGCTACAACTTTTGTAGTAAAAGTTTTTCTGTATTCTGTTCCGGATACCGTTTTTTTTCAACACTCTTGTAATTTCCACATTCTTGAAAAAATCTCCACAATGGTGCATCTGGGAGCAAAAAAGTCACAGACCATTGTGTTAAGGGAACAATTTGCTACAACTTTTGTAGTAAAAGTTTTTCTGTATTCTGTTCCGGATACCGTTTTTTTTCAACACTCTTGTAATTTCCACATTCTTGAAAAAATCTCCACAATGGTGCATCTGGGAGCAAAAAAGTTACAGACCATTGTGTTAAGGGCACAATTTACTACAACTTTTGTAGTAAAAGTTTTTCTGTATTCTGCTCCGAATACCGTTTTTTTTCAACACTCTTGTAATTTCCACATTCTTGAAAAAATCTCCATATTGATGCACCTGGGAGCAAAAAAGTCACAGACCATTGTGTTAAGGGCACAATTTGCTACAACTTTTGTAGTAAAAGTTTTTCTGTATTCTGCTCCGGATACCGTTTTTTTTCAACACTCTTGTAATTTGCACATTTTTCAAAAATTCTCCACATTGATGCATCTGGGAGCAAAAATGTTGGAGACCATTGTGTTAAGGGAACAATTTGCTACAACTTTTGTAGTAAAAGTTTTTCTGTATTCTGCTCCGGATACCGTTTTTTTTTCAACACTCTTGTAATTTCCACATTCTTGAAAAAATCTCCACATTGATGCATCTGGGAGCAAAAAAGTCACAGACCATTGTGTTAAGGGAACAATTTGCTACAACTTTTGTAGTAAAAGTTTTTCTGTATTCTGCTCCGGATACCGTTTTTTTTTCAACACTCTTGTAATTTCCACATTCTTGAAAAAATCTCCACATTGATGCATCTGGGAGCAAAAAAGTCACAGACCATTGTGTTAAGGGAACAATTTGCTACAACTTTTGTAGTAAAAGTTTTTCTGTATTCTGCTCCGGATACCGTTTTTTTTTCAACACTCTTGTAATTTCCACATTCTTGAAAAAATCTCCACAATGGTGCATCTGGGAGCAAAAAAGTCACAGACCATTGTGTTAAGGGAACAATTTGCTACAACTTTTGTAGTAAAAGTTTTTCTGTATTCTGTTCCGGATACCGTTTTTTTTCAACACTCTTGTAATTTCCACATTCTTGAAAAAATCTCCACAATGGTGCATCTGGGAGCAAAAAAGTCACAGACCATTGTGTTAAGGGAACAATTTGCTACAACTTTTGTAGTAAAAGTTTTTCTGTATTCTGCTCCGGATACCGTTTTTTTTTCAACACTCTTGTAATTTCCACATTCTTGAAAAAATCTCCACAATGGTGCATCTGGGAGCAAAAAAGTTACAGACCATTGTGTTAAGGGCACAATTTACTACAACTTTTGTAGTAAAAGTTTTTCTGTATTCTGTTCCGGATACCGTTTTTTTTCAACACTCTTGTAATTTCCACATTCTTGAAAAAATCTCCACAATGGTGCATCTGGGAGCAAAAAAGTCACAGACCATTGTGTTAAGGGAACAATTTGCTACAACTTTTGTAGTAAAAGTTTTTCTGTATTCTGCTCCGGATACCGTTTTTTTTCAACACTCTTGTAATTTGCACATTTTTCAAAAATTCTCCACATTGATGCATCTGGGAGCAAAAATGTTGGAGACCATTGTGTTAAGGGAACAATTTGCTACAACTTTTGTAGTAAAAGTTTTTCTGTATTCTGCTCCGGATACCGTTTTTTTTTCAACACTCTTGTAATTTCCACATTCTTGAAAAAATCTCCACATTGATGCATCTGGGAGCAAAAAAGTCACAGACCATTGTGTTAAGGGAACAATTTGCTACAACTTTTGTAGTAAAAGTTTTTCTGTATTCTGCTCCGGATACCGTTTTTTTTTCAACACTCTTGTAATTTCCACATTCTTGAAAAAATCTCCACAATGGTGCATCTGGGAGCAAAAAAGTCACAGACCATTGTGTTAAGGGAACAATTTGCTACAACTTTTGTAGTAAAAGTTTTTCTGTATTCTGTTCCGGATACCGTTTTTTTTCAACACTCTTGTAATTTCCACATTCTTGAAAAAATCTCCACAATGGTGCATCTGGGAGCAAAAAAGTCACAGACCATTGTGTTAAGGGAACAATTTGCTACAACTTTTGTAGTAAAAGTTTTTCTGTATTCTGCTCCGGATACCGTTTTTTTTCAACACTCTTGTAATTTGCACATTTTTCAAAAATTCTCCACATTGATGCATCTGGGAGCAAAAATGTTGGAGACCATTGTGTTAAGGGCACAATTTACTACAACTTTTGTAGTAAAAGTTTTTCTGTATTCTGCTCCGGATACAGTTTTTTTTTCAACACTCTTGTAATTTCCACATTCTTGAAAAAATCTCCACAATGGTGCATCTGGGAGCAAAAAAGTCACAGACCATTGTGTTAAGGGAACAATTTGCTACAACTTTTGTAGTAAAAGTTTTTCTGTATTCTGCTCCGGATACCGTTTTTTTTTCAACACTCTTGTAATTTCCACATTCTTGAAAAAATCTCCACAATGGTGCATCTGGGAGCAAAAAAGTCACAGACCATTGTGTTAAGGGCACAATTTACTACAACTTTTGTAGTAAAAGTTTTTCTGTATTCTGCTCCGAATACCGTTTTTTTTCAACACTCTTGTAATTTCCACATTCTTGAAAAAATCTCCATATTGATGCACCTGGGAGCAAAAAAGTCACAGACCATTGTGTTAAGGGCACAATTTGCTACAACTTTTGTAGTAAAAGTTTTTCTGTATTCTGCTCCGGATACCGTTTTTTTTCAACACTCTTGTAATTTGCACATTTTTCAAAAATTCTCCACATTGATGCATCTGGGAGCAAAAATGTTGGAGACCATTGTGTTAAGGGAACAATTTGCTACAACTTTTGTAGTAAAAGTTTTTCTGTATTCTGCTCCGGATACCGTTTTTTTTTCAACACTCTTGTAATTTCCACATTCTTGAAAAAATCTCCACATTGATGCATCTGGGAGCAAAAAAGTCACAGACCATTGTGTTAAGGGAACAATTTGCTACAACTTTTGTAGTAAAAGTTTTTCTGTATTCTGCTCCGGATACCGTTTTTTTTTCAACACTCTTGTAATTTCCACATTCTTGAAAAAATCTCCACATTGATGCATCTGGGAGCAAAAAAGTCACAGACCATTGTGTTAAGGGAACAATTTGCTACAACTTTTGTAGTAAAAGTTTTTCTGTATTCTGCTCCGGATACCGTTTTTTTTTCAACACTCTTGTAATTTCCACATTCTTGAAAAAATCTCCACAATGGTGCATCTGGGAGCAAAAAAGTCACAGACCATTGTGTTAAGGGAACAATTTGCTACAACTTTTGTAGTAAAAGTTTTTCTGTATTCTGTTCCGGATACCGTTTTTTTTCAACACTCTTGTAATTTCCACATTCTTGAAAAAATCTCCACAATGGTGCATCTGGGAGCAAAAAAGTCACAGACCATTGTGTTAAGGGAACAATTTGCTACAACTTTTGTAGTAAAAGTTTTTCTGTATTCTGCTCCGGATACCGTTTTTTTTTCAACACTCTTGTAATTTCCACATTCTTGAAAAAATCTCCACAATGGTGCATCTGGGAGCAAAAAAGTTACAGACCATTGTGTTAAGGGCACAATTTACTACAACTTTTGTAGTAAAAGTTTTTCTGTATTCTGTTCCGGATACCGTTTTTTTTCAACACTCTTGTAATTTCCACATTCTTGAAAAAATCTCCACAATGGTGCATCTGGGAGCAAAAAAGTCACAGACCATTGTGTTAAGGGAACAATTTGCTACAACTTTTGTAGTAAAAGTTTTTCTGTATTCTGCTCCGGATACCGTTTTTTTTCAACACTCTTGTAATTTGCACATTTTTCAAAAATTCTCCACATTGATGCATCTGGGAGCAAAAATGTTGGAGACCATTGTGTTAAGGGAACAATTTGCTACAACTTTTGTAGTAAAAGTTTTTCTGTATTCTGCTCCGGATACCGTTTTTTTTTCAACACTCTTGTAATTTCCACATTCTTGAAAAAATCTCCACATTGATGCATCTGGGAGCAAAAAAGTCACAGACCATTGTGTTAAGGGAACAATTTGCTACAACTTTTGTAGTAAAAGTTTTTCTGTATTCTGCTCCGGATACCGTTTTTTTTTCAACACTCTTGTAATTTCCACATTCTTGAAAAAATCTCCACAATGGTGCATCTGGGAGCAAAAAAGTCACAGACCATTGTGTTAAGGGAACAATTTGCTACAACTTTTGTAGTAAAAGTTTTTCTGTATTCTGTTCCGGATACCGTTTTTTTTCAACACTCTTGTAATTTCCACATTCTTGAAAAAATCTCCACAATGGTGCATCTGGGAGCAAAAAAGTCACAGACCATTGTGTTAAGGGAACAATTTGCTACAACTTTTGTAGTAAAAGTTTTTCTGTATTCTGCTCCGGATACCGTTTTTTTTCAACACTCTTGTAATTTGCACATTTTTCAAAAATTCTCCACATTGATGCATCTGGGAGCAAAAATGTTGGAGACCATTGTGTTAAGGGCACAATTTACTACAACTTTTGTAGTAAAAGTTTTTCTGTATTCTGCTCCGGATACAGTTTTTTTTTCAACACTCTTGTAATTTCCACATTCTTGAAAAAATCTCCACAATGGTGCATCTGGGAGCAAAAAAGTCACAGACCATTGTGTTAAGGGAACAATTTGCTACAACTTTTGTAGTAAAAGTTTTTCTGTATTCTGCTCCGGATACCGTTTTTTTTTCAACACTCTTGTAATTTCCACATTCTTGAAAAAATCTCCACAATGGTGCATCTGGGAGCAAAAAAGTCACAGACCATTGTGTTAAGGGCACAATTTACTACAACTTTTGTAGTAAAAGTTTTTCTGTATTCTGCTCCGAATACCGTTTTTTTTCAACACTCTTGTAATTTCCACATTCTTGAAAAAATCTCCATATTGATGCACCTGGGAGCAAAAAAGTCACAGACCATTGTGTTAAGGGCACAATTTGCTACAACTTTTGTAGTAAAAGTTTTTCTGTATTCTGCTCCGGATACCGTTTTTTTTCAACACTCTTGTAATTTGCACATTTTTCAAAAATTCTCCACATTGATGCATCTGGGAGCAAAAATGTTGGAGACCATTGTGTTAAGGGCACAATTTACTACAACTTTTGTAGTAAAAGTTTTTCTGTATTCTGCTCCGGATACCGTTTTTTTTTCAACACTCTTGTAATTTCCACATTCTTGAAAAAATCTCCACAATGGTGCATCTGGGAGCAAAAAAGTCACAGACCATTGTGTTAAGGGAACAATTTGCTACAACTTTTGTAGTAAAGTTTTTCTGTATTCTGCTCCGGATACCGTTTTTTTTCAACACTCTTGTAATTTGCACATTTTTCAAAAATTCTCCACATTGATGCATCTGGGAGCAAAAATGTTGGAGACCATTGTGTTAAGGGCACAATTTACTACAACTTTTGTAGTAAAAGTTTTTCTGTATTCTGCTCCGGATACCGTTTTTTTTTCAACACTCTTGTAATTTCCACATTCTTGAAAAAATCTCCACAATGGTGCATCTGGGAGCAAAAAAGTCACAGACCATTGTGTTAAGGGAACAATTTGCTACAACTTTTGTAGTAAAAGTTTTTCTGTATTCTGCTCCGGATACCGTTTTTTTTTCAACACTCTTGTAATTTCCACATTCTTGAAAAAATCTCCACAATGGTGCATCTGGGAGCAAAAAAGTTACAGACCATTGTGTTAAGGGCACAATTTACTACAACTTTTGTAGTAAAAGTTTTTCTGTATTCTGCTCCGAATACCGTTTTTTTTCAACACTCTTGTAATTTCCACATTCTTGAAAAAATCTCCATATTGATGCACCTGGGAGCATAAAAGTCACAGACCATTGTGTTAAGGGCACAATTTGCTACAACTTTTGTAGTAAAAGTTTTTCTGTATTCTGCTCCGGATACCGTTTTTTTTCAACACTCTTGTAATTTGCACATTTTTCAAAAATTCTCCACATTGATGCATCTGGGAGCAAAAATGTTGGAGACCATTGTGTTAAGGGCACAATTTACTACAACTTTTGTAGTAAAAGTTTTTCTGTATTCTGCTCCGGATACCGTTTTTTTTTCAACACTCTTGTAATTTCCACATTCTTGAAAAAATCTCCACAATGGTGCATCTGGGAGCAAAAAAGTCACAGACCATTGTGTTAAGGGAACAATTTGCTACAACTTTTGTAGTAAAAGTTTTTCTGTATTCTGTTCCGGATACCGTTTTTTTTCAACACTCTTGTAATTTCCACATTCTTGAAAAAATCTCCACAATGGTGCATCTGGGAGCAAAAAAGTCACAGACCATTGTGTTAAGGGAACAATTTGCTACAACTTTTGTAGTAAAAGTTTTTCTGTATTCTGTTCCGGATACCGTTTTTTTTCAACACTCTTGTAATTTCCACATTCTTGAAAAAATCTCCACAATGGTGCATCTGGGAGCAAAAAAGTCACAGACCATTGTGTTAAGGGAACAATTTGCTACAACTTTTGTAGTAAAAGTTTTTCTGTATTCTGCTCCGGATACCGTTTTTTTTTCAACACTCTTGTAATTTCCACATTCTTGAAAAAATCTCCACATTGATGCATCTGGGAGCAAAAAAGTCACAGACCATTGTGTTAAGGGAACAATTTGCTACAACTTTTGTAGTAAAAGTTTTTCTGTATTCTGCTCCGGATACCGTTTTTTTTTCAACACTCTTGTAATTTCCACATTCTTGAAAAAATCTCCACAATGGTGCATCTGGGAGCAAAAAAGTCACAGACCATTGTGTTATGGGAACAATTTGCTACAACTTTTGTAGTAAAAGTTTTTCTGTATTCTGTTCCGGATACCGTTTTTTTTCAACACTCTTGTAATTTCCACATTCTTGAAAAAATCTCCACAATGGTGCATCTGGGAGCAAAAAAGTTACAGACCATTGTGTTAAGGGCACAATTTGCTACAACTTTTGTAGTAAAAGTTTTTCTGTATTCTGCTCCGGATACCGTTTTTTTTCAACACTCTTGTAATTTGCACATTTTTCAAAAATTCTCCACATTGATGCATCTGGGAGCAAAAATGTTGGAGACCATTGTGTTAAGGGCACAATTTACTACAACTTTTGTAGTAAAAGTTTTTCTGTATTCTGCTCCGGATACAGTTTTTTTTTCAACACTCTTGTAATTTCCACATTCTTGAAAAAATCTCCACAATGGTGCATCTGGGAGCAAAAAAGTCACAGACCATTGTGTTAAGGGAACAATTTGCTACAACTTTTGTAGTAAAAGTTTTTCTGTATTCTGCTCCGGATACCGTTTTTTTTTCAACACTCTTGTAATTTCCACATTCTTGAAAAAATCTCCACAATGGTGCATCTGGGAGCAAAAAAGTTACAGACCATTGTGTTAAGGGCACAATTTACTACAACTTTTGTAGTAAAAGTTTTTCTGTATTCTGCTCCGAATACCGTTTTTTTTCAACACTCTTGTAATTTCCACATTCTTGAAAAAATCTCCATATTGATGCACCTGGGAGCAAAAAAGTCACAGACCATTGTGTTAAGGGCACAATTTGCTACAACTTTTGTAGTAAAAGTTTTTCTGTATTCTGCTCCGGATACCGTTTTTTTTCAACACTCTTGTAATTTGCACATTTTTCAAAAATTCTCCACATTGATGCATCTGGGAGCAAAAATGTTGGAGACCATTGTGTTAAGGGCACAATTTACTACAACTTTTGTAGTAAAAGTTTTTCTGTATTCTGCTCCGGATACCGTTTTTTTTTCAACACTCTTGTAATTTCCACATTCTTGAAAAAATCTCCACAATGGTGCATCTGGGAGCAAAAAAGTCACAGACCATTGTGTTAAGGGAACAATTTGCTACAACTTTTGTAGTAAAAGTTTTTCTGTATTCTGTTCCGGATACCGTTTTTTTTCAACACTCTTGTAATTTCCACATTCTTGAAAAAATCTCCACAATGGTGCATCTGGGAGCAAAAAAGTCACAGACCATTGTGTTAAGGGAACAATTTGCTACAACTTTTGTAGTAAAAGTTTTTCTGTATTCTGCTCCGGATACCGTTTTTTTTTCAACACTCTTGTAATTTCCACATTCTTGAAAAAATCTCCACAATGGTGCATCTGGGAGCAAAAAAGTCACAGACCATTGTGTTAAGGGAACAATTTGCTACAACTTTTGTAGTAAAAGTTTTTCTGTATTCTGTTCCGGATACCGTTTTTTTTCAACACTCTTGTAATTTCCACATTCTTGAAAAAATCTCCACATTGATGCATCTGGGAGCAAAAATGTTGGAGACCATTGTGTTAAGGGCACAATTTACTACAACTTTTGTAGTAAAAGTTTTTCTGTATTCTGCTCCGGATACCGTTTTTTTTTCAACACTCTTGTAATTTCCACATTCTTGAAAAAATCTCCACAATGGTGCATCTGGGAGCAAAAAAGTCACAGACCATTGTGTTAAGGGCACAATTTGCTACAACTTTTGTAGTAAAAGTTTTTCTGTATTCTGCTCCGGATACCGTTTTTTTTCAACACTCTTGTAATTTGCACATTTTTCAAAAATTCTCCACATTGATGCATCTGGGAGCAAAAATGTTGGAGACCATTGTGTTAAGGGCACAATTTACTACAACTTTTGTAGTAAAAGTTTTTCTGTATTCTGCTCCGGATACAGTTTTTTTTTCAACACTCTTGTAATTTCCACATTCTTGAAAAAATCTCCACAATGGTGCATCTGGGAGCAAAAAAGTCACAGACCATTGTGTTAAGGGAACAATTTGCTACAACTTTTGTAGTAAAAGTTTTTCTGTATTCTGCTCCGGATACCGTTTTTTTTTCAACACTCTTGTAATTTCCACATTCTTGAAAAAATCTCCACAATGGTGCATCTGGGAGCAAAAAAGTTACAGACCATTGTGTTAAGGGCACAATTTACTACAACTTTTGTAGTAAAAGTTTTTCTGTATTCTGCTCCGAATACCGTTTTTTTTCAACACTCTTGTAATTTCCACATTCTTGAAAAAATCTCCATATTGATGCACCTGGGAGCAAAAAAGTCACAGACCATTGTGTTAAGGGCACAATTTGCTACAACTTTTGTAGTAAAAGTTTTTCTGTATTCTGCTCCGGATACCGTTTTTTTTCAACACTCTTGTAATTTGCACATTTTTCAAAAATTCTCCACATTGATGCATCTGGGAGCAAAAATGTTGGAGACCATTGTGTTAAGGGCACAATTTACTACAACTTTTGTAGTAAAAGTTTTTCTGTATTCTGCTCCGGATACCGTTTTTTTTTCAACACTCTTGTAATTTCCACATTCTTGAAAAAATCTCCACAATGGTGCATCTGGGAGCAAAAAAGTCACAGACCATTGTGTTAAGGGAACAATTTGCTACAACTTTTGTAGTAAAAGTTTTTCTGTATTCTGTTCCGGATACCGTTTTTTTTCAACACTCTTGTAATTTCCACATTCTTGAAAAAATCTCCACAATGGTGCATCTGGGAGCAAAAAAGTCACAGACCATTGTGTTAAGGGAACAATTTGCTACAACTTTTGTAGTAAAAGTTTTTCTGTATTCTGTTCCGGATACCGTTTTTTTTCAACACTCTTGTAATTTCCACATTCTTGAAAAAATCTCCACAATGGTGCATCTGGGAGCAAAAAAGTCACAGACCATTGTGTTAAGGGAACAATTTGCTACAACTTTTGTAGTAAAAGTTTTTCTGTATTCTGCTCCGGATACCGTTTTTTTTTCAACACTCTTGTAATTTCCACATTCTTGAAAAAATCTCCACAATGGTGCATCTGGGAGCAAAAAAGTCACAGACCATTGTGTTAAGGGAACAATTTGCTACAACTTTTGTAGTAAAAGTTTTTCTGTATTCTGTTCCGGATACCGTTTTTTTTCAACACTCTTGTAATTTCCACATTCTTGAAAAAATCTCCACAATGGTGCATCTGGGAGCAAAAAAGTCACAGACCATTGTGTTAAGGGAACAATTTGCTACAACTTTTGTAGTAAAAGTTTTTCTGTATTCTGTTCCGGATACCGTTTTTTTTCAACACTCTTGTAATTTCCACATTCTTGAAAAAATCTCCACAATGGTGCATCTGGGAGCAAAAAAGTTACAGACCATTGTGTTAAGGGCACAATTTACTACAACTTTTGTAGTAAAAGTTTTTCTGTATTCTGCTCCGGATACCGTTTTTTTTTCAACACTCTTGTAATTTCCACATTCTTGAAAAAATCTCCACAATGGTGCATCTGGGAGCAAAAAAGTCACAGACCATTGTGTTAAGGGAACAATTTGCTACAACTTTTGTAGTAAAAGTTTTTCTGTATTCTGCTCCGAATACCGTTTTTTTTCAACACTCTTGTAATTTCCACATTCTTGAAAAAATCTCCATATTGATGCACCTGGGAGCAAAAAAGTCACAGACCATTGTGTTAAGGGCACAATTTGCTACAACTTTTGTAGTAAAAGTTTTTCTGTATTCTGCTCCGGATACCGTTTTTTTTCAACACTCTTGTAATTTGCACATTTTTCAAAAATTCTCCACATTGATGCATCTGGGAGCAAAAATGTTGGAGACCATTGTGTTAAGGGCACAATTTACTACAACTTTTGTAGTAAAAGTTTTTCTGTATTCTGCTCCGGATACCGTTTTTTTTTCAACACTCTTGTAATTTCCACATTCTTGAAAAAATCTCCATATTGATGCACCTGGGAGCAAAAAAGTCACAGACCATTGTGTTAAGGGCACAATTTGCTACAACTTTTGTAGTAAACGTTTTTCTGTATTCTGCTCCGGATACCGTTTTTTTTCAACACTCTTGTAATTTGCACATTTTTCAAAAATTCTCCACATTGATGCATCTGGGAGCAAAAATGTTGGAGACCATTGTGTTAAGGGCACAATTTGCTACAACTTTTGTGGTAAAAGTTTTTCTGTATTCTGCTCCGGATACCGTTTTTTTTCAACACTCTTGTAATTTCCACGTTCTTGAAAAAATCTCCACATTGATGCATCTGGGAGCAAAAAAGTCACAGACCATTGTGTTAAGGGAACAATTTGCTACAACTTTTGTAGTAAAAGTTTTTCTGTATTCTGCTCCGGATACCGTTTTTTTTTCAACACTCTTGTAATTTGCACATTCTTGAAAAAATCTCCATATTGATGCACCTGGGAGCAAAAAAGTCACAGACCATTGTGTTAAGGGCACAATTTGCTACAACTTTTGTAGTAAACGTTTTTCTGTATTCTGCTCCGGATACCGTTTTTTTTCAACACTCTTGTAATTTGCACATTTTTCAAAAATTCTCCACATTGATGCATCTGGGAGCAAAAATGTTGGAGACCATTGTGTTAAGGGCACAATTTGCTACAACCTTTGTAGTAAAAGTTTTTCTGTATTCTGCTCCGGATACCGTTTTTTTTCAACACTCTTGTAATTTCCACATTCTTGAAAAAATCTCCACAATGGTGCATCTGGGAGCAAAAAAGTCACAGACCATTGTGTTAAGGGCACAATTTGCTACAACTTTTGTGGTAAAAGTTTTTCTGTATTCTGCTCCGGATACCGTTTTTTTTCAACACTCTTGTAATTTCCACGTTCTTGAAAAAATCTCCACATTGATGCATCTGGGAGCAAAAAAGTCACAGACCATTGTGTTAAGGGAACAATTTGCTACAACTTTTGTAGTAAAAGTTTTTCTGTATTCTGCTCCGGATACCGTTTTTTTTCAACACTCTTGTAATTTGCACATTTTTCAAAAATTCTCCACATTGATGCATCTGGGAGCAAAAATGTTGGAGACCATTGTGTTAAGGGCACAATTTACTACAACTTTTGTAGTAAAAGTTTTTCTGTATTCTGCTCCGGATACCGTTTTTTTTCAACACTCTTGTAATTTCCACGTTCTTGAAAAAATCTCCACATTGATGCATCTGGGAGCAAAAAAGTCACAGACCATTGTGTTAAGGGAACAATTTGCTACAACTTTTGTAGTAAAAGTTTTTCTGTATTCTGCTCCGGATACCGTTTTTTTTCAACACTCTTGTAATTTGCACATTTTTCAAAAATTCTCCACATTGATGCATCTGGGAGCAAAAATGTTGGAGACCATTGTGTTAAGGGCACAATTTACTACAACTTTTGTAGTAAAAGTTTTTCTGTATTCTGCTCCGGATACCGTTTTTTTTTCAACACTCTTGTAATTTCCACATTCTTGAAAAAATCTCCACAATGGTGCATCTGGGAGCAAAAAAGTCACAGACCATTGTGTTAAGGGAACAATTTGCTACAACTTTTGTAGTAAAAGTTTTTCTGTATTCTGTTCCGGATACCGTTTTTTTTCAACACTCTTGTAATTTCCACATTCTTGAAAAAATCTCCACAATGGTGCATCTGGGAGCAAAAAAGTTACAGACCATTGTGTTAAGGGCACAATTTGCTACAACCTTTGTAGTAAAAGTTTTTCTGTATTCTGCTCCGGATACCGTTTTTTTTCAACACTCTTGTAATTTCCACATTCTTGAAAAAATCTCCACAATGGTGCATCTGGGAGCAAAAAAGTCACAGACCATTGTGTTAAGGGCACAATTTGCTACAACTTTTGTGGTAAAAGTTTTTCTGTATTCTGCTCCGGATACCGTTTTTTTTCAACACTCTTGTAATTTCCACGTTCTTGAAAAAATCTCCACATTGATGCATCTGGGAGCAAAAAAGTCACAGACCATTGTGTTAAGGGAACAATTTGCTACAACTTTTGTAGTAAAAGTTTTTCTGTATTCTGCTCCGGATACCGTTTTTTTTCAACACTCTTGTAATTTGCACATTTTTCAAAAATTCTCCACATTGATGCATCTGGGAGCAAAAATGTTGGAGACCATTGTGTTAAGGGCACAATTTACTACAACTTTTGTAGTAAAAGTTTTTCTGTATTCTGCTCCGGATACCGTTTTTTTTCAACACTCTTGTAATTTCCACGTTCTTGAAAAAATCTCCACATTGATGCATCTGGGAGCAAAAAAGTCACAGACCATTGTGTTAAGGGAACAATTTGCTACAACTTTTGTAGTAAAAGTTTTTCTGTATTCTGCTCCGGATACCGTTTTTTTTCAACACTCTTGTAATTTGCACATTTTTCAAAAATTCTCCACATTGATGCATCTGGGAGCAAAAATGTTGGAGACCATTGTGTTAAGGGCACAATTTACTACAACTTTTGTAGTAAAAGTTTTTCTGTATTCTGCTCCGGATACCGTTTTTTTTTCAACACTCTTGTAATTTCCACATTCTTGAAAAAATCTCCACAATGGTGCATCTGGGAGCAAAAAAGTTACAGACCATTGTGTTAAGGGCACAATTTACTACAACTTTTGTAGTAAAAGTTTTTCTGTATTCTGCTCCGAATACCGTTTTTTTTCAACACTCTTGTAATTTCCACATTCTTGAAAAAATCTCCATATTGATGCACCTGGGAGCAAAAAAGTCACAGACCATTGTGTTAAGGGCACAATTTGCTACAACTTTTGTAGTAAAAGTTTTTCTGTATTCTGCTCCGGATACCGTTTTTTTTCAACACTCTTGTAATTTGCACATTTTTCAAAAATTCTCCACATTGATGCATCTGGGAGCAAAAATGTTGGAGACCATTGTGTTAAGGGCACAATTTACTACAACTTTTGTAGTAAAAGTTTTTCTGTATTCTGCTCCGGATACCGTTTTTTTTCAACACTCTTGTAATTTCCACATTCTTGAAAAAATCTCCACAATGGTGCATCTGGGAGCAAAAAAGTCACAGACCATTGTGTTAAGGGAACAATTTGCTACAACTTTTGTAGTAAAAGTTTTTCTGTATTCTGTTCCGGATACCGTTTTTTTTCAACACTCTTGTAATTTCCACATTCTTGAAAAAATCTCCACAATGGTGCATCTGGGAGCAAAAAAGTCACAGACCATTGTGTTAAGGGAACAATTTGCTACAACTTTTGTAGTAAAAGTTTTTCTGTATTCTGCTCCGGATACCGTTTTTTTTTCAACACTCTTGTAATTTCCACATTCTTGAAAAAATCTCCACATTGATGCATCTGGGAGCAAAAAAGTCACAGACCATTGTGTTAAGGGCACAATTTGCTACAACCTTTGTAGTAAAAGTTTTTCTGTATTCTGCTCCGGATACCGTTTTTTTTCAACACTCTTGTAATTTCCACATTCTTGAAAAAATCTCCACAATGGTGCATCTGGGAGCAAAAAAGTCACAGACCATTGTGTTAAGGGAACAATTTGCTACAACTTTTGTAGTAAAAGTTTTTCTGTATTCTGTTCCGGATACCGTTTTTTTTCAACACTCTTGTAATTTCCACATTCTTGAAAAAATCTCCACAATGGTGCATCTGGGAGCAAAAAAGTCACAGACCATTGTGTTAAGGGAACAATTTGCTACAACTTTTGTAGTAAAAGTTTTTCTGTATTCTGCTCCGGATACCGTTTTTTTTTCAACACTCTTGTAATTTCCACATTCTTGAAAAAATCTCCACATTGATGCATCTGGGAGCAAAAAAGTCACAGACCATTGTGTTAAGGGCACAATTTGCTACAACCTTTGTAGTAAAAGTTTTTCTGTATTCTGCTCCGGATACCGTTTTTTTTCAACACTCTTGTAATTTCCACGTTCTTGAAAAAATCTCCACATTGATGCATCTGGGAGCAAAAAAGTCACAGACCATTGTGTTAAGGGAACAATTTGCTACAACTTTTGTAGTAAAAGTTTTTCTGTATTCTGCTCCGGATACCGTTTTTTTTCAACACTCTTGTAATTTGCACATTTTTCAAAAAATCTCCATATTGATGCACCTGGGAGCAAAAAAGTCACAGACCATTGTGTTAAGGGCACAATTTGCTACAACTTTTGTAGTAAAAGTTTTTCTGTATTCTGCTCCGGATACCGTTTTTTTTCAACACTCTTGTAATTTGCACATTTTTCAAAAATTCTCCACATTGATGCATCTGGGAGCAAAAATGTTGGAGACCATTGTGTTAAGGGCACAATTTACTACAACTTTTGTAGTAAAAGTTTTTCTGTATTCTGCTCCGGATACCGTTTTTTTTCAACACTCTTGTAATTTCCACATTCTTGAAAAAATCTCCACAATGGTGCATCTGGGAGCAAAAAAGTCACAGACCATTGTGTTAAGGGAACAATTTGCTACAACTTTTGTAGTAAAAGTTTTTCTGTATTCTGTTCCGGATACCGTTTTTTTTCAACACTCTTGTAATTTCCACATTCTTGAAAAAATCTCCACAATGGTGCATCTGGGAGCAAAAAAGTCACAGACCATTGTGTTAAGGGAACAATTTGCTACAACTTTTGTAGTAAAAGTTTTTCTGTATTCTGCTCCGGATACCGTTTTTTTTTCAACACTCTTGTAATTTCCACATTCTTGAAAAAATCTCCACATTGATGCATCTGGGAGCAAAAAAGTCACAGACCATTGTGTTAAGGGCACAATTTGCTACAACCTTTGTAGTAAAAGTTTTTCTGTATTCTGCTCCGGATACCGTTTTTTTTCAACACTCTTGTAATTTCCACATTCTTGAAAAAATCTCCACAATGGTGCATCTGGGAGCAAAAAAGTCACAGACCATTGTGTTAAGGGAACAATTTGCTACAACTTTTGTAGTAAAAGTTTTTCTGTATTCTGTTCCGGATACCGTTTTTTTTCAACACTCTTGTAATTTCCACATTCTTGAAAAAATCTCCACAATGGTGCATCTGGGAGCAAAAAAGTTACAGACCATTGTGTTAAGGGCACAATTTACTACAACTTTTGTAGTAAAAGTTTTTCTGTATTCTGCTCCGAATACCGTTTTTTTTCAACACTCTTGTAATTTCCACATTCTTGAAAAAATCTCCATATTGATGCACCTGGGAGCAAAAAAGTCACAGACCATTGTGTTAAGGGCACAATTTGCTACAACTTTTGTAGTAAAAGTTTTTCTGTATTCTGCTCCGGATACCGTTTTTTTTCAACACTCTTGTAATTTGCACATTTTTCAAAAATTCTCCACATTGATGCATCTGGGAGCAAAAATGTTGGAGACCATTGTGTTAAGGGCACAATTTACTACAACTTTTGTAGTAAAAGTTTTTCTGTATTCTGCTCCGGATACCGTTTTTTTTCAACACTCTTGTAATTTCCACATTCTTGAAAAAATCTCCATATTGATGCACCTGGGAGCAAAAAAGTCACAGACCATTGTGTTAAGGGCACAATTTGCTACAACTTTTGTAGTAAACGTTTTTCTGTATTCTGCTCCGGATACCGTTTTTTTTCAACACTCTTGTAATTTGCACATTTTTCAAAAATTCTCCACATTGATGCATCTGGGAGCAAAAATGTTGGAGACCATTGTGTTAAGGGCACAATTTGCTACAACTTTTGTGGTAAAAGTTTTTCTGTATTCTGCTCCGGATACCGTTTTTTTTCAACACTCTTGTAATTTCCACGTTCTTGAAAAAATCTCCACATTGATGCATCTGGGAGCAAAAAAGTCACAGACCATTGTGTTAAGGGAACAATTTGCTACAACTTTTGTAGTAAAAGTTTTTCTGTATTCTGCTCCGGATACCGTTTTTTTTTCAACACTCTTGTAATTTGCACATTCTTGAAAAAATCTCCACAATGGTGCATCTGGGAGCAAAAAAGTCACAGACCATTGTGTTAAGGGAACAATTTGCTACAACTTTTGTAGTAAAAGTTTTTCTGTATTCTGCTCCGGATACCGTTTTTTTTTCAACACTCTTGTAATTTCCACATTCTTGAAAAAATCTCCACAATGGTGCATCTGGGAGCAAAAAAGTCACAGACCATTGTGTTAAGGGAACAATTTGCTACAACTTTTGTAGTAAAAGTTTTTCTGTATTCTGTTCCGGATACCGTTTTTTTTCAACACTCTTGTAATTTCCACATTCTTGAAAAAATCTCCACAATGGTGCATCTGGGAGCAAAAAAGTCACAGACCATTGTGTTAAGGGAACAATTTGCTACAACTTTTGTAGTAAAAGTTATTCTGTATTCTCCTCCGGATACCGTTTTTTTTCAACACTCTTGTAATTTCCACATTCTTGAAAAAATCTCCACAATGGTGCATCTGGGAGCAAAAAAGTCACAGACCATTGTGTTAAGGGAACAATTTGCTACAACTTTTGTAGTAAAAGTTTTTCTGTATTCTGCTCCGGATACCGTTTTTTTTCAACACTCTTGTAATTTCCACATTCTTGAAAAAATCTCCACAATGGTGCATCTGGGAGCAAAAAAGTCACAGACCATTGTGTTAAGGGAACAATTTGCTACAACTTTTGTAGTAAAAGTTTTTCTGTATTCTGTTCCGGATACCGTTTTTTTTCAACACTCTTGTAATTTCCACATTCTTGAAAAAATCTCCACAATGGTGCATCTGGGAGCAAAAAAGTTACAGACCATTGTGTTAAGGGCACAATTTGCTACAACTTTTGTAGTAAAAGTTTTTCTGTATTCTGCTCCGGATACCGTTTTTTTTCAACACTCTTGTAATTTGCACATTTTTCAAAAATTCTCCACATTGATGCATCTGGGAGCAAAAATGTTGGAGACCATTGTGTTAAGGGCACAATTTACTACAACTTTTGTAGTAAAAGTTTTTCTGTATTCTGCTCCGGATACCGTTTTTTTTTCAACACTCTTGTAATTTCCACATTCTTGAAAAAATCTCCACAATGGTGCATCTGGGAGCAAAAAAGTCACAGACCATTGTGTTAAGGGAACAATTTGCTACAACTTTTGTAGTAAAAGTTTTTCTGTATTCTGTTCCGGATACCGTTTTTTTTCAACACTCTTGTAATTTCCACATTCTTGAAAAAATCTCCACAATGGTGCATCTGGGAGCAAAGAAGTCACAGACCATTGTGTTAAGGGAACAATTTGCTACAACTTTTGTAGTAAAAGTTTTTCTGTATTCTGTTCCGGATACCGTTTTTTTTCAACACTCTTGTAATTTCCACATTCTTGAAAAAATCTCCACAATGGTGCATCTGGGAGCAAAAAAGTTACAGACCATTGTGTTAAGGGCACAATTTACTACAACTTTTGTAGTAAAAGTTTTTCTGTATTCTGCTCCGGATACCGTTTTTTTTTCAACACTCTTGTAATTTCCACATTCTTGAAAAAATCTCCACAATGGTGCATCTGGGAGCAAAAAAGTCACAGATCATTGTGTTAAGGGAACAATTTGCTACAACTTTTGTAGTAAAAGTTTTTCTGTATTCTGCTCCGAATACCGTTTTTTTTCAACACTCTTGTAATTTCCACATTCTTGAAAAAATCTCCATATTGATGCACCTGGGAGCAAAAAAGTCACAGACCATTGTGTTAAGGGCACAATTTGCTACAACTTTTGTAGTAAAAGTTTTTCTGTATTCTGCTCCGGATACCGTTTTTTTTCAACACTCTTGTAATTTGCACATTTTTCAAAAATTCTCCACATTGATGCATCTGGGAGCAAAAATGTTGGAGACCATTGTGTTAAGGGCACAATTTACTACAACTTTTGTAGTAAAAGTTTTTCTGTATTCTGCTCCGGATACCGTTTTTTTTTCAACACTCTTGTAATTTCCACATTCTTGAAAAAATCTCCATATTGATGCACCTGGGAGCAAAAAAGTCACAGACCATTGTGTTAAGGGCACAATTTGCTACAACTTTTGTAGTAAACGTTTTTCTGTATTCTGCTCCGGATACCGTTTTTTTTCAACACTCTTGTAATTTGCACATTTTTCAAAAATTCTCCACATTGATGCATCTGGGAGCAAAAATGTTGGAGACCATTGTGTTAAGGGCACAATTTGCTACAACTTTTGTGGTAAAAGTTTTTCTGTATTCTGCTCCGGATACCGTTTTTTTTCAACACTCTTGTAATTTCCACGTTCTTGAAAAAATCTCCACATTGATGCATCTGGGAGCAAAAAAGTCACAGACCATTGTGTTAAGGGAACAATTTGCTACAACTTTTGTAGTAAAAGTTTTTCTGTATTCTGCTCCGGATACCGTTTTTTTTTCAACACTCTTGTAATTTGCACATTCTTGAAAAAATCTCCACAATGGTGCATCTGGGAGCAAAAAAGTCACAGACCATTGTGTTAAGGGCACAATTTGCTACAACTTTTGTAGTAAAAGTTTTTCTGTATTCTGCTCCGGATACCGTTTTTTTTCAACACTCTTGTAATTTGCACATTTTTCAAAAATTCTCCACATTGATGCATCTGGGAGCAAAAATGTTGGAGACCATTGTGTTAAGGGCACAATTTACTACAACTTTTGTAGTAAAAGTTTTTCTGTATTCTGCTCCGGATACAGTTTTTTTTTCAACACTCTTGTAATTTCCACATTCTTGAAAAAATCTCCACAATGGTGCATCTGGGAGCAAAAAAGTCACAGACCATTGTGTTAAGGGAACAATTTGCTACAACTTTTGTAGTAAAAGTTTTTCTGTATTCTGCTCCGGATACCGTTTTTTTTTCAACACTCTTGTAATTTCCACATTCTTGAAAAAATCTCCACAATGGTGCATCTGGGAGCAAAAAAGTTACAGACCATTGTGTTAAGGGCACAATTTACTACAACTTTTGTAGTAAAAGTTTTTCTGTATTCTGCTCCGAATACCGTTTTTTTTCAACACTCTTGTAATTTCCACATTCTTGAAAAAATCTCCATATTGATGCACCTGGGAGCAAAAAAGTCACAGACCATTGTGTTAAGGGCACAATTTGCTACAACTTTTGTAGTAAAAGTTTTTCTGTATTCTGCTCCGGATACCGTTTTTTTTCAACACTCTTGTAATTTGCACATTTTTCAAAAATTCTCCACATTGATGCATCTGGGAGCAAAAATGTTGGAGACCATTGTGTTAAGGGCACAATTTACTACAACTTTTGTAGTAAAAGTTTTTCTGTATTCTGCTCCGGATACCGTTTTTTTTTCAACACTCTTGTAATTTCCACATTCTTGAAAAAATCTCCACAATGGTGCATCTGGGAGCAAAAAAGTCACAGACCATTGTGTTAAGGGAACAATTTGCTACAACTTTTGTAGTAAAAGTTTTTCTGTATTCTGTTCCGGATACCGTTTTTTTTCAACACTCTTGTAATTTCCACATTCTTGAAAAAATCTCCACAATGGTGCATCTGGGAGCAAAAAAGTCACAGACCATTGTGTTAAGGGAACAATTTGCTACAACTTTTGTAGTAAAAGTTTTTCTGTATTCTGTTCCGGATACCGTTTTTTTTCAACACTCTTGTAATTTCCACATTCTTGAAAAAATCTCCACAATGGTGCATCTGGGAGCAAAAAAGTCACAGACCATTGTGTTAAGGGAACAATTTGCTACAACTTTTGTAGTAAAAGTTTTTCTGTATTCTGCTCCGGATACCGTTTTTTTTTCAACACTCTTGTAATTTCCACATTCTTGAAAAAATCTCCACATTGATGCATCTGGGAGCAAAAAAGTCACAGACCATTGTGTTAAGGGCACAATTTGCTACAACCTTTGTAGTAAAAGTTTTTCTGTATTCTGCTCCGGATACCGTTTTTTTTCAACACTCTTGTAATTTCCACATTCTTGAAAAAATCTCCACAATGGTGCATCTGGGAGCAAAAAAGTCACAGACCATTGTGTTAAGGGAACAATTTGCTACAACTTTTGTAGTAAAAGTTTTTCTGTATTCTGTTCCGGATACCGTTTTTTTTCAACACTCTTGTAATTTCCACATTCTTGAAAAAATCTCCACAATGGTGCATCTGGGAGCAAAAAAGTTACAGACCATTGTGTTAAGGGCACAATTTACTACAACTTTTGTAGTAAAAGTTTTTCTGTATTCTGCTCCGAATACCGTTTTTTTTCAACACTCTTGTAATTTCCACATTCTTGAAAAAATCTCCATATTGATGCACCTGGGAGCAAAAAAAGTCACAGACCATTGTGTTAAGGGCACAATTTGCTACAACTTTTGTAGTAAAAGTTTTTCTGTATTCTGCTCCGGATACCGTTTTCTTTCAACACTCTTGTAATTTGCACATTTTTCAAAAATTCTCCACATTGATGCATCTGGGAGCAAAAATGTTGGAGACCATTGTGTTAAGGGCACAATTTACTACAACTTTTGTAGTAAAAGTTTTTCTGTATTCTGCTCCGGATACCGTTTTTTTTTCAACACTCTTGTAATTTCCACATTCTTGAAAAAATCTCCATATTGATGCACCTGGGAGCAAAAAAGTCACAGACCATTGTGTTAAGGGCACAATTTGCTACAACTTTTGTAGTAAACGTTTTTCTGTATTCTGCTCCGGATACCGTTTTTTTTCAACACTCTTGTAATTTGCACATTTTTCAAAAATTCTCCACATTGATGCATCTGGGAGCAAAAATGTTGGAGACCATTGTGTTAAGGGCACAATTTGCTACAACTTTTGTGGTAAAAGTTTTTCTGTATTCTGCTCCGGATACCGTTTTTTTTCAACACTCTTGTAATTTCCACGTTCTTGAAAAAATCTCCACATTGATGCATCTGGGAGCAAAAAAGTCACAGACCATTGTGTTAAGGGAACAATTTGCTACAACTTTTGTAGTAAAAGTTTTTCTGTATTCTGCTCCGGATACCGTTTTTTTTTCAACACTCTTGTAATTTGCACATTCTTGAAAAAATCTCCACAATGGTGCATCTGGGAGCAAAAAAGTCACAGACCATTGTGTTAAGGGAACAATTTGCTACAACTTTTGTAGTAAAAGTTTTTCTGTATTCTGCTCCGGATACCGTTTTTTTTTCAACACTCTTGTAATTTGCACATTCTTGAAAAAATCTCCACAATGGTGCATCTGGGAGCAAAAAAGTCACAGACCATTGTGTTAAGGGAACAATTTGCTACAACTTTTGTAGTAAAAGTTTTTCTGTATTCTGCTCCGGATACCGTTTTTTTTCAACACTCTTGTAATTTCCACATTCTTGAAAAAATCTCCACAATGGTGCATCTGGGAGCAAAAAAGTTACAGACCATTGTGTTAAGGGCACAATTTGCTACAACCTTTGTAGTAAAAGTTTTTCTGTATTCTGCTCCGGATACCGTTTTTTTTCAACACTCTTGTAATTTCCACATTCTTGAAAAAATCTCCACAATGGTGCATCTGGGAGCAAAAAAGTCACAGACCATTGTGTTAAGGGCACAATTTGCTACAACTTTTGTGGTAAAAGTTTTTCTGTATTCTGCTCCGGATACCGTTTTTTTTCAACACTCTTGTAATTTCCACGTTCTTGAAAAAATCTCCACATTGATGCATCTGGGAGCAAAAAAGTCACAGACCATTGTGTTAAGGGAACAATTTGCTACAACTTTTGTAGTAAAAGTTTTTCTGTATTCTGCTCCGGATACCGTTTTTTTTCAACACTCTTGTAATTTGCACATTTTTCAAAAATTCTCCACATTGATGCATCTGGGAGCAAAAATGTTGGAGACCATTGTGTTAAGGGCACAATTTACTACAACTTTTGTAGTAAAAGTTTTTCTGTATTCTGCTCCGGATACCGTTTTTTTTCAACACTCTTGTAATTTCCACGTTCTTGAAAAAATCTCCACATTGATGCATCTGGGAGCAAAAAAGTCACAGACCATTGTGTTAAGGGAACAATTTGCTACAACTTTTGTAGTAAAAGTTTTTCTGTATTCTGCTCCGGATACCGTTTTTTTTCAACACTCTTGTAATTTGCACATTTTTCAAAAATTCTCCACATTGATGCATCTGGGAGCAAAAATGTTGGAGACCATTGTGTTAAGGGCACAATTTACTACAACTTTTGTAGTAAAAGTTTTTCTGTATTCTGCTCCGGATACCGTTTTTTTTTCAACAATCTTGTAATTTCCACATTCTTGAAAAAATCTCCACAATGGTGCATCTGGGAGCAAAAAAGTCACAGACCATTGTGTTAAGGGAACAATTTGCTACAACTTTTGTAGTAAAAGTTTTTCTGTATTCTGTTCCGGATACCGTTTTTTTTCAACACTCTTGTAATTTCCACATTCTTGAAAAAATCTCCACAATGGTGCATCTGGGAGCAAAAAAGTTACAGACCATTGTGTTAAGGGCACAATTTGCTACAACCTTTGTAGTAAAAGTTTTTCTGTATTCTGCTCCGGATACCGTTTTTTTTCAACACTCTTGTAATTTCCACATTCTTGAAAAAATCTCCACAATGGTGCATCTGGGAGCAAAAAAGTCACAGACCATTGTGTTAAGGGCACAATTTGCTACAACTTTTGTGGTAAAAGTTTTTCTGTATTCTGCTCCGGATACCGTTTTTTTTCAACACTCTTGTAATTTCCACGTTCTTGAAAAAATCTCCACATTGATGCATCTGGGAGCAAAAAAGTCACAGACCATTGTGTTAAGGGAACAATTTGCTACAACTTTTGTAGTAAAAGTTTTTCTGTATTCTGCTCCGGATACCGTTTTTTTTCAACACTCTTGTAATTTGCACATTTTTCAAAAATTCTCCACATTGATGCATCTGGGAGCAAAAATGTTGGAGACCATTGTGTTAAGGGCACAATTTACTACAACTTTTGTAGTAAAAGTTTTTCTGTATTCTGCTCCGGATACCGTTTTTTTTCAACACTCTTGTAATTTCCACGTTCTTGAAAAAATCTCCACATTGATGCATCTGGGAGCAAAAAAGTCACAGACCATTGTGTTAAGGGAACAATTTGCTACAACTTTTGTAGTAAAAGTTTTTCTGTATTCTGCTCCGGATACCGTTTTTTTTCAACACTCTTGTAATTTGCACATTTTTCAAAAATTCTCCACATTGATGCATCTGGGAGCAAAAATGTTGGAGACCATTGTGTTAAGGGCACAATTTACTACAACTTTTGTAGTAAAAGTTTTTCTGTATTCTGCTCCGGATACCGTTTTTTTTTCAACACTCTTGTAATTTCCACATTCTTGAAAAAATCTCCACAATGGTGCATCTGGGAGCAAAAAAGTTACAGACCATTGTGTTAAGGGCACAATTTACTACAACTTTTGTAGTAAAAGTTTTTCTGTATTCTGCTCCGAATACCGTTTTTTTTCAACACTCTTGTAATTTCCACATTCTTGAAAAAATCTCCATATTGATGCACCTGGGAGCAAAAAAGTCACAGACCATTGTGTTAAGGGCACAATTTGCTACAACTTTTGTAGTAAAAGTTTTTCTGTATTCTGCTCCGGATACCGTTTTTTTTCAACACTCTTGTAATTTGCACATTTTTCAAAAATTCTCCACATTGATGCATCTGGGAGCAAAAATGTTGGAGACCATTGTGTTAAGGGCACAATTTACTACAACTTTTGTAGTAAAAGTTTTTCTGTATTCTGCTCCGGATACCGTTTTTTTTCAACACTCTTGTAATTTCCACATTCTTGAAAAAATCTCCACAATGGTGCATCTGGGAGCAAAAAAGTCACAGACCATTGTGTTAAGGGAACAATTTGCTACAACTTTTGTAGTAAAAGTTTTTCTGTATTCTGTTCCGGATACCGTTTTTTTTCAACACTCTTGTAATTTCCACATTCTTGAAAAAATCTCCACAATGGTGCATCTGGGAGCAAAAAAGTCACAGACCATTGTGTTAAGGGAACAATTTGCTACAACTTTTGTAGTAAAAGTTTTTCTGTATTCTGCTCCGGATACCGTTTTTTTTTCAACACTCTTGTAATTTCCACATTCTTGAAAAAATCTCCACATTGATGCATCTGGGAGCAAAAAAGTCACAGACCATTGTGTTAAGGGCACAATTTGCTACAACCTTTGTAGTAAAAGTTTTTCTGTATTCTGCTCCGGATACCGTTTTTTTTCAACACTCTTGTAATTTCCACATTCTTGAAAAAATCTCCACAATGGTGCATCTGGGAGCAAAAAAGTCACAGACCATTGTGTTAAGGGAACAATTTGCTACAACTTTTGTAGTAAAAGTTTTTCTGTATTCTGTTCCGGATACCGTTTTTTTTCAACACTCTTGTAATTTCCACATTCTTGAAAAAATCTCCACAATGGTGCATCTGGGAGCAAAAAAGTCACAGACCATTGTGTTAAGGGAACAATTTGCTACAACTTTTGTAGTAAAAGTTTTTCTGTATTCTGCTCCGGATACCGTTTTTTTTTCAACACTCTTGTAATTTCCACATTCTTGAAAAAATCTCCACATTGATGCATCTGGGAGCAAAAAAGTCACAGACCATTGTGTTAAGGGCACAATTTGCTACAACCTTTGTAGTAAAAGTTTTTCTGTATTCTGCTCCGGATACCGTTTTTTTTCAACACTCTTGTAATTTCCACGTTCTTGAAAAAATCTCCACATTGATGCATCTGGGAGCAAAAAAGTCACAGACCATTGTGTTAAGGGAACAATTTGCTACAACTTTTGTAGTAAAAGTTTTTCTGTATTCTGCTCCGGATACCGTTTTTTTTCAACACTCTTGTAATTTGCACATTTTTCAAAAAATCTCCATATTGATGCACCTGGGAGCAAAAAAGTCACAGACCATTGTGTTAAGGGCACAATTTGCTACAACTTTTGTAGTAAAAGTTTTTCTGTATTCTGCTCCGGATACCGTTTTTTTTCAACACTCTTGTAATTTGCACATTTTTCAAAAATTCTCCACATTGATGCATCTGGGAGCAAAAATGTTGGAGACCATTGTGTTAAGGGCACAATTTACTACAACTTTTGTAGTAAAAGTTTTTCTGTATTCTGCTCCGGATACCGTTTTTTTTCAACACTCTTGTAATTTCCACATTCTTGAAAAAATCTCCACAATGGTGCATCTGGGAGCAAAAAAGTCACAGACCATTGTGTTAAGGGAACAATTTGCTACAACTTTTGTAGTAAAAGTTTTTCTGTATTCTGTTCCGGATACCGTTTTTTTTCAACACTCTTGTAATTTCCACATTCTTGAAAAAATCTCCACAATGGTGCATCTGGGAGCAAAAAAGTCACAGACCATTGTGTTAAGGGAACAATTTGCTACAACTTTTGTAGTAAAAGTTTTTCTGTATTCTGCTCCGGATACCGTTTTTTTTTCAACACTCTTGTAATTTCCACATTCTTGAAAAAATCTCCACATTGATGCATCTGGGAGCAAAAAAGTCACAGACCATTGTGTTAAGGGCACAATTTGCTACAACCTTTGTAGTAAAAGTTTTTCTGTATTCTGCTCCGGATACCGTTTTTTTTCAACACTCTTGTAATTTCCACATTCTTGAAAAAATCTCCATATTGATGCACCTGGGAGAAAAAAGTCACAGACCATTGTGTTAAGGGCACAATTTGCTACAACTTTTGTAGTAAAAGTTTTTCTGTATTCTGCTCCGGATACCGTTTTTTTTCAACACTCTTGTAATTTGCACATTTTTCAAAAATTCTCCACATTGATGCATCTGGGAGCAAAAATGTTGGAGACCATTGTGTTAAGGGCACAATTTACTACAACTTTTGTAGTAAAAGTTTTTCTGTATTCTGCTCCGGATACCGTTTTTTTTTCAACACTCTTGTAATTTCCACATTCTTGAAAAAATCTCCATATTGATGCACCTGGGAGCAAAAAAGTCACAGACCATTGTGTTAAGGGCACAATTTGCTACAACTTTTGTAGTAAACGTTTTTCTGTATTCTGCTCCGGATACCGTTTTTTTTCAACACTCTTGTAATTTGCACATTTTTCAAAAATTCTCCACATTGATGCATCTGGGAGCAAAAATGTTGGAGACCATTGTGTTAAGGGCACAATTTGCTACAACTTTTGTGGTAAAAGTTTTTCTGTATTCTGCTCCGGATACCGTTTTTTTTCAACACTCTTGTAATTTCCACGTTCTTGAAAAAATCTCCACATTGATGCATCTGGGAGCAAAAAAGTCACAGACCATTGTGTTAAGGGAACAATTTGCTACAACTTTTGTAGTAAAAGTTTTTCTGTATTCTGCTCCGGATACCGTTTTTTTTTCAACACTCTTGTAATTTGCACATTCTTGAAAAAATCTCCACAATGGTGCATCTGGGAGCAAAAAAGTCACAGACCATTGTGTTAAGGGAACAATTTGCTACAACTTTTGTAGTAAAAGTTTTTCTGTATTCTGCTCCGGATACCGTTTTTTTTTCAACACTCTTGTAATTTCCACATTCTTGAAAAAATCTCCACAATGGTGCATCTGGGAGCAAAAAAGTCACAGACCATTGTGTTAAGGGAACAATTTGCTACAACTTTTGTAGTAAAAGTTTTTCTGTATTCTGTTCCGGATACCGTTTTTTTTCAACACTCTTGTAATTTCCACATTCTTGAAAAAATCTCCACAATGGTGCATCTGGGAGCAAAAAAGTTGCAGACCATTGTGTTAAGGGCACAATTTGCTACAACCTTTGTAGTAAAAGTTTTTCTGTATTCTGCTCCGGATACCGTTTTTTTTCAACACTCTTGTAATTTCCACATTCTTGAAAAAATCTCCACAATGGTGCATCTGGGAGCAAAAAAGTCACAGACCATTGTGTTAAGGGCACAATTTGCTACAACTTTTGTGGTAAAAGTTTTTCTGTATTCTGCTCCGGATACCGTTTTTTTTCAACACTCTTGTAATTTCCACGTTCTTGAAAAAATCTCCACATTGATGCATCTGGGAGCAAAAAAGTCACAGACCATTGTGTTAAGGGAACAATTTGCTACAACTTTTGTAGTAAAAGTTTTTCTGTATTCTGCTCCGGATACCGTTTTTTTTCAACACTCTTGTAATTTGCACATTTTTCAAAAATTCTCCACATTGATGCATCTGGGAGCAAAAATGTTGGAGACCATTGTGTTAAGGGCACAATTTGCTACAACTTTTGTGGTAAAAGTTTTTCTGTATTCTGCTCCGGATACCGTTTTTTTTCAACACTCTTGTAATTTCCACGTTCTTGAAAAAATCTCCACATTGATGCATCTGGGAGCAAAAAAGTCACAGACCATTGTGTTAAGGGAACAATTTGCTACAACTTTTGTAGTAAAAGTTTTTCTGTATTCTGCTCCGGATACCGTTTTTTTTTCAACACTCTTGTAATTTGCACATTCTTGAAAAAATCTCCACAATGGTGCATCTGGGAGCAAAAAAGTCACAGACCATTGTGTTAAGGGAACAATTTGCTACAACTTTTGTAGTAAAAGTTTTTCTGTATTCTGCTCCGGATACCGTTTTTTTTTCAACACTCTTGTAATTTCCACATTCTTGAAAAAATCTCCACAATGGTGCATCTGGGAGCAAAAAAGTCACAGACCATTGTGTTAAGGGAACAATTTGCTACAACTTTTGTAGTAAAAGTTTTTCTGTATTCTGTTCCGGATACCGTTTTTTTTCAACACTCTTGTAATTTCCACATTCTTGAAAAAATCTCCACAATGGTGCATCTGGGAGCAAAAAAGTTGCAGACCATTGTGTTAAGGGCACAATTTGCTACAACCTTTGTAGTAAAAGTTTTTCTGTATTCTGCTCCGGATACCGTTTTTTTTTCAACACTCTTGTAATTTCCACATTCTTGAAAAAATCTCCACAATGGTGCATCTGGGAGCAAAAAAGTCACAGACCATTGTGTTAAGGGCACAATTTGCTACAACTTTTGTGGTAAAAGTTTTTCTGTATTCTGCTCCGGATACCGTTTTTTTTCAACACTCTTGTAATTTCCACGTTCTTGAAAAAATCTCCACATTGATGCATCTGGGAGCAAAAAAGTCACAGACCATTGTGTTAAGGGAACAATTTGCTACAACTTTTGTAGTAAAAGTTTTTCTGTATTCTGCTCCGGATACCGTTTTTTTTCAACACTCTTGTAATTTGCACATTTTTCAAAAATTCTCCACATTGATGCATCTGGGAGCAAAAATGTTGGAGACCATTGTGTTAAGGGCACAATTTACTACAACTTTTGTAGTAAAAGTTTTTCTGTATTCTGCTCCGGATACCGTTTTTTTTCAACACTCTTGTAATTTCCACGTTCTTGAAAAAATCTCCACATTGATGCATCTGGGAGCAAAAAAGTCACAGACCATTGTGTTAAGGGAACAATTTGCTACAACTTTTGTAGTAAAAGTTTTTCTGTATTCTGCTCCGGATACCGTTTTTTTTCAACACTCTTGTAATTTGCACATTTTTCAAAAATTCTCCACATTGATGCATCTGGGAGCAAAAATGTTGGAGACCATTGTGTTAAGGGCACAATTTACTACAACTTTTGTAGTAAAAGTTTTTCTGTATTCTGCTCCGGATACCGTTTTTTTTTCAACACTCTTGTAATTTCCACATTCTTGAAAAAATCTCCACAATGGTGCATCTGGGAGCAAAAAAGTTACAGACCATTGTGTTAAGGGCACAATTTACTACAACTTTTGTAGTAAAAGTTTTTCTGTATTCTGCTCCGAATACCGTTTTTTTTCAACACTCTTGTAATTTCCACATTCTTGAAAAAATCTCCATATTGATGCACCTGGGAGCAAAAAAGTCACAGACCATTGTGTTAAGGGCACAATTTGCTACAACTTTTGTAGTAAAAGTTTTTCTGTATTCTGCTCCGGATACCGTTTTTTTTCAACACTCTTGTAATTTGCACATTTTTCAAAAATTCTCCACATTGATGCATCTGGGAGCAAAAATGTTGGAGACCATTGTGTTAAGGGCACAATTTACTACAACTTTTGTAGTAAAAGTTTTTCTGTATTCTGCTCCGGATACCGTTTTTTTTCAACACTCTTGTAATTTCCACATTCTTGAAAAAATCTCCACAATGGTGCATCTGGGAGCAAAAAAGTTACAGACCATTGTGTTAAGGGCACAATTTGCTACAACCTTTGTAGTAAAAGTTTTTCTGTATTCTGCTCCGGATACCGTTTTTTTTCAACACTCTTGTAATTTCCACATTCTTGAAAAAATCTCCACAATGGTGCATCTGGGAGCAAAAAAGTCACAGACCATTGTGTTAAGGGCACAATTTGCTACAACTTTTGTGGTAAAAGTTTTTCTGTATTCTGCTCCGGATACCGTTTTTTTTCAACACTCTTGTAATTTCCACGTTCTTGAAAAAATCTCCACATTGATGCATCTGGGAGCAAAAAAGTCACAGACCATTGTGTTAAGGGAACAATTTGCTACAACTTTTGTAGTAAAAGTTTTTCTGTATTCTGCTCCGGATACCGTTTTTTTTCAACACTCTTGTAATTTGCACATTTTTCAAAAATTCTCCACATTGATGCATCTGGGAGCAAAAATGTTGGAGACCATTGTGTTAAGGGCACAATTTACTACAACTTTTGTAGTAAAAGTTTTTCTGTATTCTGCTCCGGATACCGTTTTTTTTCAACACTCTTGTAATTTCCACGTTCTTGAAAAAATCTCCACATTGATGCATCTGGGAGCAAAAAAGTCACAGACCATTGTGTTAAGGGAACAATTTGCTACAACTTTTGTAGTAAAAGTTTTTCTGTATTCTGCTCCGGATACCGTTTTTTTTCAACACTCTTGTAATTTGCACATTTTTCAAAAATTCTCCACATTGATGCATCTGGGAGCAAAAATGTTGGAGACCATTGTGTTAAGGACACAATTTACTACAACTTTTGTAGTAAAAGTTTTTCTGTATTCTGCTCCGGATACCGTTTTTTTTTCAACACTCTTGTAATTTCCACATTCTTGAAAAAATCTCCACAATGGTGCATCTGGGAGCAAAAAAGTCACAGACCATTGTGTTAAGGGAACAATTTGCTACAACTTTTGTAGTAAAAGTTTTTCTGTATTCTGTTCCGGATACCGTTTTTTTTCAACACTCTTGTAATTTCCACATTCTTGAAAAAATCTCCACAATGGTGCATCTGGGAGCAAAAAAGTTACAGACCATTGTGTTAAGGGCACAATTTGCTACAACCTTTGTAGTAAAAGTTTTTCTGTATTCTGCTCCGGATACCGTTTTTTTTTCAACACTCTTGTAATTTCCACATTCTTGAAAAAATCTCCACAATGGTGCATCTGGGAGCAAAAAAGTCACAGACCATTGTGTTAAGGGCACAATTTGCTACAACTTTTGTGGTAAAAGTTTTTCTGTATTCTGCTCCGGATACCGTTTTTTTTCAACACTCTTGTAATTTCCACGTTCTTGAAAAAATCTCCACATTGATGCATCTGGGAGCAAAAAAGTCACAGACCATTGTGTTAAGGGAACAATTTGCTACAACTTTTGTAGTAAAAGTTTTTCTGTATTCTGCTCCGGATACCGTTTTTTTTCAACACTCTTGTAATTTGCACATTTTTCAAAAATTCTCCACATTGATGCATCTGGGAGCAAAAATGTTGGAGACCATTGTGTTAAGGGCACAATTTACTACAACTTTTGTAGTAAAAGTTTTTCTGTATTCTGCTCCGGATACCGTTTTTTTTCAACACTCTTGTAATTTCCACGTTCTTGAAAAAATCTCCACATTGATGCATCTGGGAGCAAAAAAGTCACAGACCATTGTGTTAAGGGAACAATTTGCTACAACTTTTGTAGTAAAAGTTTTTCTGTATTCTGCTCCGGATACCGTTTTTTTTCAACACTCTTGTAATTTGCACATTTTTCAAAAATTCTCCACATTGATGCATCTGGGAGCAAAAATGTTGGAGACCATTGTGTTAAGGACACAATTTACTACAACTTTTGTAGTAAAAGTTTTTCTGTATTCTGCTCCGGATACCGTTTTTTTTTCAACACTCTTGTAATTTCCACATTCTTGAAAAAATCTCCACAATGGTGCATCTGGGAGCAAAAAAGTCACAGACCATTGTGTTAAGGGAACAATTTGCTACAACTTTTGTAGTAAAAGTTTTTCTGTATTCTGTTCCGGATACCGTTTTTTTTCAACACTCTTGTAATTTCCACATTCTTGAAAAAATCTCCACAATGGTGCATCTGGGAGCAAAAAAGTTACAGACCATTGTGTTAAGGGCACAATTTGCTACAACCTTTGTAGTAAAAGTTTTTCTGTATTCTGCTCCGGATACCGTTTTTTTTTCAACACTCTTGTAATTTCCACATTCTTGAAAAAATCTCCACAATGGTGCATCTGGGAGCAAAAAAGTCACAGACCATTGTGTTAAGGGCACAATTTGCTACAACTTTTGTGGTAAAAGTTTTTCTGTATTCTGCTCCGGATACCGTTTTTTTTCAACACTCTTGTAATTTCCACGTTCTTGAAAAAATCTCCACATTGATGCATCTGGGAGCAAAAAAGTCACAGACCATTGTGTTAAGGGAACAATTTGCTACAACTTTTGTAGTAAAAGTTTTTCTGTATTCTGCTCCGGATACCGTTTTTTTTCAACACTCTTGTAATTTGCACATTTTTCAAAAATTCTCCACATTGATGCATCTGGGAGCAAAAATGTTGGAGACCATTGTGTTAAGGGCACAATTTACTACAACTTTTGTAGTAAAAGTTTTTCTGTATTCTGCTCCGGATACCGTTTTTTTTCAACACTCTTGTAATTTCCACGTTCTTGAAAAAATCTCCACATTGATGCATCTGGGAGCAAAAAAGTCACAGACCATTGTGTTAAGGGAACAATTTGCTACAACTTTTGTAGTAAAAGTTTTTCTGTATTCTGCTCCGGATACCGTTTTTTTTCAACACTCTTGTAATTTGCACATTTTTCAAAAATTCTCCACATTGATGCATCTGGGAGCAAAAATGTTGGAGACCATTGTGTTAAGGACACAATTTACTACAACTTTTGTAGTAAAAGTTTTTCTGTATTCTGCTCCGGATACCGTTTTTTTTTCAACACTCTTGTAATTTCCACATTCTTGAAAAAATCTCCACAATGGTGCATCTGGGAGCAAAAAAGTCACAGACCATTGTGTTAAGGGAACAATTTGCTACAACTTTTGTAGTAAAAGTTTTTCTGTATTCTGTTCCGGATACCGTTTTTTTTCAACACTCTTGTAATTTCCACATTCTTGAAAAAATCTCCACAATGGTGCATCTGGGAGCAAAAAAGTTACAGACCATTGTGTTAAGGGCACAATTTGCTACAACCTTTGTAGTAAAAGTTTTTCTGTATTCTGCTCCGGATACCGTTTTTTTTTCAACACTCTTGTAATTTCCACATTCTTGAAAAAATCTCCACAATGGTGCATCTGGGAGCAAAAAAGTCACAGACCATTGTGTTAAGGGCACAATTTGCTACAACTTTTGTGGTAAAAGTTTTTCTGTATTCTGCTCCGGATACCGTTTTTTTTCAACACTCTTGTAATTTCCACGTTCTTGAAAAAATCTCCACATTGATGCATCTGGGAGCAAAAAAGTCACAGACCATTGTGTTAAGGGAACAATTTGCTACAACTTTTGTAGTAAAAGTTTTTCTGTATTCTGCTCCGGATACCGTTTTTTTTCAACACTCTTGTAATTTGCACATTTTTCAAAAATTCTCCACATTGATGCATCTGGGAGCAAAAATGTTGGAGACCATTGTGTTAAGGGCACAATTTACTACAACTTTTGTAGTAAAAGTTTTTCTGTATTCTGCTCCGGATACCGTTTTTTTTCAACACTCTTGTAATTTCCACGTTCTTGAAAAAATCTCCACATTGATGCATCTGGGAGCAAAAAAGTCACAGACCATTGTGTTAAGGGAACAATTTGCTACAACTTTTGTAGTAAAAGTTTTTCTGTATTCTGCTCCGGATACCGTTTTTTTTCAACACTCTTGTAATTTGCACATTTTTCAAAAATTCTCCACATTGATGCATCTGGGAGCAAAAATGTTGGAGACCATTGTGTTAAGGGCACAATTTACTACAACTTTTGTAGTAAAAGTTTTTCTGTATTCTGCTCCGGATACCGTTTTTTTTTCAACACTCTTGTAATTTCCACATTCTTGAAAAAATCTCCACAATGGTGCATCTGGGAGCAAAAAAGTTACAGACCATTGTGTTAAGGGCACAATTTACTACAACTTTTGTAGTAAAAGTTTTTCTGTATTCTGCTCCGAATACCGTTTTTTTTCAACACTCTTGTAATTTCCACATTCTTGAAAAAATCTCCATATTGATGCACCTGGGAGCAAAAAAGTCACAGACCATTGTGTTAAGGGCACAATTTGCTACAACTTTTGTAGTAAAAGTTTTTCTGTATTCTGCTCCGGATACCGTTTTTTTTCAACACTCTTGTAATTTGCACATTTTTCAAAAATTCTCCACATTGATGCATCTGGGAGCAAAAATGTTGGAGACCATTGTGTTAAGGGCACAATTTACTACAACTTTTGTAGTAAAAGTTTTTCTGTATTCTGCTCCGGATACCGTTTTTTTTCAACACTCTTGTAATTTCCACATTCTTGAAAAAATCTCCACAATGGTGCATCTGGGAGCAAAAAAGTCACAGACCATTGTGTTAAGGGAACAATTTGCTACAACTTTTGTAGTAAAAGTTTTTCTGTATTCTGTTCCGGATACCGTTTTTTTTCAACACTCTTGTAATTTCCACATTCTTGAAAAAATCTCCACAATGGTGCATCTGGGAGCAAAAAAGTCACAGACCATTGTGTTAAGGGAACAATTTGCTACAACTTTTGTAGTAAAAGTTTTTCTGTATTCTGCTCCGGATACCGTTTTTTTTTCAACACTCTTGTAATTTCCACATTCTTGAAAAAATCTCCACATTGATGCATCTGGGAGCAAAAAAGTCACAGACCATTGTGTTAAGGGCACAATTTGCTACAACCTTTGTAGTAAAAGTTTTTCTGTATTCTGCTCCGGATACCGTTTTTTTTCAACACTCTTGTAATTTCCACATTCTTGAAAAAATCTCCACAATGGTGCATCTGGGAGCAAAAAAGTCACAGACCATTGTGTTAAGGGAACAATTTGCTACAACTTTTGTAGTAAAAGTTTTTCTGTATTCTGTTCCGGATACCGTTTTTTTTCAACACTCTTGTAATTTCCACATTCTTGAAAAAATCTCCACAATGGTGCATCTGGGAGCAAAAAAGTCACAGACCATTGTGTTAAGGGAACAATTTGCTACAACTTTTGTAGTAAAAGTTTTTCTGTATTCTGCTCCGGATACCGTTTTTTTTTCAACACTCTTGTAATTTCCACATTCTTGAAAAAATCTCCACATTGATGCATCTGGGAGCAAAAAAGTCACAGACCATTGTGTTAAGGGCACAATTTGCTACAACCTTTGTAGTAAAAGTTTTTCTGTATTCTGCTCCGGATACCGTTTTTTTTCAACACTCTTGTAATTTCCACGTTCTTGAAAAAATCTCCACATTGATGCATCTGGGAGCAAAAAAGTCACAGACCATTGTGTTAAGGGAACAATTTGCTACAACTTTTGTAGTAAAAGTTTTTCTGTATTCTGCTCCGGATACCGTTTTTTTTCAACACTCTTGTAATTTGCACATTTTTCAAAAAATCTCCATATTGATGCACCTGGGAGCAAAAAAGTCACAGACCATTGTTTTAAGGGCACAATTTGCTACAACTTTTGTAGTAAAAGTTTTTCTGTATTCTGCTCCGGATACCGTTTTTTTTCAACACTCTTGTAATTTGCACATTTTTCAAAAATTCTCCACATTGATGCATCTGGGAGCAAAAATGTTGGAGACCATTGTGTTAAGGGCACAATTTACTACAACTTTTGTAGTAAAAGTTTTTCTGTATTCTGCTCCGGATACCGTTTTTTTTCAACACTCTTGTAATTTCCACATTCTTGAAAAAATCTCCACAATGGTGCATCTGGGAGCAAAAAAGTCACAGACCATTGTGTTAAGGGAACAATTTGCTACAACTTTTGTAGTAAAAGTTTTTCTGTATTCTGTTCCGGATACCGTTTTTTTTCAACACTCTTGTAATTTCCACATTCTTGAAAAAATCTCCACAATGGTGCATCTGGGAGCAAAAAAGTCACAGACCATTGTGTTAAGGGAACAATTTGCTACAACTTTTGTAGTAAAAGTTTTTCTGTATTCTGCTCCGGATACCGTTTTTTTTTCAACACTCTTGTAATTTCCACATTCTTGAAAAAATCTCCACATTGATGCATCTGGGAGCAAAAAAGTCACAGACCATTGTGTTAAGGGCACAATTTGCTACAACCTTTGTAGTAAAAGTTTTTCTGTATTCTGCTCCGGATACCGTTTTTTTTCAACACTCTTGTAATTTCCACGTTCTTGAAAAAATCTCCACATTGATGCATCTGGGAGCAAAAAAGTCACAGACCATTGTGTTAAGGGAACAATTTGCTACAACTTTTGTAGTAAAAGTTTTTCTGTATTCTGCTCCGGATACCGTTTTTTTTCAACACTCTTGTAATTTGCACATTTTTCAAAAAATCTCCATATTGATGCACCTGGGAGCAAAAAAGTCACAGACCATTGTGTTAAGGGCACAATTTGCTACAACTTTTGTAGTAAAAGTTTTTCTGTATTCTGCTCCGGATACCGTTTTTTTTCAACACTCTTGTAATTTGCACATTTTTCAAAAATTCTCCACATTGATGCATCTGGGAGCAAAAATGTTGGAGACCATTGTGTTAAGGGCACAATTTACTACAACTTTTGTAGTAAAAGTTTTTCTGTATTCTGCTCCGGATACCGTTTTTTTTCAACACTCTTGTAATTTCCACATTCTTGAAAAAATCTCCACAATGGTGCATCTGGGAGCAAAAAAGTCACAGACCATTGTGTTAAGGGAACAATTTGCTACAACTTTTGTAGTAAAAGTTTTTCTGTATTCTGTTCCGGATACCGTTTTTTTTCAACACTCTTGTAATTTCCACATTCTTGAAAAAATCTCCACAATGGTGCATCTGGGAGCAAAAAAGTCACAGACCATTGTGTTAAGGGAACAATTTGCTACAACTTTTGTAGTAAAAGTTTTTCTGTATTCTGCTCCGGATACCGTTTTTTTTTCAACACTCTTGTAATTTCCACATTCTTGAAAAAATCTCCACATTGATGCATCTGGGAGCAAAAAAGTCACAGACCATTGTGTTAAGGGCACAATTTGCTACAACCTTTGTAGTAAAAGTTTTTCTGTATTCTGCTCCGGATACCGTTTTTTTTCAACACTCTTGTAATTTCCACATTCTTGAAAAAATCTCCACAATGGTGCATCTGGGAGCAAAAAAGTCACAGACCATTGTGTTAAGGGAACAATTTGCTACAACTTTTGTAGTAAAAGTTTTTCTGTATTCTGTTCCGGATACCGTTTTTTTTCAACACTCTTGTAATTTCCACATTCTTGAAAAAATCTCCACAATGGTGCATCTGGGAGCAAAAAAGTTACAGACCATTGTGTTAAGGGCACAATTTACTACAACTTTTGTAGTAAAAGTTTTTCTGTATTCTGCTCCGAATACCGTTTTTTTTCAACACTCTTGTAATTTCCACATTCTTGAAAAAATCTCCATATTGATGCACCTGGGAGCAAAAAAGTCACAGACCATTGTGTTAAGGGCACAATTTGCTACAACTTTTGTAGTAAACGTTTTTCTGTATTCTGCTCCGGATACCGTTTTTTTTCAACACTCTTGTAATTTGCACATTTTTCAAAAATTCTCCACATTGATGCATCTGGGAGCAAAAATGTTGGAGACCATTGTGTTAAGGGCACAATTTGCTACAACTTTTGTGGTAAAAGTTTTTCTGTATTCTGCTCCGGATACCGTTTTTTTTCAACACTCTTGTAATTTCCACGTTCTTGAAAAAATCTCCACATTGATGCATCTGGGAGCAAAAAAGTCACAGACCATTGTGTTAAGGGAACAATTTGCTACAACTTTTGTAGTAAAAGTTTTTCTGTATTCTGCTCCGGATACCGTTTTTTTTTCAACACTCTTGTAATTTGCACATTCTTGAAAAAATCTCCACAATGGTGCATCTGGGAGCAAAAAAGTCACAGACCATTGTGTTAAGGGAACAATTTGCTACAACTTTTGTAGTAAAAGTTTTTCTGTATTCTGCTCCGGATACCGTTTTTTTTTCAACACTCTTGTAATTTCCACATTCTTGAAAAAATCTCCACAATGGTGCATCTGGGAGCAAAAAAGTCACAGACCATTGTGTTAAGGGAACAATTTGCTACAACTTTTGTAGTAAAAGTTTTTCTGTATTCTGCTCCGGATACCGTTTTTTTTTCAACACTCTTGTAATTTCCACATTCTTGAAAAAATCTCCACATTGATGCATCTGGGAGCAAAAAAGTCACAGACCATTGTGTTAAGGGCACAATTTGCTACAACCTTTGTAGTAAAAGTTTTTCTGTATTCTGCTCCGGATACCGTTTTTTTTCAACACTCTTGTAATTTCCACGTTCTTGAAAAAATCTCCACATTGATGCATCTGGGAGCAAAAAAGTCACAGACCATTGTGTTAAGGGAACAATTTGCTACAACTTTTGTAGTAAAAGTTTTTCTGTATTCTGCTCCGGATACCGTTTTTTTTCAACACTCTTGTAATTTGCACATTTTTCAAAAAATCTCCATATTGATGCACCTGGGAGCAAAAAAGTCACAGACCATTGTGTTAAGGGCACAATTTGCTACAACTTTTGTAGTAAAAGTTTTTCTGTATTCTGCTCCGGATACCGTTTTTTTTCAACACTCTTGTAATTTGCACATTTTTCAAAAATTCTCCACATTGATGCATCTGGGAGCAAAAATGTTGGAGACCATTGTGTTAAGGGCACAATTTACTACAACTTTTGTAGTAAAAGTTTTTCTGTATTCTGCTCCGGATACCGTTTTTTTTCAACACTCTTGTAATTTCCACATTCTTGAAAAAATCTCCACAATGGTGCATCTGGGAGCAAAAAAGTCACAGACCATTGTGTTAAGGGAACAATTTGCTACAACTTTTGTAGTAAAAGTTTTTCTGTATTCTGTTCCGGATACCGTTTTTTTTCAACACTCTTGTAATTTCCACATTCTTGAAAAAATCTCCACAATGGTGCATCTGGGAGCAAAAAAGTCACAGACCATTGTGTTAAGGGAACAATTTGCTACAACTTTTGTAGTAAAAGTTTTTCTGTATTCTGCTCCGGATACCGTTTTTTTTTCAACACTCTTGTAATTTCCACATTCTTGAAAAAATCTCCACATTGATGCATCTGGGAGCAAAAAAGTCACAGACCATTGTGTTAAGGGCACAATTTGCTACAACCTTTGTAGTAAAAGTTTTTCTGTATTCTGCTCCGGATACCGTTTTTTTTCAACACTCTTGTAATTTCCACGTTCTTGAAAAAATCTCCACATTGATGCATCTGGGAGCAAAAAAGTCACAGACCATTGTGTTAAGGGAACAATTTGCTACAACTTTTGTAGTAAAAGTTTTTCTGTATTCTGCTCCGGATACCGTTTTTTTTCAACACTCTTGTAATTTGCACATTTTTCAAAAAATCTCCATATTGATGCACCTGGGAGCAAAAAAGTCACAGACCATTGTGTTAAGGGCACAATTTGCTACAACTTTTGTAGTAAAAGTTTTTCTGTATTCTGCTCCGGATACCGTTTTTTTTCAACACTCTTGTAATTTGCACATTTTTCAAAAATTCTCCACATTGATGCATCTGGGAGCAAAAATGTTGGAGACCATTGTGTTAAGGGCACAATTTACTACAACTTTTGTAGTAAAAGTTTTTCTGTATTCTGCTCCGGATACCGTTTTTTTTCAACACTCTTGTAATTTCCACATTCTTGAAAAAATCTCCACAATGGTGCATCTGGGAGCAAAAAAGTCACAGACCATTGTGTTAAGGGAACAATTTGCTACAACTTTTGTAGTAAAAGTTTTTCTGTATTCTGTTCCGGATACCGTTTTTTTTCAACACTCTTGTAATTTCCACATTCTTGAAAAAATCTCCACAATGGTGCATCTGGGAGCAAAAAAGTCACAGACCATTGTGTTAAGGGAACAATTTGCTACAACTTTTGTAGTAAAAGTTTTTCTGTATTCTGCTCCGGATACCGTTTTTTTTTCAACACTCTTGTAATTTCCACATTCTTGAAAAAATCTCCACATTGATGCATCTGGGAGCAAAAAAGTCACAGACCATTGTGTTAAGGGCACAATTTGCTACAACCTTTGTAGTAAAAGTTTTTCTGTATTCTGCTCCGGATACCGTTTTTTTTCAACACTCTTGTAATTTCCACATTCTTGAAAAAATCTCCACAATGGTGCATCTGGGAGCAAAAAAGTCACAGACCATTGTGTTAAGGGAACAATTTGCTACAACTTTTGTAGTAAAAGTTTTTCTGTATTCTGTTCCGGATACCGTTTTTTTTCAACACTCTTGTAATTTCCACATTCTTGAAAAAATCTCCACAATGGTGCATCTGGGAGCAAAAAAGTTACAGACCATTGTGTTAAGGGCACAATTTACTACAACTTTTGTAGTAAAAGTTTTTCTGTATTCTGCTCCGAATACCGTTTTTTTTCAACACTCTTGTAATTTCCACATTCTTGAAAAAATCTCCATATTGATGCACCTGGGAGCAAAAAAGTCACAGACCATTGTGTTAAGGGCACAATTTGCTACAACTTTTGTAGTAAACGTTTTTCTGTATTCTGCTCCGGATACCGTTTTTTTTCAACACTCTTGTAATTTGCACATTTTTCAAAAATTCTCCACATTGATGCATCTGGGAGCAAAAATGTTGGAGACCATTGTGTTAAGGGCACAATTTGCTACAACTTTTGTGGTAAAAGTTTTTCTGTATTCTGCTCCGGATACCGTTTTTTTTCAACACTCTTGTAATTTCCACGTTCTTGAAAAAATCTCCACATTGATGCATCTGGGAGCAAAAAAGTCACAGACCATTGTGTTAAGGGAACAATTTGCTACAACTTTTGTAGTAAAAGTTTTTCTGTATTCTGCTCCGGATACCGTTTTTTTTTCAACACTCTTGTAATTTGCACATTCTTGAAAAAATCTCCACAATGGTGCATCTGGGAGCAAAAAAGTCACAGACCATTGTGTTAAGGGAACAATTTGCTACAACTTTTGTAGTAAAAGTTTTTCTGTATTCTGCTCCGGATACCGTTTTTTTTTCAACACTCTTGTAATTTCCACATTCTTGAAAAAATCTCCACAATGGTGCATCTGGGAGCAAAAAAGTCACAGACCATTGTGTTAAGGGAACAATTTGCTACAACTTTTGTAGTAAAAGTTTTTCTGTATTCTGTTCCGGATACCGTTTTTTTTCAACACTCTTGTAATTTCCACATTCTTGAAAAAATCTCCACAATGGTGCATCTGGGAGCAAAAAAGTTGCAGACCATTGTGTTAAGGGCACAATTTGCTACAACCTTTGTAGTAAAAGTTTTTCTGTATTCTGCTCCGGATACCGTTTTTTTTCAACACTCTTGTAATTTCCACATTCTTGAAAAAATCTCCACAATGGTGCATCTGGGAGCAAAAAAGTCACAGACCATTGTGTTAAGGGAACAATTTGCTACAACTTTTGTAGTAAAAGTTTTTCTGTATTCTGCTCCGGATACCGTTTTTTTTCAACACTCTTGTAATTTCCACATTCTTGAAAAAATCTCCACAATGGTGCATCTGGGAGCAAAAAAGTCACAGACCATTGTGTTAAGGGCACAATTTGCTACAACTTTTGTGGTAAAAGTTTTTCTGTATTCTGCTCCGGATACCGTTTTTTTTCAACACTCTTGTAATTTCCACGTTCTTGAAAAAATCTCCACATTGATGCATCTGGGAGCAAAAAAGTCACAGACCATTGTGTTAAGGGAACAATTTGCTACAACTTTTGTAGTAAAAGTTTTTCTGTATTCTGCTCCGGATACCGTTTTTCTTCAACACTCTTGTAATTTGCACATTTTTCAAAAATTCTCCACATTGATGCATCTGGGAGCAAAAATGTTGGAGACCATTGTGTTAAGGGCACAATTTACTACAACTTTTGTAGTAAAAGTTTTTCTGTATTCTGCTCCGGATACCGTTTTTTTTCAACACTCTTGTAATTTCCACGTTCTTGAAAAAATCTCCACATTGATGCATCTGGGAGCAAAAAAGTCACAGACCATTGTGTTAAGGGAACAATTTGCTACAACTTTTGTAGTAAAAGTTTTTCTGTATTCTGCTCCGGATACCGTTTTTTTTCAACACTCTTGTAATTTGCACATTTTTCAAAAATTCTCCACATTGATGCATCTGGGAGCAAAAATGTTGGAGACCATTGTGTTAAGGGCACAATTTACTACAACTTTTGTAGTAAAAGTTTTTCTGTATTCTGCTCCGGATACCGTTTTTTTTTCAACACTCTTGTAATTTCCACATTCTTGAAAAAATCTCCACAATGGTGCATCTGGGAGCAAAAAAGTTACAGACCATTGTGTTAAGGGCACAATTTACTACAACTTTTGTAGTAAAAGTTTTTCTGTATTCTGCTCCGAATACCGTTTTTTTTCAACACTCTTGTAATTTCCACATTCTTGAAAAAATCTCCATATTGATGCACCTGGGAGCAAAAAAGTCACAGACCATTGTGTTAAGGGCACAATTTGCTACAACTTTTGTAGTAAAAGTTTTTCTGTATTCTGCTCCGGATACCGTTTTTTTTCAACACTCTTGTAATTTGCACATTTTTCAAAAATTCTCCACATTGATGCATCTGGGAGCAAAAATGTTGGAGACCATTGTGTTAAGGGCACAATTTACTACAACTTTTGTAGTAAAAGTTTTTCTGTATTCTGCTCCGGATACCGTTTTTTTTCAACACTCTTGTAATTTCCACATTCTTGAAAAAATCTCCACAATGGTGCATCTGGGAGCAAAAAAGTCACAGACCATTGTGTTAAGGGAACAATTTGCTACAACTTTTGTAGTAAAAGTTTTTCTGTATTCTGTTCCGGATACCGTTTTTTTTCAACACTCTTGTAATTTCCACATTCTTGAAAAAATCTCCACAATGGTGCATCTGGGAGCAAAAAAGTCACAGACCATTGTGTTAAGGGAACAATTTGCTACAACTTTTGTAGTAAAAGTTTTTCTGTATTCTGCTCCGGATACCGTTTTTTTTTCAACACTCTTGTAATTTCCACATTCTTGAAAAAATCTCCACATTGATGCATCTGGGAGCAAAAAAGTCACAGACCATTGTGTTAAGGGCACAATTTGCTACAACCTTTGTAGTAAAAGTTTTTCTGTATTCTGCTCCGGATACCGTTTTTTTTCAACACTCTTGTAATTTCCACATTCTTGAAAAAATCTCCACAATGGTGCATCTGGGAGCAAAAAAGTCACAGACCATTGTGTTAAGGGCACAATTTGCTACAACTTTTGTGGTAAAAGTTTTTCTGTATTCTGCTCCGGATACCGTTTTTTTTCAACACTCTTGTAATTTCCACGTTCTTGAAAAAATCTCCACATTGATGCATCTGGGAGCAAAAAAGTCACAGACCATTGTGTTAAGGGAACAATTTGCTACAACTTTTGTAGTAAAAGTTTTTCTGTATTCTGCTCCGGATACCGTTTTTTTTCAACACTCTTGTAATTTGCACATTTTTCAAAAATTCTCCACATTGATGCATCTGGGAGCAAAAATGTTGGAGACCATTGTGTTAAGGGCACAATTTACTACAACTTTTGTAGTAAAAGTTTTTCTGTATTCTGCTCCGGATACCGTTTTTTTTCAACACTCTTGTAATTTCCACGTTCTTGAAAAAATCTCCACATTGATGCATCTGGGAGCAAAAAAGTCACAGACCATTGTGTTAAGGGAACAATTTGCTACAACTTTTGTAGTAAAAGTTTTTCTGTATTCTGCTCCGGATACCGTTTTTTTTCAACACTCTTGTAATTTGCACATTTTTCAAAAATTCTCCACATTGATGCATCTGGGAGCAAAAATGTTGGAGACCATTGTGTTAAGGGCACAATTTACTACAACTTTTGTAGTAAAAGTTTTTCTGTATTCTGCTCCGGATACCGTTTTTTTTTCAACACTCTTGTAATTTCCACATTCTTGAAAAAATCTCCACAATGGTGCATCTGGGAGCAAAAAAGTTACAGACCATTGTGTTAAGGGCACAATTTACTACAACTTTTGTAGTAAAAGTTTTTCTGTATTCTGCTCCGAATACCGTTTTTTTTCAACACTCTTGTAATTTCCACATTCTTGAAAAAATCTCCATATTGATGCACCTGGGAGCAAAAAAGTCACAGACCATTGTGTTAAGGGCACAATTTGCTACAACTTTTGTAGTAAAAGTTTTTCTGTATTCTGCTCCGGATACCGTTTTTTTTCAACACTCTTGTAATTTGCACATTTTTCAAAAATTCTCCACATTGATGCATCTGGGAGCAAAAATGTTGGAGACCATTGTGTTAAGGGCACAATTTACTACAACTTTTGTAGTAAAAGTTTTTCTGTATTCTGCTCCGGATACCGTTTTTTTTCAACACTCTTGTAATTTCCACATTCTTGAAAAAATCTCCACAATGGTGCATCTGGGAGCAAAAAAGTCACAGACCATTGTGTTAAGGGAACAATTTGCTACAACTTTTGTAGTAAAAGTTTTTCTGTATTCTGTTCCGGATACCGTTTTTTTTCAACACTCTTGTAATTTCCACATTCTTGAAAAAATCTCCACAATGGTGCATCTGGGAGCAAAAAAGTCACAGACCATTGTGTTAAGGGAACAATTTGCTACAACTTTTGTAGTAAAAGTTTTTCTGTATTCTGCTCCGGATACCGTTTTTTTTTCAACACTCTTGTAATTTCCACATTCTTGAAAAAATCTCCACATTGATGCATCTGGGAGCAAAAAAGTCACAGACCATTGTGTTAAGGGCACAATTTGCTACAACCTTTGTAGTAAAAGTTTTTCTGTATTCTGCTCCGGATACCGTTTTTTTTCAACACTCTTGTAATTTCCACGTTCTTGAAAAAATCTCCACATTGATGCATCTGGGAGCAAAAAAGTCACAGACCATTGTGTTAAGGGAACAATTTGCTACAACTTTTGTAGTAAAAGTTTTTCTGTATTCTGCTCCGGATACCGTTTTTTTTCAACACTCTTGTAATTTGCACATTTTTCAAAAAATCTCCATATTGATGCACCTGGGAGCAAAAAAGTCACAGACCATTGTGTTAAGGGCACAATTTGCTACAACTTTTGTAGTAAAAGTTTTTCTGTATTCTGCTCCGGATACCGTTTTTTTTCAACACTCTTGTAATTTGCACATTTTTCAAAAATTCTCCACATTGATGCATCTGGGAGCAAAAATGTTGGAGACCATTGTGTTAAGGGCACAATTTACTACAACTTTTGTAGTAAAAGTTTTTCTGTATTGTGCTCCGGATACCGTTTTTTTTCAACACTCTTGTAATTTCCACATTCTTGAAAAAATCTCCACAATGGTGCATCTGGGAGCAAAAAAGTCACAGACCATTGTGTTAAGGGAACAATTTGCTACAACTTTTGTAGTAAAAGTTTTTCTGTATTCTGTTCCGGATACCGTTTTTTTTCAACACTCTTGTAATTTCCACATTCTTGAAAAAATCTCCACAATGGTGCATCTGGGAGCAAAAAAGTCACAGACCATTGTGTTAAGGGAACAATTTGCTACAACTTTTGTAGTAAAAGTTTTTCTGTATTCTGCTCCGGATACCGTTTTTTTTTCAACACTCTTGTAATTTCCACATTCTTGAAAAAATCTCCACATTGATGCATCTGGGAGCAAAAAAGTCACAGACCATTGTGTTAAGGGCACAATTTGCTACAACCTTTGTAGTAAAAGTTTTTCTGTATTCTGCTCCGGATACCGTTTTTTTTCAACACTCTTGTAATTTCCACATTCTTGAAAAAATCTCCACAATGGTGCATCTGGGAGCAAAAAAGTCACAGACCATTGTGTTAAGGGAACAATTTGCTACAACTTTTGTAGTAAAAGTTTTTCTGTATTCTGTTCCGGATACCGTTTTTTTTCAACACTCTTGTAATTTCCACATTCTTGAAAAAATCTCCACAATGGTGCATCTGGGAGCAAAAAAGTCACAGACCATTGTGTTAAGGGAACAATTTGCTACAACTTTTGTAGTAAAAGTTTTTCTGTATTCTGCTCCGGATACCGTTTTTTTTTCAACACTCTTGTAATTTCCACATTCTTGAAAAAATCTCCACATTGATGCATCTGGGAGCAAAAAAGTCACAGACCATTGTGTTAAGGGCACAATTTGCTACAACCTTTGTAGTAAAAGTTTTTCTGTATTCTGCTCCGGATACCGTTTTTTTTCAACACTCTTGTAATTTCCACGTTCTTGAAAAAATCTCCACATTGATGCATCTGGGAGCAAAAAAGTCACAGACCATTGTGTTAAGGGAACAATTTGCTACAACTTTTGTAGTAAAAGTTTTTCTGTATTCTGCTCCGGATACCGTTTTTTTTCAACACTCTTGTAATTTGCACATTTTTCAAAAAATCTCCATATTGATGCACCTGGGAGCAAAAAAGTCACAGACCATTGTGTTAAGGGCACAATTTGCTACAACTTTTGTAGTAAAAGTTTTTCTGTATTCTGCTCCGGATACCGTTTTTTTTCAACACTCTTGTAATTTGCACATTTTTCAAAAATTCTCCACATTGATGCATCTGGGAGCAAAAATGTTGGAGACCATTGTGTTAAGGGCACAATTTACTACAACTTTTGTAGTAAAAGTTTTTCTGTATTCTGCTCCGGATACCGTTTTTTTTTCAACACTCTTGTAATTTCCACATTCTTGAAAAAATCTCCATATTGATGCACCTGGGAGCAAAAAAGTCACAGACCATTGTGTTAAGGGCACAATTTGCTACAACTTTTGTAGTAAACGTTTTTCTGTATTCTGCTCCGGATACCGTTTTTTTTCAACACTCTTGTAATTTGCACATTTTTCAAAAATTCTCCACATTGATGCATCTGGGAGCAAAAATGTTGGAGACCATTGTGTTAAGGGCACAATTTGCTACAACTTTTGTGGTAAAAGTTTTTCTGTATTCTGCTCCGGATACCGTTTTTTTTCAACACTCTTGTAATTTCCACGTTCTTGAAAAAATCTCCACATTGATGCATCTGGGAGCAAAAAAGTCACAGACCATTGTGTTAAGGGAACAATTTGCTACAACTTTTGTAGTAAAAGTTTTTCTGTATTCTGCTCCGGATACCGTTTTTTTTTCAACACTCTTGTAATTTGCACATTCTTGAAAAAATCTCCACAATGGTGCATCTGGGAGCAAAAAAGTCACAGACCATTGTGTTAAGGGAACAATTTGCTACAACTTTTGTAGTAAAAGTTTTTCTGTATTCTGCTCCGGATACCGTTTTTTTTTCAACACTCTTGTAATTTCCACATTCTTGAAAAAATCTCCACAATGGTGCATCTGGGAGCAAAAAAGTCACAGACCATTGTGTTAAGGGAACAATTTGCTACAACTTTTGTAGTAAAAGTTTTTCTGTATTCTGTTCCGGATACCGTTTTTTTTCAACACTCTTGTAATTTCCACATTCTTGAAAAAATCTCCACAATGGTGCATCTGGGAGCAAAAAAGTTACAGACCATTGTGTTAAGGGCACAATTTGCTACAACCTTTGTAGTAAAAGTTTTTCTGTATTCTGCTCCGGATACCGTTTTTTTTCAACACTCTTGTAATTTCCACATTCTTGAAAAAATCTCCACAATGGTGCATCTGGGAGCAAAAAAGTCACAGACCATTGTGTTAAGGGCACAATTTGCTACAACTTTTGTGGTAAAAGTTTTTCTGTATTCTGCTCCGGATACCGTTTTTTTTCAACACTCTTGTAATTTCCACGTTCTTGAAAAAATCTCCACATTGATGCATCTGGGAGCAAAAAAGTCACAGACCATTGTGTTAAGGGAACAATTTGCTACAACTTTTGTAGTAAAAGTTTTTCTGTATTCTGCTCCGGATACCGTTTTTTTTCAACACTCTTGTAATTTGCACATTTTTCAAAAATTCTCCACATTGATGCATCTGGGAGCAAAAATGTTGGAGACCATTGTGTTAAGGGCACAATTTACTACAACTTTTGTAGTAAAAGTTTTTCTGTATTCTGCTCCGGATACCGTTTTTTTTCAACACTCTTGTAATTTCCACGTTCTTGAAAAAATCTCCACATTGATGCATCTGGGAGCAAAAAAGTCACAGACCATTGTGTTAAGGGAACAATTTGCTACAACTTTTGTAGTAAAAGTTTTTCTGTATTCTGCTCCGGATACCGTTTTTTTTCAACACTCTTGTAATTTGCACATTTTTCAAAAATTTTCCACATTGATGCATCTGGGAGCAAAAATGTTGGAGACCATTGTGTTAAGGGCACAATTTACTACAACTTTTGTAGTAAAAGTTTTTCTGTATTCTGCTCCGGATACCGTTTTTTTTTCAACACTCTTGTAATTTCCACATTCTTGAAAAAATCTCCACAATGGTGCATCTGGGAGCAAAAAAGTTACAGACCATTGTGTTAAGGGCACAATTTACTACAACTTTTGTAGTAAAAGTTTTTCTGTATTCTGCTCCGAATACCGTTTTTTTTCAACACTCTTGTAATTTCCACATTCTTGAAAAAATCTCCATATTGATGCACCTGGGAGCAAAAAAGTCACAGACCATTGTGTTAAGGGCACAATTTGCTACAACTTTTGTAGTAAAAGTTTTTCTGTATTCTGCTCCGGATACCGTTTTTTTTCAACACTCCTGTAATTTGCACATTTTTCAAAAATTCTCCACATTGATGCATCTGGGAGCAAAAATGTTGGAGACCATTGTGTTAAGGGCACAATTTACTACAACTTTTGTAGTAAAAGTTTTTCTGTATTCTGCTCCGGATACCGTTTTTTTTCAACACTCTTGTAATTTCCACATTCTTGAAAAAATCTCCACAATGGTGCATCTGGGAGCAAAAAAGTCACAGACCATTGTGTTAAGGGAACAATTTGCTACAACTTTTGTAGTAAAAGTTTTTCTGTATTCTGTTCCGGATACCGTTTTTTTTCAACACTCTTGTAATTTCCACATTCTTGAAAAAATCTCCACAATGGTGCATCTGGGAGCAAAAAAGTCACAGACCATTGTGTTAAGGGAACAATTTGCTACAACTTTTGTAGTAAAAGTTTTTCTGTATTCTGCTCCGGATACCGTTTTTTTTTCAACACTCTTGTAATTTCCACATTCTTGAAAAAATCTCCACATTGATGCATCTGGGAGCAAAAAAGTCACAGACCATTGTGTTAAGGGCACAATTTGCTACAACCTTTGTAGTAAAAGTTTTTCTGTATTCTGCTCCGGATACCGTTTTTTTTCAACACTCTTGTAATTTCCACATTCTTGAAAAAATCTCCACAATGGTGCATCTGGGAGCAAAAAAGTCACAGACCATTGTGTTAAGGGAACAATTTGCTACAACTTTTGTAGTAAAAGTTTTTCTGTATTCTGTTCCGGATACCGTTTTTTTTCAACACTCTTGTAATTTCCACATTCTTGAAAAAATCTCCACAATGGTGCATCTGGGAGCAAAAAAGTCACAGACCATTGTGTTAAGGGAACAATTTGCTACAACTTTTGTAGTAAAAGTTTTTCTGTATTCTGTTCCGGATACCGTTTTTTTTCAACACTCTTGTAATTTCCACATTCTTGAAAAAATCTCCACAATGGTGCATCTGGGAGCAAAAAAGTTACAGACCATTGTGTTAAGGGCACAATTTGCTACAACCTTTGTAGTAAAAGTTTTTCTGTATTCTGCTCCGGATACCGTTTTTTTTCAACACTCTTGTAATTTCCACATTCTTGAAAAAATCTCCACAATGGTGCATCTGGGAGCAAAAAAGTCACAGACCATTGTGTTAAGGGCACAATTTGCTACAACTTTTGTGGTAAAAGTTTTTCTGTATTCTGCTCCGGATACCGTTTTTTTTCAACACTCTTGTAATTTCCACGTTCTTGAAAAAATCTCCACATTGATGCATCTGGGAGCAAAAAAGTCACAGACCATTGTGTTAAGGGAACAATTTGCTACAACTTTTGTAGTAAAAGTTTTTCTGTATTCTGCTCCGGATACCGTTTTTTTTCAACACTCTTGTAATTTGCACATTTTTCAAAAATTCTCCACATTGATGCATCTGGGAGCAAAAATGTTGGAGACCATTGTGTTAAGGGCACAATTTACTACAACTTTTGTAGTAAAAGTTTTTCTGTATTCTGCTCCGGATACCGTTTTTTTTCAACACTCTTGTAATTTCCACGTTCTTGAAAAAATCTCCACATTGATGCATCTGGGAGCAAAAAAGTCACAGACCATTGTGTTAAGGGAACAATTTGCTACAACTTTTGTAGTAAAAGTTTTTCTGTATTCTGCTCCGGATACCGTTTTTTTTCAACACTCTTGTAATTTGCACATTTTTCAAAAATTTTCCACATTGATGCATCTGGGAGCAAAAATGTTGGAGACCATTGTGTTAAGGGCACAATTTACTACAACTTTTGTAGTAAAAGTTTTTCTGTATTCTGCTCCGGATACCGTTTTTTTTTCAACACTCTTGTAATTTCCACATTCTTGAAAAAATCTCCACAATGGTGCATCTGGGAGCAAAAAAGTTACAGACCATTGTGTTAAGGGCACAATTTACTACAACTTTTGTAGTAAAAGTTTTTCTGTATTCTGCTCCGAATACCGTTTTTTTTCAACACTCTTGTAATTTCCACATTCTTGAAAAAATCTCCATATTGATGCACCTGGGAGCAAAAAAGTCACAGACCATTGTGTTAAGGGCACAATTTGCTACAACTTTTGTAGTAAAAGTTTTTCTGTATTCTGCTCCGGATACCGTTTTTTTTCAACACTCTTGTAATTTGCACATTTTTCAAAAATTCTCCACATTGATGCATCTGGGAGCAAAAATGTTGGAGACCATTGTGTTAAGGGCACAATTTACTACAACTTTTGTAGTAAAAGTTTTTCTGTATTCTGCTCCGGATACCGTTTTTTTTCAACACTCTTGTAATTTCCACATTCTTGAAAAAATCTCCACAATGGTGCATCTGGGAGCAAAAAAGTCACAGACCATTGTGTTAAGGGAACAATTTGCTACAACTTTTGTAGTAAAAGTTTTTCTGTATTCTGTTCCGGATACCGTTTTTTTTCAACACTCTTGTAATTTCCACATTCTTGAAAAAATCTCCACAATGGTGCATCTGGGAGCAAAAAAGTCACAGACCATTGTGTTAAGGGAACAATTTGCTACAACTTTTGTAGTAAAAGTTTTTCTGTATTCTGCTCCGGATACCGTTTTTTTTTCAACACTCTTGTAATTTCCACATTCTTGAAAAAATCTCCACATTGATGCATCTGGGAGCAAAAAAGTCACAGACCATTGTGTTAAGGGCACAATTTGCTACAACCTTTGTAGTAAAAGTTTTTCTGTATTCTGCTCCGGATACCGTTTTTTTTCAACACTCTTGTAATTTCCACATTCTTGAAAAAATCTCCACAATGGTGCATCTGGGAGCAAAAAAGTCACAGACCATTGTGTTAAGGGAACAATTTGCTACAACTTTTGTAGTAAAAGTTTTTCTGTATTCTGTTCCGGATACCGTTTTTTTTCAACACTCTTGTAATTTCCACATTCTTGAAAAAATCTCCACAATGGTGCATCTGGGAGCAAAAAAGTCACAGACCATTGTGTTAAGGGAACAATTTGCTACAACTTTTGTAGTAAAAGTTTTTCTGTATTCTGCTCCGGATACCGTTTTTTTTTCAACACTCTTGTAATTTCCACATTCTTGAAAAAATCTCCACATTGATGCATCTGGGAGCAAAAAAGTCACAGACCATTGTGTTAAGGGCACAATTTGCTACAACCTTTGTAGTAAAAGTTTTTCTGTATTCTGCTCCGGATACCGTTTTTTTTCAACACTCTTGTAATTTCCACGTTCTTGAAAAAATCTCCACATTGATGCATCTGGGAGCAAAAAAGTCACAGACCATTGTGTTAAGGGAACAATTTGCTACAACTTTTGTAGTAAAAGTTTTTCTGTATTCTGCTCCGGATACCGTTTTTTTTCAACACTCTTGTAATTTGCACATTTTTCAAAAATTCTCCACATTGATGCATCTGGGAGCAAAAATGTTGGAGACCATTGTGTTAAGGGCACAATTTACTACAACTTTTGTAGTAAAAGTTTTTCTGTATTCTGCTCCGGATACCGTTTTTTTTTCAACACTCTTGTAATTTCCACATTCTTGAAAAAATCTCCACAATGGTGCATCTGGGAGCAAAAAAGTTACAGACCATTGTGTTAAGGGCACAATTTACTACAACTTTTGTAGTAAAAGTTTTTCTGTATTCTGCTCCGAATACCGTTTTTTTTCAACACTCTTGTAATTTCCACATTCTTGAAAAAATCTCCATATTGATGCACCTGGGAGCAAAAAAGTCACAGACCATTGTGTTAAGGGCACAATTTGCTACAACTTTTGTAGTAAAAGTTTTTCTGTATTCTGCTCCGGATACCGTTTTTTTTCAACACTCTTGTAATTTGCACATTTTTCAAAAATTCTCCACATTGATGCATCTGGGAGCAAAAATGTTGGAGACCATTGTGTTAAGGGCACAATTTACTACAACTTTTGTAGTAAAAGTTTTTCTGTATTCTGCTCCGGATACCGTTTTTTTTCAACACTCTTGTAATTTCCACATTCTTGAAAAAATCTCCACAATGGTGCATCTGGGAGCAAAAAAGTCACAGACCATTGTGTTAAGGGAACAATTTGCTACAACTTTTGTAGTAAAAGTTTTTCTGTATTCTGTTCCGGATACCGTTTTTTTTCAACACTCTTGTAATTTCCACATTCTTGAAAAAATCTCCACAATGGTGCATCTGGGAGCAAAAAAGTCACAGACCATTGTGTTAAGGGAACAATTTGCTACAACTTTTGTAGTAAAAGTTTTTCTGTATTCTGCTCCGGATACCGTTTTTTTTTCAACACTCTTGTAATTTCCACATTCTTGAAAAAATCTCCACATTGATGCATCTGGGAGCAAAAAAGTCACAGACCATTGTGTTAAGGGCACAATTTGCTACAACCTTTGTAGTAAAAGTTTTTCTGTATTCTGCTCCGGATACCGTTTTTTTTCAACACTCTTGTAATTTCCACATTCTTGAAAAAATCTCCACAATGGTGCATCTGGGAGCAAAAAAGTCACAGACCATTGTGTTAAGGGAACAATTTGCTACAACTTTTGTAGTAAAAGTTTTTCTGTATTCTGTTCCGGATACCGTTTTTTTTCAACACTCTTGTAATTTCCACATTCTTGAAAAAATCTCCACAATGGTGCATCTGGGAGCAAAAAAGTCACAGACCATTGTGTTAAGGGAACAATTTGCTACAACTTTTGTAGTAAAAGTTTTTCTGTATTCTGCTCCGGATACCGTTTTTTTTTTCAACACTCTTGTAATTTCCACATTCTTGAAAAAATCTCCACATTGATGCATCTGGGAGCAAAAAAGTCACAGACCATTGTGTTAAGGGCACAATTTACTACAACTTTTGTAGTAAAAGTTTTTCTGTATTCTGCTCCGGATACCGTTTTTTTTCAACACTCTTGTAATTTCCAGATTCTTGAAAAAATCTCCACAATGGTGCATCTGGGAGCAAAAAAGTCACAGACCATTGTGTTAAGGGAACAATTTGCTACAACTTTTGTAGTAAAAGTTTTTCTGTATTCTGTTCCGGATACCGTTTTTTTTCAACACTCTTGTAATTTCCACATTCTTGAAAAAATCTCCACAATGGTGCATCTGGGAGCAAAAAAGTCACAGACCATTGTGTTAAGGGAACAATTTGCTACAACTTTTGTAGTAAAAGTTTTTCTGTATTCTGCTCCGGATACCGTTTTTTTTTCAACACTCTTGTAATTTCCACATTCTTGAAAAAATCTCCACATTGATGCATCTGGGAGCAAAAAAGTCACAGACCATTGTGTTAAGGGCACAATTTGCTACAACCTTTGTAGTAAAAGTTTTTCTGTATTCTGCTCCGGATACCGTTTTTTTTCAACACTCTTGTAATTTCCACATTCTTGAAAAAATCACCACAATGGTGCATCTGGGAGCAAAAAAGTCACAGACCATTGTGTTAAGGGAACAATTTGCTACAACTTTTGTAGTAAAAGTTTTTCTGTATTCTGTTCCGGATACCGTTTTTTTTCAACACTCTTGTAATTTCCACATTCTTGAAAAAATCTCCACAATGGTGCATCTGGGAGCAAAAAAGTCACAGACCATTGTGTTAAGGGAACAATTTGCTACAACTTTTGTAGTAAAAGTTTTTCTGTATTCTGCTCCGGATACCGTTTTTTTTTCAACACTCTTGTAATTTCCACATTCTTGAAAAAATCTCCACATTGATGCATCTGGGAGCAAAAAAGTCACAGACCATTGTGTTAAGGGCACAATTTGCTACAACCTTTGTAGTAAAAGTTTTTCTGTATTCTGCTCCGGATACCGTTTTTTTTCAACACTCTTGTAATTTCCACATTCTTGAAAAAATCTCCACAATGGTGCATCTGGGAGCAAAAAAGTCACAGACCATTGTGTTAAGGGAACAATTTGCTACAACTTTTGTAGTAAAAGTTTTTCTGTATTCTGCTCCGGATACCGTTTTTTTTTCAACACTCTTGTAATTTCCACATTCTTGAAAAAATCTCCACATTGATGCATCTGGGAGCAAAAAAGTCACAGACCATTGTGTTAAGGGCACAATTTGCTACAACCTTTGTAGTAAAAGTTTTTCTGTATTCTGCTCCGGATACCGTTTTTTTTCAACACTCTTGTAATTTCCACATTCTTGAAAAAATCTCCACAATGGTGCATCTGGGAGCAAAAAAGTCACAGACCATTGTGTTAAGGGAACAATTTGCTACAACTTTTGTAGTAAAAGTTTTTCTGTATTCTGCTCCGGATACCGTTTTTTTTCAACACTCTTGTAATTTGCACATTTTTCAAAAATTCTCCACATTGATGCATCTGGGAGCAAAAATGTTGGAGACCATTGTGTTAAGGGCACAATTTACTACAACTGTTGTAGTAAAAGTTTTTCTGTATTCTGCTCCGGATACCGTTTTTTTTTCAACACTCTTGTAATTTCCACATTCTTGAAAAAATCTCCATATTGATGCACCTGGGAGCAAAAAAGTCACAGACCATTGTGTTAAGGGCACAATTTGCTACAACTTTTGTAGTAAACGTTTTTCTGTATTCTGCTCCGGATACCGTTTTTTTTCAACACTCTTGTAATTTGCACATTTTTCAAAAATTCTCCACATTGATGCATCTGGGAGCAAAAATGTTGGAGACCATTGTGTTAAGGGCACAATTTGCTACAACTTTTGTGGTAAAAAACACTCTTGTAATTTCCACGTTCTTGAAAAAATCTCCACATTGATGCATCTGGGAGCAAAAAAGTCACAGACCATTGTGTTAAGGGAACAATTTGCTACAACTTTTGTAGTAAAAGTTTTTCTGTATTCTGCTCCGGATACCGTTTTTTTTTCAACACTCTTGTAATTTCCACATTCTTGAAAAAATCTCCACATTGATGCATCTGGGAGCAAAAAAGTCACAGACCATTGTGTTAAGGGCACAATTTGCTACAACCTTTGTAGTAAAAGTTTTTCTGTATTCTGCTCCGGATACCGTTTTTTTTCAACACTCTTGTAATTTCCACATTCTTGAAAAAATCTCCACAATGGTGCATCTGGGAGCAAAAAAGTCACAGACCATTGTGTTAAGGGAACAATTTGCTACAACTTTTGTAGTAAAAGTTTTTCTGTATTCTGTTCCGGATACCGTTTTTTTTCAACACTCTTGTAATTTCCACATTCTTGAAAAAATCTCCACAATGGTGCATCTGGGAGCAAAAAAGTCACAGACCATTGTGTTAAGGGAACAATTTGCTACAACTTTTGTAGTAAAAGTTTTTCTGTATTCTGCTCCGGATACCGTTTTTTTTTCAACACTCTTGTAATTTCCACATTCTTGAAAAAATCTCCACATTGATGCATCTGGGAGCAAAAAAGTCACAGACCATTGTGTTAAGGGCACAATTTGCTACAACCTTTGTAGTAAAAGTTTTTCTGTATTCTGCTCCGGATACCGTTTTTTTTCAACACTCTTGTAATTTCCACATTCTTGAAAAAATCTCCACAATGGTGCATCTGGGAGCAAAAAAGTCACAGACCATTGTGTTAAGGGAACAATTTGCTACAACTTTTGTAGTAAAAGTTTTTCTGTATTCTGCTCCGGATACCGTTTTTTTTCAACACTCTTGTAATTTGCACATTTTTCAAAAATTCTCCACATTGATGCATCTGGGAGCAAAAATGTTGGAGACCATTGTGTTAAGGGCACAATTTACTACAACTGTTGTAGTAAAAGTTTTTCTGTATTCTGCTCCGGATACCGTTTTTTTTTCAACACTCTTGTAATTTCCACATTCTTGAAAAAATCTCCATATTGATGCACCTGGGAGCAAAAAAGTCACAGACCATTGTGTTAAGGGCACAATTTGCTACAACTTTTGTAGTAAACGTTTTTCTGTATTCTGCTCCGGATACCGTTTTTTTTCAACACTCTTGTAATTTGCACATTTTTCAAAAATTCTCCACATTGATGCATCTGGGAGCAAAAATGTTGGAGACCATTGTGTTAAGGGCACAATTTGCTACAACTTTTGTGGTAAAAGTTTTTCTGTATTGTGCTCCGGATACCGTTTTTTTTCAACACTCTTGTAATTTCCACGTTCTTGAAAAAATCTCCACATTGATGCATCTGGGAGCAAAAAAGTCACAGACCATTGTGTTAAGGGAACAATTTGCTACAACTTTTGTAGTAAAAGTTTTTCTGTATTCTGCTCCGGATACCGTTTTTTTTTCAACACTCTTGTAATTTGCACATTCTTGAAAAAATCTCCACAATGGTGCATCTGGGAGCAAAAAAGTCACAGACCATTGTGTTAAGGGAACAATTTGCTACAACTTTTGTAGTAAAAGTTTTTCTGTATTCTGCTCCGGATACCGTTTTTTTTTCAACACTCTTGTAATTTCCACATTCTTGAAAAAATCTCCACAATGGTGCATCTGGGAGCAAAAAAGTCACAGGCCATTGTGTTAAGGGAACAATTTGCTACAACTTTTGTAGTAAAAGTTTTTCTGTATTCTGTTCCGGATACCGTTTTTTTTCAACACTCTTGTAATTTCCACATTCTTGAAAAAATCTCCACAATGGTGCATCTGGGAGCAAAAAAGTTACAGACCATTGTGTTAAGGGCACAATTTGCTACAACCTTTGTAGTAAAAGTTTTTCTGTATTCTGCTCCGGATACCGTTTTTTTTCAACACTCTTGTAATTTCCACATTCTTGAAAAAATCTCCACAATGGTGCATCTGGGAGCAAAAAAGTCACAGACCATTGTGTTAAGGGCACAATTTGCTACAACTTTTGTGGTAAAAGTTTTTCTGTATTCTGCTCCGGATACCGTTTTTTTTCAACACTCTTGTAATTTCCACGTTCTTGAAAAAATCTCCACATTGATGCATCTGGGAGCAAAAAAGTCACAGACCATTGTGTTAAGGGAACAATTTGCTACAACTTTTGTAGTAAAAGTTTTTCTGTATTCTGGTCCGGATACCGTTTTTTTTTCAACACTCTTGTAATTTGCACATTCTTGAAAAAATCTCCACAATGGTGCATCTGGGAGCAAAAAAGTCACAGACCATTGTGTTAAGGGAACAATTTGCTACAACTTTTGTAGTAAAAGTTTTTCTGTATTCTGCTCCGGATACCGTTTTTTTTTCAACACTCTTGTAATTTCCACATTCTTGAAAAAATCTCCACATTGATGCATCTGGGAGCAAAAAAGTCACAGACCATTGTGTTAAGGGCACAATTTGCTACAACCTTTGTAGTAAAAGTTTTTCTGTATTCTGCTCCGGATACCGTTTTTTTTCAACACTCTTGTAATTTCCACATTCTTGAAAAAATCTCCACAATGGTGCATCTGGGAGCAAAAAAGTTACAGACCATTGTGTTAAGGGCACAATTTGCTACAACTTTTGTAGTAAAAGTTTTTCTGTATTCTGCTCCGGATACCGTTTTTTTTCAACACTCTTGTAATTTGCACATTTTTCAAAAATTCTCCACATTGATGCATCTGGGAGCAAAAATGTTGGAGACCATTGTGTTAAGGGCACAATTTACTACAACTTTTGTAGTAAAAGTTTTTCTGTATTCTGCTCCGGGTACCGTTTTTTTTTCAACACTCTTGTAATTTGCACATTCTTGAAAAAATCTCCACAATGGTGCATCTGGGAGCAAAAAAGTCACAGACCATTGTGTTAAGGGAACAATTTGCTACAACTTTTGTAGTAAAAGTTTTTCTGTATTCTGCTCCGGATACCGTTTTTTTTTCAACACTCTTGTAATTTCCACATTCTTGAAAAAATCTCCACATTGATGCATCTGGGAGCAAAAAAGTCACAGACCATTGTGTTAAGGGAACAATTTGCTACAACTTTTGTAGTAAAAGTTTTTCTGTATTCTGCTCCGGGTACCGTTTTTTTTTCAACACTCTTGTAATTTGCACATTCTTGAAAAAATCTCCACAATGGTGCATCTGGGAGCAAAAAAGTCACAGACCATTGTGTTAAGGGAACAATTTGCTACAACTTTTGTAGTAAAAGTTTTTCTGTATTCTGCTCCGGATACCGTTTTTTTTTCAACACTCTTGTAATTTCCACATTCTTGAAAAAATCTCCACATTGATGCATCTGGGAGCAAAAAAGTCACAGACCATTGTGTTAAGGGCACAATTTGCTACAACCTTTGTAGTAAAAGTTTTTCTGTATTCTGCTCCGGATACCGTTTTTTTTCAACACTCTTGTAATTTCCACATTCTTGAAAAAATCTCCACAATGGTGCATCTGGGAGCAAAAAAGTCACAGACCATTGTGTTAAGGGAACAATTTGCTACAACTTTTGTAGTAAAAGTTTTTCTGTATTCTGCTCCGGATACCGTTTTTTTTTCAACACTCTTGTAATTTCCACATTCTTGAAAAAATCTCCACAATGGTGCATCTGGGAGCAAAAAAGTCACAGACCATTGTGTTAAGGGCACAATTTGCTACAACTTTTGTAGTAAAAGTTTTTCTGTATTCTGCTCCGGATACCGTTTTTTTTCAACACTCTTGTAATTTGCACATTTTTCAAAAATTCTCCACATTGATGCATCTGGGAGCAAAAATGTTGGAGACCATTGTGTTAAGGGCACAATTTACTACAACTTTTGTAGTAAAAGTTTTTCTGTATTCTGCTCCGGATACCGTTTTTTTTTCAACACTCTTGTAATTTCCACATTCTTGAAAAAATCTCCACAATGGTGCATCTGGGAGCAAAAAAGTTACAGACCATTGTGTTAAGGGCACAATTTGCTACAACTTTTGTAGTAAAAGTTTTTCTGTATTCTGCTCCGGATACCGTTTTTTTTCAACACTCTTGTAATTTGCACATTTTTCAAAAATTCTCCACATTGATGCATCTGGGAGCAAAAATGTTGGAGACCATTGTGTTAAGGGAACAATTTGCTACAACTTTTGTAGTAAAAGTTTTTCTGTATTCTGCTCCGGATACCGTTTTTTTTTCAACACTCTTGTAATTTCCACATTCTTGAAAAAATCTCCACATTGATGCATCTGGGAGCAAAAAAGTCACAGACCATTGTGTTAAGGGCACAATTTGCTACAACCTTTGTAGTAAAAGTTTTTCTGTATTCTGCTCCGGATACCGTTTTTTTTCAACACTCTTGTAATTTCCACATTCTTGAAAAAATCTCCACAATGGTGCATCTGGGAGCAAAAAAGTCACAGACCATTGTGTTAAGGGAACAATTTGCTACAACTTTTGTAGTAAAAGTTTTTCTGTATTCTGCTCCGGATACCGTTTTTTTTTCAACACTCTTGTAATTTCCACATTCTTGAAAAAATCTCCACAATGGTGCATCTGGGAGCAAAAAAGTCACAGACCATTGTGTTAAGGGAACAATTTGCTACAACTTTTGTAGTAAAAGTTTTTCTGTATTCTGTTCCGGATACCGTTTTTTTTCAACACTCTTGTAATTTCCACATTCTTGAAAAAATCTCCACAATGGTGCATCTGGGAGCAAAAAAGTTACAGACCATTGTGTTAAGGGCACAATTTGCTACAACTTTTGTAGTAAAAGTTTTTCTGTATTCTGCTACGGATACCGTTTTTTTTCAACACTCTTGTAATTTGCACATTTTTCAAAAATTCTCCACATTGATGCATCTGGGAGCAAAAATGTTGGAGACCATTGTGTTAAGGGCACAATTTACTACAACTTTTGTAGTAAAAGTTTTTCTGTATTCTGCTCCGGATACCGTTTTTTTTTCAACACTCTTGTAATTTCCACATTCTTGAAAAAATCTCCACAATGGTGCATCTGGGAGCAAAAAAGTTACAGACCATTGTGTTAAGGGCACAATTTGCTACAACTTTTGTGGTAAAAGTTTTTCTGTATTCTGCTCCGGATACCGTTTTTTTTCAACACTCTTGTAATTTCCACGTTCTTGAAAAAATCTCCACATTGATGCATCTGGGAGCAAAAAAGTCACAGACCATTGTGTTAAGGGAACAATTTGCTACAACTTTTGTAGTAAAAGTTTTTCTGTATTCTGCTCCGGATACCGTTTTTTTTTCAACACTCTTGTAATTTGCACATTCTTGAAAAAATCTCCACAATGGTGCATCTGGGAGCAAAAAAGTCACAGACCATTGTGTTAAGGGCACAATTTGCTACAACCTTTGTAGTAAAAGTTTTTCTGTATTCTGCTCCGGATACCGTTTTTTTTCAACACTCTTGTAATTTCCACATTCTTGAAAAAATCTCCACAATGGTGCATCTGGGAGCAAAAATGTTGGAGACCATTGTGTTAAGGGCACAATTTACTACAACTTTTGTAGTAAAAGTTTTTCTGTATTCTGCTCCGGATACCGTTTTTTTTTCAACACTCTTGTAATTTCCACATTCTTGAAAAAATCTCCACAATGGTGCATCTGGGAGCAAAAATGTTACAGACCATTGTGTTAAGGGCACAATTTACTACAACTTTTGTAGTAAAAGTTTTTCTGTATTCTGCTCCGGATACCGTTTTTTTTCAACACTCTTGTAATTTGCACATTTTTCAAAAATTCTCCACATTGATGCATCTGGGAGCAAAAATGTTGGAGACCATTGTGTTAAGGGCACAATTTGCTACAACTTTTGTGGTAAAAGTTTTTCTGTATTCTGCTCCGGATACCGTTTTTTTTTCAACACTCTTGTAATTTCCACATTCTTGAAAAAATCTCCACATTGATGCATCTGGGAGCAAAAAAGTCACAGACCATTGTGTTAAGGGCACAATTTGCTACAACCTTTGTAGTAAAAGTTTTTCTGTATTCTGCTCCGGATACCGTTTTTTTTCAACACTCTTGTAATTTGCACATTTTTCAAAAATTCTCCACATTGATGCATCTGGGAGCAAAAATGTTGGAGACCATTGTGTTAAGGGCACAATTTGCTACAACTTTTGTGGTAAAAGTTTTTCTGTATTCTGCTCCGGATACCGTTTTTTTTTCAACTCTCTTGTAATTTCCACATTCTTGAAAAAATCTCCATATTGATGCACCTGGGAGCAAAAAAGTCACAGACCATTGTGTTAAGGGCACAATTTGCTACAACTTTTGTAGTAAAAGTTTTTCTGTATTCTGCTCCGGATACCGTTTTTTTTCAACACTCTTGTAATTTGCACATTTTTCAAAAATTCTCCACATTGATGCATCTGGGAGCAAAAATGTTGGAGACCATTGTGTTAAGGGCACAATTTGCTACAACTTTTGTGGTAAAAGTTTTTCTGTATTCTGCTCCGGATACCGTTTTTTTTTCAACACTCTTGTAATTTGCACATTCTTGAAAAAATCTCCACAATGGTGCATCTGGGAGCAAAAAAGTCACAGACCATTGTGTTAAGGGCACAATTTGCTACAACCTTTGTAGTAAAAGTTTTTCTGTATTCTGCTCCGGATACCGTTTTTTTTCAACACTCTTGTAATTTCCACATTCTTGAAAAAATCTCCACAATGGTGCATCTGGGAGCAAAAATGTTGGAGACCATTGTGTTAAGGGCACAATTTACTACAACTTTTGTAGTAAAAGTTTTTCTGTATTCTGCTCCGGATACCGTTTTTTTTTCAACACTCTTGTAATTTCCACATTCTTGAAAAAATCTCCACAATGGTGCATCTGGGAGCAAAAATGTTACAGACCATTGTGTTAAGGGCACAATTTACTACAACTTTTGTAGTAAAAGTTTTTCTGTATTCTGCTCCGGATACCGTTTTTTTTCAACACTCTTGTAATTTGCACATTTTTCAAAAATTCTCCACATTGATGCATCTGGGAGCAAAAATGTTGGAGACCATTGTGTTAAGGGCACAATTTGCTACAACTTTTGTGGTAAAAGTTTTTCTGTATTCTGCTCCGGATACCGTTTTTTTTTCAACACTCTTGTAATTTCCACATTCTTGAAAAAATCTCCACATTGATGCATCTGGGAGCAAAAAAGTCACAGACCATTGTGTTAAGGGCACAATTTGCTACAACCTTTGTAGTAAAAGTTTTTCTGTATTCTGCTCCGGATACCGTTTTTTTTCAACACTCTTGTAATTTGCACATTTTTCAAAAATTCTCCACATTGATGCATCTGGGAGCAAAAATGTTGGAGACCATTGTGTTAAGGGCACAATTTGCTACAACTTTTGTGGTAAAAGTTTTTCTGTATTCTGCTCCGGATACCGTTTTTTTTTCAACTCTCTTGTAATTTCCACATTCTTGAAAAAATCTCCATATTGATGCACCTGGGAGCAAAAAAGTCACAGACCATTGTGTTAAGGGCACAATTTGCTACAACTTTTGTAGTAAAAGTTTTTCTGTATTCTGCTCCGGATACCGTTTTTTTTCAACACTCTTGTAATTTGCACATTTTTCAAAAATTCTCCACATTGATGCATCTGGGAGCAAAAATGTTGGAGACCATTGTGTTAAGGGCACAATTTGCTACAACTTTTGTGGTAAAAGTTTTTCTGTATTCTGCTCCGGATACCGTTTTTTTTCAACACTCTTGTAATTTCCACATTCTTGAAAAAATCTCCACATTGATGCATCTGGGAGCAAAAAAGTCACAGACCATTGTGTTAAGGGCACAATTTGCTACAACCTTTGTAGTAAAAGTTTTTCTGTATTCTGCTCCGGATACCGTTTTTTTTCAACACTCTTGTAATATCCACATTCTTGAAAAAATCTCCACAATGGTGCATCTGGGAGCAAAAAAGTCACAGACCATTGTGTTAAGGGCACAATTTACTACAACTTTTGTAGTAAAAGTTTTTCTGTATTCTGCTCCGGATACCGTTTTTTTTCAACACTCTTGTAATTTGCACATTTTTCAAAAATTCTCCACATTGATGCATCTGGGAGCAAAAATGTTGGAGACCATTGTGTTTTGGGCACAATTTGCTACAACTTTTGTGGTAAAAGTTTTTCTGTATTCTGCTCCGGATACCGTTTTTTTTTCAACACTCTTGTAATTTCCACATTCTTGAAAAAATCTCCACATTGATGCATCTGGGAGCAAAAAAGTCACAGACCATTGTGTTAAGGGCACAATTTGCTACAACTTTTGTAGTAAAAGTTTTTCTGTATTCTGCTCCGGATACCGTTTTTTTTCAACACTCTTGTAATTTGCACATTTTTCAAAAATTCTCCACATTGATGCATCTGGGAGCAAAAATGTTGGAGACCATTGTGTTAAGGGCACAATTTGCTACAACTTTTGTGGTAAAAGTTTTTCTGTATTCTGCTCCGGATACCGTTTTTTTTCAACACTCTTGTAATTTCCACATTCTTGAAAAAATCTCCACATTGATGCATCTGGGAGCAAAAAAGTCACAGACCATTGTGTTAAGGGCACAATTTGCGACAACCTTTGTAGTAAAAGTTTTTCTGTATTCTGCTCCGGATACCGTTTTTTTTCAACACTCTTGTAATTTCCACATTCTTGAAAAAATCTCCACAATGGTGCATCTGGGAACAAAAAAGTCACAGACCATTGTGTTAAGGGCACAATTTGCTACAACCTTTGTAGTAAAAGTTTTTCTGTATTCTGCTCCGGATACCGTTTTTTTTCAACACTCTTGTAATTTGCACATTTTTCAAAAATTCTCCACATTGATGCATCTGGGAGCAAAAATGTTGGAGACCATTGTGTTAAGGGCACAATTTGCTACAACTTTTGTGGTAAAAGTTTTTCTGTATTCTGCTCCGGATACCGTTTTTTTTTCAACTCTCTTGTAATTTCCACATTCTTGAAAAAATCTCCATATTGATGCACCTGGGAGCAAAAAAGTCACAGACCATTGTGTTAAGGGCACAATTTGCTACAACTTTTGTAGTAAAAGTTTTTCTGTATTCTGCTCCGGATACCGTTTTTTTTCAACACTCTTGTAATTTGCACATTTTTCAAAAATTCTCCACATTGATGCATCTGGGAGCAAAAATGTTGGAGACCATTGTGTTAAGGGCACAATTTGCTACAACTTTTGTGGTAAAAGTTTTTCTGTATTCTGCTCCGGATACCGTTTTTTTTCAACACTCTTGTAATTTCCACATTCTTGAAAAAATCTCCACATTGATGCATCTGGGAGCAAAAAAGTCACAGACCATTGTGTTAAGGGCACAATTTGCTACAACCTTTGTAGTAAAAGTTTTTCTGTATTCTGCTCCGGATACCGTTTTTTTTCAACACTCTTGTAATTTCCACATTCTTGAAAAAATCTCCACAATGGTGCATCTGGGAGCAAAAAAGTCACAGACCATTGTGTTAAGGGCACAATTTACTACAACTTTTGTAGTAAAAGTTTTTCTGTATTCTGCTCCGGATACCGTTTTTTTTCAACACTCTTGTAATTTGCACATTTTTCAAAAATTCTCCACATTGATGCATCTGGGAGCAAAAATGTTGGAGACCATTGTGTTAAGGGCACAATTTGCTACAACTTTTGTGGTAAAAGTTTTTCTGTATTCTGCTCCGGATACCGTTTTTTTTTCAACACTCTTGTAATTTCCACATTCTTGAAAAAATCTCCACATTGATGCATCTGGGAGCAAAAAAGTCACAGACCATTGTGTTAAGGGCACAATTTGCTACAACTTTTGTAGTAAAAGTTTTTCTGTATTCTGCTCCGGATACCGTTTTTTTTCAACACTCTTGTAATTTGCACATTTTTCAAAAATTCTCCACATTGATGCATCTGGGAGCAAAAATGTTGGAGACCATTGTGTTAAGGGCACAATTTGCTACAACTTTTGTGGTAAAAGTTTTTCTGTATTCTGCTCCGGATACCGTTTTTTTTCAACACTCTTGTAATTTCCACATTCTTGAAAAAATCTCCACATTGATGCATCTGGGAGCAAAAAAGTCACAGACCATTGTGTTAAGGGCACAATTTGCGACAACCTTTGTAGTAAAAGTTTTTCTGTATTCTGCTCCGGATACCGTTTTTTTTCAACACTCTTGTAATTTCCACATTCTTGAAAAAATCTCCACAATGGTGCATCTGGGAACAAAAAAGTCACAGACCATTGTGTTAAGGGCACAATTTGCTACAACCTTTGTAGTAAAAGTTTTTCTGTATTCTGCTCCGGATACCGTTTTTTTTCAACACTCTTGTAATTTCCACATTCTTGAAAAAATCTCCACAATGGTGCATCTGGGAGCAAAAAAGTCACAGACCATTGTGTTAAGGGAACAATTTGCTACAACTTTTGTAGTAAAAGTTTTTCTGTATTCTGCTCCGGATACCGTTTTTTTTTCAACACTCTTGTAATTTGCACATTCTTGAAAAAATCTCCACAATGGTGCATCTGGGAGCAAAAAAGTCACAGACCATTGTGTTAAGGGAACAATTTGCTACAACTTTTGTAGTAAAAGTTTTTCTGTATTCTGCTCCGGATACCGTTTTTTTTCAACACTCTTGTAATTTGCACATTTTTCAAAAATTCTCCACATTGATGCATCTGGGAGCAAAAATGTTGGAGACCATTGTGTTAAGGGCACAATTTGCTACAACTTTTGTGGTAAAAGTTTTTCTGTATTCTGCTACGGATACCGTTTTTTTTCAACACTCTTGTAATTTCCACATTCTTGAAAAAATCTCCACATTGATGCACCTGGGAGCAAAAAAGTCACAGACCATTGTGTTAAGGGCACAATTTGCTACAACTTTTGTAGTAAAAGTTTTTCTGTATTCTGCTCCGGATACCGTTTTTTTTCAACACTCTTGTAATTTGCACATTTTTCAAAAATTCTCCACATTGATGCATCTGGGAGCAAAAATGTTGGAGACCATTGTGTTAAGGGCACAATTTACTACAACTTTTGTAGTAAAAGTTTTTCTGTATTCTGCTCCGGATACCGTTTTTTTTCAACACTCTTGTAATTTCCACATTCTTGAAAAAATCTCCACAATGGTGCATCTGGGAGCAAAAAAGTCACAGACCATTGTGTTAAGGGAACAATTTGCTACAACTTTTGTAGTAAAAGTTTTTCTGTATTCTGTTCCGGATACCGTTTTTTTTCAACACTCTTGTAATTTCCACATTCTTGAAAAAATCTCCACAATGGTGCATCTGGGAGCAAAAAAGTCACAGACCATTGTGTTAAGGGAACAATTTGCTACAACTTTTGTAGTAAAAGTTTTTCTGTATTCTGCTCCGGATACCGTTTTTTTTTCAACACTCTTGTAATTTCCACATTCTTGAAAAAATCTCCACATTGATGCATCTGGGAGCAAAAAAGTCACAGACCATTGTGTTAAGGGCACAATTTGCTACAACCTTTGTAGTAAAAGTTTTTCTGTATTCTGCTCCGGATACCGTTTTCTTTCAACACTCTTGTAATTTGCACATTTTTCAAAAATTCTCCACATTGATGCATCTGGGAGCAAAAATGTTGGAGACCATTGTGTTAAGGGCACAATTTGCTACAACTTTTGTGGTAAAAGTTTTTCTGTATTCTGCTCCGGATACCGTTTTTTTTTCAACTCTCTTGTAATTTCCACATTCTTGAAAAAATCTCCATATTGATGCACCTGGGAGCAAAAAAGTCACAGACCATTGTGTTAAGGGCACAATTTGCTACAACTTTTGTAGTAAAAGTTTTTCTGTATTCTGCTCCGGATACCGTTTTTTTTCAACACTCTTGTAATTTGCACATTTTTCAAAAATTCTCCACATTGATGCATCTGGGAGCAAAAATGTTGGAGACCATTGTGTTAAGGGCACAATTTGCTACAACTTTTGTGGTAAAAGTTTTTCTGTATTCTGCTCCGGATACCGTTTTTTTTCAACACTCTTGTAATTTCCACATTCTTGAAAAAATCTCCACATTGATGCATCTGGGAGCAAAAAAGTCACAGACCATTGTGTTAAGGGCACAATTTGCTACAACCTTTGTAGTAAAAGTTTTTCTGTATTCTGCTCCGGATACCGTTTTTTTTCAACACTCTTGTAATTTCCACATTCTTGAAAAAATCTCCACAATGGTGCATCTGGGAGCAAAAAAGTCACAGACCATTGTGTTAAGGGAACAATTTGCTACAACTTTTGTAGTAAAAGTTTTTCTGTATTCTGCTCCGGATACCGTTTTTTTTTCAACACTCTTGTAATTTCCACATTCTTGAAAAAATCTCCACAATGGTGCATCTGGGAGCAAAAAAGTCACAGACCATTGTGTTAAGGGAACAATTTGCTACAACTTTTGTAGTAAAAGTTTTTCTGTATTCTGCTCCGGATACCGTTTTTTTTCAACACTCTTGTAATTTGCACATTTTTCAAAAATTCTCCACATTGATGCATCTGGGAGCAAAAATGTTGGAGACCATTGTGTTAAGGGCACAATTTGCTACAACTTTTGTGGTAAAAGTTTTTCTGTATTCTGCTCAGGATACCGTTTTTTTTTCAACACTCTTGTAATTTCCACATTCTTGAAAAAATCTCCACATTGATGCATCTGGGAGCAAAAAAGTCACAGACCATTGTGTTAAGGGCACAATTTGCTACAACCTTTGTAGTAAAAGTTTTTCTGTATTCTGCTCCGGATACCGTTTTTTTTCAACACTCTTGTAATTTGCACATTTTTCAAAAATTCTCCACATTGATGCATCTGGGAGCAAAAATGTTGGAGACCATTGTGTTAAGGGCACAATTTGCTACAACTTTTGTGGTAAAAGTTTTTCTGTATTCTGCTCCGGATACCGTTTTTTTTTCAACTCTCTTGTAATTTCCACATTCTTGAAAAAATCTCCATATTGATGCACCTGGGAGCAAAAAAGTCACAGACCATTGTGTTAAGGGCACAATTTGCTACAACTTTTGTAGTAAAAGTTTTTCTGTATTCTGCTCCGGATACCGTTTTTTTTCAACACTCTTGTAATTTGCACATTTTTCAAAAATTCTCCACATTGATGCATCTGGGAGCAAAAATGTTGGAGACCATTGTGTTAAGGGCACAATTTGCTACAACTTTTGTGGTAAAAGTTTTTCTGTATTCTGCTCCGGATACCGTTTTTTTTCAACACTCTTGTAATTTCCACATTCTTGAAAAAATCTCCACATTGATGCATCTGGGAGCAAAAAAGTCACAGACCATTGTGTTAAGGGCACAATTTGCTACAACCTTTGTAGTAAAAGTTTTTCTGTATTCTGCTCCGGATACCGTTTTTTTTCAACACTCTTGTAATTTCCACATTCTTGAAAAAATCTCCACAATGGTGCATCTGGGAGCAAAAAAGTCACAGACCATTGTGTTAAGGGCACAATTTACTACAACTTTTGTAGTAAAAGTTTTTCTGTATTCTGCTCCGGATACCGTTTTTTTTCAACACTCTTGTAATTTGCACATTTTTCAAAAATTCTCCACATTGATGCATCTGGGAGCAAAAATGTTGGAGACCATTGTGTTAAGGGCACAATTTGCTACAACTTTTGTGGTAAAAGTTTTTCTGTATTCTGCTCCGGATACCGTTTTTTTTCAACACTCTTGTAATTTCCACATTCTTGAAAAAATCTCCACATTGATGCATCTGGGAGCAAAAAAGTCACAGACCATTGTGTTAAGGACACAATTTGCTACAACTTTTGTAGTAAAAGTTTTTCTGTATTCTGCTCCGGATACCGTTTTTTTTCAACACTCTTGTAATTTGCACATTTTTCAAAAATTCTCCACATTGATGCATCTGGGAGCAAAAATGTTGGAGACCATTGTGTTAAGGGCACAATTTGCTACAACTTTTGTGGTAAAAGTTTTTCTGTATTCTGCTCCGGATACCGTTTTTTTTCAACACTCTTGTAATTTCCACATTCTTGAAAAAATCTCCACATTGATGCATCTGGGAGCAAAAAAGTCACAGACCATTGTGTTAAGGGCACAATTTGCGACAACCTTTGTAGTAAAAGTTTTTCTGTATTCTGCTCCGGATACCGTTTTTTTTCAACACTCTTGTAATTTCCACATTCTTGAAAAAATCTCCACAATGGTGCATCTGGGAACAAAAAAGTCACAGACCATTGTGTTAAGGGCACAATTTGCTACAACCTTTGTAGTAAAAGTTTTTCTGTATTCTGCTCCGGATACCGTTTTTTTTCAACACTCTTGTAATTTCCACATTCTTGAAAAAATCTCCACAATGGTGCATCTGGGAGCAAAAAAGTCACAGACCATTGTGTTAAGGGAACAATTTGCTACAACTTTTGTAGTAAAAGTTTTTCTGTATTCTGCTCCGGATACCGTTTTTTTTTCAACACTCTTGTAATTTGCACATTCTTGAAAAAATCTCCACAATGGTGCATCTGGGAGCAAAAAAGTCACAGACCATTGTGTTAAGGGAACAATTTGCTACAACTTTTGTAGTAAAAGTTTTTCTGTATTCTGCTCCGGATACCGTTTTTTTTCAACACTCTTGTAATTTGCACATTTTTCAAAAATTCTCCACATTGATGCATCTGGGAGCAAAAATGTTGGAGACCATTGTGTTAAGGGCACAATTTGCTACAACTTTTGTGGTAAAAGTTTTTCTGTATTCTGCTACGGATACCGTTTTTTTTCAACACTCTTGTAATTTCCACATTCTTGAAAAAATCTCCATATTGATGCACCTGGGAGCAAAAAAGTCACAGACCATTGTGTTAAGGGCACAATTTGCTACAACTTTTGTAGTAAAAGTTTTTCTGTATTCTGCTCCGGATACCGTTTTTTTTCAACACTCTTGTAATTTGCACATTTTTCAAAAATTCTCCACATTGATGCATCTGGGAGCAAAAATGTTGGAGACCATTGTGTTAAGGGCACAATTTACTACAACTTTTGTAGTAAAAGTTTTTCTGTATTCTGCTCCGGATACCGTTTTTTTTCAACACTCTTGTAATTTCCACATTCTTGAAAAAATCTCCACAATGGTGCATCTGGGAGCAAAAAAGTCACAGACCATTGTGTTAAGGGAACAATTTGCTACAACTTTTGTAGTAAAAGTTTTTCTGTATTCTGTTCCGGATACCGTTTTTTTTCAACACTCTTGTAATTTCCACATTCTTGAAAAAATCTCCACAATGGTGCATCTGGGAGCAAAAAAGTCACAGACCATTGTGTTAAGGGAACAATTTGCTACAACTTTTGTAGTAAAAGTTTTTCTGTATTCTGTTCCGGATACCGTTTTTTTTCAACACTCTTGTAATTTCCACATTCTTGAAAAAATCTCCACAATGGTGCATCTGGGAGCAAAAAAGTTACAGACCATTGTGTTAAGGGCACAATTTACTACAACTTTTGTAGTAAAAGTTTTTCTGTATTCTGCTCCGAATACCGTTTTTTTTCAACACTCTTGTAATTTCCACATTCTTGAAAAAATCTCCATATTGATGCACCTGGGAGCAAAAAAGTCACAGACCATTGTGTTAAGGGCACAATTTGCTACAACTTTTGTAGTAAAAGTTTTTCTGTATTCTGCTCCGGATACCGTTTTTTTTCAACACTCTTGTAATTTGCACATTTTTCAAAAATTCTCCACATTGATGCATCTGGGAGCAAAAATGTTGGAGACCATTGTGTTAAGGGCACAATTTACTACAACTTTTGTAGTAAAAGTTTTTCTGTATTCTGCTCCGGATACCGTTTTTTTTTCAACACTCTTGTAATTTCCACATTCTTGAAAAAATCTCCATATTGATGCACCTGGGAGCAAAAAAGTCACAGACCATTGTGTTAAGGGCACAATTTGCTACAACTTTTGTAGTAAACGTTTTTCTGTATTCTGCTCCGGATACCGTTTTTTTTCAACACTCTTGTAATTTGCACATTTTTCAAAAATTCTCCACATTGATGCATCTGGGAGCAAAAATGTTGGAGACCATTGTGTTAAGGGCACAATTTGCTACAACTTTTGTGGTAAAAGTTTTTCTGTATTCTGCTCCGGATACCGTTTTTTTTCAACACTCTTGTAATTTCCACGTTCTTGAAAAAATCTCCACATTGATGCATCTGGGAGCAAAAAAGTCACAGACCATTGTGTTAAGGGAACAATTTGCTACAACTTTTGTAGTAAAAGTTTTTCTGTATTCTGCTCCGGATACCGTTTTTTTTTCAACACTCTTGTAATTTCCACATTCTTGAAAAAATCTCCACAATGGTGCATCTGGGAGCAAAAAAGTCACAGACCATTGTGTTAAGGGAACAATTTGCTACAACTTTTGTAGTAAAAGTTTTTCTGTATTCTGTTCCGGATACCGTTTTTTTTCAACACTCTTGTAATTTCCACATTCTTGAAAAAATCTCCACAATGGTGCATCTGGGAGCAAAAAAGTCACAGACCATTGTGTTAAGGGAACAATTTGCTACAACTTTTGTAGTAAAAGTTTTTCTGTATTCTGCTCCGGATACCGTTTTTTTTCAACACTCTTGTAATTTCCACATTCTTGAAAAAATCTCCACATTCATGCATCTGGGAGCAAAAAAGTCACAGACCATTGTGTTAAGGGCACAATTTGCGACAACCTTTGTAGTAAAAGTTTTTCTGTATTCTGCTCCGGATACCGTTTTTTTTCAACACTCTTGTAATTTCCACATTCTTGAAAAAATCTCCACATTGATGCATCTGGGAGCAAAAAAGTCACAGACCATTGTGTTAAGGGCACAATTTGCGACAACCTTTGTAGTAAAAGTTTTTCTGTATTCTGCTCCGGATACCGTTTTTTTTCAACACTCTTGTAATTTCCACATTCTTGAAAAAATCACCACAATGGTGCATCTGGGAACAAAAAAGTCACAGACCATTGTGTTAAGGGCACAATTTGCTACAACCTTTGTAGTAAAAGTTTTTCTGTATTCTGCTCCGGATACCGTTTTTTTTCAACACTCTTGTAATTTCCACATTCTTGAAAAAATCTCCACAATGGTGCATCTGGGAGCAAAAAAGTCACAGACCATTGTGTTAAGGGAACAATTTGCTACAACTTTTGTAGTAAAAGTTTTTCTGTATTCTGTTCCGGATACCGTTTTTTTTCAACACTCTTGTAATTTCCACATTCTTGAAAAAATCTCCACAATGGTGCATCTGGGAGCAAAAAAGTTACAGACCATTGTGTTAAGGGCACAATTTACTGCAACTTTTGTAGTAAAAGTTTTTCTGTATTCTGCTCCGAATACCGTTTTTTTTCAACACTCTTGTAATTTCCACATTCTTGAAAAAATCTCCATATTGATGCACCTGGGAGCAAAAAAGTCACAGACCATTGTGTTAAGGGCACAATTTGCTACAACTTTTGTAGTAAAAGTTTTTCTGTATTCTGCTCCGGATACCGTTTTTTTTCAACACTCTTGTAATTTGCACATTTTTCAAAAATTCTCCACATTGATGCATCTGGGAGCAAAAATGTTGGAGACCATTGTGTTAAGGGCACAATTTACTACAACTTTTGTAGTAAAAGTTTTTCTGTATTCTGCTCCGGATACCGTTTTTTTTTCAACACTCTTGTAATTTCCACATTCTTGAAAAAATCTCCATATTGATGCACCTGGGAGCAAAAAAGTCACAGACCATTGTGTTAAGGGCACAATTTGCTACAACTTTTGTAGTAAACGTTTTTCTGTATTCTGCTCCGGATACCGTTTTTTTTCAACACTCTTGTAATTTGCACATTTTTCAAAAATTCTCCACATTGATGCATCTGGGAGCAAAAATGTTGGAGACCATTGTGTTAAGGGCACAATTTGCTACAACTTTTGTGGTAAAAGTTTTTCTGTATTCTGCTCCGGATACCGTTTTTTTTCAACACTCTTGTAATTTCCACGTTCTTGAAAAAATCTCCACATTGATGCATCTGGGAGCAAAAAAGTCACAGACCATTGTGTTAAGGGAACAATTTGCTACAACTTTTGTAGTAAAAGTTTTTCTGTATTCTGCTCCGGATACCGTTTTTTTTCAACACTCTTGTAATTTGCACATTCTTGAAAAAATCTCCACAATGGTGCATCTGGGAGCAAAAAAGTCACAGACCATTGTGTTAAGGGAACAATTTGCTACAACTTTTGTAGTAAAAGTTTTTCTGTATTCTGCTCCGGATACCGTTTTTTCTTCAACACTCTTGTAATTTCCACATTCTTGAAAAAATCTCCACAATGGTGCATCTGGGAGCAAAAAAGTCACAGACCATTGTGTTAAGGGAACAATTTGCTACAACTTTTGTAGTAAAAGTTTTTCTGTATTCTGTTCCGGATACCGTTTTTTTTCAACACTCTTGTAATTTCCACATTCTTGAAAAAATCTCCACAATGGTGCATCTGGGAGCAAAAAAGTTACAGACCATTGTGTTAAGGGCACAATTTGCTACAACCTTTGTAGTAAAAGTTTTTCTGTATTCTGCTCCGGATACCGTTTTTTTTCAACACTCTTGTAATTTCCACATTCTTGAAAAAATCTCCACAATGGTGCATCTGGGAGCAAAAAAGTCACAGACCATTGTGTTAAGGGCACAATTTGCTACAACTTTTGTGGTAAAAGTTATTCTGTATTCTGCTCCGGATACCGTTTTTTTTCAACACTCTTGTAATTTCCACATTCTTGAAAAAATCTCCACAATGGTGCATCTGGGAGCAAAAAAGTTACAGACCATTGTGTTAAGGGCACAATTTGCTACAACCTTTGTAGTAAAAGTTTTTCTGTATTCTGCTCCGGATACCGTTTTTTTTCAACACTCTTGTAATTTCCACATTCTTGAAAAAATCTCCATATTGATGCACCTGGGAGCAAAAAAGTCACAGACCATTGTGTTAAGGGCACAATTTGCTACAACTTTTGTAGTAAAAGTTTTTCTGTATTCTGCTCCGGATACCGTTTTTTTTCAACACTCTTGTAATTTGCACATTTTTCAAAAATTCTCCACATTGATGCATCTGGGAGCAAAAATGTTGGAGACCATTGTGTTAAGGGCACAATTTACTACAACTTTTGTAGTAAAAGTTTTTCTGTATTCTGCTCCGGATACCGTTTTTTTTTCAACACTCTTGTAATTTCCACATTCTTGAAAAAATCTCCATATTGATGCACCTGGGAGCAAAAAAGTCACAGACCATTGTGTTAAGGGCACAATTTGCTACAACTTTTGTAGTAAACGTTTTTCTGTATTCTGCTCCGGATACCGTTTTTTTTCAACACTCTTGTAATTTGCACATTTTTCAAAAATTCTCCACATTGATGCATCTGGGAGCAAAAATGTTGGAGACCATTGTGTTAAGGGCACAATTTGCTACAACTTTTGTGGTAAAAGTTTTTCTGTATTCTGCTCCGGATACCGTTTTTTTTCAACACTCTTGTAATTTCCACGTTCTTGAAAAAATCTCCACATTGATGCATCTGGGAGCAAAAAAGTCACAGACCATTGTGTTAAGGGAACAATTTGCTACAACTTTTGTAGTAAAAGTTTTTCTGTATTCTGCTCCGGATACCGTTTTTTTTTCAACACTCTTGTAATTTGCACATTCTTGAAAAAATCTCCACAATGGTGCATCTGGGAGCAAAAAAGTCACAGACCATTGTGTTAAGGGAACAATTTGCTACAACTTTTGTAGTAAAAGTTTTTCTGTATTCTGCTCCGGATACCGTTTTTTTTTCAACACTCTTGTAATTTCCACATTCTTGAAAAAATCTCCACAATGGTGCATCTGGGAGCAAAAAAGTCACAGACCATTGTGTTAAGGGAACAATTTGCTACAACTTTTGTAGTAAAAGTTTTTCTGTATTCTGTTCCGGATACCGTTTTTTTTCAACACTCTTGTAATTTCCACATTCTTGAAAAAATCTCCACAATGGTGCATCTGGGAGCAAAAAAGTCACAGACCATTGTGTTAAGGGAACAATTTGCTACAACTTTTGTAGTAAAAGTTTTTCTGTATTCTGCTCCGGATACCGTTTTTTTTCAACACTCTTGTAATTTCCACATTCTTGAAAAAATCTCCACATTCATGCATCTGGGAGCAAAAAAGTCACAGACCATTGTGTTAAGGGCACAATTTGCGACAACCTTTGTAGTAAAAGTTTTTCTGTATTCTGCTCCGGATACCGTTTTTTTTCAACACTCTTGTAATTTCCACATTCTTGAAAAAATCTCCACATTGATGCATCTGGGAGCAAAAAAGTCACAGACCATTGTGTTAAGGGCACAATTTGCGACAACCTTTGTAGTAAAAGTTTTTCTGTATTCTGCTCCGGATACCGTTTTTTTTCAACACTCTTGTAATTTCCACATTCTTGAAAAAATCACCACAATGGTGCATCTGGGAACAAAAAAGTCACAGACCATTGTGTTAAGGGCACAATTTGCTACAACCTTTGTAGTAAAAGTTTTTCTGTATTCTGCTCCGGATACCGTTTTTTTTCAACACTCTTGTAATTTCCACATTCTTGAAAAAATCTCCACAATGGTGCATCTGGGAGCAAAAAAGTCACAGACCATTGTGTTAAGGGAACAATTTGCTACAACTTTTGTAGTAAAAGTTTTTCTGTATTCTGTTCCGGATACCGTTTTTTTTCAACACTCTTGTAATTTCCACATTCTTGAAAAAATCTCCACAATGGTGCATCTGGGAGCAAAAAAGTTACAGACCATTGTGTTAAGGGCACAATTTACTGCAACTTTTGTAGTAAAAGTTTTTCTGTATTCTGCTCCGAATACCGTTTTTTTTCAACACTCTTGTAATTTCCACATTCTTGAAAAAATCTCCATATTGATGCACCTGGGAGCAAAAAAGTCACAGACCATTGTGTTAAGGGCACAATTTGCTACAACTTTTGTAGTAAAAGTTTTTCTGTATTCTGCTCCGGATACCGTTTTTTTTCAACACTCTTGTAATTTGCACATTTTTCAAAAATTCTCCACATTGATGCATCTGGGAGCAAAAATGTTGGAGACCATTGTGTTAAGGGCACAATTTACTACAACTTTTGTAGTAAAAGTTTTTCTGTATTCTGCTCCGGATACCGTTTTTTTTTCAACACTCTTGTAATTTCCACATTCTTGAAAAAATCTCCATATTGATGCACCTGGGAGCAAAAAAGTCACAGACCATTGTGTTAAGGGCACAATTTGCTACAACTTTTGTAGTAAACGTTTTTCTGTATTCTGCTCCGGATACCGTTTTTTTTCAACACTCTTGTAATTTGCACATTTTTCAAAAATTCTCCACATTGATGCATCTGGGAGCAAAAATGTTGGAGACCATTGTGTTAAGGGCACAATTTGCTACAACTTTTGTGGTAAAAGTTTTTCTGTATTCTGCTCCGGATACCGTTTTTTTTCAACACTCTTGTAATTTCCACGTTCTTGAAAAAATCTCCACATTGATGCATCTGGGAGCAAAAAAGTCACAGACCATTGTGTTAAGGGAACAATTTGCTACAACTTTTGTAGTAAAAGTTTTTCTGTATTCTGCTCCGGATACCGTTTTTTTTCAACACTCTTGTAATTTGCACATTCTTGAAAAAATCTCCACAATGGTGCATCTGGGAGCAAAAAAGTCACAGACCATTGTGTTAAGGGAACAATTTGCTACAACTTTTGTAGTAAAAGTTTTTCTGTATTCTGCTCCGGATACCGTTTTTTTTTCAACACTCTTGTAATTTCCACATTCTTGAAAAAATCTCCACAATGGTGCATCTGGGAGCAAAAAAGTCACAGACCATTGTGTTAAGGGAACAATTTGCTACAACTTTTGTAGTAAAAGTTTTTCTGTATTCTGTTCCGGATACCGTTTTTTTTCAACACTCTTGTAATTTCCACATTCTTGAAAAAATCTCCACAATGGTGCATCTGGGAGCAAAAAAGTTACAGACCATTGTGTTAAGGGCACAATTTGCTACAACCTTTGTAGTAAAAGTTTTTCTGTATTCTGCTCCGGATACCGTTTTTTTTCAACACTCTTGTAATTTCCACATTCTTGAAAAAATCTCCACAATGGTGCATCTGGGAGCAAAAAAGTCACAGACCATTGTGTTAAGGGCACAATTTGCTACAACTTTTGTGGTAAAAGTTATTCTGTATTCTGCTCCGGATACCGTTTTTTTTCAACACTCTTGTAATTTCCACATTCTTGAAAAAATCTCCACAATGGTGCATCTGGGAGCAAAAAAGTTACAGACCATTGTGTTAAGGGCACAATTTGCTACAACCTTTGTAGTAAAAGTTTTTCTGTATTCTGCTCCGGATACCGTTTTTTTTCAACACTCTTGTAATTTCCACATTCTTGAAAAAATCTCCACAATGGTGCATCTGGGAGCAAAAAAGTCACAGACCATTGTGTTAAGGGCACAATTTGCTACAACTTTTGTGGTAAAAGTTTTTCTGTATTCTGCTCCGGATACCGTTTTTTTTCAACACTCTTGTAATTTCCACGTTCTTGAAAAAATCTCCACATTGATGCATCTGGGAGCAAAAAAGTCACAGACCATTGTGTTAAGGGAACAATTTGCTACAACTTTTGTAGTAAAAGTTTTTCTGTATTCTGCTCCGGATACCGTTTTTTTTTCAACACTCTTGTAATTTGCACATTCTTGAAAAAATCTCCACAATGGTGCATCTGGGAGCAAAAAAGTCACAGACTATTGTGTTAAGGGCACAATTTGCTACAACCTTTGTAGTAAAAGTTTTTCTGTATTCTGCTCCGGATACCGTTTTTTTTCAACACTCTTGTAATTTCCACATTCTTGAAAAAATCTCCACAATGGTGCATCTGGGAGCAAAAAAGTTACAGACCATTGTGTTAAGGGCACAATTTGCTACAACTTTTGTGGTAAAAGTTTTTCTGTATTCTGCTCCGGATACCGTTTTTTTTCAACACTCTTGTAATTTCCACGTTCTTGAAAAAATCTCCACATTGATGCATCTGGGAGCAAAAAAGTCACAGACCATTGTGTTAAGGGAACAATTTGCTACAACTTTTGTAGTAAAAGTTTTTCTGTATTCTGCTCCGGATACCGTTTTTTTTTTCAACACTCTTGTAATTTGCACATTCTTGAAAAAATCTCCACAATGGTGCATCTGGGAGCAATAAAGTCACAGACCATTGTGTTAAGGGAACAATTTGCTACAACTTTTGTAGTAAAAGTTTTTCTGTATTCTGCTCCGGATACCGTTTTTTTTTCAACACTCTTGTAATTTCCACATTCTTGAAAAAATCTCCACATTGATGCATCTGGGAACCAAAAAGTCATAGACCATTGTGTTAAGGGCACAATTTGCTACAACCTTTGTAGTAAAAGTTTTTCTGTATTCTGCTCCGGATACCGTTTTTTTTCAACACTCTTGTAATTTCCACATTCTTGAAAAAATCTCCACAATGGTGCATCTGTGAGCAAAAAAGTCACAGACCATTGTGTTAAGGGAACAATTTGCTACAACTTTTGTAGTAAAAGTTTTTCTGTATTCTGTTCCTGATACCGTTTTTTTTCAACACTCTTGTAATTTCCACATTCTTGAAAAAATCTCCACAATGGTGCATCTGTGAGCAAAAAAGTCACAGACCATTGTGTTAAGGGCACAATTTACTACAACTTTTGTAGTAAAAGTTTTTCTGTATTCTGCTCCGAATACCGTTTTTTTTCAACACTCTTGTAATTTCCACATTCTTGAAAAAATCTCCATATTGATGCACCTGGGAGCAAAAAAGTCACAGACCATTGTGTTAAGGGCACAATTTGCTACAACTTTTGTAGTAAAAGTTTTTCTGTATTCTGCTCCGGATACCGTTTTTTTTCAACACTCTTGTAATTTGCACATTTTTCAAAAATTCTCCACGTTGATGCATCTGGGAGCAAAAATGTTGGAGACCATTGTGTTAAGGGCACAATTTACTACAACTTTTGTAGTAAAAGTTTTTCTGTATTCTGCTCCGAATACCGTTTTTTTTCAACACTCTTGTAATTTCCACATTCTTGAAAAAATCTCCATATTGATGCACCTGGGAGCAAAAAAGTCACAGACCATTGTGTTAAGGGCACAATTTGCTACAACTTTTGTAGTAAAAGTTTTTCTGTATTCTGCTCCGGATACCGTTTTTTTTTCAACACTCTTGTAATTTCCACATTCTTGAAAAAATCTCCACAATGGTGCATCTGGGAGCAAAAAAGTCACAGACCATTGTGTTAAGGGAACAATTTGCTACAACTTTTGTAGTAAAAGTTTTTCTGTATTCTGTTCCGGATACCGTTTTTTTTCAACACTCTTGTAATTTCCACATTCTTGAAAAAATCTCCACAATGGTGCATCTGGGAGCAAAAAAGTTACAGACCATTGTGTTAAGGGCACAATTTGCTACAACCTTTGTAGTAAAAGTTTTTCTGTATTCTGCTCCGGATACCGTTTTTTTTCAACACTCTTGTAATTTCCACATTCTTGAAAAAATCTCCACAATGGTGCATCTGGGAGCAAAAAAGTCACAGACCATTGTGTTAAGGGCACAATTTGCTACAACTTTTGTGGTAAAAGTTATTCTGTATTCTGCTCCGGATACCGTTTTTTTTCAACACTCTTGTAATTTCCACATTCTTGAAAAAATCTCCACAATGGTGCATCTGGGAGCAAAAAAGTTACAGACCATTGTGTTAAGGGCACAATTTGCTACAACCTTTGTAGTAAAAGTTTTTCTGTATTCTGCTCCGGATACCGTTTTTTTTCAACACTCTTGTAATTTCCACATTCTTGAAAAAATCTCCACAATGGTGCATCTGGGAGCAAAAAAGTCACAGACCATTGTGTTAAGGGCACAATTTGCTACAACTTTTGTGGTAAAAGTTTTTCTGTATTCTGCTCCGGATACCGTTTTTTTTCAACACTCTTGTAATTTCCACGTTCTTGAAAAAATCTCCACATTGATGCATCTGGGAGCAAAAAAGTCACAGACCATTGTGTTAAGGGAACAATTTGCTACAACTTTTGTAGTAAAAGTTTTTCTGTATTCTGCTCCGGATACCGTTTTTTTTTCAACACTCTTGTAATTTGCACATTCTTGAAAAAATCTCCACAATGGTGCATCTGGGAGCAAAAAAGTCACAGACTATTGTGTTAAGGGCACAATTTGCTACAACCTTTGTAGTAAAAGTTTTTCTGTATTCTGCTCCGGATACCGTTTTTTTTCAACACTCTTGTAATTTCCACATTCTTGAAAAAATCTCCACAATGGTGCATCTGGGAGCAAAAAAGTTACAGACCATTGTGTTAAGGGCACAATTTGCTACAACTTTTGTGGTAAAAGTTTTTCTGTATTCTGCTCCGGATACCGTTTTTTTTCAACACTCTTGTAATTTCCACGTTCTTGAAAAAATCTCCACATTGATGCATCTGGGAGCAAAAAAGTCACAGACCATTGTGTTAAGGGAACAATTTGCTACAACTTTTGTAGTAAAAGTTTTTCTGTATTCTGCTCCGGATACCGTTTTTTTTTTCAACACTCTTGTAATTTGCACATTCTTGAAAAAATCTCCACAATGGTGCATCTGGGAGCAATAAAGTCACAGACCATTGTGTTAAGGGCACAATTTGCTACAACCTTTCTAGTAAAAGTTTTTCTGTATTCTGCTCCGGATACCGTTTTTTTTCAACACTCTTGTAATTTCCACATTCTTGAAAAAATCTCCACAATGGTGCATCTGTGAGCAAAAAAGTCACAGACCATTGTGTTAAGGGAACAATTTGCTACAACTTTTGTAGTAAAAGTTTTTCTGTATTCTGTTCCGGATACCGTTTTTTTTCAACACTCTTGTAATTTCCACATTCTTGAAAAAATCTCCACAATGGTGCATCTGTGAGCAAAAAAGTCACAGACCATTGTGTTAAGGGCACAATTTACTACAACTTTTGTAGTAAAAGTTTTTCTGTATTCTGCTCCGAATACCGTTTTTTTTCAACACTCTTGTAATTTCCACATTCTTGAAAAAATCTCCATATTGATGCACCTGGGAGCAAAAAAGTCACAGACCATTGTGTTAAGGGCACAATTTGCTACAACTTTTGTAGTAAAAGTTTTTCTGTATTCTGCTCCGGATACCGTTTTTTTTCAACACTCTTGTAATTTGCACATTTTTCAAAAATTCTCCACGTTGATGCATCTGGGAGCAAAAATGTTGGAGACCATTGTGTTAAGGGCACAATTTACTACAACTTTTGTAGTAAAAGTTTTTCTGTATTCTGCTCCGAATACCGTTTTTTTTCAACACTCTTGTAATTTCCACATTCTTGAAAAAATCTCCATATTGATGCACCTGGGAGCAAAAAAGTCACAGACCATTGTGTTAAGGGCACAATTTGCTACAACTTTTGTAGTAAAAGTTTTTCTGTATTCTGCTCCGGATACCGTTTTTTTTCAACACTCTTGTAATTTGCACATTTTTCAAAAATTCTCCACGTTGATGCATCTGGGAGCAAAAATGTTGGAGACCATTGTGTTAAGGGCACAATTTACTACACCTTTTGTAGTAAAAGTTTTTCTGTATTCTGCTCCGAATACCGTTTTTTTTCAACACTCTTGTAATTTGCACATTTTTCAAAAATTCTCCACATTGATGCATCTGGGAGCAAAAATGTTGGAGACCATTGTGTTAAGGGCACAATTTGCTACAACTTTTGTAGTAAAAGTTTTTCTGTATTCTGCTCCGGATACCGTTTTTTTTCAACACTCTTGTAATTTCCACATTCTTGAAAAAATCTCCACAATGGTGCATCTGGGAGCAAAAAAGTCACAGACCATTGTGTTAAGGGCACAATTTGCTACAACTTTTGTGGTAAAAGTTATTCTGTATTCTGCTCCGGATACCGTTTTTTTTCAACACTCTTGTAATTTCCACATTCTTGAAAAAATCTCCACAATGGTGCATCTGGGAGCAAAAAAGTCACAGACCATTGTGTTAAGGGCACAATTTGCTACAACTTTTGTGGTAAAAGTTTTTCTGTATTCTGCTCCGGATACCGTTTTTTTTCAACACTCTTGTAATTTCCACGTTCTTGAAAAAATCTCCACATTGATGCATCTGGGAGCAAAAAAGTCACAGACCATTGTGTTAAGGGAACAATTTGCTACAACTTTTGTAGTAAAAGTTTTTCTGTATTCTGCTCCGGATACCGTTTTTTTTTCAACACTCTTGTAATTTGCACATTCTTGAAAAAATCTCCACAATGGTGCATCTGGGAGCAAAAAAGTCACAGACCATTGTGTTAAGGGCACAATTTGCTACAACTTTTGTGGTAAAAGTTTTTCTGTATTCTGCTCCGGATACCGTTTTTTTTCAACACTCTTGTAATTTCCACATTCTTGAAAAAATCTCCATATTGATGCACCTGGGAGCAAAAAAGTCACAGACCATTGTGTTAAGGGCACAATTTGCTACAACTTTTGTAGTAAAAGTTTTTCTGTATTCTGCTCCGGATACCGTTTTTTTTCAACACTCTTGTAATTTGCACATTTTTCAAAAATTCTCCACGTTGATGCATCTGGGAGCAAAAATGTTGGAGACCATTGTGTTAAGGGCACAATTTACTACACCTTTTGTAGTAAAAGTTTTTCTGTATTCTGCTCCGAATACCGTTTTTTTTCAACACTCTTGTAATTTGCACATTTTTCAAAAATTCTCCACATTGATGCATCTGGGAGCAAAAATGTTGGAGACCATTGTGTTAAGGGCACAATTTGCTACAACTTTTGTAGTAAAAGTTTTTCTGTATTCTGCTCCGGATACCGTTTTTTTTCAACACTCTTGTAATTTCCACGTTCTTGAAAAAATCTCCACATTGATGCATCTGGGAGCAAAAAAGTCACAGACCATTGTGTTAAGGGAACAATTTGCTACAACTTTTGTAGTAAAAGTTTTTCTGTATTCTGCTCCGGATACCGTTTTTTTTTTCAACACTCTTGTAATTTGCACATTCTTGAAAAAATCTCCACAATGGTGCATCTGGGAGCAATAAAGTCACAGACCATTGTGTTAAGGGAACAATTTGCTACAACTTTTGTAGTAAAAGTTTTTCTGTATTCTGCTCCGGATACCGTTTTTTTTTCAACACTCTTGTAATTTCCACATTCTTGAAAAAATCTCCACATTGATGCATCTGGGAACCAAAAAGTCATAGACCATTGTGTTAAGGGCACAATTTGCTACAACCTTTGTAGTAAAAGTTTTTCTGTATTCTGCTCCGGATACCGTTTTTTTTCAACACTCTTGTAATTTCCACATTCTTGAAAAAATCTCCACAATGGTGCATCTGTGAGCAAAAAAGTCACAGACCATTGTGTTAAGGGAACAATTTGCTACAACTTTTGTAGTAAAAGTTTTTCTGTATTCTGTTCCGGATACCGTTTTTTTTCAACACTCTTGTAATTTCCACATTCTTGAAAAAATCTCCATATTGATGCACCTGGGAGCAAAAAAGTCACAGACCATTGTGTTAAGGGCACAATTTGCTACAACTTTTGTAGTAAAAGTTTTTCTGTATTCTGCTCCGGATACCGTTTTTTTTCAACACTCTTGTAATTTGCACATTTTTCAAAAATTCTCCACGTTGATGCATCTGGGAGCAAAAATGTTGGAGACCATTGTGTTAAGGGCACAATTTACTACAACTTTTGTAGTAAAAGTTTTTCTGTATTCTGCTCCGAATACCGTTTTTTTTCAACACTCTTGTAATTTCCACATTCTTGAAAAAATCTCCATATTGATGCACCTGGGAGCAAAAAAGTCACAGACCATTGTGTTAAGGGCACAATTTGCTACAACTTTTGTAGTAAAAGTTTTTCTGTATTCTGCTCCGGATACCGTTTTTTTTCAACACTCTTGTAATTTGCACATTTTTCAAAAATTCTCCACGTTGATGCATCTGGGAGCAAAAATGTTGGAGACCATTGTGTTAAGGGCACAATTTACTACACCTTTTGTAGTAAAAGTTTTTCTGTATTCTGCTCCGAATACCGTTTTTTTTCAACACTCTTGTAATTTGCACATTTTTCAAAAATTCTCCACATTGATGCATCTGGGAGCAAAAATGTTGGAGACCATTGTGTTAAGGGCACAATTTGCTACAACTTTTGTAGTAAAAGTTTTTCTGTATTCTGCTCCGAATACCATTTTTTTTCAACTCTCTTGTAATTTCCACATTCTTGAAAAAATCTCCATATTGATGCAACTGGGAGCAAAAAAGTCACAGACCATTGTGTTAAGGGCACAATTTGCTACAACTTTTGTAGTAAAAGTTTTTCTGTATTCTGCTCCGGATACCGTTTTTTTTCAACACTCTTGTAATTTGCACAATTTTCAAAAATTCTCCACATTGATGCATCTGGGAGCAAAAATGTTGGAGACCATTGTGTTAAGGGCACAATTTGCTACAACTTTTGTGGTAAAAGTTTTTCTGTATTCTGCTCCGGATACCGTTTTTTTTCAACACTCTTGTAATTTCCACATTCTTGAAAAAATCTCCACATTGATGCATCTGGGAGCAAAAAAGTCACAGACCATTGTGTTAAGGGCACAATTTGCGACAACCTTTGTAGTAAAAGTTATTTCTGTATTCTGCTCCGGATACCGTTTTTTTTCAACACTCTTGTAATTTCCACATTCTTGAAAAAATCTCCACAATGGTGCATCTGGGAGCAAAAAAGTCACAGACCATTTTGTTAAGGGCACAATTTGCGACAACCTTTGTAGTAAAAGTTTTTCTGTATTCTGCTCCGGATACCGTTTTTTTTCAACACTCTTGTAATTTGCACATTTTTCAAAAATTCTCCACATTGATGCATCTGGGAGCAAAAATGTTGGAGACCATTGTGTTAAGGGCACAATTTACTACAACTTTTGTAGTAAAAGTTTTTCTGTATTCTGCTCCGGATACCGTTTTTTTTTCAACACTCTTGTAATTTCCACATTCTTGAAAAAATCTCCACAATGGTGCATCTGGGAGCAAAAAAGTCACAGACCATTGTGTTAAGGGCACAATTTGCTACAACTTTTGTGGTAAAAGTTTTTCTGTATTCTGCTCCGGATACCGTTTTTTTTCAACACTCTTGTAATTTGCACATTTTTCAAAAATTCTCCACGTTGATGCATCTGGGAGCAAAAATGTTGGAGACCATTGTGTTAAGGGCACAATTTACTACAACTTTTGTAGTAAAAGTTTTTCTGTATTCTGCTCCGAATACCGTTTTTTTTCAACACTCTTGTAATTTGCACATTTTTCAAAAATTCTCCACATTGATGCATCTGGGAGCAAAAATGTTGGAGACCATTGTGTTAAGGGCACAATTTGCTACAACTTTTGTAGTAAAAGTTTTTCTGTATTCTGCTCCGAATACCATTTTTTTTCAACTCTCTTGTAATTTCCACATTCTTGAAAAAATCTCCATATTGATGCAACTGGGAGCAAAAAAGTCACAGACCATTGTGTTAAGGGCACAATTTGCTACAACTTTTGTAGTAAAAGTTTTTCTGTATTCTGCTCCGGATACCGTTTTTTTTCAACACTCTTGTAATTTGCACATTTTTCAAAAATTCTCCACATTGATGCATCTGGGAGCAAAAATGTTGGAGACCATTGTGTTAAGGGCACAATTTGCTACAACTTTTGTGGTAAAAGTTTTTCTGTATTCTGCTCCGGATACCGTTTTTTTTCAACACTCTTGTAATTTCCACATTCTTGAAAAAATCTCCACATTGATGCATCTGGGAGCAAAAAAGTCACAGACCATTGTGTTAAGGGCACAATTTGCGACAACCTTTGTAGTAAAAGTTATTTCTGTATTCTGCTCCGGATACCGTTTTTTTTCAACACTCTTGTAATTTCCACATTCTTGAAAAAATCTCCACAATGGTGCATCTGGGAGCAAAAAAGTCACAGACCATTTTGTTAAGGGCACAATTTGCGACAACCTTTGTAGTAAAAGTTTTTCTGTATTCTGCTCCGGATACCGTTTTTTTTCAACACTCTTGTAATTTGCACATTTTTCAAAAATTCTCCACATTGATGCATCTGGGAGCAAAAATGTTGGAGACCATTGTGTTAAGGGCACAATTTACTACAACTTTTGTAGTAAAAGTTTTTCTGTATTCTGCTCCGGATACCGTTTTTTTTTCAACACTCTTGTAATTTCCACATTCTTGAAAAAATCTCCACAATGGTGCATCTGGGAGCAAAAAAGTCACAGACCATTGTGTTAAGGGCACAATTTGCTACAACTTTTGTGGTAAAAGTTTTTCTGTATTCTGCTCCGGATACCGTTTTTTCTCAACACTCTTGTAATTTGCACATTTTTCAAAAATTCTCCACATTGATGCATCTGGGAGCAAAAATGTTGGAGACCATTGTGTTAAGGGCACAATTTGTTACAACTTTTGTAGTAAAAGTTTTTCTGTATTCTGCTCCGAATACCGTTTTTTTTCAACACTCTTGTAATTTCCACATTCTTGAAAAAATCTCCACATTGATGCATCTGGGAGCAAAAAAGTCACAGACCATTGTGTTAAGGGCACAATTTGCGACAACCTTTGTAGTAAAAGTTATTTCTGTATTCTGCTCCTGATACCGTTTTTTTTCAACACTCTTGTAATTTCCACATTCTTGAAAAAATCTCCACATTGATGCATCTGGGAGCAAAAAAGTCACAGACCATTGTGTTAAGGGCACAATTTGCGACAACCTTTGTAGTAAAAGTTTTTCTGTATTCTGCTCCGGATACCGTTTTTTTTCAACACTCTTGTAATTTCCACATTCTTGAAAAAATCTCCACAATGGTGCATCTGGGAGCAAAAAAGTCACAGACCATTTTGTTAAGGGCACAATTTGCGACAACCTTTGTAGTAAAAGTTTTTCTGTATTCTGCTCCGGATACCGTTTTTTTTCAACACTCTTGTAATTTCCACATTCTTGAAAAAATCTCCACAATGGTGCATCTGGGAGCAAAAAAGTCACAGACCATTGTGTTAAGGGCACAATTTGCGACAACCTTTGTAGTAAAAGTTTTTCTGTATTCTGCTCCGGATACCGTTTTTTTTCAACACTCTTGTAATTTCCACATTCTTGAAAAAATCTCCACAATGGTGCATCTGGGAGCAAAAAAGTCACAGACCATTGTGTTAAGGGAACAATTTGCTACAACTTTTGTAGTAAAAGTTTTTCTGTATTCTGCTCCGGATACCGTTTTTTTTTCAACACTCTTGTAATTTGCACATTCTTGAAAAAATCTCCACAATGGTGCATCTGGGAGCAAAAAAGTCAGAGACCATTGTGTTAAGGGAACAATTTGCTACAACTTTTGTAGTAAAAGTTTTTCTGTATTCTGCTCCGGATACCGTTTTTTTTTCAACACTCTTGTAATTTCCACATTCTTGAAAAAATCTCCACATTGATGCATCTGGGAGCAAAAAAGTCACAGACCATTGTGTTAAGGGCACAATTTGCTACAACCTTTGTAGTAAAAGTTTTTCTGTATTCTGCTCCGGATACCGTTTTTTTTCAACACTCTTGTAATTTCCACATTCTTGAAAAAATCTCCACAATGGTGCATCTGGGAGCAAAAAAGTCACAGACCATTGTGTTAAGGGAACAATTTGCTACAACTTTTGTAGTAAAAGTTTTTCTGTATTCTGTTCCGGATACCGTTTTTTTTCAACACTCTTGTAATTTCCACATTCTTGAAAAAATCTCCACAATGGTGCATCTGGGAGCAAAAAAGTCACAGACCATTGTGTTAAGGGAACAATTTGCTACAACTTTTGTAGTAAAAGTTTTTCTGTATTCTGCTCCGAATACCGTTTTTTTTCAACACTCTTGTAATGTCCACATTCTTGAAAAAATCTCCATATTGATGCACCTGGGAGCAAAAAAGTCACAGACCATTGTGTTAAGGGAACAATTTGCTACAACTTTTGTAGTAAAAGTTTTTCTGTATTCTGCTCCGGATACCGTTTTTTTTCAACACTCTTGTAATTTGCACATTTTTCAAAAATTCTCCACATTGATGCATCTGGGAGCAAAAATGTTGGAGACCATTGTGTTAAGGGCACAATTTGCTACAACTTTTGTAGTAAAAGTTTTTCTGTATTCTGCTCCGAATACCGTTTTTTTTCAACTCTCTTGTAATTTCCACATTCTTGAAAAAATCTCCATATTGATGCACCTGGGAGCAAAAAAGTCACAGACCATTGTGTTAAGGGCACAATTTGCTACAACTTTTGTAGTAAAAGTTTTTCTGTATTCTGCTCCGGATACCGTTTTTTTTCAACACTCTTGTAATTTGCACATTTTTCAAAAATTCTCCACATTGATGCATCTGGGAGCAAAAATGTTGGAGACCATTGTGTTAAGGGCACAATTTGCTACAACTTTTGTGGTAAAAGTTTTTCTGTATTCTGCTCCGGATACCGTTTTTTTTCAACACTCTTGTAATTTCCACATTCTTGAAAAAATCTCCATATTGATGCACCTGGGAGCAAAAAAGTCACAGACCATTGTGTTAAGGGCACAATTTGCTACAACTTTTGTAGTAAAAGTTTTTCTGTATTCTGCTCCGGATACCGTTTTTTTTCAACACTCTTGTAATTTGCACATTTTTCAAAAATTCTCCACATTGATGCATCTGGGAGCAAAAATGTTGGAGACCATTGTGTTAAGGGCACACTTTGCTACAACTTTTGTGGTAAAAGTTTTTCTGTATTCTGCTCCGGATACCGTTTTTTTTCAACACTCTTGTAATTTCCACATTCTTGAAAAAATCTCCACATTGATGCATCTGGGAGTAAAAAAGTCACAGACCATTGTGTTAAGGGCACAATTTGCTACAACCTTTGTAGTAAAAGTTTTTCTGTATTCTGCTCCGGATACCGTTTTTTTTCAACACACTTGTAATTTCCACATTCTTGAAAAAATCTCCACAATGGTGCATCTGGGAGCAAAAAAGTCACAGACCATTGTGTTAAGGGAACAATTTGCTACAACTTTTGTAGTAAAAGTTTTTCTGTATTCTGCTCCGGATACCGTTTTTTTTCAACACTCTTGTAATTTGCACATTTTTCAAAAATTCTCCACATTGATGCATCTGGGAGCAAAAATGTTGGATACCATTGTGTTAAGGGCACAATTTGCTACAACTTTTGTAGTAAAAGTTTTTCTGTATTCTGCTCCGAATACCGTTTTTTTTCAACTCTCTTGTAATTTCCACATTCTTGAAAAAATCTCCATATTGATGCACCTGGGAGCAAAAAAGTCACAGACCATTGTGTTAAGGGCACAATTTGCTACAACTTTTGTAGTAAAAGTTTTTCTGTATTCTGCTCCGGATACCGTTTTTTTTCAACACTCTTGTAATTTGCACATTTTTCAAAAATTCTCCACATTGATGCATCTGGGAGCAAAAATGTTGGAGACCATTGTGTTAAGGGCACAATTTGCTACAACTTTTGTGGTAAAAGTTTTTCTGTATTCTGCTCCGGATACCGTTTTTTTTCAACACTCTTGTAATTTCCACATTCTTGAAAAAATCTCCACATTGATGCATCTGGGAGCAAAAAAGTCACAGACCATTGTGTTAAGGGCACAATTTGCTACAACCTTTGTACTAAAAGTTTTTCTGTATTCTGCTCCGGATACCGTTTTTTTTCAACACTCTTGTAATTTGCACATTTTTCAAAAATTCTCCACATTGATGCATCTGGGAGCAAAAATGTTGGAGACCATTGTGTTAAGGGCACAATTTGCTACAACTTTTGTGGTAAAAGTTTTTCTGTATTCTGCTCCGGATACCGTTTTTTTTCAACACTCTTGTAATTTCCACATTCTTGAAAAAATCTCCATATTGATGCACCTGGGAGCAAAAAAGTCACAGACCATTGTGTTAAGGGCACAATTTGCTACAACTTTTGTAGTAAAAGTTTTTCTGTATTCTGCTCCGGATACCGTTTTTTTTCAACACTCTTGTAATTTGCACATTTTTCAAAAATTCTCCACATTGATGCATCTGGGAGCAAAAATGTTGGAGACCATTGTGTTAAGGGCACACTTTGCTACAACTTTTGTGGTAAAAGTTTTTCTGTATTCTGCTCCGGATACCGTTTTTTTTCAACACTCTTGTAATTTCCACATTCTTGAAAAAATCTCCACATTGATGCATCTGGGAGTAAAAAAGTCACAGACCATTGTGTTAAGGGCACAATTTGCTACAACCTTTGTAGTAAAAGTTTTTCTGTATTCTGCTCCGGATACCGTTTTTTTTCAACACACTTGTAATTTCCACATTCTTGAAAAAATCTCCACAATGGTGCATCTGGGAGCAAAAAAGTCACAGACCATTGTGTTAAGGGAACAATTTGCTACAACTTTTGTAGTAAAAGTTTTTCTGTATTCTGCTCCGGATACCGTTTTTTTTCAACACTCTTGTAATTTGCACATTTTTCAAAAATTCTCCACATTGATGCATCTGGGAGCAAAAATGTTGGATACCATTGTGTTAAGGGCACAATTTGCTACAACTTTTGTAGTAAAAGTTTTTCTGTATTCTGCTCCGAATACCGTTTTTTTTCAACTCTCTTGTAATTTCCACATTCTTGAAAAAATCTCCATATTGATGCACCTGGGAGCAAAAAAGTCACAGACCATTGTGTTAAGGGCACAATTTGCTACAACTTTTGTAGTAAAAGTTTTTCTGTATTCTGCTCCGGATACCGTTTTTTTTCAACACTCTTGTAATTTGCACATTTTTCAAAAATTCTCCACATTGATGCATCTGGGAGCAAAAATGTTGGAGACCATTGTGTTAAGGGCACAATTTGCTACAACTTTTGTGGTAAAAGTTTTTCTGTATTCTGCTCCGGATACCGTTTTTTTTCAACACTCTTGTAATTTCCACATTCTTGAAAAAATCTCCACATTGATGCATCTGGGAGCAAAAAAGTCACAGACCATTGTGTTAATTGCACAATTTGCTACAACCTTTGTAGTAAAAGTTTTTCTGTATTCTGCTCCGGATACCGTTTTTTTTCAACACTCTTGTAATTTCCACATTCTTGAAAAAATCTCCATATTGATGCACCTGGGAGCAAAAAAGTCACAGACCATTGTGTTAAGGGCACAAGTTGCTACAACTTTTGTAGTAAAAGTTTTTCTGTATTCTGCTCCGGATACCGTTTTTTTTCAACACTCTTGTAATTTCCACATTCTTGAAAAAATCTCCATATTGATGCACCTGGGAGCAAAAAAGTCACAGACCATTGTGTTATGGGCACAATTTGCTACAACTTTTGTAGTAAAAGTTTTTCTGTATTCTGCTCCGGATACCGTTTTTTTTCAACACTCTTGTAATTTGCACATTTTTCAAAAATTCTCCACATTGATGCATCTGGGAGCAAAAATGTTGGAGACCATTGTGTTAAGGGCACACTTTGCTACAACTTTTGTGGTAAAAGTTTTTCTGTATTCTGCTCCGGATACCGTTTTTTTTCAACACTCTTGTAATTTCCACATTCTTGAAAAAATCTCCACATTGATGCATCTGGGAGTAAAAAAGTCACAGACCATTGTGTTAAGGGCACAATTTGCTACAACCTTTGTAGTAAAGGTTTTTCTGTATTCTGCTCCGGATACCGTTTTTTTTCAACACACTTGTAATTTCCACATTCTTGAAAAAATCTCCACAATGGTGCATCTGGGAGCAAAAAAGTCACAGACCATTGTGTTAAGGGAACAATTTGCTACAACTTTTGTAGTAAAAGTTTTTCTGTATTCTGCTCCGGATACCGTTTTTTTTCAACACTCTTGTAATTTGCACATTTTTCAAAAATTCTCCACATTGATGCATCTGGGAGCAAAAATGTTGGATACCATTGTGTTAAGGGCACAATTTGCTACAACTTTTGTAGTAAAAGTTTTTCTGTATTCTGCTCCGAATACCGTTTTTTTTCAACTCTCTTGTAATTTCCACATTCTTGAAAAAATCTCCATATTGATGCACCTGGGAGCAAAAAAGTCACAGACCATTGTGTTAAGGGCACAATTTGCTACAACTTTTGTAGTAAAAGTTTTTCTGTATTCTGCTCCGGATACCGTTTTTTTTCAACACTCTTGTAATTTGCACATTTTTCAAAAATTCTCCACATTGATGCATCTGGGAGCAAAAATGTTGGAGACCATTGTGTTAAGGGCACAATTTGCTACAACTTTTGTGGTAAAAGTTTTTCTGTATTCTGCTCCGGATACCGTTTTTTTTCAACACTCTTGTAATTTCCACATTCTTGAAAAAATCTCCACATTGATGCATCTGGGAGCAAAAAAGTCACAGACCATTGTGTTAAGGGCACAATTTGCTACAACCTTTGTAGTAAAAGTTTTTCTGTATTCTGCTCCGGATACCGTTTTTTTTCAACACTCTTGTAATTTGCACATTTTTCAAAAATTCTCCACATTGATGCATCTGGGAGCAAAAATGTTGGAGACCATTGTGTTAAGGGCACAATTTGCTACAACTTTTGTGGTAAAAGTTTTTCTGTATTCTGCTCCGGATACCGTTTTTTTTCAACACTCTTGTAATTTCCACATTCTTGAAAAAATCTCCACATTGATGCATCTGGGAGTAAAAAAGTCACAGACCATTGTGTTAAGGGCACAATTTGCTACAACCTTTGTAGTAAAAGTTTTTCTGTATTCTGCTCCGGATACCGTTTTTTTTCAACACACTTGTAATTTCCACATTCTTGAAAAAATCTCCACAATGGTGCATCTGGGAGCAAAAAAGTCACAGACCATTGTGTTAAGGGAACAATTTGCTACAACTTTTGTAGTAAAAGTTTTTCTGTATTCTGCTCCGGATACCGTTTTTTTTCAACACTCTTGTAATTTCCACATTCTTGAAAAAATCTCCACAATGGTGCATCTGGGAGCAAAAAAGTCACAGACCATTGTGTTAAGGGAACAATTTGCTACAACTTTTGTAGTAAAAGTTTTTCTGTATTCTGTTCCGGATACCGTTTTTTTTCAACACTCTTGTAATTTCCACATTCTTGAAAAAATCTCCACAATGGTGCATCTGGGAGCAAAAAAGTCACAGACCATTGTGTTAAGGGAACAATTTGCTACAACTTTTGTAGTAAAAGTTTTTCTGTATTCTGCTCCGAATACCGTTTTTTTTCAACACTCTTGTAATTTCCACATTCTTGAAAAAATCTCCATATTGATGCACCTGGGAGCAAAAAAGTCACAGACCATTGTGTTAAGGGAACAATTTGCTACAACTTTTGTAGTAAAAGTTTTTCTGTATTCTGCTCCGGATACCGTTTTTTTTCAACACTCTTGTAATTTGCACATTTTTCAAAAATTCTCCACATTGATGCATCTGGGAGCAAAAATGTTGGAGACCATTGTGTTAAGGGCACAATTTGCTACAACTTTTGTAGTAAAAGTTTTTCTGTATTCTGCTCCGAATACCGTTTTTTTTCAACTCTCTTGTAATTTCCACATTCTTGAAAAAATCTCCATATTGATGCACCTGGGAGCAAAAAAGTCACAGACCATTGTGTTAAGGGCACAATTTGCTACAACTTTTGTAGTAAAAGTTTTTCTGTATTCTGCTCCGGATACCGTTTTTTTTCAACACTCTTGTAATTTGCACATTTTTCAAAAATTCTCCACATTGATGCATCTGGGAGCAAAAATGTTGGAGACCATTGTGTTAAGGGCACAATTTGCTACAACTTTTGTGGTAAAAGTTTTTCTGTATTCTGCTCCGGATACCGTTTTTTTTCAACACTCTTGTAATTTCCACATTCTTGAAAAAATCTCCATATTGATGCACCTGGGAGCAAAAAAGTCACAGACCATTGTGTTAAGGGCACAATTTGCTACAACTTTTGTAGTAAAAGTTTTTCTGTATTCTGCTCCGGATACCGTTTTTTTTCAACACTCTTGTAATTTGCACATTTTTCAAAAATTCTCCACATTGATGCATCTGGGAGCAAAAATGTTGGAGACCATTGTGTTAAGGGCACACTTTGCTACAACTTTTGTGGTAAAAGTTTTTCTGTATTCTGCTCCGGATACCGTTTTTTTTCAACACTCTTGTAATTTCCACATTCTTGAAAAAATCTCCACATTGATGCATCTGGGAGTAAAAAAGTCACAGACCATTGTGTTAAGGGCACAATTTGCTACAACCTTTGTAGTAAAAGTTTTTCTGTATTCTGCTCCGGATACCGTTTTTTTTCAACACACTTGTAATTTCCACATTCTTGAAAAAATCTCCACAATGGTGCATCTGGGAGCAAAAAAGTCACAGACCATTGTGTTAAGGGAACAATTTGCTACAACTTTTGTAGTAAAAGTTTTTCTGTATTCTGCTCCGGATACCGTTTTTTTTCAACACTCTTGTAATTTGCACATTTTTCAAACATTCTCCACATTGATGCATCTGGGAGCAAAAATGTTGGATACCATTGTGTTAAGGGCACAATTTGCTACAACTTTTGTAGTAAAAGTTTTTCTGTATTCTGCTCCGAATACCGTTTTTTTTCAACTCTCTTGTAATTTCCACATTCTTGAAAAAATCTCCATATTGATGCACCTGGGAGCAAAAAAGTCACAGACCATTGTGTTAAGGGCACAATTTGCTACAACTTTTGTAGTAAAAGTTTTTCTGTATTCTGCTCCGGATACCGTTTTTTTTCAACACTCTTGTAATTTGCACATTTTTCAAAAATTCTCCACATTGATGCATCTGGGAGCAAAAATGTTGGAGACCATTGTGTTAAGGGCACAATTTGCTACAACTTTTGTGGTAAAAGTTTTTCTGTATTCTGCTCCGGATACCGTTTTTTTTCAACACTCTTGTAATTTCCACATTCTTGAAAAAATCTCCACATTGATGCATCTGGGAGCAAAAAAGTCACAGACCATTGTGTTAAGGGCACAATTTGCTACAACCTTTGTAGTAAAAGTTTTTCTGTATTCTGCTCCGGATACCGTTTTTTTTCAACACTCTTGTAATTTGCACATTTTTCAAAAATTCTCCACATTGATGCATCTGGGAGCAAAAATGTTGGAGACCATTGTGTTAAGGGCACAATTTGCTACAACTTTTGTGGTAAAAGTTTTTCTGTATTCTGCTCCGGATACCGTTTTTTTTCAACACTCTTGTAATTTCCACATTCTTGAAAAAATCTCCATATTGATGCACCTGGGAGCAAAAAAGTCACAGACCATTGTGTTAAGGGCACAATTTGCTACAACTTTTGTAGTAAAAGTTTTTCTGTATTCTGCTCCGGATACCGTTTTTTTTCAACACTCTTGTAATTTGCACATTTTTCAAAAATTCTCCACATTGATGCATCTGGGAGCAAAAATGTTGGAGACCATTGTGTTAAGGGCACACTTTGCTACAACTTTTGTGGTAAAAGTTTTTCTGTATTCTGCTCCGGATACCGTTTTTTTTCAACACTCTTGTAATTTCCACATTCTTGAAAAAATCTCCACATTGATGCATCTGGGAGTAAAAAAGTCACAGACCATTGTGTTAAGGGCACAATTTGCTACAACCTTTGTAGTAAAAGTTTTTCTGTATTCTGCTCCGGATACCGTTTTTTTTCAACACACTTGTAATTTCCACATTCTTGAAAAAATCTCCACAATGGTGCATCTGGGAGCAAAAAAGTCACAGACCATTGTGTTAAGGGAACAATTTGCTACAACTTTTGTAGTAAAAGTTTTTCTGTATTCTGCTCCGGATACCGTTTTTTTTCAACACTCTTGTAATTTGCACATTTTTCAAAAATTCTCCACATTGATGCATCTGGGAGCAAAAATGTTGGATACCATTGTGTTAAGGGCACAATTTGCTACAACTTTTGTAGTAAAAGTTTTTCTGTATTCTGCTCCGAATACCGTTTTTTTTCAACTCTCTTGTAATTTCCACATTCTTGAAAAAATCTCCATATTGATGCACCTGGGAGCAAAAAAGTCACAGACCATTGTGTTAAGGGCACAATTTGCTACAACTTTTGTAGTAAAAGTTTTTCTGTATTCTGCTCCGGATACCGTTTTTTTTCAACACTCTTGTAATTTGCACATTTTTCAAAAATTCTCCACATTGATGCATCTGGGAGCAAAAATGTTGGAGACCATTGTGTTAAGGGCACAATTTGCTACAACTTTTGTGGTAAAAGTTTTTCTGTATTCTGCTCCGGATACCGTTTTTTTTTCAACACTCTTGTAATTTCCACATTCTTGAAAAAATCTCCATATTGATGCACCTGGGAGCAAAAAAGTCACAGACCATTGTGTTAAGGGCACAATTTGCTACAACTTTTGTAGTAAAAGTTTTTCTGTATTCTGCTCCGGATACCGTTTTTTTTCAACACTCTTGTAATTTGCACATTTTTCAAAAATTCTCCACATTGATGCATCTGGGAGCAAAAATGTTGGAGACCATTGTGTTAAGGGCACACTTTGCTACAACTTTTGTGGTAAAAGTTTTTCTGTATTCTGCTCCGGATACCGTTTTTTTTCAACACTCTTGTAATTTCCACATTCTTGAAAAAATCTCCACATTGATGCATCTGGGAGTAAAAAAGTCACAGACCATTGTGTTAAGGGCACAATTTGCTACAACCTTTGTAGTAAAAGTTTTTCTGTATTCTGCTCCGGATACCGTTTTTTTTCAACACACTTGTAATTTCCACATTCTTGAAAAAATCTCCACAATGGTGCATCTGGGAGCAAAAAAGTCACAGACCATTGTGTTAAGGGAACAATTTGCTACAACTTTTGTAGTAAAAGTTTTTCTGTATTCTGCTCCGGATACCGTTTTTTTTCAACACTCTTGTAATTTCCACATTCTTGAAAAAATCTCCACAATGGTGCATCTGGGAGCAAAAAAGTTACAGACCATTGTGTTAAGGGCACAATTTACTACAACTTTTGTAGTAAAAGTTTTTCTGTATTCTGCTCCGGATACCGTTTTTTTTCAACACTCTTGTAATTTGCACATTTTTCAAGAATTCTCCACATTGATGCATCTGGGAGCAAAAATGTTGGAGACCATTGTGTTAAGGGCACAATTTGCTACAACTTTTGTGGTAAAAGTTTTTCTGTATTCTGCTCCGGATACCGTTTTTTTTCAACACTCTTGTAATTTGCACATTTTTCAAAAATTCTCCACATTGATGCATCTGGGAGCAAAAATGTTGGAGACCATTGTGTTAAGGGCACAATTTGTTACAACTTTTGTAGTAAAAGTTTTTCTGTATTCTGCTCCGAATACCGTTTTTTTTCAACTCTCTTGTAATTTCCACATTCTTGAAAAAATCTCCATATTGATGCACCTGGGAGCAAAAAAGTCACAGACCATTGTGTTAAGGGCACAATTTGCTACAACTTTTGTAGTAAAAGTTTTTCTGTATTCTGCTCCGGATACCGTTTTTTTTCAACACTCTTGTAATTTGCACATTTTTCAAAAATTCTCCACATTGATGCATCTGGGAGCAAAAATGTTGGAGACCATTGTGTTAAGGGCACAATTTGCTACAACTTTTGTGGTAAAAGTTTTTCTGTATTCTGCTCCGGATACCGTTTTTTTTCAACACTCTTGTAATTTCCACATTCTTGAAAAAATCTCCACATTGATGCATCTGGGAGCAAAAAAGTCACAGACCATTGTGTTAAGGGCACAATTTGCTACAACTTTTGTGGTAAAAGTTTTTCTGTATTCTGCTCCGGATACCGTTTTTTTTCAACACTCTTGTAATTTCCACATTCTTGAAAAAATCTCCACATTGATGCATCTGGGAGCAAAAAAGTCACAGACCATTGTGTTAAGGGCACAATTTGCTACAACCTTTGTAGTAAAAGTTTTTCTGTATTCTGCTCCGGATACCGTTTTTTTTCAACACTCTTGTAATTTGCACATTTTTCAAAAATTCTCCACATTGATGCATCTGGGAGCAAAAATGTTGGAGACCATTGTGTTAAGGGCACAATTTGCTACAACTTTTGTAGTAAAAGTTTTTCTGTATTCTGCTCCGAATACCGTTTTTTTTCAACTCTCTTGTAATTTCCACATTCTTGAAAAAATCTCCATATTGATGCACCTGGGAGCAAAAAAGTCACAGACCATTGTGTTAAGGGCACAATTTGCTACAACTTTTGTAGTAAAAGTTTTTCTGTATTCTGCTCCGGATACCGTTTTTTTTCAACACTCTTGTAATTTGCACATTTTTCAAAAATTCTCCACATTGATGCATCTGGGAGCAAAAATGTTGGAGACCATTGTGTTAAGGGCACAATTTGCTACAACTTTTGTGGTAAAAGTTTTTCTGTATTCTGCTCCGGATACCGTTTTTTTTCAACACTCTTGTAATTTCCACATTCTTGAAAAAATCTCCACATTGATGCATCTGGGAGTAAAAAAGTCACAGACCATTGTGTTAAGGGCACAATTTGCTACAACCTTTGTAGTAAAAGTTTTTCTGTATTCTGCTCCGGATACCGTTTTTTTTCAACACTCTTGTAATTTGCACATTCTTGAAAAAATCTCCACAATGGTGCATCTGGGAGCAAAAAAGTCACAGACCATTGTGTTAAGGGAACAATTTGCTACAACTTTTGTAGTAAAAGTTTTTCTGTATTCTGCTCCGGATACCGTTTTTTTTCAACACTCTTGTAATTTCCACATTCTTGAAAAAATCTCCACAATGGTGCATCTGGGAGCAAAAAAGTCACAGACCATTGTGTTAAGGGAACAATTTGCTACAACTTTTGTAGTAAAAGTTTTTCTGTATTCTGTTCCGGATACCGTTTTTTTTCAACACTCTTGTAATTTCCACATTCTTGAAAAAATCTCCACAATGGTGCATCTGGGAGCAAAAAAGTCACAGACCATTGTGTTAAGGGCACAATTTGCTACAACCTTTGTAGTAAAAGTTTTTCTGTATTCTGCTCCGGATACCGTTTTTTTTCAACACTCTTGTAATTTCCACATTCTTGAAAAAATCTCCACAATGGTGCATCTGGGCGCAAAAAAGTCACAGACCATTGTGTTAAGGGCACAATTTGCTACAACCTTTGTCGTAAAAGTTTTTCTGTATTCTGCTCCGGATACCGTTTTTTTTCAACACTCTTGTAATTTGCACATTTTTCAAAAATTCTCCACATTGATGCATCTGGGAGCAAAAATGTTGGAGACCATTGTGTTAAGGGCACAATTTGCTACAACTTTTGTGGTAAAAGTTTTTCTGTATTCTGCTCCGGATACCGTTTTTTTTCAACACTCTTGTAATTTGCACATTTTTCAAAAATTCTCCACATTGATGCATCTGGTAGCAAAAATGTTGGAGACCATTGTGTTAAGGGCACAATTTGCTACAACTTTTGTGGTAAAAGTTTTTCTGTATTCTGCTCCGGATACCGTTTTTTTTTCAACACTCTTGTAATTTCCACATTCTTGAAAAAATCTCCACATTGATGCATCTGGGAGCAAAAAAGTCACAGACCATTGTGTTAAGGGCACAATTTGCTACAACCTTTGTAGTAAAAGTTTTTCTGTATTCTGCTCCGGATACCGTTTTTTTTCAACACTCTTGTAATTTGCACATTTTTCAAAAATTCTCCACATTGATACATCTGGGAGCAAAAATGTTGGAGACCATTGTGTTAAGGGCACAATTTGCTACAACTTTTGTAGTAAAAGTTTTTCTGTATTCTGCTCCGAATACCGTTTTTTTTCAACTCTCTTGTAATTTCCACATTCTTGAAAAAATCTCCATATTGATGCACCTGGGAGCAAAAAAGTCACAGACCATTGTGTTAAGGGCACAATTTGCTACAACTTTTGTAGTAAAAGTTTTTCTGTATTCTGCTCCGGATACCGTTTTTTTTCAACACTCTTGTAATTTGCACATTTTTCAAAAATTCTCCACATTGATGCATCTGGGAGCAAAAATGTTGGAGACCATTGTGTTAAGGGCACAATTTGCTACAACTTTTGTGGTAAAAGTTTTTCTGTATTCTGCTCCGGATACCGTTTTTTTTCAACACTCTTGTAATTTCCACATTCTTGAAAAAATCTCCACATTGATGCATCTGGGAGCAAAAAAGTCACAGACCATTGTGTTAAGGGCACAATTTGCTACAACCTTTGTAGTAAAAGTTTTTCTGTATTCTGCTCCGGATACCGTTTTTTTTCAACACTCTTGTAATTTCCACATTCTTGAAAAAATCTCCACAATGGTGCATCTGGGAGCAAAAAAGTCACAGACCATTGTGTTAAGGGCACAATTTACTACAACTTTTGTAGTAAAAGTTTTTCTGTATTCTGCTCCGAATACCGTTTTTTTTCAACACTCTTGTAATTTCCACATTCTTGAAAAAATCTCCATATTGATGCACCTGGGAGCAAAAAAGTCACAGACCATTGTGTTAAGGGCACAATTTGCTACAACTTTTGTAGTAAAAGTTTTTCTGTATTCTGCTCCGGATACCGTTTTTTTTCAACACTCTTGTAATTTGCACATTTTTCAAAAATTCTCCACATTGATGCATCTGGGAGCAAAAATGTTGGAGACCATTGTGTTAAGGGCACAATTTGCTACAACTTTTGTGGTAAAAGTTTTTCTGTATTCTGCTCCGGATACCGTTTTTTTTCAACACTCTTGTAATTTCCACATTCTTGAAAAAATCTCCACATTGATGCATCTGGGAGCAAAAAAGTCACAGACCATTGTGTTAAGGGCACAATTTGCTACAACCTTTGTAGTAAAAGTTTTTCTGTATTCTGCTCCGGATACCGTTGTTTTTCAACACTCTTGTAATTTCCACATTCTTGAAAAAATCTCCACAATGGTGCATCTGGGAGCAAAAAAGTCACAGACCATTGTGTTAAGGGCACAATTTACTACAACTTTTGTAGTAAAAGTTTTTCTGTATTCTGCTCCGAATACCGTTTTTTTTCAACACTCTTGTAATTTCCACATTCTTGAAAAAATTTCCATATTGATGCACCTGGGAGCAAAAAAGTCACAGACCATTGTGTTAAGGGCACAATTTGCTACAACTTTTGTAGTAAAAGTTTTTCTGTATTCTGCTCCGGATACCGTTTTTTTTCAACACTCTTGTAATTTGCACATTTTTCAAAAATTATCCACATTGATGCATCTGGGAGCAAAAATGTTGGAGACCATTGTGTTAAGGGCACAATTTGCTACAACTTTTGTGGTAAAAGTTTTTCTGTATCCTGCTCCGGATACCGTTTTTTTTCAACACTCTTGTAATTTCCACATTCTTGAAAAAATCTCCACATTGATGCATCTGGGAGCAAAAAAGTCACAGACCATTGTGTTAAGGGTACAATTTGCTACAACCTTTGTAGTAAAAGTTTTTCTGTATTCTGCTCCGGATACCGTTTTTTTTCAACACTCTTGTAATTTCCACATTCTTGAAAAAATCTCCACAATGGTGCATCTGGGAGCAAAAAAGTCACAGACCATTGTGTTAAGGGCACAATTTGCTACAACCTTTGTAGTAAAAGTTTTTCTGTATTCTGCTCCGGATACCGTTTTTTTTCAACACTCTTGTAATTTCCACATTCTTGAAAAAATCTCCACAATGGTGCATCTGGGAGCAAAAAAGTCACAGACCATTGTGTTAAGGGAAGAATTTGCTACAACTTTTGTAGTAAAAGTTTTTCTGTATTCTGCTCCGGATACCGTTTTTTTTTCAACACTCTTGTAATTTCCACATTCTTGAAAAAATCTCCACAATGGTGCATCTGGGAGCAAAAAAGTCACAGACCATTGTGTTAAGGGCACAATTTGCTACAACCTTTGTAGTAAAAGTTTTTCTGTATTCTGCTCCGGATACCGTTTTTTTTCAACACTCTTGTAATTTCCACATTCTTGAAAAAATCTCCACAATGGTGCATCTGGGAGCAAAAAAGTCACAGACCATTGTGTTAAGGGCACAATTTGCTACAACCTTTGTAGTAAAAGTTTTTCTGTATTCTGCTCCGGATACCGTTTTTTTTCAACACTCTTGTAATTTCCACATTCTTGAAAAAATCTCCACAATGGTGCATCTGGGAGCAAAAAAGTCACAGACCATTGTGTTAAGGGAAGAATTTGCTACAACTTTTGTAGTAAAAGTTTTTCTGTATTCTGCTCCGGATACCGTTTTTTTTTCAACACTCTTGTAATTTCCACATTTTTCAAAAATTCTCCACATTGATGCATCTGGGAGCAAAAATGTTGGAGACCATTGTGTTAAGGGCACAATTTGCTACAACTTTTGTGGTAAAAGTTTTTCTGTATTCTGCTCCGGATACCGTTTTTTTTCAACACTCTTGTAATTTCCACATTCTTGAAAAAATCTCCACATTGATGCATCTGGGAGCAAAAAGTCACAGACCATTGTGTTAAGGGCACAATTTGCTACAACCTTTGTAGTAAAAGTTTTTCTGTATTCTGCTCCGGATACCGTTTTTTTTCAACACTCTTGTAATTTCCACATTCTTGAAAAAATCTCCACATTGATGCATCTGGGAGCAAAAAGTCACAGACCATTGTGTTAAGGGCACAATTTGCTACAACCTTTGTAGTAAAAGTTTTTCTGTATTCTGCTCCGGATACCGTTTTTTTTCAACACTCTTGTAATTTCCACATTCTTGAAAAAATCTCCACATTGATGCATCTGGGAGCAAAAAGTCACAGACCATTGTGTTAAGGGCACAATTTGCTACAACTTTTGTGGTAAAAGTTTTTCTGTATTCTGCTCCGGATACCGTTTTTTTTTCAACACTCTTGTAATTTCCACATTCTTGAAAAAATCTCCACATTGATGCATCTGGGAGCAAAAAAGTCACAGACCATTGTGTTAAGGGCACAATTTGCTACAACCTTTGTAGTAAAAGTTTTTCTGTATTCTGCTCCGGATACCGTTTTTTTTCAACACTCTTGTAATTTGCACATTTTTCAAAAATTCTCCACATTGATGCATCTGGGAGCAAAAATGTTGGAGACCATTGTGTTAAGGGCACAATTTGCTACAACTTTTGTAGTAAAAGTTTTTCTGTATTCTGCTCCGAATACCGTTTTGTTTCAACTCTCTTGTAATTTCCACATTCTTGAAAAAATCTCCATATTGATGCACCTGGGAGCAAAAAAGTCACAGACCATTGTGTTAAGGGCACAATTTGCTACAACCTTTGTAGTAAAAGTTTTTCTGTATTCTGCTCCGGATACCGTTTTTTTTCAACACTCTTGTAATTTGCACATTTTTCAAAAATTCTCCACATTGATGCATCTGGGAGCAAAAATGTTGGAGACCATTGTGTTAAGGGCACAATTTGCTACAACTTTTGTGGTAAAAGTTTTTCTGTATTCTGCTCCGGATACCGTTTTTTTTCAACACTCTTGTAATTTCCACATTCTTGAAAAAATCTCCACATTGATGCATCTGGGAGCAAAAAAGTCACAGACCATTGTGTTAAGGGCACAATTTGCTACAACCTTTGTAGTAAAAGTTTTTCTGTATTCTGCTCCGGATACCGTTTTTTTTCAACACTCTTGTAATTTCCACATTCTTGAAAAAATCTCCACAATGGTGCATCTGGGAGCAAAAAAGTCACAGACCATTGTGTTAAGGGCACAATTTACTACAACTTTTGTAGTAAAAGTTTTTCTGTATTCTGCTCCGAATACCGTTTTTTTTCAACACTCTTGTAATTTCCACATTCTTGAAAAAATCTCCACATTGATGCATCTGGGAGCAAAAAAGTCACAGACCATTGTGTTAAGGGCACAATTTGCTACAACCTTTGTAGTAAAAGTTTTTCTGTATTCTGCTCCGGATACCGTTTTTTTTCAACACTCTTGTAATTTCCACATTCTTGAAAAAATCTCCACAATGGTGCATCTGGGAGCAAAAAAGTCACAGACCATTGTGTTAAGGGCACAATTTACTACAACTTTTGTAGTAAAAGTTTTTCTGTATTCTGCTCCGGATACCGTTTTTTTTCAACACTCTTGTAATTTCCACATTCTTGAAAAAATCTCCATATTGATGCACCTGGGAGCAAAAAAGTCACAGACCATTGTGTTAAGGGCACAATTTGCTACAACTTTTGTAGTAAAAGTTTTTCTGTATTCTGCTCCGGATACCGTTTTTTTTCAACACTCTTGTAATTTGCACATTTTTCAAAAATTATCCACATTGATGCATCTGGGAGCAAAAATGTTGGAGACCATTGTGTTAAGGGCACAATTTGCTACAACTTTTGTGGTAAAAGTTTTTCTGTATCCTGCTCCGGATACCGTTTTTTTTCAACACTCTTGTAATTTCCACATTCTTGAAAAAATCTCCACATTGATGCATCTGGGAGCAAAAAAGTCACAGACCATTGTGTTAAGGGTACAATTTGCTACAACCTTTGTAGTAAAAGTTTTTCTGTATTCTGCTCCGGATACCGTTTTTTTTCAACACTCTTGTAATTTCCACATTCTTGAAAAAATCTCCACAATGGTGCATCTGGGAGCAAAAAAGTCACAGACCATTGTGTTAAGGGCACAATTTGCTACAAACTTTGTAGTAAAAGTTTTTCTGTATTCTGCTCCGGATACCGTTTTTTTTCAACACTCTTGTAATTTCCACATTCTTGAAAAAATCTCCACAATGGTGCATCTGGGAGCAAAAAAGTCACAGACCATTGTGTTAAGGGAAGAATTTGCTACAACTTTTGTAGTAAAAGTTTTTCTGTATTCTGCTCCGGATACCGTTTTTTTTTCAACACTCTTGTAATTTCCACATTCTTGAAAAAATCTCCACAATGGTGCATCTGGGAGCAAAAAAGTCACAGACCATTGTGTTAAGGGCACAATTTGCTACAACCTTTGTAGTAAAAGTTTTTCTGTATTCTGCTCCGGATACCGTTTTTTTTCAACACTCTTGTAATTTCCACATTCTTGAAAAAATCTCCACAATGGTGCATCTGGGAGCAAAAAAGTCACAGACCATTGTGTTAAGGGCACAATTTGCTACAACCTTTGTAGTAAAAGTTTTTCTGTATTCTGCTCCGGATACCGTTTTTTTTCAACACTCTTGTAATTTCCACATTCTTGAAAAAATCTCCACAATGGTGCATCTGGGAGCAAAAAAGTCACAGACCATTGTGTTAAGGGCACAATTTGCTACAACCTTTGTAGTAAAAGTTTTTCTGTATTCTGCTCCGGATACCGTTTTTTTTCAACACTCTTGTAATTTGCACATTTTTCAAAAATTCTCCACATTGATGCATCTGGGAGCAAAAATGTTGGAGACCATTGTGTTAAGGGCACAATTTGCTACAACTTTTGTGGTAAAAGTTTTTCTGTATTCTGCTCCGGATACCGTTTTTTTTCAACACTCTTGTAATTTCCACATTCTTGAAAAAATCTCCACATTGATGCATCTGGGAGCAAAAAAGTCACAGACCATTGTGTTAAGGGCACAATTTGCTACAACCTTTGTAGTAAAAGTTTTTCTGTATTCTGCTCCGGATACCGTTTTTTTTCAACACTCTTGTAATTTCCACATTCTTGAAAAAATCTCCACAATGGTGCATCTGGGAGCAAAAAAGTCACAGACCATTGTGTTAAGGGCACAATTTACTACAACTTTTGTAGTAAAAGTTTTTCTGTATTCTGCTCCGAATACCGTTTTTTTTCAACACTCTTGTAATTTCCACATTCTTGAAAAAATCTCCACATTGATGCATCTGGGAGCAAAAAAGTCACAGACCATTGTGTTAAGGGCACAATTTGCTACAACCTTTGTAGTAAAAGTTTTTCTGTATTCTGCTCCGGATACCGTTTTTTTTCAACACTCTTGTAATTTCCACATTCTTGAAAAAATCTCCACAATGGTGCATCTGGGAGCAAAAAAGTCACAGACCATTGTGTTAAGGGCACAATTTACTACAACTTTTGTAGTAAAAGTTTTTCTGTATTCTGCTCCGGATACCGTTTTTTTTCAACACTCTTGTAATTTCCACATTCTTGAAAAAATCTCCATATTGATGCACCTGGGAGCAAAAAAGTCACAGACCATTGTGTTAAGGGCACAATTTGCTACAACTTTTGTAGTAAAAGTTTTTCTGTATTCTGCTCCGGATACCGTTTTTTTTCAACACTCTTGTAATTTGCACATTTTTCAAAAATTATCCACATTGATGCATCTGGGAGCAAAAATGTTGGAGACCATTGTGTTAAGGGCACAATTTGCTACAACTTTTGTGGTAAAAGTTTTTCTGTATCCTGCTCCGGATACCGTTTTTTTTCAACACTCTTGTAATTTCCACATTCTTGAAAAAATCTCCACATTGATGCATCTGGGAGCAAAAAAGTCACAGACCATTGTGTTAAGGGTACAATTTGCTACAACCTTTGTAGTAAAAGTTTTTCTGTATTCTGCTCCGGATACCGTTTTTTTTCAACACTCTTGTAATTTCCACATTCTTGAAAAAATCTCCACAATGGTGCATCTGGGAGCAAAAAAGTCACAGACCATTGTGTTAAGGGCACAATTTGCTACAAACTTTGTAGTAAAAGTTTTTCTGTATTCTGCTCCGGATACCGTTTTTTTTCAACACTCTTGTAATTTCCACATTCTTGAAAAAATCTCCACAATGGTGCATCTGGGAGCAAAAAAGTCACAGACCATTGTGTTAAGGGAAGAATTTGCTACAACTTTTGTAGTAAAAGTTTTTCTGTATTCTGCTCCGGATACCGTTTTTTTTTCAACACTCTTGTAATTTCCACATTCTTGAAAAAATCTCCACAATGGTGCATCTGGGAGCAAAAAAGTCACAGACCATTGTGTTAAGGGCACAATTTGCTACAACCTTTGTAGTAAAAGTTTTTCTGTATTCTGCTCCGGATACCGTTTTTTTTCAACACTCTTGTAATTTCCACATTCTTGAAAAAATCTCCACAATGGTGCATCTGGGAGCAAAAAAGTCACAGACCATTGTGTTAAGGGCACAATTTGCTACAACCTTTGTAGTAAAAGTTTTTCTGTATTCTGCTCCGGATACCGTTTTTTTTCAACACTCTTGTAATTTCCACATTCTTGAAAAAATCTCCACAATGGTGCATCTGGGAGCAAAAAAGTCACAGACCATTGTGTTAAGGGAAGAATTTGCTACAACTTTTGTAGTAAAAGTTTTTCTGTATTCTGCTCCGGATACCGTTTTTTTTTCAACACTCTTGTAATTTCCACATTTTTCAAAAATTCTCCACATTGATGCATCTGGGAGCAAAAATGTTGGAGACCATTGTGTTAAGGGCACAATTTGCTACAACTTTTGTGGTAAAAGTTTTTCTGTATTCTGCTCCGGATACCGTTTTTTTTCAACACTCTTGTAATTTCCACATTCTTGAAAAAATCTCCACATTGATGCATCTGGGAGCAAAAAGTCACAGACCATTGTGTTAAGGGCACAATTTGCTACAACCTTTGTAGTAAAAGTTTTTCTGTATTCTGCTCCGGATACCGTTTTTTTTCAACACTCTTGTAGTTTGCACATTTTTCAAAAATTCTCCACATTGATGCATCTGGGAGCAAAAATGTTGGAGACCATTGTGTTAAGGACACAATTTGCTACAACTTTTGTAGTAAAAGTTTTTCTGTATTCTGCTCCGAATACCGTTTTTTTTCAACTCTCTTGTAATTTCCACATTCTTGAAAAAATCTCCATATTGATGCACCTGGGAGCAAAAAAGTCACAGACCATTGTGTTAAGGGCACAATTTGCTACAACTTTTGTAGTAAAAGTTTTTCTGTATTCTGCTCCGGATACCGTTTTTTTTCAACACTCTTGTAATTTCCACATTCTTGAAAAAATCTCCACAATGGTGCATCTGGGAGCAAAAAAGTCACAGACCATTGTGTTAAGGGAACAATTTGCTACAACTTTTGTAGTAAAAGTTTTTCTGTATTCTGCTCCGGATACCGTTTTTTTTTCTACACTCTTGTAATTTGCACATTCTTGAAAAAATCTCCACAATGGTGCATCTGGGAGCAAAAAAGTCACAGACCATTGTGTTAAGGGCACAATTTGCTACAACCTTTGTAGTAAAAGTTTTTCTGTATTCTGCTCCGGATACCGTTTTTTTCAACACTCTTGTAATTTCCACATTCTTGAAAAAATCTCCACAATGGTGCATCTGGGAGCAAAAAAGTCACAGACCATTGTGTTAAGGGAACAATTTGCTACAACTTTTGTAGTAAAAGTTTTTCTGTATTCTGCTCCGGATACCGTTTTTTTTTCAACACTCTTGTAATTTCCACATTCTTGAAAAAATCTCCACATTGATGCATCTGGGAGCAAAAAAGTCACAGACCATTGTGTTAAGGGCACAATTTGCTACAACCTTTGTAGTAAAAGTTTTTCTGTATTCTGCTCCGGATACCGTTTTTTTTCAACACTCTTGTAATTTGCACATTTTTCAAAAATTCTCCACATTGATGCATCTGGGAGCAAAAATGTTGGAGACCATTGTGTTAAGGGCACAATTTGCTACAACTTTTGTAGTAAAAGTTTTTCTGTATTCTGCTCCGAATACCGTTTTTTTTCAACTCTCTTGTAATTTCCACATTCTTGAAAAAATCTCCATATTGATGCACCTGGGAGCAAAAAAGTCACAGACCATTGTGTTAAGGGCACAATTTGCTACAACTTTTGTAGTAAAAGTTTTTCTGTATTCTGCTCCGGATACCGTTTTTTTTCAACACTCTTGTAATTTGCACATTTTTCAAAAATTCTCCACATTGATGCATCTGGGAGCAAAAATGTTGGAGACCATTGTGTTAAGGGCACAATTTGCTACAACTTTTGTGGTAAAAGTTTTTCTGTATTCTGCTCCGGATACCGTTTTTTTTCAACACTCTTGTAATTTCCACATTCTTGAAAAAATCTCCACATTGATGCATCTGGGAGCAAAAAAGTCACAGACCATTGTGTTAAGGGCACAATTTGCTACAACCTTTGTAGTAAAAGTTTTTCTGTATTCTGCTCCGGATACCGTTTTTTTTCAACACTCTTGTAATTTCCACATTCTTGAAAAAATCTCCACAATGGTGCATCTGGGAGCAAAAAAGTCACAGACCATTGTGTTAAGGGAACAATTTGCTACAACTTTTGTAGTAAAAGTTTTTCTGTATTCTGTTCCGGATACCGTTTTTTTTCAACACTCTTGTAATTTCCACATTCTTGAAAAAATCTCCACAATGGTGCATCTGGGAGCAAAAAAGTCACAGACCATTGTGTTAAGGGCACAATTTGCTACAACCTTTGTAGTAAAAGTTTTTCTGTATTCTGCTCCGGATACCGTTTTTTTCAACACTCTTGTAATTTCCACATTCTTGAAAAAATCTCCACAATGGTGCATCTGGGAGCAAAAAAGTCACAGACCATTGTGTTAAGGGCACAATTTGCTACAACTTTTGTAGTAAAAGTTTTTCTGTATTCTGCTCCGGATACCGTTTTTTTTCAACACTCTTGTAATTTGCACATTTTTCAAAAATTATCCACATTGATGCATCTGGGAGCAAAAATGTTGGAGACCATTGTGTTAAGGGCACAATTTGCTACAACTTTTGTGGTAAAAGTTTTTCTGTATTCTGCTCCGGATACCGTTTTTTTTCAACACTCTTGTAATTTCCACATTCTTGAAAAAATCTCCACATTGATGCATCTGGGAGCAAAAAGTCACAGACCATTGTGTTAAGGGCACAATTTGCTACAACCTTTGTAGTAAAAGTTTTTCTGTATTCTGCTCCGGATACCGTTTTTTTTCAACACTCTTGTAGTTTGCACATTTTTCAAAAATTCTCCACATTGATGCATCTGGTAGCAAAAATGTTGGAGACCATTGTGTTAAGGGCACAATTTGCTACAACTTTTGTGATAAAAGTTTTTCTGTATTCTGCTCCGGATACCGTTTTTTTTTCAACACCCTTGTAATTTCCAAATTCTTGAAAAAATCTCCACATTGATGCATCTGGGAGCAAAAAAGTCACAGACCATTGTGTTAAGGGCACAATTTGCTACAACCTTTGTAGTAAAAGTTTTTCTGTATTCTGCTCCGGATACCTTTTTTTTTCAACACTCTTGTAATTTGCACATTTTTCAAAAATTCTCCACATTGATGCATCTGGGAGCAAAAATGTTGGAGACCATTGTGTTAAGGACACAATTTGCTACAACTTTTGTAGTAAAAGTTTTTCTGTATTCTGCTCCGAATACCGTTTTTTTTCAACTCTCTTGTAATTTCCACATTCTTGAAAAAATCTCCATATTGATGCACCTGGGAGCAAAAAAGTCACAGACCATTGTGTTAAGGGCACAATTTGCTACAACTTTTGTAGTAAAAGTTTTTCTGTATTCTGCTCCGAATACCGTTTTTTTTTCAACTCTCTTGTAATTTCCACATTCTTGAAAAAATCTCCATATTGATGCACCTGGGAGCAAAAAAGTCACAGACCATTGTGTTAAGGGCACAATTTGCTACAACTTTTGTAGTAAAAGTTTTTCTGTATTCTGCTCCGGATACCGTTTTTTTCAACACTCTTGTAATTTCCACATTCTTGAAAAAATCTCCACAATGGTGCATCTGGGAGCAAAAAAGTCACAGACCATTGTGTTAAGGGAACAATTTGCTACAACTTTTGTAGTAAAAGTTTTTCTGTATTCTGCTCCGGATACCGTTTTTTTTTCTACACTCTTGTAATTTGCACATTCTTGAAAAAATCTCCACAATGGTGCATCTGGGAGCAAAAAAGTCACAGACCATTGTGTTAAGGGAACAATTTGCTACAACTTTTGTAGTAAAAGTTTTTCTGTATTCTGCTCCGGATACCGTTTTTTTTCAACACTCTTGTAATTTCCACATTCTTGAAAAAATCTCCACAATGGTGCATCTGGGAGCAAAAAAGTCACAGACCATTGTGTTAAGGGAACAATTTGCTACAACTTTTGTTGTAAAAGTTTTTCTGTATTCTGCTCCGGATACCGTTTTTTTTTCAACACTCTTGTAATTTGCACATTCTTGAAAAAATCTCCACAATGGTGCATCTGGGAGCAAAAAAGTCACAGACCATTGTGTTAAGGGCACAATTTGCTACAACCTTTGTAGTAAAAGTTTTTCTGTATTCTGCTCCGGATAACGGTTTTTTTCAACACTCTTGTAATTTCCACATTCTTGAAAAAATCTCCACAATGGTGCATCTGGGAGCAAAAAAGTCACAGACCATTGTGTTAAGGGCACAATTTACTACAACTTTTGTAGTAAAAGTTTTTCTGTATTCTGCTCCGAATACCGTTTTTTTTCAACACTCTTGTAATTTCCACATTCTTGAAAAAATCTCCATATTGATGCACCTGGGAGCAAAAAAGTCACAGACCATTGTGTTAAGGGCACAATTTGCTACAACTTTTGTAGTAAAAGTTTTTCTGTATTCTGCTCCGGATACCGTTTTTTTTCAACACTCTTGTAATTTGCACATTTTTCAAAAATTATCCACATTGATGCATCTGGGAGCAAAAATTTTGGAGACCATTGTGTTAAGGGCACAATTTGCTACAACTTTTGTGGTAAAAGTTTTTCTGTATCCTGCTCCGGATACCGTTTTTTTTCAACACTCTTGTAATTTCCACATTCTTGAAAAAATCTCCACATTGATGCATCTGGGAGCAAAAAAGTCACAGACCATTGTGTTAAGGGCACAATTTGCTACAACCTTTGTAGTAAAAGTTTTTCTGTATTCTGCTCCGGATACCGTTTTTTTTCAACACTCTTGTAATTTCCACATTCTTGAAAAAATCTCCACAATGGTGCATCTGGGAGCAAAAAAGTCACAGACCATTGTGTTAAGGGAACAATTTGCTACAACTTTTGTAGTAAAAGTTTTTCTGTATTCTGTTCCGGATACCGTTTTTTTTCAACACTCTTGTAATTTCCACATTCTTGAAAAAATCTCCACAATGGTGCATCTGGGAGCAAAAAAGTCACAGACCATTGTGTTAAGGGCACAATTTGCTACAACCTTTGTAGTAAAAGTTTTTCTGTATTCTGCTCCGGATACCGTTTTTTTTCAACACTCTTGTAATTTCCACATTCTTGAAAAAATCTCCACAATGGTGCATCTGGGAGCAAAAAAGTCACAGACCATTGTGTTAAGGGCACAATTTACTACAACTTTTGTAGTAAAAGTTTTTCTGTATTCTGCTCCGGATACCGTTTTTTTTCAACACTCTTGTAATTTCCACATTCTTGAAAAAATCTCCACAATGGTGCATCTGGGAGCAAAAAAGTCACAGACCATTGTGTTAAGGGAACAATTTGCTACAACTTTTGTAGTAAAAGTTTTTCTGTATTCTGTTCCGGATACCGTTTTTTTTCAACACTCTTGTAATTTCCACATTCTTGAAAAAATCTCCACAATGGTGCATCTGGGAGCAAAAAAGCCACAGACCATTGTGTTAAGGGCACAATTTGCTACAACCTTTGTAGTAAAAGTTTTTCTGTATTCTGCTCCGGATACCGTTTTTTTTCAACACTCTTGTAATTTCCACATTCTTAAAAAAATCTCCACAATGGTGCATCTGGGAGCAAAAAAGTCACAGACCATTGTGTTAAGGGCACAATTTACTACAACTTTTGTAGTAAAAGTTTTTCTGTATTCTGCTCCGAATACCGTTTTTTTCAACACTCTTGTAATTTCCACATTCTTGAAAAAATCTCCATATTGATGCACCTGGGAGCAAAAAAGTCACAGACCATTGTGTTAAGGGCACAATTTGCTACAACTTTTGTAGTAAAAGTTTTTCTGTATTCTGCTCCGGATACCGTTTTTTTTCAACACTCTTGTAATTTGCACATTTTTCAAAAATTAGCCACATTGATGCATCTGGGAGCAAAAATGTTGGAGACCATTGTGTTAAGGGCACAATTTGCTACAACTTTTGTGGTAAAAGTTTTTCTGTATCCTGCTCCGGATACCGTTTTTTTTCAACACTCTTGTAATTTCCACATTCTTGAAAAAATCTCCACATTGATGCATCTGGGAGCAAAAAAGTCACAGACCATTGTGTTAAGGGTACAATTTGCTACAACCTTTGTAGTAAAAGTTTTTCTGTATTCTGCTCCGGATACCGTTTTTTTTCAACACTCTTGTAATTTCCACATTCTTGAAAAAATCTCCACAATGGTGCATCTGGGAGCAAAAAAGTCACAGACCATTGTGTTAAGGGCACAATTTGCTACAACTTTTGTAGTAAAAGTTTTTCTGTATTCTGCTCCGGATACCGTTTTTTTTCAACACTCTTGTAATTTCCACATTCTTGAAAAAATCTCCACAATGGTGCATCTGGGAGCAAAAAAGTCACAGACCATTGTGTTAAGGGCACAATTTACTACAACTTTTGTAGTAAAAGTTTTTCTGTATTTTGCTCCGAATACCGTTTTTTTTCAACACTCTTGTAATATCCACATTCTTGAAAAAATCTCCATATTGATGCACCTGGGAGCAAAAAAGTCACAGACCATTGTGTTAAGGGCACAATTTGCTACAACTTTTGTAGTAAAAGTTTTTCTGTATTCTGCTCCGGATACCGTTTTTTATCAACACTCTTGTAATTTGCACATTTTTCAAAAATTAGCCACATTGATGCATCTGGGAGCAAAAATGTTGGAGACCATTGTGTTAAGGGCACAATTTGCTACAACTTTTGTGGTAAAAGTTTTTCTGTATCCTGCTCCGGATACCGTTTTTTTTCAACACTCTTGTAATTTCCACATTCTTGAAAAAATCTCCACATTGATGCATCTGGGAGCAAAAAAGTCACAGACCATTGTGTTAAGGGTACAATTTGCTACAACCTTTGTAGTAAAAGTTTTTCTGTATTCTGCTCCGGATACCGTTTTTTTTCAACACTCTTGTAATTTCCACATTCTTGAAAAAATCTCCACAATGGTGCGTCTGGGAGCAAAAAAGTCACAGACCATTGTGTTAAGGGAAGAATTTGCTACAACTTTTGTAGTAAAAGTTTTTCTGTATTCTGCTCCGGATACCGTTTTTTTTTCAACACTCTTGTAATTTCCACATTCTTGAAAAAATCTCCACAATGGTGCATCTGGGAGCAAAAAAGTCACAGACCATTGTGTTAAGGGCACAATTTGCTACAACTTTTGTAGTAAAAGTTTTTCTGTATTCTGCTCCGGATACCGTTTTTTTTCAACACTCTTGTAATTTCCACATTCTTGAAAAAATCTCCACAATGGTGCATCTGGGAGCAAAAAAGTCACAGACCATTGTGTTAAGGGCACAATTTACTACAACTTTTGTAGTAAAAGTTTTTCTGTATTCTGCTCCGAATACCGTTTTTTTTCAACACTCTTGTAATTTCCACATTCTTGAAAAAATCTCCATATTGATGCACCTGGGAGCAAAAAAGTCACAGACCATTGTGTTAAGGGCACAATTTGCTACAACTTTTGTAGTAAAAGTTTTTCTGTATTCTGCTCCGGATACCGTTTTTTATCAACACTCTTGTAATTTGCACATTTTTCAAAAATTAGCCACATTGATGCATCTGGGAGCAAAAATGTTGGAGACCATTGTGTTAAGGGCACAATTTGCTACAACTTTTGTGGTAAAAGTTTTTCTGTATCCTGCTCCGGATACCGTTTTTTTTCAACACTCTTGTAATTTCCACATTCTTGAAAAAATCTCCACATTGATGCATCTGGGAGCAAAAAAGTCACAGACCATTGTGTTAAGGGTACAATTTGCTACAACCTTTGTAGTAAAAGTTTTTCTGTATTCTGCTCCGGATACCGTTTTTTTTCAACACTCTTGTAATTTCCACATTCTTGAAAAAATCTCCACAATGGTGCATCTGGGAGCAAAAAAGTCACAGACCATTGTGTTAAGGGAACAATTTGCTACAACTTTTGTAGTAAAAGTTTTTCTGTATTCTGCTCCGGATACCGTTTTTTTTCAACACTCTTGTAATTTCCACATTCTTGAAAAAATCTCCACAATGGTGCATCTGGGAGCAAAAAAGTCACAGACCATTGTGTTAAGGGAACAATTTGCTACAACTTTTGTAGTAAAAGTTTTTCTGTATTCTGCTCCGGATACCGTTTTTTTTTCAACACTCTTGTAATTTCCACATTTTTCAAAAATTCTCCACATTGATGCATCTGGGAGCAAAAATGTTGGAGACCATTGTGTTAAGGGCACAATTTGCTACAACTTTTGTGGTAAAAGTTTTTCTGTATTCTGCTCCGGATACCGTTTTTTTTTCAACACTCTTGTAATTTCCACATTCTTGAAAAAATCTCCACATTGATGCATCTGGGAGCAAAAAGTCACAGACCGTTGTGTTAAGGGCACAATTTGCTACAACCTTTGTAGTAAAAGTTTTTCTGTATTCTGCTCCGGATACCGTTTTTTTTCAACACTCTTGTAATTTGCACATTTTTCAAAAATTCTCCACATTGATGCATCTGGGAGCAAAAATGTTGGAGACCATTGTATTAAGGGCACAATTTGCTACAACTTTTGTAGTAAAAGTTTTTCTGTATTCTGCTCCGAATACCGTTTTTTTTCAACACTCTTGTAATTTCCACATTCTTGAAAAAATCTCCACAATGGTGCATCTGGGAGCAAAAAAGTCACAGACCATTGTGTTAAGGGCACAATTTACTACAACTTTTGTAGTAAAAGTTTTTCTGTATTCTGCTCCGGATACCGTTTTTTTTTCAACACTCTTGTAATTTCCACATTCTTGAAAAAATCTCCACAATGGTGCATCTGGGAGCAAAAAAGTCACAGACCATTGTGTTAAGGGCACAATTTGCTACAACCTTTGTAGTAAAAGTTTTTCTGTATTCTGCTCCGGATACCGTTTTTTTTCAACACTCTTGTAATTTCCACATTCTTGAAAAAATCTCCACAATGGTGCATCTGGGAGCAAAAAAGTCACAGACCATTGTGTTAAGGGAACAATTTGCTACAACTTTTGTAGTAAAAGTTTTTCTGTATTCTGCTCCGGATACCGTTTTTTTTTCAACACTCTTTTAATTTCCACATTTTTCAAAAATTCTCCACATTGATGCATCTGGGAGCAAAAATGTTGGAGACCATTGTGTTAAGGGCACAATTTGCTACAACTTTTGTAGTAAAAGTTTTTCTGTATTCTGCTCCGGATACCGTTTTTTATCAACACTCTTGTAATTTGCACATTTTTCAAAAATTAGCCACATTGATGCATCTGGGAGCAAAAATGTTGGAGACCATTGTGTTAAGGGCACAATTTGCTACAACTTTTGTGGTAAAAGTTTTTCTGTATCCTGCTCCGGATACCGTTTTTTTTCAACACTCTTGTAATTTCCACATTCTTGAAAAAATCTCCACATTGATGCATCTGGGAGCAAAAAAGTCACAGACCATTGTGTTAAGGGTACAATTTGCTACAACCTTTGTAGTAAAAGTTTTTCTGTATTCTGCTCCGGATACCGTTTTTTTTCAACACTCTTGTAATTTCCACATTCTTGAAAAAATCTCCACAATGGTGCGTCTGGGAGCAAAAAAGTCACAGACCATTGTGTTAAGGGCACAATTTGCTACAACTTTTGTAGTAAAAGTTTTTCTGTATTCTGCTCCGGATACCGTTTTTTTTCAACACTCTTGTAATTTCCACATTCTTGAAAAAATCTCCACAATGGTGCATCTGGGAGCAAAAAAGTCACAGACCATTGTGTTAAGGGAACAATTTGCTACAACTTTTGTAGTAAAAGTTTTTCTGTATTCTGCTCCGGATACCGTTTTTTTTTCAACACTCTTGTAATTTCCACATTTTTCAAAAATTCTCCACATTGATGCATCTGGGAGCAAAAATGTTGGAGACCATTGTGTTAAGGGCACAATTTGCTACAACTTTTGTAGTAAAAGTTTTTCTGTATTCTGCTCCGGATACCGTTTTTTTTCAACACTCTTGTAATTTCCACATTCTTGAAAAAATCTCCACAATGGTGCATCTGGGAGCAAAAAAGTCACAGACCATTGTGTTAAGGGAACAATTTGCTACAACTTTTGTAGTAAAAGTTTTTCTGTATTCTGCTCCGGATACCGTTTTTTTTTCAACACTCTTGTAATTTCCACATTTTTCAAAAATTCTCCACATTGATGCATCTGGGAGCAAAAAAGTCACAGACCATTGTGTTAAGGGAACAATTTGCTACAACCTTTGTAGTAAAAGTTTTTCTGTATTCTGCTCCGGATACCGTTTTTTTTCAACACTCTTGTAATTTGCACATTTTTCAAAAATTCTCCACATTGATGCATCTGGGAGCAAAAATGTTGGAGACCATTGTGTTAAGGGCACAATTTGCTACAACTTTTGTAGTAAAAGTTTTTCTGTATTCTGCTCCGAATACCGTTTTTTTTCAACACTCTTGTAATTTCCACATTCTTGAAAAAATCTCCACAATGGTGCATCTGGGAGCAAAAAAGTCACAGACCATTGTGTTAAGGGCACAATTTACTACAACTTTTGTAGTAAAAGTTTTTCTGTATTCTGCTCCGGATACCGTTTTTTTTTCAACACTCTTGTAATTTCCACATTCTTGAAAAAATCTCCACAATGGTGCATCTGGGAGCAAAAAAGTCACAGACCATTGTGTTAAGGGCACAATTTGCTACAACCTTTGTAGTAAAAGTTTTTCTGTATTCTGCTCCGGATACCGTTTTTTTTCAACACTCTTGTAATTTCCACATTCTTGAAAAAATCTCCACAATGGTGCATCTGGGAGCAAAAAAGTCACAGACCATTGTGTTAAGGGAACAATTTGCTACAACTTTTGTAGTAAAAGTTTTTCTGTATTCTGCTCCGGATACCGTTTTTTTTTCAACACTCTTTTAATTTCCACATTTTTCAAAAATTCTCCACATTGATGCATCTGGGAGCAAAAATGTTGGAGACCATTGTGTTAAGGGCACAATTTGCTACAACTTTTGTGGTAAAAGTTTTTCTGTATTCTGCTCCGGATACCGTTTTTTTTCAACACTCTTGTAATTTCCACATTCTTGAAAAAATCTCCACATTGATGCATCTGGGAGCAAAAAGTCACAGACCATTGTGTTAAGGGCACAATTTGCTACAACCTTTGTAGTAAAAGTTTTTCTGTATTCTGCTCCGGATACCGTTTTTTTTCAACACTCTTGTAATTTGCACATTTTTCAAAAATTCTCCACATTGATGCATCTGGGAGCAAAAATGTTGGAGACCATTGTGTTAAGGGCACAATTTGCTACAACTTTTGTAGTAAAAGTTTTTCTGTATTCTGCTCCGAATACCGTTTTTTTTCAACACTCTTGTAATTTCCACATTCTTGAAAAAATCTCCATATTGATGCACCTGGGAGCAAAAAAGTTACAGACCATTGTGTTAAGGGCACAATTTGCTACAACTTTTGTAGTAAAAGTTTTTCTGTATTCTGCTCCGGATACCGTTTTTTTTCAACACTCTTGTAATTTGCACATTTTTCAAAAATTATCCACATTGATGCATCTGGGAGCAAAAATGTTGGAGACCATTGTGTTAAGGGCACAATTTGCTACAACCTTTGTAGTAAAAGTTTTTCTGTATTCTGCTCCGGATACCGTTTTTTTTCAACACTCTTGTAATTTCCACATTCTTGAAAAAATCTCCACAATGGTGCATCTGGGAGCAAAAAAGTCACAGACCATTGTGTTAAGGGCACAATTTACTACAACTTTTGTAGTAAAAGTTTTTCTGTATTCTGCTCCGAATACCGTTTTTTTTCAACACTCTTGTAATTTCCACATTCTTGAAAAAATCTCCATATTGATGCACCTGGGAGCAAAAAAGTCACAGACCATTGTGTTAAGGGCACAATTTGCTACAACTTTTGTAGTAAAAGTTTTTCTGTATTCTGCTCCGGATACCGTTTTTTTTCAACACTCTTGTAATTTGCACATTTTTCAAAAATTATCCACATTGATGCATCTGGGAGCAAAAATGTTGGAGACCATTGTGTTAAGGGCACAATTTGCTACAACTTTTGTGGTAAAAGTTTTTCTGTATCCTGCTCCGGATACCGTTTTTTTTCAACACTCTTGTAATTTCCACATTCTTGAAAAAATCTCCACAATGGTGCATCTGGGAGCAAAAAAGTCACAGACCATTGTGTTAAGGGCACAATTTGCTACAACCTTTGTAGTAAAAGTTTTTCTGTATTCTGCTCCGGATACCGTTTTTTTTCAACACTCTTGTAATTTCCACATTCTTGAAAAAATCTCCACAATGGTGCATCTGGGAGCAAAAAAGTCACAGACCATTGTGTTAAGGGCACAATTTACTACAACTTTTGTAGTAAAAGTTTTTCTGTATTCTGCTCCGGATACCGTTTTTTTTCAACACTCTTGTAATTTCCACATTCTTGAAAAAATCTCCACAATGGTGCATCTGGGAGCAAAAAAGTCACAGACCATTGTGTTAAGGGAACAATTTGCTACAACTTTTGTAGTAAAAGTTTTTCTGTATTCTGCTCCGGATACCGTTTTTTTTCAACACTCTTGTAATTTCCACATTCTTGAAAAAATCTCCACAATGGTGCATCTGGGAGCAAAAAAGTCACAGACCATTGTGTTAAGGGAACAATTTGCTACAACTTTTGTAGTAAAAGTTTTTCTGTATTCTGCTCCGGATACCGTTTTTTTTTCAACACTCTTTTAATTTCCACATTTTTCAAAAATTCTCCACATTGATGCATCTGGGAGCAAAAATGTTGGAGACCATTGTGTTAAGGGCACAATTTGCTACAACTTTTGTGGTAAAAGTTTTTCTGTATTCTGCTCCGGATACCGTTTTTTTTCAACACTCTTGTAATTTCCACATTCTTGAAAAAATCTCCACATTGATGCATCTGGGAGCAAAAAGTCACAGACCATTGTGTTAAGGGCACAATTTGCTACAACCTTTGTAGTAAAAGTTTTTCTGTATTCTGCTCCGGATACCGTTTTTTTTCAACACTCTTGTAATTTGCACATTTTTCAAAAATTCTCCACATTGATGCATCTGGGAGCAAAAATGTTGGAGACCATTGTGTTAAGGGCACAATTTGCTACAACCTTTGTAGTAAAAGTTTTTCTGTATTCTGCTCCGGATACCGTTTTTTTTCAACACTCTTGTAATTTCCACATTCTTGAAAAAATCTCCACAATGGTGCATCTGGGAGCAAAAAAGTCACAGACCATTGTGTTAAGGGAACAATTTGCTACAACTTTTGTAGTAAAAGTTTTTCTGTATTCTGCTCCGGATACCGTTTTTTTTTCAACACTCTTTTAATTTCCACATTTTTCAAAAATTCTCCACATTGATGCATCTGGGAGCAAAAATGTTGGAGACCATTGTGTTAAGGGCACAATTTGCTACAACTTTTGTGGTAAAAGTTTTTCTGTATTCTGCTCCGGATACCGTTTTTTTTCAACACTCTTGTAATTTCCACATTCTTGAAAAAATCTCCACATTGATGCATCTGGGAGCAAAAAAGTCACAGACCATTGTGTTAAGGGCACAATTTGCTACAACCTTTGTAGTAAAAGTTTTTCTGTATTCTGCTCCGGATACCGTTTTTTTTCAACACTCTTGTAATTTGCACATTTTTCAAAAATTCTCCACATTGATGCATCTGGGAGCAAAAATGTTGGAGACCATTGTGTTAAGGGCACAATTTGCTACAACTTTTGTAGTAAAAGTTTTTCTGTATTCTGCTCCGAATACCGTTTTTTTTCAACACTCTTGTAATTTCCACATTCTTGAAAAAATCTCCATATTGATGCACCTGGGAGCAAAAAAGTTACAGACCATTGTGTTAAGGGCACAATTTGCTACAACTTTTGTGGTAAAAGTTTTTCTGTATTCTGCTCCGGATACCGTTTTTTTTCAACACTCTTGTAATTTCCACATTCTTGAAAAAATCTCCACATTGATGCATCTGGGAGCAAAAAGTCACAGACCATTGTGTTAAGGGCACAATTTGCTACAACCTTTGTAGTAAAAGTTTTTCTGTATTCTGCTCCGGATACCGTTTTTTTTCAACACTCTTGTAATTTGCACATTTTTCAAAAATTCTCCACATTGATGCATCTGGGAGCAAAAATGTTGGAGACCATTGTGTTAAGGGCACAATTTGCTACAACCTTTGTAGTAAAAGTTTTTCTGTATTCTGCTCCGGATACCGTTTTTTTTCAACACTCTTGTAATTTCCACATTCTTGAAAAAATCTCCACAATGGTGCATCTGGGAGCAAAAAAGTCACAGACCATTGTGTTAAGGGCACAATTTGCTACAACCTTTGTAGTAAAAGTTTTTCTGTATTCTGCTCCGGATACCGTTTTTTTTTCAACACTCTTTTAATTTCCACATTTTTCAAAAATTCTCCACATTGATGCATCTGGGAGCAAAAATGTTGGAGACCATTGTGTTAAGGGCACAATTTGCTACAACCTTTGTAGTAAAAGTTTTTCTGTATTCTGCTCCGGATACCGTTTTTTTTCAACACTCTTGTAATTTGCACATTTTTCAAAAATTCTCCACATTGATGCATCTGGGAGCAAAAATGTTGGAGACCATTGTGTTAAGGGCACAATTTGCTACAACTTTTGTAGTAAAAGTTTTTCTGTATTCTGCTCCGAATACCGTTTTTTTTCAACACTCTTGTAATTTCCACATTCTTGAAAAAATCTCCATATTGATGCACCTGGGAGCAAAAAAGTTACAGACCATTGTGTTAAGGGCACAATTTGCTACAACTTTTGTAGTAAAAGTTTTTCTGTATTCTGCTCCGGATACCGTTTTTTTTCAACACTCTTGTAATTTGCACATTTTTCAAAAATTATCCACATTGATGCATCTGGGAGCAAAAATGTTGGAGACCATTGTGTTAAGGGCACAATTTGCTACAACCTTTGTAGTAAAAGTTTTTCTGTATTCTGCTCCGGATACCGTTTTTTTTCAACACTCTTGTAATTTCCACATTCTTGAAAAAATCTCCACAATGGTGCATCTGGGAGCAAAAAAGTCACAGACCATTGTGTTAAGGGCACAATTTGCTACAACCTTTGTAGTAAAAGTTTTTCTGTATTCTGCTCCGGATACCGTTTTTTTTCAACACTCTTGTAATTTGCACATTTTTCAAAAATTCTCCACATTGATGCATCTGGGAGCAAAAATGTTGGAGACCATTGTGTTAAGGGCACAATTTGCTACAACTTTTGTAGTAAAAGTTTTTCTGTATTCTGCTCCGAATACCGTTTTTTTTCAACACTCTTGTAATTTCCACATTCTTGAAAAAATCTCCATATTGATGCACCTGGGAGCAAAAAAGTTACAGACCATTGTGTTAAGGGCACAATTTGCTACAACTTTTGTAGTAAAAGTTTTTCTGTATTCTGCTCCGGATACCGTTTTTTTTCAACACTCTTGTAATTTGCACATTTTTCAAAAATTATCCACATTGATGCATCTGGGAGCAAAAATGTTGGAGACCATTGTGTTAAGGGCACAATTTGCTACAACCTTTGTAGTAAAAGTTTTTCTGTATTCTGCTCCGGATACCGTTTTTTTTCAACACTCTTGTAATTTCCACATTCTTGAAAAAATCTCCACAATGGTGCATCTGGGAGCAAAAAAGTCACAGACCATTGTGTTAAGGGCACAATTTACTACAACTTTTGTAGTAAAAGTTTTTCTGTATTCTGCTCCGAATACCGTTTTTTTTCAACACTCTTGTAATTTCCACATTCTTGAAAAAATCTCCATATTGATGCACCTGGGAGCAAAAAAGTCACAGACCATTGTGTTAAGGGCACAATTTGCTACAACTTTTGTAGTAAAAGTTTTTCTGTATTCTGCTCCGGATACCGTTTTTTTTCAACACTCTTGTAATTTGCACATTTTTCAAAAATTATCCACATTGATGCATCTGGGAGCAAAAATGTTGGAGACCATTGTGTTAAGGGCACAATTTGCTACAACTTTTGTGGTAAAAGTTTTTCTGTATCCTGCTCCGGATACCGTTTTTTTTCAACACTCTTGTAATTTCCACATTCTTGAAAAAATCTCCACAATGGTGCATCTGGGAGCAAAAAAGTCACAGACCATTGTGTTAAGGGCACAATTTGCTACAACCTTTGTAGTAAAAGTTTTTCTGTATTCTGCTCCGGATACCGTTTTTTTTCAACACTCTTGTAATTTCCACATTCTTGAAAAAATCTCCACAATGGTGCATCTGGGAGCAAAAAAGTCACAGACCATTGTGTTAAGGGCACAATTTACTACAACTTTTGTAGTAAAAGTTTTTCTGTATTCTGCTCCGGATACCGTTTTTTTTCAACACTCTTGTAATTTCCACATTCTTGAAAAAATCTCCACAATGGTGCATCTGGGAGCAAAAAAGTCACAGACCATTGTGTTAAGGGAACAATTTGCTACAACTTTTGTAGTAAAAGTTTTTCTGTATTCTGCTCCGGATACCGTTTTTTTTCAACACTCTTGTAATTTCCACATTCTTGAAAAAATCTCCACAATGGTGCATCTGGGAGCAAAAAAGTCACAGACCATTGTGTTAAGGGAACAATTTGCTACAACTTTTGTAGTAAAAGTTTTTCTGTATTCTGCTCCGGATACCGTTTTTTTTTCAACACTCTTTTAATTTCCACATTTTTCAAAAATTCTCCACATTGATGCATCTGGGAGCAAAAATGTTGGAGACCATTGTGTTAAGGGCACAATTTGCTACAACTTTTGTGGTAAAAGTTTTTCTGTATTCTGCTCCGGATACCGTTTTTTTTCAACACTCTTGTAATTTCCACATTCTTGAAAAAATCTCCACATTGATGCATCTGGGAGCAAAAAGTCACAGACCATTGTGTTAAGGGCACAATTTGCTACAACCTTTGTAGTAAAAGTTTTTCTGTATTCTGCTCCGGATACCGTTTTTTTTCAACACTCTTGTAATTTGCACATTTTTCAAAAATTCTCCACATTGATGCATCTGGGAGCAAAAATGTTGGAGACCATTGTGTTAAGGGCACAATTTGCTACAACCTTTGTAGTAAAAGTTTTTCTGTATTCTGCTCCGGATACCGTTTTTTTTCAACACTCTTGTAATTTCCACATTCTTGAAAAAATCTCCACAATGGTGCATCTGGGAGCAAAAAAGTCACAGACCATTGTGTTAAGGGAACAATTTGCTACAACTTTTGTAGTAAAAGTTTTTCTGTATTCTGCTCCGGATACCGTTTTTTTTTCAACACTCTTTTAATTTCCACATTTTTCAAAAATTCTCCACATTGATGCATCTGGGAGCAAAAATGTTGGAGACCATTGTGTTAAGGGCACAATTTGCTACAACTTTTGTGGTAAAAGTTTTTCTGTATTCTGCTCCGGATACCGTTTTTTTTCAACACTCTTGTAATTTCCACATTCTTGAAAAAATCTCCACATTGATGCATCTGGGAGCAAAAAAGTCACAGACCATTGTGTTAAGGGCACAATTTGCTACAACCTTTGTAGTAAAAGTTTTTCTGTATTCTGCTCCGGATACCGTTTTTTTTCAACACTCTTGTAATTTGCACATTTTTCAAAAATTCTCCACATTGATGCATCTGGGAGCAAAAATGTTGGAGACCATTGTGTTAAGGGCACAATTTGCTACAACTTTTGTAGTAAAAGTTTTTCTGTATTCTGCTCCGAATACCGTTTTTTTTCAACACTCTTGTAATTTCCACATTCTTGAAAAAATCTCCATATTGATGCACCTGGGAGCAAAAAAGTTACAGACCATTGTGTTAAGGGCACAATTTGCTACAACTTTTGTGGTAAAAGTTTTTCTGTATTCTGCTCCGGATACCGTTTTTTTTCAACACTCTTGTAATTTCCACATTCTTGAAAAAATCTCCACATTGATGCATCTGGGAGCAAAAAGTCACAGACCATTGTGTTAAGGGCACAATTTGCTACAACCTTTGTAGTAAAAGTTTTTCTGTATTCTGCTCCGGATACCGTTTTTTTTCAACACTCTTGTAATTTGCACATTTTTCAAAAATTCTCCACATTGATGCATCTGGGAGCAAAAATGTTGGAGACCATTGTGTTAAGGGCACAATTTGCTACAACCTTTGTAGTAAAAGTTTTTCTGTATTCTGCTCCGGATACCGTTTTTTTTCAACACTCTTGTAATTTCCACATTCTTGAAAAAATCTCCACAATGGTGCATCTGGGAGCAAAAAAGTCACAGACCATTGTGTTAAGGGCACAATTTGCTACAACCTTTGTAGTAAAAGTTTTTCTGTATTCTGCTCCGGATACCGTTTTTTTTTCAACACTCTTTTAATTTCCACATTTTTCAAAAATTCTCCACATTGATGCATCTGGGAGCAAAAATGTTGGAGACCATTGTGTTAAGGGCACAATTTGCTACAACCTTTGTAGTAAAAGTTTTTCTGTATTCTGCTCCGGATACCGTTTTTTTTCAACACTCTTGTAATTTGCACATTTTTCAAAAATTCTCCACATTGATGCATCTGGGAGCAAAAATGTTGGAGACCATTGTGTTAAGGGCACAATTTGCTACAACTTTTGTAGTAAAAGTTTTTCTGTATTCTGCTCCGAATACCGTTTTTTTTCAACACTCTTGTAATTTCCACATTCTTGAAAAAATCTCCATATTGATGCACCTGGGAGCAAAAAAGTTACAGACCATTGTGTTAAGGGCACAATTTGCTACAACTTTTGTAGTAAAAGTTTTTCTGTATTCTGCTCCGGATACCGTTTTTTTTCAACACTCTTGTAATTTGCACATTTTTCAAAAATTATCCACATTGATGCATCTGGGAGCAAAAATGTTGGAGACCATTGTGTTAAGGGCACAATTTGCTACAACCTTTGTAGTAAAAGTTTTTCTGTATTCTGCTCCGGATACCGTTTTTTTTCAACACTCTTGTAATTTCCACATTCTTGAAAAAATCTCCACAATGGTGCATCTGGGAGCAAAAAAGTCACAGACCATTGTGTTAAGGGCACAATTTGCTACAACCTTTGTAGTAAAAGTTTTTCTGTATTCTGCTCCGGATACCGTTTTTTTTCAACACTCTTGTAATTTCCACATTCTTGAAAAAATCTCCACAATGGTGCATCTGGGAGCAAAAAAGTCACAGACCATTGTGTTAAGGGCACAATTTGCTACAACCTTTGTAGTAAAAGTTTTTCTGTATTCTGCTCCGGATACCGTTTTTTTTCAACACTCTTGTAATTTCCACATTCTTGAAAAAATCTCCACAATGGTGCATCTGGGAGCAAAAAAGTCACAGACCATTGTGTTAAGGGAACAATTTGCTACAACTTTTGTAGTAAAAGTTTTTCTGTATTCTGCTCCGGATACCGTTTTTTTTTCAACACTCTTTTAATTTCCACATTTTTCAAAAATTCTCCACATTGATGCATCTGGGAGCAAAAATGTTGGAGACCATTGTGTTAAGGGCACAATTTGCTACAACTTTTGTGGTAAAAGTTTTTCTGTATTCTGCTCCGTATACCGTTTTTTTTCAACACTCTTGTAATTTCCACATTCTTGAAAAAATCTCCACATTGATGCATCTGGGAGCAAAAAGTCACAGACCATTGTGTTAAGGGCACAATTTGCTACAACCTTTGTAGTAAAAGTTTTTCTGTATTCTGCTCCGGATACCGTTTTTTTTCAACACTCTTGTAATTTGCACATTTTTCAAAAATTCTCCACATTGATGCATCTGGGAGCAAAAATGTTGGAGACCATTGTGTTAAGGGCACAATTTGCTACAACTTTTGTAGTAAAAGTTTTTCTGTATTCTGCTCCGAATACCGTTTTTTTTCAACACTCTTGTAATTTCCACATTCTTGAAAAAATCTCCATATTGATGCACCTGGGAGCAAAAAAGTTACAGACCATTGTGTTAAGGGCACAATTTGCTACAACTTTTGTAGTAAAAGTTTTTCTGTATTCTGCTCCGGATACCGTTTTTTTTCAACACTCTTGTAATTTGCACATTTTTCAAAAATTATCCACATTGATGCATCTGGGAGCAAAAATGTTGGAGACCATTGTGTTAAGGGCACAATTTGCTACAACCTTTGTAGTAAAAGTTTTTCTGTATTCTGCTCCGGATACCGTTTTTTTTCAACACTCTTGTAATTTCCACATTCTTGAAAAAATCTCCACAATGGTGCATCTGGGAGCAAAAAAGTCACAGACCATTGTGTTAAGGGCACAATTTACTACAACTTTTGTAGTAAAAGTTTTTCTGTATTCTGCTCCGAATACCGTTTTTTTTCAACACTCTTGTAATTTCCACATTCTTGAAAAAATCTCCATATTGATGCACCTGGGAGCAAAAAAGTCACAGACCATTGTGTTAAGGGCACAATTTGCTACAACTTTTGTAGTAAAAGTTTTTCTGTATTCTGCTCCGGATACCGTTTTTTTTCAACACTCTTGTAATTTGCACATTTTTCAAAAATTATCCACATTGATGCATCTGGGAGCAAAAATGTTGGAGACCATTGTGTTAAGGGCACAATTTGCTACAACTTTTGTGGTAAAAGTTTTTCTGTATCCTGCTCCGGATACCGTTTTTTTTCAACACTCTTGTAATTTCCACATTCTTGAAAAAATCTCCACAATGGTGCATCTGGGAGCAAAAAAGTCACAGACCATTGTGTTAAGGGCACAATTTGCTACAACCTTTGTAGTAAAAGTTTTTCTGTATTCTGCTCCGGATACCGTTTTTTTTCAACACTCTTGTAATTTCCACATTCTTGAAAAAATCTCCACAATGGTGCATCTGGGAGCAAAAAAGTCACAGACCATTGTGTTAAGGGCACAATTTACTACAACTTTTGTAGTAAAAGTTTTTCTGTATTCTGCTCCGGATACCGTTTTTTTTCAACACTCTTGTAATTTCCACATTCTTGAAAAAATCTCCACAATGGTGCATCTGGGAGCAAAAAAGTCACAGACCATTGTGTTAAGGGAACAATTTGCTACAACTTTTGTAGTAAAAGTTTTTCTGTATTCTGTTCCGGATACCGTTTTTTTTCAACACTCTTGTAATTTCCACATTCATGAAAAAATCTCCACAATGGTGCATCTGGGAGCAAAAAAGTCACAGACCATTGTGTTAAGGGCACAATTTGCTACAACCTTTGTAGTAAAAGTTTTTCTGTATTCTGCTCCGGATACCGTTTTTTTTCAACACTCTTGTAATTTCCACATTCTTGAAAAAATCTCCACATTGATGCATCTGGGAGCAAAAAGTCACAGACCATTGTGTTAAGGGCACAATTTGCTACAACCTTTGTAGTAAAAGTTTTTCTGTATTCTGCTCCGGATACCGTTTTTTTTCAACACTCTTGTAATTTGCACATTTTTCAAAAATTCTCCACATTGATGCATCTGGGAGCAAAAATGTTGGAGACCATTGTGTTAAGGGCACAATTTGCTACAACTTTTGTAGTAAAAGTTTTTCTGTATTCTGCTCCGAATACCGTTTTTTTTCAACACTCTTGTAATTTCCACATTCTTGAAAAAATCTCCATATTGATGCACCTGGGAGCAAAAAAGTTACAGACCATTGTGTTAAGGGCACAATTTGCTACAACTTTTGTAGTAAAAGTTTTTCTGTATTCTGCTCCGGATACCGTTTTTTTTCAACACTCTTGTAATTTGCACATTTTTCAAAAATTATCCACATTGATGCATCTGGGAGCAAAAATGTTGGAGACCATTGTGTTAAGGGCACAATTTGCTACAACCTTTGTAGTAAAAGTTTTTCTGTATTCTGCTCCGGATACCGTTTTTTTTCAACACTCTTGTAATTTCCACATTCTTGAAAAAATCTCCACAATGGTGCATCTGGGAGCAAAAAAGTCACAGACCATTGTGTTAAGGGCACAATTTGCTACAACCTTTGTAGTAAAAGTTTTTCTGTATTCTGCTCCGGATACCGTTCTTTTTCAACACTCTTGTAATTTCCACATTCTTGAAAAAATCTCCACAATGGTGCATCTGGGAGCAAAAAAGTCACAGACCATTGTGTTAAGGGCACAATTTGCTACAACCTTTGTAGTAAAAGTTTTTCTGTATTCTGCTCCGGATACCGTTTTTTTTCAACACTCTTGTAATTTCCACATTCTTGAAAAAATCTCCACAATGGTGCATCTGGGAGCAAAAAAGTCACAGACCATTGTGTTAAGGGCACAATTTACTACAACTTTTGTAGTAAAAGTTTTTCTGTATTCTGCTCCGGATACCGTTTTTTTTCAACACTCTTGTAATTTCCACATTCTTGAAAAAATCTCCACAATGGTGCATCTGGGAGCAAAAAAGTCACAGACCATTGTGTTAAGGGAACAATTTGCTACAACTTTTGTAGTAAAAGTTTTTCTGTATTCTGTTCCGGATACCGTTTTTTTTCAACACTCTTGTAATTTCCACATTCATGAAAAAATCTCCACAATGGTGCATCTGGGAGCAAAAAAGTCACAGACCATTGTGTTAAGGGCACAATTTGCTACAACCTTTGTAGTAAAAGTTTTTCTGTATTCTGCTCCGGATACCGTTTTTTTTCAACACTCTTGTAATTTCCACATTCTTGAAAAAATCTCCACATTGATGCATCTGGGAGCAAAAAGTCACAGACCATTGTGTTAAGGGCACAATTTGCTACAACCTTTGTAGTAAAAGTTTTTCTGTATTCTGCTCCGGATACCGTTTTTTTTCAACACTCTTGTAATTTGCACATTTTTCAAAAATTCTCCACATTGATGCATCTGGGAGCAAAAATGTTGGAGACCATTGTGTTAAGGGCACAATTTGCTACAACTTTTGTAGTAAAAGTTTTTCTGTATTCTGCTCCGAATACCGTTTTTTTTCAACACTCTTGTAATTTCCACATTCTTGAAAAAATCTCCATATTGATGCACCTGGGAGCAAAAAAGTTACAGACCATTGTGTTAAGGGCACAATTTGCTACAACTTTTGTAGTAAAAGTTTTTCTGTATTCTGCTCCGGATACCGTTTTTTTTCAACACTCTTGTAATTTGCACATTTTTCAAAAATTATCCACATTGATGCATCTGGGAGCAAAAATGTTGGAGACCATTGTGTTAAGGGCACAATTTGCTACAACCTTTGTAGTAAAAGTTTTTCTGTATTCTGCTCCGGATACCGTTTTTTTTCAACACTCTTGTAATTTCCACATTCTTGAAAAAATCTCCACAATGGTGCATCTGGGAGCAAAAAAGTCACAGACCATTGTGTTAAGGGCACAATTTGCTACAACCTTTGTAGTAAAAGTTTTTCTGTATTCTGCTCCGGATACCGTTTTTTTTCAACACTCTTGTAATTTCCACATTCTTGAAAAAATCTCCACAATGGTGCATCTGGGAGCAAAAATGTTGGAGACCATTGTGTTAAGGGCACAATTTGCTACAACCTTTGTAGTAAAAGTTTTTCTGTATTCTGCTCCGGATACCGTTTTTTTTCAACACTCTTGTAATTTCCACATTCTTGAAAAAATCTCCACAATGGTGCATCTGGGAGCAAAAAAGTCACAGACCATTGTGTTAAGGGCACAATTTGCTACAACCTTTGTAGTAAAAGTTTTTCTGTATTCTGCTCCGGATACCGTTTTTTTTCAACACTCTTGTAATTTCCACATTCTTGAAAAAATCTCCACAATGGTGCATCTGGGAGCAAAAAAGTCACAGACCATTGTGTTAAGGGCACAATTTGCTACAACCTTTGTAGTAAAAGTTTTTCTGTATTCTGCTCCGGATACCGTTTTTTTTCAACACTCTTGTAATTTCCACATTCTTGAAAAAATCTCCACAATGGTGCATCTGGGAGCAAAAAAGTCACAGACCATTGTGTTAAGGGCACAATTTACTACAACTTTTGTAGTAAAAGTTTTTCTGTATTCTGCTCCGGATACCGTTTTTTTTCAACACTCTTGTAATTTCCACATTCTTGAAAAAATCTCCACAATGGTGCATCTGGGAGCAAGAAAGTCACAGACCATTGTGTTAAGGGAACAATTTGCTACAACTTTTGTAGTAAAAGTTTTTCTGTATTCTGTTCCGGATACCGTTTTTTTTCAACACTCTTGTAATTTCCACATTCATGAAAAAATCTCCACAATGGTGCATCTGGGTGCAAAAAAGTCACAGACCATTGTGTTAAGGGCACAATTTGCTACAACCTTTGTAGTAAAAGTTTTTCTGTATTCTGCTCCGGATACCGTTTTTTTTCAACACTCTTGTAATTTCCACATTCTTGAAAAAATCTCCACATTGATGCATCTGGGAGCAAAAAGTCACAGACCATTGTGTTAAGGGCACAATTTGCTACAACCTTTGTAGTAAAAGTTTTTCTGTATTCTGCTCCGGATACCGTTTTTTTTCAACACTCTTGTAATTTGCACATTTTTCAAAAATTCTCCACATTGATGCATCTGGGAGCAAAAATGTTGGAGACCATTGTGTTAAGGGCACAATTTGCTACAACTTTTGTAGTAAAAGTTTTTCTGTATTCTGCTCCGAATACCGTTTTTTTTCAACACTCTTGTAATTTCCACATTCTTGAAAAAATCTCCATATTGATGCACCTGGGAGCAAAAAAGTTACAGACCATTGTGTTAAGGGCACAATTTGCTACAACTTTTGTAGTAAAAGTTTTTCTGTATTCTGCTCCGGATACCGTTTTTTTTCAACACTCTTGTAATTTGCACATTTTTCAAAAATTATCCACATTGATGCATCTGGGAGCAAAAATGTTGGAGACCATTGTGTTAAGGGCACAATTTGCTACAACCTTTGTAGTAAAAGTTTTTCTGTATTCTGCTCCGGATACCGTTTTTTTTCAACACTCTTGTAATTTCCACATTCTTGAAAAAATCTCCACAATGGTGCATCTGGGAGCAAAAAAGTCACAGACCATTGTGTTAAGGGCACAATTTGCTACAACCTTTGTAGTAAAAGTTTTTCTGTATTCTGCTCCGGATACCGTTTTTTTTCAACACTCTTGTAATTTCCACATTCTTGAAAAAATCTCCACAATGGTGCATCTGGGAGCAAAAAAGTCACAGACCATTGTGTTAAGGGCACAATTTACTACAACTTTTGTAGTAAAAGTTTTTCTGTATTCTGCTCCGGATACCGTTTTTTTTCAACACTCTTGTAATTTCCACATTCTTGAAAAAATCTCCACAATGGTGCATCTGGGAGCAAAAAAGTCACAGACCATTGTGTTAAGGGAACAATTTGCTACAACTTTTGTAGTAAAAGTTTTTCTGTATTCTGTTCCGGATACCGTTTTTTTTCAACACTCTTGTAATTTCCACATTCATGAAAAAATCTCCACAATGGTGCATCTGGGAGCAAAAAAGTCACAGACCATTGTGTTAAGGGCACAATTTGCTACAACCTTTGTAGTAAAAGTTTTTCTGTATTCTGCTCCGGATACCGTTTTTTTTCAACACTCTTGTAATTTCCACATTCTTGAAAAAATCTCCACAATGGTGCATCTGGGAGCAAAAAAGTCACAGACCATTGTGTTAAGGGCACAATTTACTACAACTTTTGTAGTAAAAGTTTTTCTGTATTCTGCTCCGAATACCGTTTCTTTTCAACACTCTTGTAATTTCCACATTCTTGAAAAAATCTCCATATTGATGCACCTGGGAGCAAAAAAGTCACAGACCATTGTGTTAAGGGCACAATTTGCTACAACTTTTGTAGTAAAAGTTTTTCTGTATTCTGCTCCGGATACCGTTTTTTTTCAACACTCTTGTAATTTGCACATTTTTCAAAAATTATCCACATTGATGCATCTGGGAGCAAAAATGTTAGAGACCATTGTGTTAAGGGCACAATTTGCTACAACTTTTGTGGTAAAAGTTTTTCTGTATCCTGCTCCGGATACCGTTTTTTTTCAACACTCTTGTAATTTCCACATTCTTGAAAAAATCTCCACATTGATGCATCTGGGAGCAAAAAAGTCACAGACCATTGTGTTAAGGGTACAATTTGCTACAACCTTTGTAGTAAAAGTTTTTCCGTATTCTGCTCCGGATACCGTTTTTTTTCAACACTCTTGTAATTTGCACATTTTTCAAAAATTATCCACATTGATGCATCTGGGAGCAAAAATGTTGGAGACCATTGTGTTAAGGGCACAATTTGCTACAACCTTTGTAGTAAAAGTTTTTCTGTATTCTGCTCCGGATACCGTTTTTTTTCAACACTCTTGTAATTTCCACATTCTTGAAAAAATCTCCACAATGGTGCATCTGGGAGCAAAAAAGTCACAGACCATTGTGTTAAGGGCACAATTTGCTACAACCTTTGTAGTAAAAGTTTTTCTGTATTCTGCTCCGGATACCGTTTTTTTTCAACACTCTTGTAATTTCCACATTCTTGAAAAAATCTCCACAATGGTGCATCTGGGAGCAAAAAAGTCACAGACCATTGTGTTAAGGGAACAATTTGCTACAACTTTTGTAGTAAAAGTTTTTCTGTATTCTGTTCCGGATACCGTTTTTTTTCAACACTCTTGTAATTTCCACATTCATGAAAAAATCTCCACAATGGTGCATCTGGGAGCAAAAAAGTCACAGACCATTGTGTTAAGGGCACAATTTGCTACAACCTTTGTAGTAAAAGTTTTTCTGTATTCTGCTCCGGATACCGTTTTTTTTCAACACTCTTGTAATTTCCACATTCTTGAAAAAATCTCCACAATGGTGCATCTGGGAGCAAAAAAGTCACAGACCATTGTGTTAAGGGCACAATTTACTACAACTTTTGTAGTAAAAGTTTTTCTGTATTCTGCTCCGAATACCGTTTCTTTTCAACACTCTTGTAATTTCCACATTCTTGAAAAAATCTCCATATTGATGCACCTGGGAGCAAAAAAGTCACAGACCATTGTGTTAAGGGCACAATTTGCTACAACTTTTGTAGTAAAAGTTTTTCTGTATTCTGCTCCGGATACCGTTTTTTTTCAACACTCTTGTAATTTGCACATTTTTCAAAAATTATCCACATTGATGCATCTGGGAGCAAAAATGTTAGAGACCATTGTGTTAAGGGCACAATTTGCTACAACTTTTGTGGTAAAAGTTTTTCTGTATCCTGCTCCGGATACCGTTTTTTTTCAACACTCTTGTAATTTCCACATTCTTGAAAAAATCTCCACATTGATGCATCTGGGAGCAAAAAAGTCACAGACCATTGTGTTAAGGGTACAATTTGCTACAACCTTTGTAGTAAAAGTTTTTCCGTATTCTGCTCCGGATACCGTTTTTTTTCAACACTCTTGTAATTTGCACATTTTTCAAAAATTATCCACATTGATGCATCTGGGAGCAAAAATGTTGGAGACCATTGTGTTAAGGGCACAATTTGCTACAACCTTTGTAGTAAAAGTTTTTCTGTATTCTGCTCCGGATACCGTTTTTTTTCAACACTCTTGTAATTTCCACATTCTTGAAAAAATCTCCACAATGGTGCATCTGGGAGCAAAAAAGTCACAGACCATTGTGTTAAGGGCACAATTTGCTACAACCTTTGTAGTAAAAGTTTTTCTGTATTCTGCTCCGGATACCGTTTTTTTTCAACACTCTTGTAATTTCCACATTCTTGAAAAAATCTCCACAATGGTGCATCTGGGAGCAAAAAAGTCACAGACCATTGTGTTAAGGGCACAATTTACTACAACTTTTGTAGTAAAAGTTTTTCTGTATTCTGCTCCGGATACCGTTTTTTTTCAACACTCTTGTAATTTCCACATTCTTGAAAAAATCTCCACAATGGTGCATCTGGGAGCAAAAAAGTCACAGACCATTGTGTTAAGGGAACAATTTGCTACAACTTTTGTAGTAAAAGTTTTTCTGTATTCTGTTCCGGATACCGTTTTTTTTCAACACTCTTGTAATTTCCACATTCATGAAAAAATCTCCACAATGGTGCATCTGGGAGCAAAAAAGTCACAGACCATTGTGTTAAGGGCACAATTTGCTACAACCTTTGTAGTAAAAGTTTTTCTGTATTCTGCTCCGGATACCGTTTTTTTTCAACACTCTTGTAATTTCCACATTCTTGAAAAAATCTCCACAATGGTGCATCTGGGAGCAAAAAAGTCACAGACCATTGTGTTAAGGGCACAATTTACTACAACTTTTGTAGTAAAAGTTTTTCTGTATTCTGCTCCGAATACCGTTTCTTTTCAACACTCTTGTAATTTCCACATTCTTGAAAAAATCTCCATATTGATGCACCTGGGAGCAAAAAAGTCACAGACCATTGTGTTAAGGGCACAATTTGCTACAACTTTTGTAGTAAAAGTTTTTCTGTATTCTGCTCCGGATACCGTTTTTTTTCAACACTCTTGTAATTTGCACATTTTTCAAAAATTCTCCACATTGATGCATCTGGGAGCAAAAATGTTGGAGACCATTGTGTTAAGGGCACAATTTGCTACAACTTTTGTAGTAAAAGTTTTTCTGTATTCTGCTCCGAATACCGTTTTTTTTCAACACTCTTGTAATTTCCACATTCTTGAAAAAATCTCCATATTGATGCACCTGGGAGCAAAAAAGTTACAGACCATTGTGTTAAGGGCACAATTTGCTACAACTTTTGTAGTAAAAGTTTTTCTGTATTCTGCTCCGGATACCGTTTTTTTTCAACACTCTTGTAATTTGCACATTTTTCAAAAATTATCCACATTGATGCATCTGGGAGCAAAAATGTTGGAGACCATTGTGTTAAGGGCACAATTTGCTACAACCTTTGTAGTAAAAGTTTTTCTGTATTCTGCTCCGGATACCGTTTTTTTTCAACACTCTTGTAATTTCCACATTCTTGAAAAAATCTCCACAATGGTGCATCTGGGAGCAAAAAAGTCACAGACCATTGTGTTAAGGGCACAATTTGCTACAACCTTTGTAGTAAAAGTTTTTCTGTATTCTGCTCCGGATACCGTTTTTTTTCAACACTCTTGTAATTTCCACATTCTTGAAAAAATCTCCACAATGGTGCATCTGGGAGCAAAAAAGTCACAGACCATTGTGTTAAGGGCACAATTTACTACAACTTTTGTAGTAAAAGTTTTTCTGTATTCTGCTCCGGATACCGTTTTTTTTCAACACTCTTGTAATTTCCACATTCTTGAAAAAATCTCCACAATGGTGCATCTGGGAGCAAAAAAGTCACAGACCATTGTGTTAAGGGAACAATTTGCTACAACTTTTGTAGTAAAAGTTTTTCTGTATTCTGTTCCGGATACCGTTTTTTTTCAACACTCTTGTAATTTCCACATTCATGAAAAAATCTCCACAATGGTGCATCTGGGAGCAAAAAAGTCACAGACCATTGTGTTAAGGGCACAATTTGCTACAACCTTTGTAGTAAAAGTTTTTCTGTATTCTGCTCCGGATACCGTTTTTTTTCAACACTCTTGTAATTTCCACATTCTTGAAAAAATCTCCACAATGGTGCATCTGGGAGCAAAAAAGTCACAGACCATTGTGTTAAGGGCACAATTTACTACAACTTTTGTAGTAAAAGTTTTTCTGTATTCTGCTCCGAATACCGTTTCTTTTCAACACTCTTGTAATTTCCACATTCTTGAAAAAATCTCCATATTGATGCACCTGGGAGCAAAAAAGTCACAGACCATTGTGTTAAGGGCACAATTTGCTACAACTTTTGTAGTAAAAGTTTTTCTGTATTCTGCTCCGGATACCGTTTTTTTTCAACACTCTTGTAATTTGCACATTTTTCAAAAATTATCCACATTGATGCATCTGGGAGCAAAAATGTTAGAGACCATTGTGTTAAGGGCACAATTTGCTACAACTTTTGTGGTAAAAGTTTTTCTGTATCCTGCTCCGGATACCGTTTTTTTTCAACACTCTTGTAATTTCCACATTCTTGAAAAAATCTCCACATTGATGCATCTGGGAGCAAAAAAGTCACAGACCATTGTGTTAAGGGTACAATTTGCTACAACCTTTGTAGTAAAAGTTTTTCCGTATTCTGCTCCGGATACCGTTTTTTTTCAACACTCTTGTAATTTGCACATTTTTCAAAAATTATCCACATTGATGCATCTGGGAGCAAAAATGTTGGAGACCATTGTGTTAAGGGCACAATTTGCTACAACCTTTGTAGTAAAAGTTTTTCTGTATTCTGCTCCGGATACCGTTTTTTTTCAACACTCTTGTAATTTCCACATTCTTGAAAAAATCTCCACAATGGTGCATCTGGGAGCAAAAAAGTCACAGACCATTGTGTTAAGGGCACAATTTGCTACAACCTTTGTAGTAAAAGTTTTTCTGTATTCTGCTCCGGATACCGTTTTTTTTCAACACTCTTGTAATTTCCACATTCTTGAAAAAATCTCCACAATGGTGCATCTGGGAGCAAAAAAGTCACAGACCATTGTGTTAAGGGAACAATTTGCTACAACTTTTGTAGTAAAAGTTTTTCTGTATTCTGTTCCGGATACCGTTTTTTTTCAACACTCTTGTAATTTCCACATTCATGAAAAAATCTCCACAATGGTGCATCTGGGAGCAAAAAAGTCACAGACCATTGTGTTAAGGGCACAATTTGCTACAACCTTTGTAGTAAAAGTTTTTCTGTATTCTGCTCCGGATACCGTTTTTTTTCAACACTCTTGTAATTTCCACATTCTTGAAAAAATCTCCACAATGGTGCATCTGGGAGCAAAAAAGTCACAGACCATTGTGTTAAGGGCACAATTTACTACAACTTTTGTAGTAAAAGTTTTTCTGTATTCTGCTCCGAATACCGTTTCTTTTCAACACTCTTGTAATTTCCACATTCTTGAAAAAATCTCCATATTGATGCACCTGGGAGCAAAAAAGTCACAGACCATTGTGTTAAGGGCACAATTTGCTACAACTTTTGTAGTAAAAGTTTTTCTGTATTCTGCTCCGGATACCGTTTTTTTTCAACACTCTTGTAATTTGCACATTTTTCAAAAATTATCCACATTGATGCATCTGGGAGCAAAAATGTTAGAGACCATTGTGTTAAGGGCACAATTTGCTACAACTTTTGTGGTAAAAGTTTTTCTGTATCCTGCTCCGGATACCGTTTTTTTTCAACACTCTTGTAATTTCCACATTCTTGAAAAAATCTCCACATTGATGCATCTGGGAGCAAAAAAGTCACAGACCATTGTGTTAAGGGTACAATTTGCTACAACCTTTGTAGTAAAAGTTTTTCCGTATTCTGCTCCGGATACCGTTTTTTTTCAACACTCTTGTAATTTGCACATTTTTCAAAAATTATCCACATTGATGCATCTGGGAGCAAAAATGTTGGAGACCATTGTGTTAAGGGCACAATTTGCTACAACCTTTGTAGTAAAAGTTTTTCTGTATTCTGCTCCGGATACCGTTTTTTTTCAACACTCTTGTAATTTCCACATTCTTGAAAAAATCTCCACAATGGTGCATCTGGGAGCAAAAAAGTCACAGACCATTGTGTTAAGGGCACAATTTGCTACAACCTTTGTAGTAAAAGTTTTTCTGTATTCTGCTCCGGATACCGTTTTTTTTCAACACTCTTGTAATTTCCACATTCTTGAAAAAATCTCCACAATGGTGCATCTGGGAGCAAAAAAGTCACAGACCATTGTGTTAAGGGCACAATTTACTACAACTTTTGTAGTAAAAGTTTTTCTGTATTCTGCTCCGGATACCGTTTTTTTTCAACACTCTTGTAATTTCCACATTCTTGAAAAAATCTCCACAATGGTGCATCTGGGAGCAAAAAAGTCACAGACCATTGTGTTAAGGGAACAATTTGCTACAACTTTTGTAGTAAAAGTTTTTCTGTATTCTGTTCCGGATACCGTTTTTTTTCAACACTCTTGTAATTTCCACATTCATGAAAAAATCTCCACAATGGTGCATCTGGGAGCAAAAAAGTCACAGACCATTGTGTTAAGGGCACAATTTGCTACAACCTTTGTAGTAAAAGTTTTTCTGTATTCTGCTCCGGATACCGTTTTTTTTCAACACTCTTGTAATTTCCACATTCTTGAAAAAATCTCCACAATGGTGCATCTGGGAGCAAAAAAGTCACAGACCATTGTGTTAAGGGCACAATTTACTACAACTTTTGTAGTAAAAGTTTTTCTGTATTCTGCTCCGAATACCGTTTCTTTTCAACACTCTTGTAATTTCCACATTCTTGAAAAAATCTCCATATTGATGCACCTGGGAGCAAAAAAGTCACAGACCATTGTGTTAAGGGCACAATTTGCTACAACTTTTGTAGTAAAAGTTTTTCTGTATTCTGCTCCGGATACCGTTTTTTTTCAACACTCTTGTAATTTGCACATTTTTCAAAAATTATCCACATTGATGCATCTGGGAGCAAAAATGTTAGAGACCATTGTGTTAAGGGCACAATTTGCTACAACTTTTGTGGTAAAAGTTTTTCTGTATCCTGCTCCGGATACCGTTTTTTTTCAACACTCTTGTAATTTCCACATTCTTGAAAAAATCTCCACATTGATGCATCTGGGAGCAAAAAAGTCACAGACCATTGTGTTAAGGGTACAATTTGCTACAACCTTTGTAGTAAAAGTTTTTCCGTATTCTGCTCCGCATACCGTTTTTTTTCAACACTCTTGTAATTTCCACATTCTTGAAAAAATCTCCACAATGGTGCGTCTGGGAGCAAAAAAGTCAAAGACCATTGTGTTAAGGGAAGAATTTGCTACAACTTTTGTAGTAAAAGTTTTTCTGTATTCTGCTCCGGATACCGTTTTTTTTTCAACACTCTTGTAATTTCCACATTCTTGAAAAAATCTCCAGAATGGTGCATCTGGGAGCAAAAAAGTCACAGACCATTGTGTTAAGGGCACAATTTGCTACAACCTTTGTAGTAAAAGTTTTTCTGTATTCTGCTCCGGATACCGTTTTTTTTCAACACTCTTGTAATTTCCACATTCTTGAAAAAATCTCCACAATGGTGCATCTGGGAGCAAAAAAGTCACAGACCATTGTGTTAAGGGAACAATTTGCTACAACTTTTGTAGTAAAAGTTTTTCTGTATTCTGCTCCGGATACCGTTTTTTTTCAACACTCTTGTAATTTCCACATTTTTCAAAAATTCTCCACATTGATGCATCTGGGAGCAAAAATGTTGGAGACCATTGTGTTAAGGGCACAATTTGCTACAACTTTTGTGGTAAAAGTTTTTCTGTATTCTGCTCCGGATACCGTTTTTTTTCAACACTCTTGTAATTTCCACATTCTTGAAAAAATCTCCACATTGATGCATCTGGGAGCAAAAAGTCACAGACCATTGTGTTAAGGGCACAATTTGCTACAACCTTTGTAGTAAAAGTTTTTCTGTATTCTGCTCCGGATACCGTTTTTTTCAACACTCTTGTAATTTACACATTTTTCAAAAATTCCCCACATTGATGCATCTGGGAGCAAAAATGTTGGAGACCATTGTGTTAAGGGCACAATTTGCTACAACTTTTGTAGTAAAAGTTTTTCTGTATTCTGCTCCGAATACCGTTTTTTTTCAACACTCTTGTAATTTCCACATTCTTGAAAAAATCTCCATATTGATGCACCTGGGAGCAAAAAAGTCACAGACCATTGTGTTAAGGGCACAATTTGCTACAACTTTTGTAGTAAAAGTTTTTCTGTATTCTGCTCCGGATACCGTTTTTTTTCAACACTCTTGTAATTTCCACATTCTTGAAAAAATCTCCATATTGATGCACCTGGGAGCAAAAAAGTCACAGACCATTGTGTTAAGGGCACAATTTGCTACAACTTTTGTAGTAAAAGTTTTTCTGTATTCTGCTCCGGATACCGTTTTTTTTCAACACTCTTGTAATTTGCACATTTTTCAAAAATTATCCACATTGATGCATCTGGGAGCAAAAATGTTGGAGACCATTGTGTTAAGGGCACAATTTGCTACAACCTTTGTAGTAAAAGTTTTTCTGTATTCTGCTCCGGATACCGTTTTTTTTCAACACTCTTGTAATTTCCACATTCTTGAAAAAATCTCCACAATGGTGCATCTGGGAGCAAAAAAGTCACAGACCATTGTGTTAAGGGCACAATTTGCTACAACCTTTGTAGTAAAAGTTTTTCTGTATTCTGCTCCGGATACCGTTTTTTTTCAACACTCTTGTAATTTCCACATTCTTGAAAAAATCTCCACAATGGTGCATCTGGGAGCAAAAAAGTCACAGACCATTGTGTTAAGGGCACAATTTACTACAACTTTTGTAGTAAAAGTTTTTCTGTATTCTGCTCCGGATACCGTTTTTTTTCAACACTCTTGTAATTTCCACATTCTTGAAAAAATCTCCACAATGGTGCATCTGGGAGCAAAAAAGTCACAGACCATTGTGTTAAGGGAACAATTTGCTACAACTTTTGTAGTAAAAGTTTTTCTGTATTCTGTTCCGGATACCGTTTTTTTTCAACACTCTTGTAATTTCCACATTCATGAAAAAATCTCCACAATGGTGCATCTGGGAGCAAAAAAGTCACAGACCATTGTGTTAAGGGCACAATTTGCTACAACCTTTGTAGTAAAAGTTTTTCTGTATTCTGCTCCGGATACCGTTTTTTTTCAACACTCTTGTAATTTCCACATTCTTGAAAAAATCTCCACAATGGTGCATCTGGGAGCAAAAAAGTCACAGACCATTGTGTTAAGGGCACAATTTACTACAACTTTTGTAGTAAAAGTTTTTCTGTATTCTGCTCCGAATACCGTTTCTTTTCAACACTCTTGTAATTTCCACATTCTTGAAAAAATCTCCATATTGATGCACCTGGGAGCAAAAAAGTCACAGACCATTGTGTTAAGGGCACAATTTGCTACAACTTTTGTAGTAAAAGTTTTTCTGTATTCTGCTCCGGATACCGTTTTTTTTCAACACTCTTGTAATTTGCACATTTTTCAAAAATTATCCACATTGATGCATCTGGGAGCAAAAATGTTGGAGACCATTGTGTTAAGGGCACAATTTGCTACAACTTTTGTGGTAAAAGTTTTTCTGTATCCTGCTCCGGATACCGTTTTTTTTCAACACTCTTGTAATTTCCACATTCTTGAAAAAATCTCCACATTGATGCATCTGGGAGCAAAAAAGTCACAGACCATTGTGTTAAGGGTACAATTTGCTACAACCTTTGTAGTAAAAGTTTTTCCGTATTCTGCTCCGCATACCGTTTTTTTTTCAACACTCTTGTAATTTCCACATTCTTGAAAAAATCTCCACAATGGTGCGTCTGGGAGCAAAAAAGTCACAGACCATTGTGTTAAGGGAAGAATTTGCTACAACTTTTGTAGTAAAAGTTTTTCTGTATTCTGCTCCGGATACCGTTTTTTTTTCAACACTCTTGTAATTTCCACATTCTTGAAAAAATCTCCAGAATGGTGCATCTGGGAGCAAAAAAGTCACAGACCATTGTGTTAAGGGCACAATTTGCTACAACCTTTGTAGTAAAAGTTTTTCTGTATTCTGCTCCGGATACCGTTTTTTTTCAACACTCTTGTAATTTCCACATTCTTGAAAAAATCTCCACAATGGTGCATCTGGGAGCAAAAAAGTCACAGACCATTGTGTTAAGGGAACAATTTGATACAACTTTTGTAGTAAAAGTTTTTCTGTATTCTGCTCCGGATACCGTTTTTTTTCAACACTCTTGTAATTTCCACATTTTTCAAAAATTCTCCACATTGATGCATCTGGGAGCAAAAATGTTGGAGACCATTGTGTTAAGGGCACAATTTGCTACAACTTTTGTGGTAAAAGTTTTTCTGTATTCTGCTCCGGATACCGTTTTTTTTCAACACTCTTGTAATTTCCACATTCTTGAAAAAATCTCCACATTGATGCATCTGGGAGCAAAAAGTCACAGACCATTGTGTTAAGGGCACAATTTGCTACAACCTTTGTAGTAAAAGTTTTTCTGTATTCTGCTCCGGATACCGTTTTTTTTCAACACTCTTGTAATTTGCACATTTTTCAAAAATTCCCCACATTGATGCATCTGGGAGCAAAAATGTTGGAGACCATTGTGTTAAGGGCACAATTTGCTACAACTTTTGTAGTAAAAGTTTTTCTGTATTCTGCTCCGAATACCGTTTTTTTTCAACACTCTTGTAATTTCCACATTCTTGAAAAAATCTCCATATTGATGCACCTGGGAGCAAAAAAGTCACAGACCATTGTGTTAAGGGCACAATTTGCTACAACTTTTGTAGTAAAAGTTTTTCTGTATTCTGCTCCGGATACCGTTTTTTTTCAACACTCTTGTAATTTCCACATTCTTGAAAAAATCTCCATATTGATGCACCTGGGAGCAAAAAAGTCACAGACCATTGTGTTAAGGGCACAATTTGCTACAACTTTTGTAGTAAAAGTTTTTCTGTATTCTGCTCCGGATACCGTTTTTTTTCAACACTCTTGTAATTTGCACATTTTTCAAAAATTATCCACATTGATGCATCTGGGAGCAAAAATGTTGGAGACCATTGTGTTAAGGGCACAATTTGCTACAACTTTTGTGGTAAAAGTTTTTCTGTATCCTGCTCCGGATACCGTTTTTTTTCAACACTCTTGTAATTTCCACATTCTTGAAAAAATCTCCACAAAGGTGCATCTGGGAGCAAAAAAGTCACAGACCATTGTGTTAAGGGCACAATTTGCTACAACCTTTGTAGTAAAAGTTTTTCTGTATTCTGCTCCGGATGCCGTTTTTTTTCAACACTCTTGTAATTTCCACATTCTTGAAAAAATCTCCACAATGGTGCATCTGGGAGCAAAAAAGTCACAGACCAATGTGTTAAGGGCACAATTTACTACAACTTTTGTAGTAAAAGTTTTTCTGTATTCTGCTCCGGATACCGTTTTTTTTCAACACTCTTGTAATTTCCACATTCTTGAAAAAATCTCCACAATGGTGCATTTGGGAGCAAAACAGTCACAGACCATTGTGTTAAGGGAACAATTTGCTACAACTTTTGTAGTAAAAGTTTTTCTGTATTCTGTTCCGGATACCGTTTTTTTTCAACACTCTTGTAATTTCCACATTCTTGAAAAAATCTCCACAATGGTGCATCTGGGAGCAAAAAAGTCACAGACCATTGTGTTAAGGGCACAATTTGCTACAACCTTTGTAGTAAAAGTTTTTCTGTATTCTGCTCCGGATACCGTTTTTTTTCAACACTCTTGTAATTTCCACATTCTTGAAAAAATCTCCACAATGGTGCATCTGGGAGCAAAAAAGTCACAGACCATTGTGTTAAGGGCACAATTTACTACAACTTTTGTAGTAAAAGTTTTTCTGTATTCTGCTCCGGATACCGTTTTTTTTCAACACTCTTGTAATTTCCACATTCTTGAAAAAATCTCCACAATGGTGCATTTGGGAGCAAAACAGTCGCAGACCATTGTGTTAAGGGAACAATTTGCTACAACTTTTGTAGTAAAAGTTTTTCTGTATTCTGTTCCGGATACCGTTTTTTTTCAACACTCTTGTAATTTCCACATTCTTGAAAAAATCTCCACAATGGTGCATCTGGGAGCAAAAAAGTCACAGACCATTGTGTTAAGGGCACAATTTGCTACAACCTTTGTAGTAAAAGTTTTTCTGTATTCTGCTCCGGATACCGTTTTTTTTCAACACTCTTGTAATTTCCACATTCTTGAAAAAATCTCCACAATGGTGCATCTGGGAGCAAAAAAGTCACAGACCATTGTGTTAAGGGCACAATTTACTACAACTTTTGTAGTAAAAGTTTTTCTGTATTCTGCTCCGAATACCGTTTTTTTTCAACACTCTTGTAATTTCCACATTCTTGAAAAAATCTCCATATTGATGCACCTGGGAGCAAAAAAGTCACAGACCATTGTGTTAAGGGCACAATTTGCTACAACTTTTGTAGTAAAAGTTTTTCTGTATTCTGCTCCGGATACCGTTTTTTTTCAACACTCTTGTAATTTGCACATTTTTCAAAAATTATCCACATTGATGCATCTGGGAGCAAAAATGTGGGAGACCATTGTGTTAAGGGCACAATTTGCTACAACTTTTGTGGTAAAAGTTTTTCTGTATCCTGCTCCGGATACCGTTTTTTTTCAACACTCTTGTAATTTCCACATTCTTGAAAAAATCTCCACATTGATGCATCTGGGAGCAAAAAAGTCACAGACCATTGTGTTAAGGGTACAATTTGCTACAACCTTTGTAGTAAAAGTTTTTCTGTATTCTGCTCCGGATACCGTTTTTTTTCAACACTCTTGTAATTTCCACATTCTTGAAAAAATCTCCACAATGGTGCGTCTGGGAGCAAAAAAGTCACAGACCATTGTGTTAAGGGCACAATTTGCTACAACCTTTGTAGTAAAAGTTTTTCTGTATTCTGCTCCGGATACCGTTTTTTTTCAACACTCTTGTAATTTCCACATTCTTGAAAAAATCTCCACAATGGTGCATCTGGGAGCAAAAAAGTCACAGACCAATGTGTTAAGGGCACAATTTACTACAACTTTTGTAGTAAAAGTTTTTCTGTATTCTGCTCCGGATACCGTTTTTTTTCAACACTCTTGTAATTTCCACATTCTTGAAAAAATCTCCACAATGGTGCATTTGGGAGCAAAACAGTCACAGACCATTGTGTTAAGGGAACAATTTGCTACAACTTTTGTAGTAAAAGTTTTTCTGTATTCTGTTCCGGATACCGTTTTTTTTCAACACTCTTGTAATTTCCACATTCTTGAAAAAATCTCCACAATGGTGCATCTGGGAGCAAAAAAGTCACAGACCATTGTGTTAAGGGCACAATTTGCTACAACCTTTGTAGTAAAAGTTTTTCTGTATTCTGCTCCGGATACCGTTTTTTTTCAACACTCTTGTAATTTCCACATTCTTGAAAAAATCTCCACAATGGTGCATCTGGGAGCAAAAAAGTCACAGACCATTGTGTTAAGGGCACAATTTACTACAACTTTTGTAGTAAAAGTTTTTCTGTATTCTGCTCCGGATACCGTTTTTTTTCAACACTCTTGTAATTTCCACATTCTTGAAAAAATCTCCACAATGGTGCATTTGGGAGCAAAACAGTCGCAGACCATTGTGTTAAGGGAACAATTTGCTACAACTTTTGTAGTAAAAGTTTTTCTGTATTCTGTTCCGGATACCGTTTTTTTTCAACACTCTTGTAATTTCCACATTCTTGAAAAAATCTCCACAATGGTGCATCTGGGAGCAAAAAAGTCACAGACCATTGTGTTAAGGGCACAATTTGCTACAACCTTTGTAGTAAAAGTTTTTCTGTATTCTGCTCCGGATACCGTTTTTTTTCAACACTCTTGTAATTTCCACATTCTTGAAAAAATCTCCACAATGGTGCATCTGGGAGCAAAAAAGTCACAGACCATTGTGTTAAGGGCACAATTTACTACAACTTTTGTAGTAAAAGTTTTTCTGTATTCTGCTCCGAATACCGTTTTTTTTCAACACTCTTGTAATTTCCACATTCTTGAAAAAATCTCCATATTGATGCACCTGGGAGCAAAAAAGTCACAGACCATTGTGTTAAGGGCACAATTTGCTACAACTTTTGTAGTAAAAGTTTTTCTGTATTCTGCTCCGGATACCGTTTTTTTTCAACACTCTTGTAATTTGCACATTTTTCAAAAATTATCCACATTGATGCATCTGGGAGCAAAAATGTGGGAGACCATTGTGTTAAGGGCACAATTTGCTACAACTTTTGTGGTAAAAGTTTTTCTGTATCCTGCTCCGGATACCGTTTTTTTTCAACACTCTTGTAATTTCCACATTCTTGAAAAAATCTCCACATTGATGCATCTGGGAGCAAAAAAGTCACAGACCATTGTGTTAAGGGTACAATTTGCTACAACCTTTGTAGTAAAAGTTTTTCTGTATTCTGCTCCGGATACCGTTTTTTTTCAACACTCTTGTAATTTCCACATTCTTGAAAAAATCTCCACAATGGTGCGTCTGGGAGCAAAAAAGTCACAGACCATTGTGTTAAGGGCACAATTTGCTACAACCTTTGTAGTAAAAGTTTTTCTGTATTCTGCTCCGGATACCGTTTTTTTTCAACACTCTTGTAATTTCCACATTCTTGAAAAAATCTCCACAATGGTGCATCTGGGAGCAAAAAAGTCACAGACCATTGTGTTAAGGGAAGAATTTGCTACAACTTTTGTAGTAAAAGTTTTTCTGTATTCTGCTCCGGATACCGTTTTTTTTTCAAACTCTTGTAATTTCCACATTCTTGAAAAAATCTCCACAATGGTGCATCTAGGAGCAAAAAAGTCACAGACCATTGTGTTAAGGGCACAATTTGCTACAACCTTTGTAGTAAAAGTTTTTCTGTATTCTGCTCCGGATACCGTTTTTTTTCAACACTCTTGTAATTTCCACATTCTTGAAAAAATCTCCACAATGGTGCATCTGGGAGCAAAAAAGTCACAGACCATTGTGTTAAGGGCACAATTTACTACAACTTTTGTAGTAAAAGTTTTTCTGTATTCTGCTCCGAATACCGTTTTTTTTCAACACTCTTGTAATTTCCACATTCTTGAAAAAATCCCCATATTGATGCACCTGGGAGCAAAAAAGTCACAGACCATTGTGTTAAGGGCACAATTTGCTACAACTTTTGTAGTAAAAGTTTTTCTGTATTCTGCTCCGGATACCGTTTTTTTTCAACACTCTTGTAATTTGCACATTTTTCAAAAATTATCCACATTGATGCATCTGGGAGCAAAAATGTGGGAGACCATTGTGTTAAGGGCACAATTTGCTACAACTTTTGTGGTAAAAGTTTTTCTGTATCCTGCTCCGGATACCGTTTTTTTTCAACACTCTTGTAATTTCCACATTCTTGAAAAAATCTCCACATTGATGCATCTGGGAGCAAAAAAGTCACAGACCATTGTGTTAAGGGAAGAATTTGCTACAACTTTTGTAGTAAAAGTTTTTCTGTATTCTGCTCCGGATACCGTTTTTTTTTCAAACTCTTGTAATTTCCACATTCTTGAAAAAATCTCCACAATGGTGCATCTGGGAGCAAAAAAGTCACAGACCATTGTGTTAAGGGCACAATTTACTACAACTTTTGTAGTAAAAGTTTTGCTGTATTCTGCTCCGAATACCGTTTTTTTTCAACACTCTTGTAATTTCCACATTCTTGAAAAAATCTCCATATTGATGCACCTGGGAGCAAAAAAGTCACAGACCATTGTGTTAAGGGCACAATTTGCTACAACTTTTGTAGTAAAAGTTTTTCTGTATTCTGCTCCGGATACCGTTTTTTTTCAACACTCTTGTAATTTGCACATTTTTCAAAAATTATCCACATTGATGCATCTGGGAGCAAAAATGTGGGAGACCATTGTGTTAAGGGCACAATTTGCTACAACTTTTGTGGTAAAAGTTTTTCTGTATCCTGCTCCGGATACCGTTTTTTTTCAACACTCTTGTAATTTCCACATTCTTGAAAAAATCTCCACAATGGTGCGTCTGGGAGCAAAAAAGTCACAGACCATTGTGTTAAGGGCACAATTTGCTACAACCTTTGTAGTAAAAGTTTTTCTGTATTCTGCTCCGGATACCGTTTTTTTTCAACACTCTTGTAATTTCCACATTCTTGAAAAAATCTCCACAATGGTGCATCTGGGAGCAAAAAAGTCACAGACTATTGTGTTAAGGGAAGAATTTGCTACAACTTTTGTAGTAAAAGTTTTTCTGTATTCTGCTCCGGATACCGTTTTTTTTTCAAACTCTTGTAATTTCCACATTCTTGAAAAAATCTCCACAATGGTGCATCTGGGAGCAAAAAAGTCACAGACCATTGTGTTAAGGGCACAATTTGCTACAACCTTTGTAGTAAAAGTTTTTCTGTATTCTGCTCCGGATACCGTTTTTTTTCAACACTCTTGTAATTTCCACATTCTTGAAAAAATCTCCACAATGGTGCATCTGGGAGCAAAAAAGTCACAGACCATTGTGTTAAGGGCACAATTTACTACAACTTTTGTAGTAAAAGTTTTTCTGTATTCTGCTCCGAATACCGTTTTTTTTCAACACTCTTGTAATTTCCACATTTTTGAAAAAATCTCCATATTGATGCACCTGGGAGCAAAAAAGTCACAGACCATTGTGTTAAGGGTACAATTTGCTACAACTTTTGTAGTAAAAGTTTTTCTGTATTCTGCTCCGGATACCGTTTTTTTTCAACACTCTTGTAATTTCCACATTCTTGAAAAAATCTCCACAATGGTGCGTCTGGGAGCAAAAAAGTCACAGACCATTGTGTTAAGGGTACAATTTGCTACAACCTTTGTAGTAAAAGTTTTTCTGTATTCTGCTCCGGATACCGTTTTTTTTCAACACTCTTGTAATTTCCACATTCTTGAAAAAATCTCCACAATGGTGCGTCTGGGAGCAAAAAAGTCACAGACCATTGTGTTAAGGGCACAATTTGCTACAACCTTTGTAGTAAAAGTTTTTCTGTATTCTGCTCCGGATACCGTTTTTTTTTCAACACTCTTGTAATTTGCACATTTTTCAAAAATTATCCACATTGATGCATCTGGGAGCAAAAATGTGGGAGACCATTGTGTTAAGGGCACAATTTGCTACAACTTTTGTAGTAAAAGTTTTTCTGTATCCTGCTCCGGATACCGTTTTTTTTCAACACTCTTGTAATTTCCACATTCTTGAAAAAATCTCCACATTGATGCATCTGGGAGCAAAAAAGTCACAGACCATTGTGTTAAGGGTACAATTTGCTACAACCTTTGTAGTAAAAGTTTTTCTGTATTCTGCTCCGGATACCGTTTTTTTTCAACACTCTTGTAATTTCCACATTCTTGAAAAAATCTCCACAATGGTGCGTCTGGGAGCAAAAAAGTCACAGACCATTGTGTTAAGGGCACAATTTGCTACAACCTTTGTAGTAAAAGTTTTTCTGTATTCTGCTCCGGATACCGTTTTTTTTCAACACTCTTGTAATTTCCACATTCTTGAAAAAATCTCCACAATGGTGCATCTGGGAGCAAAAAAGTCACAGACCATTGTGTTAAGGGAAGAATTTGCTACAACTTTTGTAGTAAAAGTTTTTCTGTATTCTGCTCCGGATACCGTTTTTTTTTCAAACTCTTGTAATTTCCACATTCTTGAAAAAATCTCCACAATGGTGCATCTGGGAGCAAAAAAGTCACAGACCATTGTGTTAAGGGCACAATTTGCTACACCCTTTGTAGTAAAAGTTTTTCTGTATTCTGCTCCGGATACCGTTTTTTTTCAACACTCTTGTAATTTCCACATTCTTGAAAAAATCTCCACAATGGTGCATCTGGGAGCAAAAAAGTCACAGACCATTGTGTTAAGGGAACAATTTGCTACAACTTTTGTAGTAAAAGTTTTTCTGTATTCTGCTCCGGATACCGTTTTTTTTTCAACACTCTTGTAATTTCCACATTTTTCAAAAATTCTCCACATTGATGCATCTGGGAGCAAAAATGTTGGAGACCATTGTGTTAAGGGCACAATTTACTACAACTTTTGTAGTAAAAGTTTTTCTGTATTCTGCTCCGAATACCGTTTTTTTTCAACACTCTTGTAATTTCCACATTCTTGAAAAAATCTCCATATTGATGCACCTGGGAGCAAAAAAGTCACAGACCATTGTGTTAAGGGCACAATTTGCTGCAACTTTTGTAGTAAAAGTTTTTCTGTATTCTGCTCCGGATACCGTTTTTTTTCAACACTCTTGTAATTTGCACATTTTTCAAAAATTATCCACATTGATGCATCTGGGAGCAAAAATGTTGGAGATCATTGTGTTAAGGGCACAATTTGCTACAACTTTTGTGGTAAAAGTTTTTCTGTATCCTGCTCCGGATACCGTTTTTTTTCAACACTCTTGTAATTTCCACATTCTTGAAAAAATCTCCATATTGATGCACCTGGGAGCAAAAAAGTCACAGACCATTGTGTTAAGGGCACAATTTGCTACAACTTTTGTAGTAAAAGTTTTTCTGTATTCTGCTCCGGATACCGTTTTTTTTCAACACTCTTGTAATTTGCACATTTTTCAAAAATTATCCACATTGATGCATCTGGGAGCAAAAATGTTGGAGATCATTGTGTTAAGGGCACAATTTGCTACAACTTTTGTGGTAAAAGTTTTTCTGTATCCTGCTCCGGATACCGTTTTTTTTCAACACTCTTGTAATTTCCACATTCTTGAAAAAATCTCCACAATGGTGCATCTGGGAGCAAAAAAGTCACAGACCATTGTGTTAAGGGCACAATTTGCTACAACCTTTGTAGTAAAAGTTTTTCTGTATTCTGCTCCGGATACCGTTTTTTTTCAACACTCTTGTAATTTCCACATTCTTGAAAAAATCTCCACAATGGTGCATCTGGGAGCAAAAAAGTCACAGACCATTGTGTTAAGGGAACAATTTGCTACAACTTTTGTAGTAAAAGTTTTTCTGTATTCTGCTCCGGATACCGTTTTTTTTTCAACACTCTTGTAATTTCCACATTTTTCAAAAATTCTCCACATTGATGCATCTGGGAGCAAAAATGTTGGAGACCATTGTGTTAAGGGCACAATTTACTACAACTTTTGTAGTAAAAGTTTTTCTGTATTCTGCTCCGAATACCGTTTTTTTTCAACACTCTTGTAATTTCTACATTCTTGAAAAAATCTCCATATTGATGCACCTGGGAGCAAAAAAGTCACAGACCATTGTGTTAAGGGCACAATTTGCTACAACTTTTGTAGTAAAAGTTTTTCTGTATTCTGCTCCGGATACCGTTTTTTTTCAACACTCTTGTAATTTGCACATTTTTCAAAAATTATCCACATTGATGCATCTGGGAGCAAAAATGTTGGAGACCATTGTGTTAAGGGCACAATTTGCTACAACTTTTGTGGTAAAAGTTTTTCTGTATCCTGCTCCGGATACCGTTTTTTTTCAACACTCTTGTAATTTCCACATTCTTGAAAAAATCTCCACATTGATGCATCTGGGAGCAAAAAAGTCACAGACCATTGTGTTAAGGGCACAATTTGCTACAACCTTTGTAGTAAAAGTTTTTCTGTATTCTGCTCCGGATACCGTTTTTTTTCAACACGCTTGTAATTTCCACATTCTTGAAAAAATCTCCACAATGCTGCATCTGGGAGCAAAAAAGTCACAGACCATTGTGTTAAGGGCACACTTTGCTACAACTTTTGTAGTAAAAGTTTTTCTGTATTCTGCTCCGGATACCGTTTTTTTTAACACTCTTGTAATTTCCACATTCTTGAAAAAATCTCCACAATGGTGCATCTGGGAGCAAAAAAGTCACAGACCATTGTGTTAAGGGAACAATTTGCTACAACTTTTGTAGTAAAAGTTTTTCTGTATTCTGCTCCGGATACCGTTTTTTTTCAACACTCTTGTAATTTCCACATTCTTGAAAAAATCTCCACAATGGTGCATCTGGGAGCAAAAAAGTTACAGACCATTGTGTTAAGGGCACAATTTACTACAACTTTTGTAGTAAAAGTTTTTCTGTATTCTGCTCCGGATACCGTTTCTTTTTCAACACTCTTGTAATTTCCACATTCTTGAAAAAATCTCCACAATGGTGCATCTGGGAGCAAAAAAGTCACAGACCATTGTGTTAAGGGCACAATTTGCTACAACCTTTGTAGTAAAAGTTTTTCTGTATTCTGCTCCGGATACCGTTTTTTTTCAACACTCTTGTAATTTCCACATTCTTGAAAAAATCTCCACAATGGTGCATCTGGGAGCAAAAAAGTCACAGACCATTGTGTTAAGGGAACAATTTGCTACAACTTTTGTAGTAAAAGTTTTTCTGTATTCTGCTCCGGATACCGTTTTTTTTCAACACTCTTGTAATTTCCACATTCTTGAAAAAATCTCCACAATGGTGCATCTGGGAGCAAAAAAGTCACAGACCATTGTGTTAAGGGAACAATTTGCTACAACTTTTGTAGTAAAAGTTTTTCTGTATTCTGCTCCGGATACCGTTTTTTTTCAACACTCTTGTAATTTCCACATTCTTGAAAAAATCTCCACAATGGTGCATCTGGGAGCAAAAATGTTGGAGACCATTGTGTTAAGGGCACAATTTGCTACAACTTTTGTGGTAAAAGTTTTTCTGTATTCTGCTCCGGATACCGTTTTTTTTTCAACACTCTTGTAATTTCCACATTCTTGAAAAAATCTCCACATTGATGCATCTGGGAGCAAAAAAGTCACAGACCATTGTGTTAAGGGCACAATTTACTACAACTTTTGTAGTAAAAGTTTTTCTGTATTCTGCTCCGGATACCGTTTTTTTTTCAACACTCTTGTAATTTCCACATTCTTGAAAAAATCTCCACAATGGTGCATCTGGGAGCAAAAAAGTCACAGACCATTGTGTTAAGGGCACAATTTGCTACAACCTTTGTAGTAAAAGTTTTTCTGTATTCTGCTCCGGATACCGTTTTTTTTCAACACTCTTGTAATTTCCACATTCTTGAAAAAATCTCCACAATGGTGCATCTGGGAGCAAAAAAGTCACAGACCATTGTGTTAAGGGAACAATTTGCTACAACTTTTGTAGTAAAAGTTTTTCTGTATTCTGCTCCGGATACCGTTTTTTTTCAACACTCTTGTAATTTCCACATTCTTGAAAAAATCTCCACAATGGTGCATCTGGGAGCAAAAATGTTGGAGACCATTGTGTTAAGGGCACAATTTGCTACAACTTTTGTGGTAAAGTTTTTCTGTATTCTGCTCCGGATACCGTTTTTTTTCAACACTCTTGTAATTTCCACATTCTTGAAAAAATCTCCACATTGATGCATCTGGGAGCAAAAAAGTCACAGACCATTGTGTTAAGGGCACAATTTACTACAACTTTTGTAGTAAAAGTTTTTCTGTATTCTGCTCCGGATACCGTTTTTTTTTCAACACTCTTGTAATTTCCACATTCTTGAAAAAATCTCCACAATGGTGCATCTGGGAGCAAAAAAGTCACAGACCATTGTGTTAAGGGCACAATTTGCTACAACCTTTGTAGTAAAAGTTTTTCTGTATTCTGCTCCGGATACCGTTTTTTTTCAACACTCTTGTAATTTCCACATTCTTGAAAAAATCTCCACAATGGTGCATCTGGGAGCAAAAAAGTCACAGACCATTGTGTTAAGGGAACAATTTGCTACAACTTTTGTAGTAAAAGTTTTTCTGTATTCTGCTCCGGATACCGTTTTTTTTTCAACACTCTTGTAATTTCCACATTCTTGAAAAAATCTCCACAATGGTGCATCTGGGAGCAAAAAAGTCACAGACCATTGTGTTAAGGGCACAATTTGCTACAACCTTTGTAGTAAAAGTTTTTCTGTATTCTGCTCCGGATACCGTTTTTTTTCAACACTCTTGTAATTTCCACATTCTTGAAAAAATCTCCACAATGGTGCATCTGGGAGCAAAAAAGTCACAGACCATTGTGTTAAGGGAACAATTTGCTACAACTTTTGTAGTAAAAGTTTTTCTGTATTCTGCTCCGGATACCGTTTTTTTTCAACACTCTTGTAATTTCCACATTCTTGAAAAAATCTCCACAATGGTGCATCTGGGAGCAAAAATGTTGGAGACCATTGTGTTAAGGGCACAATTTGCTACAACTTTTGTGGTAAAAGTTTTTCTGTATTCTGCTCCGGATACCGTTTTTTTTTCAACACTCTTGTAATTTCCACATTCTTGAAAAAATCTCCACATTGATGCATCTGGGAGCAAAAAAGTCACAGACCATTGTGTTAAGGGCACAATTTACTACAACTTTTGTAGTAAAAGTTTTTCTGTATTCTGCTCCGGATACCGTTTTTTTTTCAACACTCTTGTAATTTCCACATTCTTGAAAAAATCTCCACAATGGTGCATCTGGGAGCAAAAAAGTCACAGACCATTGTGTTAAGGGCACAATTTGCTACAACCTTTGTAGTAAAAGTTTTTCTGTATTCTGCTCCGGATACCGTTTTTTTTCAACACTCTTGTAATTTCCACATTCTTGAAAAAATCTCCACAATGGTGCATCTGGGAGCAAAAAAGTCACAGACCATTGTGTTAAGGGAACAATTTGCTACAACTTTTGTAGTAAAAGTTTTTCTGTATTCTGCTCCGGATACCGTTTTTTTTCAACACTCTTGTAATTTCCACATTCTTGAAAAAATCTCCACAATGGTGCATCTGGGAGCAAAAAAGTCACAGACCATTGTGTTAAGGGAACAATTTGCTACAACTTTTGTAGTAAAAGTTTTTCTGTATTCTGCTCCGGATACCGTTTTTTTTCAACACTCTTGTAATTTCCACATTCTTGAAAAAATCTCCACAATGGTGCATCTGGGAGCAAAAAAGTTACAGACCATTGTGTTAAGGGCACAATTTACTACAACTTTTGTAGTAAAAGTTTTTCTGTATTCTGCTCCGGATACCGTTTTTTTTCAACACTCTTGTAATTTGCACATTTTTCAAAAATTCTCCACATTGATGCATCTGGGAGCAAAAATGTTGGAGACCATTGTGTTAAGGGCACAATTTGCTACAACTTTTGTGGTAAAAGTTTTTTCTGTATTCTGCTCCGGATACCGTTTTTTTTTCAACACTCTTGTAATTTCCACATTCTTGAAAAAATCTCCACATTGATGCATCTGGGAGCAAAAAAGTCACAGACCATTGTGTTAAGGGCACAATTTGCTACAACCTTTGTAGTAAAAGTTTTTCTGTATTCTGCTCCGGATACCGTTTTTTTTCAACACTCTTGTAATTTCCACATTCTTGAAAAAATCTCCACATTGATGCATCTGGGAGCAAAAAAGTCACAGACCATTGTGTTAAGGGCACAATTTGCTACAACTTTTGTGGTAAAAGTTTTTCTGTATCCTGCTCCGGATACCGTTTTTTTTCAACACTCTTGTAATTTCCACATTCTTGAAAAAATCTCCACATTGATGCATCTGGGAGCAAAAAAGTCACAGACCATTGTGTTAAGGGCACAATTTGCTACAACCTTTGTAGTAAAAGTTTTTCTGTATTCTGCTCCGGATACCGTTTTTTTTCAACACGCTTGTAATTTCCACATTCTTGAAAAAATCTCCACAATGCTGCATCTGGGAGCAAAAAAGTCACAGACCATTGTGTTAAGGGCACACTTTGCTACAACTTTTGTAGTAAAAGTTTTTCTGTATTCTGCTCCGGATACCGTTTTTTTTAACACTCTTGTAATTTCCACATTCTTGAAAAAATCTCCACAATGGTGCATCTGGGAGCAAAAAAGTCACAGACCGTTGTGTTAAGCGAACAATTTGCTACAACTTTTGTAGTAAAAGTTTTTCTGTATTCTGCTCCGGATACCGTTTTTTTTCAACACTCTTGTAATTTCCACATTCTTGAAAAAATCTCCACAATGGTGCATCTGGGAGCAAAAAAGTTACAGACCATTGTGTTAAGGGCACAATTTACTACAACTTTTGTAGTAAAAGTTTTTCTGTATTCTGCTCCGGATACCGTTTCTTTTTCAACACTCTTGTAATTTCCACATTCTTGAAAAAATCTCCACAATGGTGCATCTGGGAGCAAAAAAGTCACAGACCATTGTGTTAAGGGCACAATTTACTACAACTTTTGTAGTAAAAGTTTTTCTGTATTCTGCTCCGGATACCGTTTTTTTTCAACACTCTTGTAATTTCCACATTCTTGAAAAAATCTCCACAATGGTGCATCTGGGAGCAAAAAAGTCACAGACCATTGTGTTAAGGGAACAATTTGCTACAACTTTTGTAGTAAAAGTTTTTCTGTATTCTGCTCCGGATACCGTTTTTTTTCAACACTCTTGTAATTTCCACATTCTTGAAAAAATCTCCACAATGGTGCATCTGGGAGCAAAAAAGTCACAGACCATTGTGTTAAGGGCACAATTTGCTACAACCTTTGTAGTAAAAGTTTTTCTGTATTCTGCTCCGGATACCGTTTTTTTTCAACACTCTTGTAATTTCCACATTCTTGAAAAAATCTCCACAATGGTGCATCTGGGAGCAAAAAAGTCACAGACCATTGTGTTAAGGGAACAATTTGCTACAACTTTTGTAGTAAAAGTTTTTCTGTATTCTGCTCCGGATACCGTTTTTTTTCAACACTCTTGTAATTTCCACATTCTTGAAAAAATCTCCACAATGGTGCATCTGGGAGCAAAAAAGTCACAGACCATTGTGTTAAGGGCACAATTTGCTACAACCTTTGTAGTAAAAGTTTTTCTGTATTCTGCTCCGGATACCGTTTTTTTTCAACACTCTTGTAATTTCCACATTCTTGAAAAAATCTCCACAATGGTGCATCTGGGAGCAAAAAAGTCACAGACCATTGTGTTAAGGGAACAATTTGCTACAACTTTTGTAGTAAAAGTTTTTCTGTATTCTGCTCCGGATACCGTTTTTTTTCAACACTCTTGTAATTTCCACATTCTTGAAAAAATCTCCACAATGGTGCATCTGGGAGCAAAAAAGTCACAGACCATTGTGTTAAGGGAACAATTTGCTACAACTTTTGTAGTAAAAGTTTTTCTGTATTCTGCTCCGGATACCGTTTTTTTTCAACACTCTTGTAATTTCCACATTCTTGAAAAAATCTCCACAATGGTGCATCTGGGAGCAAAAAAGTTACAGACCATTGTGTTAAGGGCACAATTTACTACAACTTTTGTAGTAAAAGTTTTTCTGTATTCTGCTCCGGATACCGTTTTTTTTCAACACTCTTGTAATTTGCACATTTTTCAAAAATTCTCCACATTGATGCATCTGGGAGCAAAAATGTTGGAGACCATTGTGTTAAGGGCACAATTTGCTACAACTTTTGTGGTAAAAGTTTTTTCTGTATTCTGCTCCGGATACCGTTTTTTTTTCAACACTCTTGTAATTTCCACATTCTTGAAAAAATCTCCACATTGATGCATCTGGGAGCAAAAAAGTCACAGACCATTGTGTTAAGGGCACAATTTGCTACAACCTTTGTAGTAAAAGTTTTTCTGTATTCTGCTCCGGATACCGTTTTTTTTCAACACTCTTGTAATTTCCACATTCTTGAAAAAATCTCCACATTGATGCATCTGGGAGCAAAAAAGTCACAGACCATTGTGTTAAGGGCACAATTTGCTACAACTTTTGTGGTAAAAGTTTTTCTGTATCCTGCTCCGGATACCGTTTTTTTTCAACACTCTTGTAATTTCCACATTCTTGAAAAAATCTCCACATTGATGCATCTGGGAGCAAAAAAGTCACAGACCATTGTGTTAAGGGCACAATTTGCTACAACCTTTGTAGTAAAAGTTTTTCTGTATTCTGCTCCGGATACCGTTTTTTTTCAACACGCTTGTAATTTCCACATTCTTGAAAAAATCTCCACAATGCTGCATCTGGGAGCAAAAAAGTCACAGACCATTGTGTTAAGGGCACACTTTGCTACAACTTTTGTAGTAAAAGTTTTTCTGTATTCTGCTCCGGATACCGTTTTTTTTAACACTCTTGTAATTTCCACATTCTTGAAAAAATCTCCACAATGGTGCATCTGGGAGCAAAAAAGTCACAGACCATTGTGTTAAGGGAACAATTTGCTACAACTTTTGTAGTAAAAGTTTTTCTGTATTCTGCTCCGGATACCGTTTTTTTTCAACACTCTTGTAATTTCCACATTCTTGAAAAAATCTCCACAATGGTGCATCTGGGAGCAAAAAAGTTACAGACCATTGTGTTAAGGGCACAATTTACTACAACTTTTGTAGTAAAAGTTTTTCTGTATTCTGCTCCGGATACCGTTTCTTTTTCAACACTCTTGTAATTTCCACATTCTTGAAAAAATCTCCACAATGGTGCATCTGGGAGCAAAAAAGTCACAGACCATTGTGTTAAGGGCACAATTTACTACAACTTTTGTAGTAAAAGTTTTTCTGTATTCTGCTCCGGATACCGTTTTTTTTCAACACTCTTGTAATTTCCACATTCTTGAAAAAATCTCCACAATGGTGCATCTGGGAGCAAAAAAGTCACAGACCATTGTGTTAAGGGAACAATTTGCTACAACTTTTGTAGTAAAAGTTTTTCTGTATTCTGCTCCGGATACCGTTTTTTTTCAACACTCTTGTAATTTCCACATTCTTGAAAAAATCTCCACAATGGTGCATCTGGGAGCAAAAAAGTCACAGACCATTGTGTTAAGGGCACAACTTGCTACAACCTTTGTAGTAAAAGTTTTTCTGTATTCTGCTCCGGATACCGTTTTTTTTCAACACGCTTGTAATTTCCACATTCTTGAAAAAATCTCCACAATGCTGCATCTGGGAGCAAAAAAGTCACAGACCATTGTGTTAAGGGCACACTTTGCTACAACTTTTGTAGTAAAAGTTTTTCTGTATTCTGCTCCGGATACCGTTTTTTTTAACACTCTTGTAATTTCCACATTCTTGAAAAAATCTCCACAATGGTGCATCTGGGAGCAAAAAAGTCACAGACCATTGTGTTAAGGGAACAATTTGCTACAACTTTTGTAGTAAAAGTTTTTCTGTATTCTGCTCCGGATACCGTTTTTTTTCAACACTCTTGTAATTTCCACATTCTTGAAAAAATCTCCACAATGGTGCATCTGGGAGCAAAAAAGTTACAGACCATTGTGTTAAGGGCACAATTTACTACAACTTTTGTAGTAAAAGTTTTTCTGTATTCTGCTCCGGATACCGTTTCTTTTTCAACACTCTTGTAATTTCCACATTCTTGAAAAAATCTCCACAATGGTGCATCTGGGAGCAAAAAAGTCACAGACCATTGTGTTAAGGGCACAATTTACTACAACTTTTGTAGTAAAAGTTTTTCTGTATTCTGCTCCGGATACCGTTTTTTTTCAACACTCTTGTAATTTCCACATTCTTGAAAAAATCTCCACAATGGTGCATCTGGGAGCAAAAAAGTCACAGACCATTGTGTTAAGGGAACAATTTGCTACAACTTTTGTAGTAAAAGTTTTTCTGTATTCTGCTCCGGATACCGTTTTTTTTCAACACTCTTGTAATTTCCACATTCTTGAAAAAATCTCCACAATGGTGCATCTGGGAGCAAAAAAGTCACAGACCATTGTGTTAAGGGCACAATTTGCTACAACCTTTGTAGTAAAAGTTTTTCTGTATTCTGCTCCGGATACCGTTTTTTTTCAACACTCTTGTAATTTCCACATTCTTGAAAAAATCTCCACAATGGTGCATCTGGGAGCAAAAAAGTCACAGACCATTGTGTTAAGGGAACAATTTGCTACAACTTTTGTAGTAAAAGTTTTTCTGTATTCTGCTCCGGATACCGTTTTTTTTCAACACTCTTGTAATTTCCACATTCTTGAAAAAATCTCCACAATGGTGCATCTGGGAGCAAAAAAGTCACAGACCATTGTGTTAAGGGCACAATTTGCTACAACCTTTGTAGTAAAAGTTTTTCTGTATTCTGCTCCGGATACCGTTTTTTTTCAACACTCTTGTAATTTCCACATTCTTGAAAAAATCTCCACATTGATGCATCTGGGAGCAAAAAAGTCACAGACCATTGTGTTAAGGGCACAATTTGCTACAACTTTTGTGGTAAAAGTTTTTCTGTATCCTGCTCCGGATACCGTTTTTTTTCAACACTCTTGTAATTTCCACATTCTTGAAAAAATCTCCACATTGATGCATCTGGGAGCAAAAAAGTCACAGACCATTGTGTTAAGGGCACAATTTGCTACAACCTTTGTAGTAAAAGTTTTTCTGTATTCTGCTCCGGATACCGTTTTTTTTCAACACGCTTGTAATTTCCACATTCTTGAAAAAATCTCCACAATGCTGCATCTGGGAGCAAAAAAGTCACAGACCATTGTGTTAAGGGCACACTTTGCTACAACTTTTGTAGTAAAAGTTTTTCTGTATTCTGCTCCGGATACCGTTTTTTTTAACACTCTTGTAATTTCCACATTCTTGAAAAAATCTCCACAATGGTGCATCTGGAAGCAAAAAAGTCACAGACCATTGTGTTAAGGGAACAATTTGCTACAACTTTTGTAGTAAAAGTTTTTCTGTATTCTGCTCCGGATACCGTTTTTTTTCAACACTCTTGTAATTTCCACATTCTTGAAAAAATCTCCACAATGGTGCATCTGGGAGCAAAAAAGTTACAGACCATTGTGTTAAGGGCACAATTTACTACAACTTTTGTAGTAAAAGTTTTTCTGTATTCTGCTCCGGATACCGTTTCTTTTTCAACACTTTTGTAATTTCCACATTCTTGAAAAAATCTCCACAATGGTGCATCTGGGAGCAAAAAAGTCACAGACCATTGTGTTAAGGGCACAATTTGCTACAACCTTTGTAGTAAAAGTTTTTCTGTATTCTGCTCCGGATACCGTTTTTTTTCAACACTCTTGTAATTTCCACATTCTTGAAAAAATCTCCACAATGGTGCATCTGGGAGCAAAAAAGTCACAGACCATTGTGTTAAGGGAACAATTTGCTACAACTTTTGTAGTAAAAGTTTTTCTGTATTCTGCTCCGGATACCGTTTTTTTTCAACACTCTTGTAATTTCCACATTCTTGAAAAAATCTCCACAATGGTGCATCTGGCAGCAAAAAAGTCACAGACCATTGTGTTAAGGGCACAATTTGCTACAACCTTTGTAGTAAAAGTTTTTCTGTATTCTGCTCCGATACCGTTTTTTTTCAACACTCTTGTAATTTCCACATTCTTGAAAAAATCTCCACATTGATGCATCTGGGAGCAAAAAAGTCACAGACCATTGTGTTAAGGGCACAATTTGCTACAACCTTTGTAGTAAAAGTTTTTCTGTATTCTGCTCCGGATACCGTTTTTTTTCAACACTCTTGTAATTTCCACATTCTTGAAAAAATCTCCACAATGGTGCATCTGGGAGCAAAAAAGTCACAGACCATTGTGTTAAGGGCACAATTTACTACAACTTTTGTAGTAAAAGTTTTTCTGTATTCTTCTCCGGATACCGTTTTTTTTCAACACTCTTGTAATTTCCACATTCTTGAAAAAATCTCCACAATGGTGCATCTGGGAGCAAAAAAGTCACAGACCATTGTGTTAAGGGCACAATTTACTACAACTTTTGTAGTAAAAGTTTTTCTGTATTCTGCTCCGGATACCGTTTTTTTTCAACACTCTTGTAATTTCCACATTCTTGAAAAAATCTCCACAATGGTGCATCTGGGAGCAAAAAAGTCACAGACCATTGTGTTAAGGGCACAATTTACTACAACTTTTGTGGTAAAAGTTTTTCTGTATTCTTCTCCGGATACCGTTTTTTTTCAACACTCTTGTAATTTCCACATTCTTGAAAAAATCTCCACAATGGTGCATCTGGGAGCAAAAAAGTCACAGACCATTGTGTTAAGGGCACAATTTACTACAACTTTTGTAGTAAAAGTTTTTCTGTATTCTGCTCCGGATACCGTTTTTTTTCAACACTCTTGTAATTTGCACATTTTTCAAAAATTCTCCACATTGATGCATCTGGGAGCAAAAATGTTGGAGACCATTGTGTTAAGGGCACAATTTGCTACAACTGTTGTGGTAAAAGTTTTTCTGTATTCTGCTCCGGATACCGTTTCTTTTCAACACTCTTGTAATTTCCACATTCTTGAAAAAATCTCCACATTGATGCATCTGGGAGCAAAAAAGTCACAGACCATTGTGTTAAGGGCACAATTTGCTACAACTTTTGTGGTAAAAGTTTTTCTGTATTCTGCTCCGGATACCGTTTTTTTTCAACACTCTTGTAATTTCCACATTCTTGAAAAAATCTCCACATTGATGCATCTGGGAGCAAAAAAGTCCCAGACCATTGTGTTAAGGGCACAATTTGCTACAACCTTTGTAGTAAAAGTTTTTCTGTATTCTGCTCCGGATACCGTTTTTTTTCAACACTCTTGTAATTTCCACATTCTTGAAAAAATCTCCACAATGGTGCATCTGGGAGCAAAAAAGTCACAGACCATTGTGTTAAGGGAACAATTTGCTACAACTTTTGTAGTAAAAGTTTTTCTGTATTCTGCTCCGGATACCGTTTTTTTTCAACACTCTTGTAATTTCCACATTCTTGAAAAAATCTCCACAATGGTGCATCTGGGAGCAAAAAAGTCACAGACCGTTGTGTTAAGGGAACAATTTGCTACAACTTTTGTAGTAAAAGTTTTTCTGTATTCTGCTCCGGATACCGTCTTTTTTCAACACTCTTGTAATTTCCACATTCTTGAAAAAATCTCCACAATGGTGCATCTGGGAGCAAAAAAGTCACAGACCGTTGTGTTAAGCGAACAATTTGCTACAACTTTTGTAGTAAAAGTTTTTCTGTATTCTGCTCCGGATACCGTTTTTTTTCAACACTCTTGTAATTTCCACATTCTTGAAAAAATCTCCACAATGGTGCATCTGGGAGCAAAAAAGTCACAGACCATTGTGTTAAGGGAACAATTTGCTACAACTTTTGTAGTAAAAGTTTTTCTGTATTCTGCTCCGGATACCGTTTTTTTTCAACACTCTTGTAATTTCCACATTCTTGAAAAAATCTCCACAATGGTGCATCTGGCAGCAAAAAAGTCACAGACCATTGTGTTAAGGGCACAATTTGCTACAACCTTTGTAGTAAAAGTTTTTCTGTATTCTGCTCCGATACCGTTTTTTTTCAACACTCTTGTAATTTCCACATTCTTGAAAAAATCTCCACATTGATGCATCTGGGAGCAAAAAAGTCACAGACCATTGTGTTAAGGGCACAATTTGCTACAACCTTTGTAGTAAAAGTTTTTCTGTATTCTGCTCCGGATACCGTTTTTTTTCAACACTCTTGTAATTTCCACATTCTTGAAAAAATCTCCACAATGGTGCATCTGGGAGCAAAAAAGTCACAGACCATTGTGTTAAGGGCACAATTTACTACAACTTTTGTAGTAAAAGTTTTTCTGTATTCTTCTCCGGATACCGTTTTTTTTCAACACTCTTGTAATTTCCACATTCTTGAAAAAATCTCCACAATGGTGCATCTGGGAGCAAAAAAGTCACAGACCATTGTGTTAAGGGCACAATTTACTACAACTTTTGTAGTAAAAGTTTTTCTGTATTCTGCTCCGGATACCGTTTTTTTTCAACACTCTTGTAATTTCCACATTCTTGAAAAAATCTCCACAATGGTGCATCTGGGAGCAAAAAAGTCACAGACCATTGTGTTAAGGGCACAATTTACTACAACTTTTGTAGTAAAAGTTTTTCTGTATTCTGCTCCGGATACCGTTTTTTTTCAACACTCTTGTAATTTGCACATTTTTCAAAAATTCTCCACATTGATGCATCTGGGAGCAAAAATGTTGGAGACCATTGTGTTAAGGGCACAATTTACTACAACTTTTGTAGTAAAAGTTTTTCTGTATTCTTCTCCGGATACCGTTTTTTTTCAACACTCTTGTAATTTCCACATTCTTGAAAAAATCTCCACAATGGTGCATCTGGGAGCAAAAAAGTCACAGACCATTGTGTTAAGGGCACAATTTACTACAACTTTTGTAGTAAAAGTTTTTCTGTATTCTGCTCCGGATACCGTTTTTTTTCAACACTCTTGTAATTTCCACATTCTTGAAAAAATCTCCACAATGGTGCATCTGGGAGCAAAAAAGTCACAGACCATTGTGTTAAGGGCACAATTTACTACAACTTTTGTGGTAAAAGTTTTTCTGTATTCTTCTCCGGATACCGTTTTTTTTCAACACTCTTGTAATTTCCACATTCTTGAAAAAATCTCCACAATGGTGCATCTGGGAGCAAAAAAGTCACAGACCATTGTGTTAAGGGCACAATTTACTACAACTTTTGTAGTAAAAGTTTTTCTGTATTCTGCTCCGGATACCGTTTTTTTTCAACACTCTTGTAATTTGCACATTTTTCAAAAATTCTCCACATTGATGCATCTGGGAGCAAAAATGTTGGAGACCATTGTGTTAAGGGCACAATTTGCTACAACTGTTGTGGTAAAAGTTTTTCTGTATTCTGCTCCGGATACCGTTTCTTTTCAACACTCTTGTAATTTCCACATTCTTGAAAAAATCTCCACATTGATGCATCTGGGAGCAAAAAAGTCACAGACCATTGTGTTAAGGGCACAATTTGCTACAACTTTTGTGGTAAAAGTTTTTCTGTATTCTGCTCCGGATACCGTTTTTTTTCAACACTCTTGTAATTTCCACATTCTTGAAAAAATCTCCACATTGATGCATCTGGGAGCAAAAAAGTCCCAGACCATTGTGTTAAGGGCACAATTTGCTACAACCTTTGTAGTAAAAGTTTTTCTGTATTCTGCTCCGGATACCGTTTTTTTTCAACACTCTTGTAATTTCCACATTCTTGAAAAAATCTCCACAATGGTGCATCTGGGAGCAAAAAAGTCACAGACCATTGTGTTAAGGGAACAATTTGCTACAACTTTTGTAGTAAAAGTTTTTCTGTATTCTGCTCCGGATACCGTTTTTTTTCAACACTCTTGTAATTTCCACATTCTTGAAAAAATCTCCACAATGGTGCATCTGGGAGCAAAAAAGTCACAGACCGTTGTGTTAAGGGAACAATTTGCTACAACTTTTGTAGTAAAAGTTTTTCTGTATTCTGCTCCGGATACCGTCTTTTTTCAACACTCTTGTAATTTCCACATTCTTGAAAAAATCTCCACAATGGTGCATCTGGGAGCAAAAAAGTCACAGACCGTTGTGTTAAGCGAACAATTTGCTACAACTTTTGTAGTAAAAGTTTTTCTGTATTCTGCTCCGGATACCGTTTTTTTTCAACACTCTTGTAATTTCCACATTCTTGAAAAAATCTCCACAATGGTGCATCTGGGAGCAAAAAAGTCACAGACCGTTGTGTTAAGCGAACAATTTGCTACAACTTTTGTAGTAAAAGTTTTTCTGTATTCTGCTCCGGATACCGTTTTTTTTCAACACTCTTGTAATTTCCACATTCTTGAAAAAATCTCCATATTGATGCACCTGGGAGCAAAAAAGTCACAGACCATTGTGTTAAGGGCACAATTTGCTACAACTTTTGTAGTAAAAGTTTTTCTGTATTCTGCTCCGAATACCGTTTTTTTTCAACACTCTTGTAATTTCCACATTCTTGAAAAAATCTCCATATTGATGCACCTGGGAGCAAAAAAGTCACAGACCATTGTGTTAAGGGCACAATTTACTACAACTTTTGTAGTAAAAGTTTTTCTGTATTCTGCTCCGAATACCGTTTTTTTTCAACACTCTTGTAATTTCCACATTCTTGAAAAAATCTCCACATTGATGCATCTGGGAGCAAAAAAGTCACAGACCATTGTGTTAAGGGCACAATTTGCTACAACCTTTGTAGTAAAAGTTTTTCTGTATTCTGCTCCGGATACCGTTTTTTTTCAACACTCTTGTAATTTCCACATTCTTGAAAAAATCTCCACAATGGTGCATCTGGGAGCAAAAAAGTCACAGACCGTTGTGTTAAGGGAACAATTTGCTACAACTTTTGTAGTAAAAGTTTTTCTGTATTCTGCTCCGGATACCGTCTTTTTTCAACACTCTTGTAATTTCCACATTCTTGAAAAAATCTCCACAATGGTGCATCTGGGAGCAAAAAAGTCACAGACCGTTGTGTTAAGCGAACAATTTGCTACAACTTTTGTAGTAAAAGTTTTTCTGTATTCTGCTCCGGATACCGTTTTTTTTCAACACTCTTGTAATTTCCACATTCTTGAAAAAATCTCCACAATGGTGCATCTGGGAGCAAAAAAGTCACAGACCGTTGTGTTAAGCGAACAATTTGCTACAACTTTTGTAGTAAAAGTTTTTCTGTATTCTGCTCCGGATACCGTTTTTTTTCAACACTCTTGTAATTTCCACATTCTTGAAAAAATCTCCATATTGATGCACCTGGGAGCAAAAAAGTCACAGACCATTGTGTTAAGGGCACAATTTGCTACAACTTTTGTAGTAAAAGTTTTTCTGTATTCTGCTCCGAATACCGTTTTTTTTCAACACTCTTGTAATTTCCACATTCTTGAAAAAATCTCCATATTGATGCACCTGGGAGCAAAAAAGTCACAGACCATTGTGTTAAGGGCACAATTTACTACAACTTTTGTAGTAAAAGTTTTTCTGTATTCTGCTCCGAATACCGTTTTTTTTCAACACTCTTGTAATTTCCACATTCTTGAAAAAATCTCCACATTGATGCATCTGGGAGCAAAAAAGTCACAGACCATTGTGTTAAGGGCACAATTTGCTACAACCTTTGTAGTAAAAGTTTTTCTGTATTCTGCTCCGGATACCGTTTTTTTTCAACATTCTTGTAATTTCCACATTCTTGAAAAAATCTCCACAATGGTGCATCTGGGAGCAAAAAAGTCACAGACCGTTGTGTTAAGGGAACAATTTGCTACAACTTTTGTAGTAAAAGTTTTTCTGTATTCTGCTCCGGATACCGTCTTTTTTCAACACTCTTGTAATTTCCACATTCTTGAAAAAATCTCCACAATGGTGCATCTGGGAGCAAAAAAGTCACAGACCGTTGTGTTAAGCGAACAATTTGCTACAACTTTTGTAGTAAAAGTTTTTCTGTATTCTGCTCCGGATACCGTTTTTTTTCAACACTCTTGTAATTTCCACATTCTTGAAAAAATCTCCACAATGGTGCATCTGGGAGCAAAAAAGTCACAGACCGTTGTGTTAAGCGAACAATTTGCTACAACTTTTGTAGTAAAAGTTTTTCTGTATTCTGCTCCGGATACCGTTTTTTTTTCAACACTCTTGTAATTTCCACATTCTTGAAAAAATCTCCATATTGATGCACCTGGGAGCAAAAAAGTCACAGACCATTGTGTTAAGGGCACAATTTGCTACAACTTTTGTAGTAAAAGTTTTTCTGTATTCTGCTCCGAATACCGTTTTTTTTCAACACTCTTGTAATTTCCACATTCTTGAAAAAATCTCCATATTGATGCACCTGGGAGCAAAAAAGTCACAGACCATTGTGTTAAGGGCACAATTTACTACAACTTTTGTAGTAAAAGTTTTTCTGTATTCTGCTCCGAATACCGTTTTTTTTCAACACTCTTGTAATTTCCACATTCTTGAAAAAATCTCCACATTGATGCATCTGGGAGCAAAAAAGTCACAGACCATTGTGTTAAGGGCACAATTTGCTACAACCTTTGTAGTAAAAGTTTTTCTGTATTCTGCTCCGGATACCGTCTTTTTTCAACACTCTTGTAATTTCCACATTCTTGAAAAAATCTCCACAATGGTGCATCTGGGAGCAAAAAAGTCACAGACCGTTGTGTTAAGCGAACAATTTGCTACAACTTTTGTAGTAAAAGTTTTTCTGTATTCTGCTCCGGATACCGTTTTTTTTCAACACTCTTGTAATTTCCACATTCTTGAAAAAATCTCCACAATGGTGCATCTGGGAGCAAAAAAGTCACAGACCGTTGTGTTAAGCGAACAATTTGCTACAACTTTTGTAGTAAAAGTTTTTCTGTATTCTGCTCCGGATACCGTTTTTTTTTCAACACTCTTGTAATTTCCACATTCTTGAAAAAATCTCCATATTGATGCACCTGGGAGCAAAAAAGTCACAGACCATTGTGTTAAGGGCACAATTTGCTACAACTTTTGTAGTAAAAGTTTTTCTGTATTCTGCTCCGAATACCGTTTTTTTTCAACACTCTTGTAATTTCCACATTCTTGAAAAAATCTCCATATTGATGCACCTGGGAGCAAAAAAGTCACAGACCATTGTGTTAAGGGCACAATTTACTACAACTTTTGTAGTAAAAGTTTTTCTGTATTCTGCTCCGAATACCGTTTTTTTTCAACACTCTTGTAATTTCCACATTCTTGAAAAAATCTCCACATTGATGCATCTGGGAGCAAAAAAGTCACAGACCATTGTGTTAAGGGCACAATTTGCTACAACCTTTGTAGTAAAAGTTTTTCTGTATTCTGCTCCGGATACCGTTTTTTTTCAACACTCTTGTAATTTCCACATTCTTGAAAAAATCTCCACAATGGTGCATCTGGGAGCAAAAAAATCACAGACCATTGTGTTAAGGGAACAATTTGCTACAACTTTTGTAGTAAAAGTTTTTCTGTATTCTGCTCCGGATACCGTTTTTTTTCAACACTCTTGTAATTTCCACATTCTTGAAAAAATCTCCACAATGGTGCATCTGGGAGCATAAAAGTCACAGACCGTTGTGTTAAGGGAACAATTTGCTACAACTTTTGTAGTAAAAGTTTTTCTGTATTCTGCTCCGGATACCGTTTTTTTTCAACACTCTTGTAATTTCCACATTCTTGAAAAAATCTCCACAATGGTGCATCTGGGAGCAAAAAAGTCACAGACCGTTGTGTTAAGCGAACAATTTGCTACAACTTTTGTAGTAAAAGTTTTTCTGTATTCTGCTCCGGATACCGTTTTTTTTCAACACTCTTGTAATTTCCACATTCTTGAAAAAATCTCCACAATGGTGCATCTGGGAGCAAAAAAGTCACAGACCGTTGTGTTAAGGGAACAATTTGCTACAACTTTTGTAGTAAAAGTTTTTCTGTATTCTGCTCCGGATACCGTCTTTTTTCAACACTCTTGTAATTTCCACATTCTTGAAAAAATCTCCACAATGGTGCATCTGGGAGCAAAAAAGTCACAGACCGTTGTGTTAAGCGAACAATTTGCTACAACTTTTGTAGTAAAAGTTTTTCTGTATTCTGCTCCGGATACCGTTTTTTTTCAACACTCTTGTAATTTCCACATTCTTGAAAAAATCTCCACAATGGTGCATCTGGGAGCAAAAAAGTCACAGACCGTTGTGTTAAGCGAACAATTTGCTACAACTTTTGTAGTAAAAGTTTTTCTGTATTCTGCTCCGGATACCGTTTTTTTTCAACACTCTTGTAATTTCCACATTCTTGAAAAAATCTCCATATTGATGCACCTGGGAGCAAAAAAGTCACAGACCATTGTGTTAAGGGCACAATTTGCTACAACTTTTGTAGTAAAAGTTTTTCTGTATTCTGCTCCGAATACCGTTTTTTTTCAACACTCTTGTAATTTCCACATTCTTGAAAAAATCTCCATATTGATGCACCTGGGAGCAAAAAAGTCACAGACCATTGTGTTAAGGGCACAATTTACTACAACTTTTGTAGTAAAAGTTTTTCTGTATTCTGCTCCGAATACCGTTTTTTTTCAACACTCTTGTAATTTCCACATTCTTGAAAAAATCTCCACATTGATGCATCTGGGAGCAAAAAAGTCACAGACCATTGTGTTAAGGGCACAATTTGCTACAACCTTTGTAGTAAAAGTTTTTCTGTATTCTGCTCCGGATACCGTTTTTTTTCAACACTCTTGTAATTTCCACATTCTTGAAAAAATCTCCACAATGGTGCATCTGGGAGCAAAAAAATCACAGACCATTGTGTTAAGGGAACAATTTGCTACAACTTTTGTAGTAAAAGTTTTTCTGTATTCTGCTCCGGATACCGTTTTTTTTCAACACTCTTGTAATTTCCACATTCTTGAAAAAATCTCCACAATGGTGCATCTGGGAGCATAAAAGTCACAGACCGTTGTGTTAAGGGAACAATTTGCTACAACTTTTGTAGTAAAAGTTTTTCTGTATTCTGCTCCGGATACCGTTTTTTTTCAACACTCTTGTAATTTCCACATTCTTGAAAAAATCTCCACAATGGTGCATCTGGGAGCAAAAAAGTCACAGACCGTTGTGTTAAGCGAACAATTTGCTACAACTTTTGTAGTAAAAGTTTTTCTGTATTCTGCTCCGGATACCGTTTTTTTTCAACACTCTTGTAATTTCCACATTCTTGAAAAAATCTCCATATTGATGCACCTGGGAGCAAAAAAGTCACAGACCATTGTGTTAAGGGCACAATTTGCTACAACTTTTGTAGTAAAAGTTTTTCTGTATTCTGCTCCGAATACCGTTTTTTTTCAACACTCTTGTAATTTCCACATTCTTGAAAAAATCTCCATATTGATGCACCTGGGAGCAAAAAAGTCACAGACCATTGTGTTAAGGGCACAATTTACTACAACTTTTGTAGTAAAAGTTTTTCTGTATTCTGCTCCGAATACCGTTTTTTTTCAACACTCTTGTAATTTCCACATTCTTGAAAAAATCTCCACATTGATGCATCTGGGAGCAAAAAAGTCACAGACCATTGTGTTAAGGGCACAATTTGCTACAACCTTTGTAGTAAAAGTTTTTCTGTATTCTGCTCCGGATACCATTTTTTTTCAACACTCTTGTAATTTCCACATTCTTGAAAAAATCTCCACAATGGTGCATCTGGGAGCAAAAAAGTCACAGACCGTTGTGTTAAGGGAACAATTTGCTACAACTTTTGTAGTAAAAGTTTTTCTGTATTCTGCTCCGGATACCGTTTTTTTTCAACACTCTTGTAATTTCCACATTCTTGAAAAAATCTCCACAATGGTGCATCTGGGAGCATAAAAGTCACAGACCGTTGTGTTAAGGGAACAATTTGCTACAACTTTTGTAGTAAAAGTTTTTCTGTATTCTGCTCCGGATACCGTTTTTTTTCAACACTCTTGTAATTTCCACATTCTTGAAAAAATCTCCACAATGGTGCATCTGGGAGCAAAAAAGTCACAGACCGTTGTGTTAAGCGAACAATTTGCTACAACTTTTGTAGTAAAAGTTTTTCTGTATTCTGCTCCGGATACCGTTTTTTTTCAACACTCTTGTAATTTCCACATTCTTGAAAAAATCTCCATATTGATGCACCTGGGAGCAAAAAAGTCAGAGACCATTGTGTTAAGGGCACAATTTGCTACAACTTTTGTAGTAAAAGTTTTTCTGTATTCTGCTCCGAATACCGTTTTTTTTCAACACTCTTGTAATTTCCACATTCTTGAAAAAATCTCCACAATGGTGCATCTGGGAGCAAAAAAGTCACAGACCATTGTGTTAAGGGAACAATTTGCTACAACTTTTGTAGTAAAAGTTTTTCTGTATTCTGCTCCGGATACCGTTTTTTTTCAACACTCTTGTAATTTCCACATTCTTGAAAAAATCTCCACAATGGTGCATCTGGGAGCAAAAAAGTCACAGACCGTTGTGTTAAGGGAACAATTTGCTACAACTTTTGTAGTAAAAGTTTTTCTGTATTCTGCTCCGGATACCGTCTTTTTTCAACACTCTTGTAATTTCCACATTCTTGAAAAAATCTCCACAATGGTGCATCTGGGAGCAAAAAAGTCACAGACCGTTGTGTTAAGCGAACAATTTGCTACAACTTTTGTAGTAAAAGTTTTTCTGTATTCTGCTCCGGATACCGTTTTTTTTCAACACTCTTGTAATTTCCACATTCTTGAAAAAATCTCCACAATGGTGCATCTGGGAGCAAAAAAGTCACAGACCGTTGTGTTAAGCGAACAATTTGCTACAACTTTTGTAGTAAAAGTTTTTCTGTATTCTGCTCCGGATACCGTTTTTTTTCAACACTCTTGTAATTTCCACATTCTTGAAAAAATCTCCATATTGATGCACCTGGGAGCAAAAAAGTCACAGACCATTGTGTTAAGGGCACAATTTGCTACAACTTTTGTAGTAAAAGTTTTTCTGTATTCTGCTCCGAATACCGGTTTTTTTCAACACTCTTGTAATTTCCACATTCTTGAAAAAATCTCCATATTGATGCACCTGGGAGCAAAAAAGTCACAGACCATTGTGTTAAGGGCACAATTTACTACAACTTTTGTAGTAAAAGTTTTTCTGTATTCTGCTCCGAATACCGTTTTTTTTCAACACTCTTGTAATTTCCACATTCTTGAAAAAATCTCCACATTGATGCATCTGGGAGCAAAAAAGTCACAGACCATTGTGTTAAGGGCACAATTTGCTACAACCTTTGTAGTAAAAGTTTTTCTGTATTCTGCTCCGGATACCGTTTTTTTTCAACACTCTTGTAATTTCCACATTCTTGAAAAAATCTCCACAATGGTGCATCTGGGAGCAAAAAAATCACAGACCATTGTGTTAAGGGAACAATTTGCTACAACTTTTGTAGTAAAAGTTTTTCTGTATTCTGCTCCGGATACCGTTTTTTTTCAACACTCTTGTAATTTCCACATTCTTGAAAAAATCTCCACAATGGTGCATCTGGGAGCATAAAAGTCACAGACCGTTGTGTTAAGGGAACAATTTGCTACAACTTTTGTAGTAAAAGTTTTTCTGTATTCTGCTCCGGATACCGTTTTTTTTCAACACTCTTGTAATTTCCACATTCTTGAAAAAATCTCCACAATGGTGCATCTGGGAGCAAAAAAGTCACAGACCGTTGTGTTAAGCGAACAATTTGCTACAACTTTTGTAGTAAAAGTTTTTCTGTATTCTGCTCCGGATACCGTTTTTTTTCAACACTCTTGTAATTTCCACATTCTTGAAAAAATCTCCATATTGATGCACCTGGGAGCAAAAAAGTCACAGACCATTGTGTTAAGGGCACAATTTGCTACAACTTTTGTAGTAAAAGTTTTTCTGTATTCTGCTCCGAATACCGTTTTTTTTCAACACTCTTGTAATTTCCACATTCTTGAAAAAATCTCCATATTGATGCACCTGGGAGCAAAAAAGTCACAGACCATTGTGTTAAGGGCACAATTTCCTACAACTTTTGTAGTAAAAGTTTTTCTGTATTCTGCTCCGAATACCGTTTTTTTTCAACACTCTTGTAATTTCCACATTCTTGAAAAAATCTCCACATTGATGCATCTGGGAGCAAAAAAGTCACAGACCATTGTGTTAAGGGCACAATTTGCTACAACCTTTGTAGTAAAAGTTTTTCTGTATTCTGCTCCGGATACCGTTTTTTTTCAACACTCTTGTAATTTCCACATTCTTGAAAAAATCTCCACAATGGTGCATCTGGGAGCAAAAAAGTCACAGACCGTTGTGTTAAGGGAACAATTTGCTACAACTTTTGTAGTAAAAGTTTTTCTGTATTCTGCTCCGGATACCGTTTTTTTTCAACACTCTTGTAATTTCCACATTCTTGAAAAAATCTCCACAATGGTGCATCTGGGAGCATAAAAGTCACAGACCGTTGTGTTAAGGGAACAATTTGCTACAACTTTTGTAGTAAAAGTTTTTCTGTATTCTGCTCCGGATACCGTTTTTTTTCAACACTCTTGTAATTTCCACATTCTTGAAAAAATCTCCACAATGGTGCATCTGGGAGCAAAAAAGTCACAGACCGTTGTGTTAAGCGAACAATTTGCTACAACTTTTGTAGTAAAAGTTTTTCTGTATTCTGCTCCGGATACCGTTTTTTTTCAACACTCTTGTAATTTCCACATTCTTGAAAAAATCTCCATATTGATGCACCTGGGAGCAAAAAAGTCACAGACCATTGTGTTAAGGGCACAATTTGCTACAACTTTTGTAGTAAAAGTTTTTCTGTATTCTGCTCCGAATACCGTTTTTTTTCAACACTCTTGTAATTTCCACATTCTTGAAAAAATCTCCATATTGATGCACCTGGGAGCAAAAAAGTCACAGACCATTGTGTTAAGGGCACAATTTCCTACAACTTTTGTAGTAAAAGTTTTTCTGTATTCTGCTCCGAATACCGTTTTTTTTCAACACTCTTGTAATTTCCACATTCTTGAAAAAATCTCCACATTGATGCATCTGGGAGCAAAAAAGTCACAGACCATTGTGTTAAGGGCACAATTTGCTACAACCTTTGTAGTAAAAGTTTTTCTGTATTCTGCTCCGGATACCGTTTTTTTTCAACACTCTTGTAATTTCCACATTCTTGAAAAAATCTCCACAATGGTGCATCTGGGAGCAAAAAAGTCACAGACCGTTGTGTTAAGGGAACAATTTGCTACAACTTTTGTAGTAAAAGTTTTTCTGTATTCTGCTCCGGATACCGTTTTTTTTCAACACTCTTGTAATTTCCACATTCTTGAAAAAATCTCCACAATGGTGCATCTGGGAGCATAAAAGTCACAGACCGTTGTGTTAAGGGAACAATTTGCTACAACTTTTGTAGTAAAAGTTTTTCTGTATTCTGCTCCGGATACCGTTTTTTTTCAACACTCTTGTAATTTCCACATTCTTGAAAAAATCTCCACAATGGTGCATCTGGGAGCAAAAAAGTCACAGACCGTTGTGTTAAGCGAACAATTTGCTACAACTTTTGTAGTAAAAGTTTTTCTGTATTCTGCTCCGGATACCGTTTTTTTTCAACACTCTTGTAATTTCCACATTCTTGAAAAAATCTCCATATTGATGCACCTGGGAGCAAAAAAGTCACAGACCATTGTGTTAAGGGCACAATTTGCTACAACTTTTGTAGTAAAAGTTTTTCTGTATTCTGCTCCGAATACCGTTTTTTTTCAACACTCTTGTAATTTCCACATTCTTGAAAAAATCTCCACAATGGTGCATCTGGGAGCAAAAAAGTCACAGACCATTGTGTTAAGGGAACAATTTGCTACAACTTTTGTAGTAAAAGTTTTTCTGTATTCTGCTCCGGATACCGTTTTTTTTCAACACTCTTGTAATTTCCACATTCTTGAAAAAATCTCCACAATGGTGCATCTGGGAGCAAAAAAGTCACAGACCGTTGTGTTAAGGGAACAATTTGCTACAACTTTTGTAGTAAAAGTTTTTCTGTATTCTGCTCCGGATACCGTCTTTTTTCAACACTCTTGTAATTTCCACATTCTTGAAAAAATCTCCACAATGGTGCATCTGGGAGCAAAAAAGTCACAGACCGTTGTGTTAAGCGAACAATTTGCTACAACTTTTGTAGTAAAAGTTTTTCTGTATTCTGCTCCGGATACCGTTTTTTTTCAACACTCTTGTAATTTCCACATTCTTGAAAAAATCTCCACAATGGTGCATCTGGGAGCAAAAAAGTCACAGACCGTTGTGTTAAGCGAACAATTTGCTACAACTTTTGTAGTAAAAGTTTTTCTGTATTCTGCTCCGGATACCGTTTTTTTTCAACACTCTTGTAATTTCCACATTCTTGAAAAAATCTCCATATTGATGCACCTGGGAGCAAAAAAGTCACAGACCATTGTGTTAAGGGCACAATTTGCTACAACTTTTGTAGTAAAAGTTTTTCTGTATTCTGCTCCGAATACCGTTTTTTTTCAACACTCTTGTAATTTCCACATTCTTGAAAAAATCTCCATATTGATGCACCTGGGAGCAAAAAAGTCACAGACCATTGTGTTAAGGGCACAATTTACTACAACTTTTGTAGTAAAAGTTTTTCTGTATTCTGCTCCGAATACCGTTTTTTTTCAACACTCTTGTAATTTCCACATTCTTGAAAAAATCTCCACATTGATGCATCTGGGAGCAAAAAAGTCACAGACCATTGTGTTAAGGGCACAATTTGCTACAACCTTTGTAGTAAAAGTTTTTCTGTATTCTGCTCCGGATACCGTTTTTTTTCAACACTCTTGTAATTTCCACATTCTTGAAAAAATCTCCACAATGGTGCATCTGGGAGCAAAAAAATCACAGACCATTGTGTTAAGGGAACAATTTGCTACAACTTTTGTAGTAAAAGTTTTTCTGTATTCTGCTCCGGATACCGTTTTTTTTCAACACTCTTGTAATTTCCACATTCTTGAAAAAATCTCCACAATGGTGCATCTGGGAGCATAAAAGTCACAGACCGTTGTGTTAAGGGAACAATTTGCTACAACTTTTGTAGTAAAAGTTTTTCTGTATTCTGCTCCGGATACCGTTTTTTTTCAACACTCTTGTAATTTCCACATTCTTGAAAAAATCTCCACAATGGTGCATCTGGGAGCAAAAAAGTCACAGACCGTTGTGTTAAGCGAACAATTTGCTACAACTTTTGTAGTAAAAGTTTTTCTGTATTCTGCTCCGGATACCGTTTTTTTTCAACACTCTTGTAATTTCCACATTCTTGAAAAAATCTCCACAATGGTGCATCTGGGAGCATAAAAGTCACAGACCGTTGTGTTAAGGGAACAATTTGCTACAACTTTTGTAGTAAAAGTTTTTCTGTATTCTGCTCCGGATACCGTTTTTTTTCAACACTCTTGTAATTTCCACATTCTTGAAAAAATCTCCACAATGGTGCATCTGGGAGCAAAAAAGTCACAGACCGTTGTGTTAAGCGAACAATTTGCTACAACTTTTGTAGTAAAAGTTTTTCTGTATTCTGCTCCGGATACCGTTTTTTTTCAACACTCTTGTAATTTCCACATTCTTGAAAAAATCTCCATATTGATGCACCTGGGAGCAAAAAAGTCACAGACCATTGTGTTAAGGGCACAATTTGCTACAACTTTTGTAGTAAAAGTTTTTCTGTATTCTGCTCCGAATACCGTTTTTTTTCAACACTCTTGTAATTTCCACATTCTTGAAAAAATCTCCATATTGATGCACCTGGGAGCAAAAAAGTCACAGACCATTGTGTTAAGGGCACAATTTACTACAACTTTTGTAGTAAAAGTTTTTCTGTATTCTGCTCTGAATACCGTTTTTTTTCAACACTCTTGTAATTTCCACATTCTTGAAAAAATCTCCACATTGATGCATCTGGGAGCAAAAAAGTCACAGACCATTGTGTTAAGGGCACAATTTGCTACAACCTTTGTAGTAAAAGTTTTTCTGTATTCTGCTCCGGATACCGTTTTTTTTCAACACTCTTGTAATTTCCACATTCTTGAAAAAATCTCCACAATGGTGCATCTGGGAGCAAAAAAGTCACAGACCGTTGTGTTAAGGGAACAATTTGCTACAACTTTTGTAGTAAAAGTTTTTCTGTATTCTGCTCCGGATACCGTTTTTTTTCAACACTCTTGTAATTTCCACATTCTTGAAAAAATCTCCACAATGGTGCATCTGGGAGCATAAAAGTCACAGACCGTTGTGTTAAGGGAACAATTTGCTACAACTTTTGTAGTAAAAGTTTTTCTGTATTCTGCTCCGGATACCGTTTTTTTTCAACACTCTTGTAATTTCCACATTCTTGAAAAAATCTCCACAATGGTGCATCTGGGAGCAAAAAAGTCACAGACCGTTGTGTTAAGCGAACAATTTGCTACAACTTTTGTAGTAAAAGTTTTTCTGTATTCTGCTCCGGATACCGTTTTTTTTCAACACTCTTGTAATTTCCACATTCTTGAAAAAATCTCCATATTGATGCACCTGGGAGCAAAAAAGTCACAGACCATTGTGTTAAGGGCACAATTTGCTACAACTTTTGTAGTAAAAGTTTTTCTGTATTCTGCTCCGAATACCGTTTTTTTTCAACACTCTTGTAATTTCCACATTCTTGAAAAAATCTCCACAATGGTGCATCTGGGAGCAAAAAAGTCACAGACCATTGTGTTAAGGGAACAATTTGCTACAACTTTTGTAGTAAAAGTTTTTCTGTATTCTGCTCCGGATACCGTTTTTTTTCAACACTCTTGTAATTTCCACATTCTTGAAAAAATCTCCACAATGGTGCATCTGGGAGCAAAAAAGTCACAGACCGTTGTGTTAAGGGAACAATTTGCTACAACTTTTGTAGTAAAAGTTTTTCTGTATTCTGCTCCGGATACCGTCTTTTTTCAACACTCTTGTAATTTCCACATTCTTGAAAAAATCTCCACAATGGTGCATCTGGGAGCAAAAAAGTCACAGACCGTTGTCTTAAGCGAACAATTTGCTACAACTTTTGTAGTAAAAGTTTTTCTGTATTCTGCTCCGGATACCGTTTTTTTTCAACACTCTTGTAATTTCCACATTCTTGAAAAAATCTCCACAATGGTGCATCTGGGAGCAAAAAAGTCACAGACCGTTGTGTTAAGCGAACAATTTGCTACAACTTTTGTAGTAAAAGTTTTTCTGTATTCTGCTCCGGATACCGTTTTTTTTCAACACTCTTGTAATTTCCACATTCTTGAAAAAATCTCCATATTGATGCACCTGGGAGCAAAAAAGTCACAGACCATTGTGTTAAGGGCACAATTTGCTACAACTTTTGTAGTAAAAGTTTTTCTGTATTCTGCTCCGAATACCGTTTTTTTTCAACACTCTTGTAATTTCCACATTCTTGAAAAAATCTCCATATTGATGCACCTGGGAGCAAAAAAGTCACAGACCATTGTGTTAAGGGCACAATTTACTACAACTTTTGTAGTAAAAGTTTTTCTGTATTCTGCTCCGAATACCGTTTTTTTTCAACACACTTGTAATTTCCACATTCTTGAAAAAATCTCCACATTGATGCATCTGGGAGCAAAAAAGTCACAGACCATTGTGTTAAGGGCACAATTTGCTACAACCTTTGTAGTAAAAGTTTTTCTGTATTCTGCTCCGGATACCGTTTTTTTTCAACACTCTTGTAATTTCCACATTCTTGAAAAAATCTCCACAATGGTGCATCTGGGAGCAAAAAAATCACAGACCATTGTGTTAAGGGAACAATTTGCTACAACTTTTGTAGTAAAAGTTTTTCTGTATTCTGCTCCGGATACCGTTTTTTTTCAACACTCTTGTAATTTCCACATTCTTGAAAAAATCTCCACAATGGTGCATCTGGGAGCATAAAAGTCACAGACCGTTGTGTTAAGGGAACAATTTGCTACAACTTTTGTAGTAAAAGTTTTTCTGTATTCTGCTCCGGATACCGTTTTTTTTCAACACTCTTGTAATTTCCACATTCTTGAAAAAATCTCCACAATGGTGCATCTGGGAGCAAAAAAGTCACAGACCGTTGTGTTAAGCGAACAATTTGCTACAACTTTTGTAGTAAAAGTTTTTCTGTATTCTGCTCCGGATACCGTTTTTTTTCAACACTCTTGTAATTTCCACATTCTTGAAAAAATCTCCACAATGGTGCATCTGGGAGCATAAAAGTCACAGACCGTTGTGTTAAGGGAACAATTTGCTACAACTTTTGTAGTAAAAGTTTTTCTGTATTCTGCTCCGGATACCGTTTTTTCTCAACACTCTTGTAATTTCCACATTCTTGAAAAAATCTCCACAATGGTGCATCTGGGAGCAAAAAAGTCACAGACCGTTGTGTTAAGCGAACAATTTGCTACAACTTTTGTAGTAAAAGTTTTTCTGTATTCTGCTCCGGATACCGTTTTTTTTCAACACTCTTGTAATTTCCACATTCTTGAAAAAATCTCCATATTGATGCACCTGGGAGCAAAAAAGTCACAGACCATTGTGTTAAGGGCACAATTTGCTACAACTTTTGTAGTAAAAGTTTTTCTGTATTCTGCTCCGAATACCGTTTTTTTTCAACACTCTTGTAATTTCCACATTCTTGAAAAAATCTCCATATTGATGCACCTGGGAGCAAAAAAGTCACAGACCATTGTGTTAAGGGCACAATTTACTACAACTTTTGTAGTAAAAGTTTTTCTGTATTCTGCTCCGAATACCGTTTTTTTTCAACACTCTTGTAATTTCCACATTCTTGAAAAAATCTCCACATTGATGCATCTGGGAGCAAAAAAGTCACAGACCATTGTGTTATGGGCACAATTTGCTACAACCTTTGTAGTAAAACTTTTTCTGTATTCTGCTCCGGATACCGTTTTTTTTCAACACTCTTGTAATTTCCACATTCTTGAATAAATCTCCACAATGGTGCATCTGGGAGCAAAAAAGTCACAGACCATTGTGTTAAGGGAACAATTTGCTACAACTTTTGTAGTAAAAGTTTTTCTGTATTCTGCTCCGGATACCGTTTTTTTTCAACACTCTTGTAATTTCCACATTCTTGAAAAAATCTCCACAATGGTGCATCTGGGAGCAAAAAAGTCACAGACCGTTGTGTTAAGGGAACAATTTGCTACAACTTTTGTAGTAAAAGTTTTTCTGTATTCTGCTCCGGATATCGTTTTTTTTCAAAACTCTTGTAATTTCCACATTCTTGAAAAAATCTCCACAATGGTGCATCTGGGAGCAAAAAAGTCACAGACCGTTGTGTTAAGCGAACAATTTGCTACAACTTTTGTAGTAAAAGTTTTTCTGTATTCTGCTCCGGATACCGTTTTTTTTCAACACTCTTGTAATTTCCACATTCTTGAAAAAATCTCCATATTGATGCACCTGGGAGCAAAAAAGTCACAGACCATTGTGTTAAGGGCACAATTTGCTACAACTTTTGTAGTAAAAGTTTTTCTGTATTCTGCTCCGGATACCGTTTTTTTTCAACACTCTTGTAATTTCCACATTCTTGAAAAAATCTCCACAATGGTGCATCTGGGAGCAAAAAAGTCACAGACCGTTGTGTTAAGCGAACAATTTGCTACAACTTTTGTAGTAAAAGTTTTTCTGTATTCTGCTCCGGATACCGTTTTTTTTCAACACTCTTGTAATTTCCACATTCTTGAAAAAATCTCCATATTGATGCACCTGGGAGCAAAAAAGTCACAGACCATTGTGTTAAGGGCACAATTTGCTACAACTTTTGTAGTAAAAGTTTTTCTGTATTCTGCTCCGAATACCGTTTTTTTTCAACACTCTTGTAATTTCCACATTCTTGAAAAAATCTCCATATTGATGCACCTGGGAGCAAAAAAGTCACAGACCATTGTGTTAAGGGCACAATTTACTACAACTTTTGTAGTGAAAGTTTTTCTGTATTCTGCTCCGAATACCGTTTTTTTTCAACACTCTTGCAATTTCCACATTCTTGAAAAAATCTCCACATTGATGCATCTGGGAGCAAAAAAGTCACAGACCATTGTGTTATGGGCACAATTTGCTACAACCTTTGTAGTAAAAGTTTTTCTGTATTCTGCTCCGGATACCGTTTTTTTTCAACACTCTTGTAATTTCCACATTCTTGAAAAAATCTCCATATTGATGCACCTGGGAGCAAAAAAGTCACAGACCATTGTGTTAAGGGCACAATTTGCTACAACTTTTGTAGTAAAAGTTTTTCTGTATTCTGCTCCGGATACCGTTTTTTTTCAACACTCTTGTAATTTCCACATTCTTGAAAAAATCTCCACAATGGTGCATCTGGGAGCAAAAAAGTCACAGACCGTTGTGTTAAGCGAACAATTTGCTACAACTTTTGTAGTAAAAGTTTTTCTGTATTCTGCTCCGGATACCGTTTTTTTTCAACACTCTTGTAATTTCCACATTCTTGAAAAAATCTCCATATTGATGCACCTGGGAGCAAAAAAGTCACAGACCATTGTGTTAAGGGCACAATTTGCTACAACTTTTGTAGTAAAAGTTTTTCTGTATTCTGCTCCGAATACCGTTTTTTTTCAACACTCTTGTAATTTCCACATTCTTGAAAAAATCTCCACAATGGTGCATCTGTGAGCAAAAAAGTCACAGACCATTGTGTTAAGGGAACAATTTGCTACAACTTTTGTAGTAAAAGTTTTTCTGTATTCTGCTCCGGATACCGTTTTTTTTCAACACTCTTGTAATTTCCACATTATTGAAAAAATCTCCACAATGGTGCATCTGGGAGCAAAAAAGTCACAGACCGTTGTGTTAAGGGAACAATTTGCTACAACTTTTGTAGTAAAAGTTTTTCTGTATTCTGCTCCGGATACCGTTTTTTTTCAACACTCTTGTAATTTCCACATTCTTGAAAAAATCTCCACAATGGTGCATCTGGGAGCACAAAAGTCACAGACCGTTGTGTTAAGCGAACAATTTGCTACAACTTTTGTAGTAAAAGTTTTTCTGTATTCTGCTCCGGATACCGTTTTTTTTCAACACTCTTGTAATTTCCACATTCTTGAAAAAATCTCCACAATGGTGCATCTGGGAGCAAAAAAGTCACAGACCGTTGTGTTAAGCGAACAATTTGCTACAACTTTTGTAGTAAAAGTTTTTCTGTATTCTGCTCCGGATACCGTTTTTTTTCAACACTCTTGTAATTTCCACATTCTTGAAAAAATCTCCATATTGATGCACCTGGGAGCAAAAAAGTCACAGACCATTGTGTTAAGGGCACAATTTGCTACAACTTTTGTAGTAAAAGTTTTTCTGTATTCTGCTCCGAATACCGTTTTTTTTCAACACTCTTGTAATTTCCACATTCTTGAAAAAATCTCCATATTGATGCACCTGGGAGCAAAAAAGTCACAGACCATTGTGTTAAGGGCACAATTTACTACAACTTTTGTAGTAAAAGTTTTTCTGTATTCTGCTCCGAATACCGTTTTTTTTCAACACTCTTGTAATTTCCACATTCTTGAAAAAATCTCCACATTGATGCATCTGGGAGCAAAAAAGTCACAGACCATTGTGTTAATGGCACAATTTGCTACAACCTTTGTAGTAAAAGTTTTTCTGTATTCTGCTCCGGATACCGTTTTTTTTCAACACTCTTGTAATTTCCACATTCTTGAAAAAATCTCCACAATGGTGCATCTGGGAGCAAAAAAGTCACAGACCATTGTGTTAAGGGAACAATTTGCTACAACTTTTGTAGTAAAAGTTTTTCTGTATTCTGCTCCGGATACCGTTTTTTTTCAACACTCTTGTAATTTCCACATTCTTGAAAAAATCTCCACAATGGTGCATCTGGGAGCATAAAAGTCACAGACCGTTGTGTTAAGGGAACAATTTGCTACAACTTTTGTAGTAAAAGTTTTTCTGTATTCTGCTCCGGATACCGTTTTTTTTCAACACTCTTGTAATTTCCACATTCTTGAAAAAATCTCCACAATGGTGCATCTGGGAGCAAAAAAGTCACAGACCGTTGTGTTAAGCGAACAATTTGCTACAACTTTTGTAGTAAAAGTTTTTCTGTATTCTGCTCCGGATACCGTTTTTTTTCAACACTCTTGTAATTTCCACATTCTTGAAAAAATCTCCACAATGGTGCATCTGGGAGCAAAAAAGTCACAGACCGTTGTGTTAAGCGAACAATTTGCTACAACTTTTGTAGTAAAAGTTTTTCTGTATTCTGCTCCGGATACCGTTTTTTTTCAACACTCTTGTAATTTCCACATTCTTGAAAAAATCTCCATATTGATGCACCTGGGAGCAAAAAAGTCACAGACCATTGTGTTAAGGGCACAATTTGCTACAACTTTTGTAGTAAAAGTTTTTCTGTATTCTGCTCCGAATACCGTTTTTTTTCAACACTCTTGTAATTTCCACATTCTTGAAAAAATCTCCATATTGATGCTCCTGGGAGCAAAAAAGTCACAGACCATTGTGTTAAGGGCACAATTTACTACAACTTTTGTAGTAAAAGTTTTTCTGTATTCTGCTCCGAATACCGTTTTTTTTCAACACTCTTGTAATTTCCACATTCTTGAAAAAATCTCCACATTGATGCATCTGGGAGCAAAAAAGTCACAGACCATTGTGTTAAGGGCACAATTTGCTACAACCTTTGTAGTAAAAGTTTTTCTGTATTCTGCTCCGGATACCGTTTTTTTTCAACACTCTTGTAATTTCCACATTCTTGAAAAAATCTCCACAATGGTGCATCTGGGAGCAAAAAAGTCACAGACCATTGTGTTAAGGGAACAATTTGCTACAACTTTTGTAGTAAAAGTTTTTCTGTATTCTGCTCCGGATACCGTTTTTTTTCCACACTCTTGTAATTTCCACATTCTTGAAAAAATCTCCACATTGATGCATCTGGGAGCAAAAAAGTCACAGACCATTGTGTTAACGGCACAATTTGCTACAACCTTTGTAGTAAAGGTTTTTCTGTATTCTGCTCCGGATACCGTTTTTTTTCAACACTCTTGTAATTTCCACATTCTTGAAAAAATCTCCACAATGGTGCATCTGGGAGCAAAAAAGTCACAGACCATTGTGTTAAGGGAACAATTTGCTACAACTTTTGTAGTAAAAGTTTTTCTGTATTCTGCTCCGGATACCGTTATTTTTCCACACTCTTGTAATTTCCACATTCTTGAAAAAATCTCCACATTGATGCATCTGGGAGCAAAAAAGTCACAGACCATTGTGTTAACGGCACAATTTGCTACAACCCTTGTAGTAAAGGTTTTTCTGTATTCTGCTCCGGATACCGTTTTTTTTCAACACTCTTGTAATTTCCACATTCTTGAAAAAATCTCCACAATGGTGCATCTGGGAGCAAAAAAGTCACAGACCATTGTGTTAAGGGAACAATTTGCTACAACTTTTGTAGTAAAAGTTTTTCTGTATTCTGCTCCGGATACCGTTTTTTTTCAACACTCTTGTAATTTCCACATTCTTGAAAAAATCTCCACAATGGTGCATCTGGGAGCAAAAAAGTCACAGACCGTTGTGTTAAGCGAACAATTTGCTACAACTTTTGTAGTAAAAGTTTTTCTGTATTCTGCTCCGGATACCGTTTTTTTTCAACACTCTTGTAATTTCCACATTCTTGAAAAAATCTCCATATTGATGCACCTGGGAGCAAAAAAGTCACAGACCATTGTGTTAAGGGCACAATTTGCTACAACTTTTGTAGTAAAAGTTTTTCTGTATTCTGCTCCGAATACCGTTTTTTTTCAACACTCTTGTAATTTCCACATTCTTGAAAAAATCTCCACAATGGTGCATCTGGGAGCAAAAAAGTCACAGACCGTTGTGTTAAGGGAACAATTTGCTACAACTTTTGTAGTAAAAGTTTTTCTGTATTCTGCTCCGGATACCGTTTTTTTTCAACACTCTTGTAATTTCCACATTCTTGAAAAAATCTCCACAATGGTGCATCTGGGAGCAAAAAAGTCACAGACCGTTGTGTTAAGCGAACAATTTGCTACAACTTTTGTAGTAAAAGTTTTTCTGTATTCTGTTCCGGATACCGTTTTTTTTCAACACTCTTGTAATTTCCACATTCTTGAAAAAATCTCCACAATGGTGCATCTGGGAGCAAAAAAGTCACAGACCATTGTGTTAAGGGAACAATTTGCTACAACTTTTGTAGTAAAAGTTTTTCTGTATTTTGCTCCGGATACCGTTTTTTTTCAACACTCTTGTAATTTCCACATTCTTGAAAAAATCTCCACATTGATGCATCTGGGAGCAAAAAAGTCACAGACCATTGTGTTAAGGGAACAATTTGCTACAACTTTTGTAGTAAAAGTTTTTCTGTATTCTGCTCCGAATACCGTTTTTTTTCAACACTCTTGTAATTTCCACATTCTTGAAAAAATCTCCACATTGATGCATCTGGGAGCAAAAATGTCACAGACCATTGTGTTAAGGGAACAATTTGCTACAACTTTTGTAGTAAAAGTTTTTCTGTATTCTGCTCCGGATACCGTTTTTTTTCCACACTCTTGTAATTTCCACATTCTTGAAAAAATCTCCACAATGGTGCATCTGGGAGCAAAAAAGTCACAGACCATTGTGTTAAGGGCACAATTTGCTACAACTTTTGTGGTAAAAGTTTTTCTGTAATCTGCTCCGGATACCATTTTTTTTCAACACTCTTGTAATTTCCACATTCTTGAAAAAATCTCCACATTGATGCATCTGGGAGCAAAAAAGTCACAGACCATTGTGTTAACGGCACAATTTGCTACAACCTTTGTAGTAAAGGTTTTTCTGTATTCTGCTCCGGATACCGTTTTTTTCCACACTCTTGTAATTTCCACATTCTTGAAAAAATCTCCACATTGATGCATCTGGGAGCAAAAAAGTCACAGACCATTGTGTTAAGGGCACAATTTGCTACAACTTTTGTGGTAAAAGTTTTTCTGTAATCTGCTCCGGATACCATTTTTTTTCAACACTCTTGTAATTTCCACATTCTTGAAAAAATCTCCACATTGATGCATCTGGGAGCAAAAAAGTCACAGACCATTGTGTTAACGGCACAATTTGCTACAACCTTTGTAGTAAAGGTTTTTCTGTATTCTGCTCCGGATACCGTTTTTTTCCACACTCTTGTAATTTCCACATTCTTGAAAAAATCTCCACATTGATGCATCTGGGAGCAAAAAAGTCACAGACCATTGTGTTAAGGGCACAATTTGCTACAACCTTTGTAGTAAAAGTTTTTCTGTATTCTGCTCCGGATACCGTTTTTTTTCAACACTCTTGTAATTTCCACATTCTTGAAAAAATCTCCACAATGGTGCATCTGGGAGCAAAAAAGTCACAGACCGTTGTGTTAAGCGAACAATTTGCTACAACTTTTGTAGTAAAAGTTTTTCTGTATTCTGCTCCGGATACCGTTTTTTTTCAACACTTTTGTAATTTCCACATTCTTGAAAAAATCTCCATATTGATGCACCTGGGAGCAAAAAAGTCACAGACCATTGTGTTAAGGGCATAATTTGCTACAACTTTTGTAGTAAAAGTTTTTCTGTATTCTGCTCCGAATACCGTTTTTTTTCAACACTCTTGTAATTTCCACATTCTTGAAAAAATCTCCATATTGATGCACCTGGGAGCAAAAAAGTCACAGACCATTGTGTTAAGGGCACAATTTACTACAACTTTTGTAGTAAAAGTTTTTCTGTATTCTGCTCCGAATACCGTTTTTTTTCAACACTCTTGTAATTTCCACATTCTTGAAAAAATCTCCACATTGATGCATCTGGGAGCAAAAAAGTCACAGACCATTGTGTTAAGGGCACAATTTGCTACAACCTTTGTAGTAAAAGTTTTTCTGTATTCTGCTCCGGATACCGTTTTTTTTCAACACTCTTGTAATTTCCACATTCTTGAAAAAATCTCCACAATGGTGCATCTGGGAGCAAAAAAGTCACAGACCGTTGTGTTAAGCGAACAATTTGCTACAACTTTTGTAGTAAAAGTTTTTCTGTATTCTGCTCCGGATACCGTTTTTTTTCAACACTTTTGTAATTTCCACATTCTTGAAAAAATCTCCATATTGATGCACCTGGGAGCAAAAAAGTCACAGACCATTGTGTTAAGGGCATAATTTGCTACAACTTTTGTAGTAAAAGTTTTTCTGTATTCTGCTCCGAATACCGTTTTTTTTCAACACTCTTGTAATTTCCACATTCTTGAAAAAATCTCCATATTGATGCACCTGGGAGCAAAAAAGTCACAGACCATTGTGTTAAGGGCACAATTTACTACAACTTTTGTAGTAAAAGTTTTTCTGTATTCTGCTCCGAATACCGTTTTTTTTCAACACTCTTGTAATTTCCACATTCTTGAAAAAATCTCCACATTGATGCATCTGGGAGCAAAAATGTCACAGACCATTGTGTTAAGGGCACAATTTACTACAACTTTTGTAGTAAAAGTTTTTCTGTATTCTGCTCCGAATACCGTTTTTTTTCAACACTCTTGTAATTTCCACATTCTTGAAAAAATCTCCACATTGATGCATCTGGGAGCAAAAAAGTCACAGACCATTGTGTTAAGGGCACAATTTGCTACAACCTTTGTAGTAAAAGTTTTTCTGTATTCTGCTCCGGATACCGTTTTTTTTCAACACTCTTGTAATTTCCACATTCTTGAAAAAATCTCCATATTGATGCACCTGGGAGCAAAAAAGTCACAGACCATTGTGTTAAGGGCATAATTTGCTACAACTTTTGTAGTAAAAGTTTTTCTGTATTCTGCTCCGAATACCGTTTTTTTTCAACACTCTTGTAATTTCCACATTCTTGAAAAAATCTCCATATTGATGCACCTGGGAGCAAAAAAGTCACAGACCATTGTGTTAAGGGCACAATTTACTACAACTTTTGTAGTAAAAGTTTTTCTGTATTCTGCTCCGAATACCGTTTTTTTTCAACACTCTTGTAATTTCCACATTCTTGAAAAAATCTCCACATTGATGCATCTGGGAGCAAAAAAGTCACAGACCATTGTGTTAAGGGCACAATTTGCTACAACCTTTGTAGTAAAAGTTTTTCTGTATTCTGCTCCGGATACCGTTTTTTTTCAACACTCTTGTAATTTCCACATTCTTGAAAAAATCTCCACAATGGTGCATCTGGGAGCAAAAAAGTCACAGACCGTTGTGTTAAGCGAACAATTTGCTACAACTTTTGTAGTAAAAGTTTTTCTGTATTCTGCTCCGGATACCGTTTTTTTTCAACACTTTTGTAATTTCCACATTCTTGAAAAAATCTCCATATTGATGCACCTGGGAGCAAAAAAGTCACAGACCATTGTGTTAACGGCACAATTTGCTACAACCTTTGTAGTAAAGGTTTTTCTGTATTCTGCTCCGGATACCGTTTTTTTTCAACACTCTTGTAATTTCCACATTCTTGAAAAAATCTCCACAATGGTGCATCTGGGAGCAAAAAAGTCACAGACCATTGTGTTAAGGGAACAATTTGCTACAACTTTTGTAGTAAAAGTTTTTCTGTATTCTGCTCCGGATACCGTTATTTTTCCACACTCTTGTAATTTCCACATTCTTGAAAAAATCTCCACATTGATGCATCTGGGAGCAAAAAAGTCACAGACCATTGTGTTAACGGCACAATTTGCTACAACCCTTGTAGTAAAGGTTTTTCTGTATTCTGCTCCGGATACCGTTTTTTTTCAACACTCTTGTAATTTCCACATTCTTGAAAAAATCTCCACAATGGTGCATCTGGGAGCAAAAAAGTCACAGACCATTGTGTTAAGGGAACAATTTGCTACAACTTTTGTAGTAAAAGTTTTTCTGTATTCTGCTCCGGATACCGTTTTTTTTCAACACTCTTGTAATTTCCACATTCTTGAAAAAATCTCCACAATGGTGCATCTGGGAGCAAAAAAGTCACAGACCGTTGTGTTAAGCGAACAATTTGCTACAACTTTTGTAGTAAAAGTTTTTCTGTATTCTGCTCCGGATACCGTTTTTTTTCAACACTCTTGTAATTTCCACATTCTTGAAAAAATCTCCATATTGATGCACCTGGGAGCAAAAAAGTCACAGACCATTGTGTTAAGGGCACAATTTGCTACAACTTTTGTAGTAAAAGTTTTTCTGTATTCTGCTCCGAATACCGTTTTTTTTCAACACTCTTGTAATTTCCACATTCTTGAAAAAATCTCCACAATGGTGCATCTGGGAGCAAAAAAGTCACAGACCGTTGTGTTAAGGGAACAATTTGCTACAACTTTTGTAGTAAAAGTTTTTCTGTATTCTGCTCCGGATACCGTTTTTTTTCAACACTCTTGTAATTTCCACATTCTTGAAAAAATCTCCACAATGGTGCATCTGGGAGCAAAAAAGTCAGAGACCGTTGTGTTAAGCGAACAATTTGCTACAACTTTTGTAGTAAAAGTTTTTCTGTATTCTGTTCCGGATACCGTTTTTTTTCAACACTCTTGTAATTTCCACATTCTTGAAAAAATCTCCACAATGGTGCATCTGGGAGCAAAAAAGTCACAGACCATTGTGTTAAGGGAACAATTTGCTACAACTTTTGTAGTAAAAGTTTTTCTGTATTTTGCTCCGGATACCGTTTTTTTTCAACACTCTTGTAATTTCCACATTCTTGAAAAAATCTCCACATTGATGCATCTGGGAGCAAAAAAGTCACAGACCATTGTGTTAAGGGAACAATTTGCTACAACTTTTGTAGTAAAAGTTTTTCTGTATTCTGCTCCGAATACCGTTTTTTTTCAACACTCTTGTAATTTCCACATTCTTGAAAAAATCTCCACATTGATGCATCTGGGAGCAAAAATGTCACAGACCATTGTGTTAAGGGAACAATTTGCTACAACTTTTGTAGTAAAAGTTTTTCTGTATTCTGCTCCGGATACCGTTTTTTTTCCACACTCTTGTAATTTCCACATTCTTGAAAAAATCTCCACAATGGTGCATCTGGGAGCAAAAAAGTCACAGACCATTGTGTTAAGGGCACAATTTGCTACAACTTTTGTGGTAAAAGTTTTTCTGTAATCTGCTCCGGATACCATTTTTTTTCAACACTCTTGTAATTTCCACATTCTTGAAAAAATCTCCACATTGATGCATCTGGGAGCAAAAAAGTCACAGACCATTGTGTTAACGGCACAATTTGCTACAACCTTTGTAGTAAAGGTTTTTCTGTATTCTGCTCCGGATACCGTTTTTTTCCACACTCTTGTAATTTCCACATTCTTGAAAAAATCTCCACATTGATGCATCTGGGAGCAAAAAAGTCACAGACCATTGTGTTAAGGGCACAATTTGCTACAACCTTTGTAGTAAAAGTTTTTCTGTATTCTGCTCCGGATACCGTTTTTTTTCAACACTCTTGTAATTTCCACATTCTTGAAAAAATCTCCACAATGGTGCATCTGGGAGCAAAAAAGTCACAGACCGTTGTGTTAAGCGAACAATTTGCTACAACTTTTGTAGTAAAAGTTTTTCTGTATTCTGCTCCGGATACCGTTTTTTTTCAACACTTTTGTAATTTCCACATTCTTGAAAAAATCTCCATATTGATGCACCTGGGAGCAAAAAAGTCACAGACCATTGTGTTAAGGGCATAATTTGCTACAACTTTTGTAGTAAAAGTTTTTCTGTATTCTGCTCCGAATACCGTTTTTTTTCAACACTCTTGTAATTTCCACATTCTTGAAAAAATCTCCATATTGATGCACCTGGGAGCAAAAAAGTCACAGACCATTGTGTTAAGGGCACAATTTACTACAACTTTTGTAGTAAAAGTTTTTCTGTATTCTGCTCCGAATACCGTTTTTTTTCAACACTCTTGTAATTTCCACATTCTTGAAAAAATCTCCACATTGATGCATCTGGGAGCAAAAAAGTCACAGACCATTGTGTTAAGGGCACAATTTGCTACAACCTTTGTAGTAAAAGTTTTTCTGTATTCTGCTCCGGATACCGTTTTTTTTCAACACTCTTGTAATTTCCACATTCTTGAAAAAATCTCCACATTGATGCATCTGGGAGCAAAAAAGTCACAGACCATTGTGTTAAGGGCACAATTTGCTACAACCTTTGTAGTAAAAGTTTTTCTGTATTCTGCTCCGGATACCGTTTTTTTTCAACACTCTTGTAATTTCCACATTCTTGAAAAAATCTCCACAATGGTGCATCTGGGAGCAAAAAAGTCACAGACCATTGTGTTAAGGGAACAATTTGCTACAACTTTTGTAGTAAAAGTTTTTCTGTATTCTGCTCCGGATACCGTTTTTTTTCCACACTCTTGTAATTTCCACATTCTTGAAAAAATCTCCACATTGATGCATCTGGGAGCAAAAAAGTCACAGACCATTGTGTTAACGGCACAATTTGCTACAACCTTTGTAGTAAAGGTTTTTCTGTATTCTGCTCCGGATACCGTTTTTTTTCAACACTCTTGTAATTTCCACATTCTTGAAAAAATCTCCACAATGGTGCATCTGGGAGCAAAAAAGTCACAGACCATTGTGTTAAGGGAACAATTTGCTACAACTTTTGTAGTAAAAGTTTTTCTGTATTCTGCTCCGGATACCGTTATTTTTCCACACTCTTGTAATTTCCACATTCTTGAAAAAATCTCCACATTGATGCATCTGGGAGCAAAAAAGTCACAGACCATTGTGTTAACGGCACAATTTGCTACAACCCTTGTAGTAAAGGTTTTTCTGTATTCTGCTCCGGATACCGTTTTTTTTCAACACTCTTGTAATTTCCACATTCTTGAAAAAATCTCCACAATGGTGCATCTGGGAGCAAAAAAGTCACAGACCATTGTGTTAAGGGAACAATTTGCTACAACTTTTGTAGTAAAAGTTTTTCTGTATTCTGCTCCGGATACCGTTTTTTTTCAACACTCTTGTAATTTCCACATTCTTGAAAAAATCTCCACAATGGTGCATCTGGGAGCAAAAAAGTCACAGACCGTTGTGTTAAGCGAACAATTTGCTACAACTTTTGTAGTAAAAGTTTTTCTGTATTCTGCTCCGGATACCGTTTTTTTTCAACACTCTTGTAATTTCCACATTCTTGAAAAAATCTCCATATTGATGCACCTGGGAGCAAAAAAGTCACAGACCATTGTGTTAAGGGCACAATTTGCTACAACTTTTGTAGTAAAAGTTTTTCTGTATTCTGCTCCGAATACCGTTTTTTTTCAACACTCTTGTAATTTCCACATTCTTGAAAAAATCTCCACAATGGTGCATCTGGGAGCAAAAAAGTCACAGACCGTTGTGTTAAGGGAACAATTTGCTACAACTTTTGTAGTAAAAGTTTTTCTGTATTCTGCTCCGGATACCGTTTTTTTTCAACACTCTTGTAATTTCCACATTCTTGAAAAAATCTCCACAATGGTGCATCTGGGAGCAAAAAAGTCACAGACCGTTGTGTTAAGCGAACAATTTGCTACAACTTTTGTAGTAAAAGTTTTTCTGTATTCTGTTCCGGATACCGTTTTTTTTCAACACTCTTGTAATTTCCACATTCTTGAAAAAATCTCCACAATGGTGCATCTGGGAGCAAAAAAGTCACAGACCATTGTGTTAAGGGAACAATTTGCTACAACTTTTGTAGTAAAAGTTTTTCTGTATTTTGCTCCGGATACCGTTTTTTTTCAACACTCTTGTAATTTCCACATTCTTGAAAAAATCTCCACATTGATGCATCTGGGAGCAAAAAAGTCACAGACCATTGTGTTAAGGGAACAATTTGCTACAACTTTTGTAGTAAAAGTTTTTCTGTATTCTGCTCCGAATACCGTTTTTTTTCAACACTCTTGTAATTTCCACATTCTTGAAAAAATCTCCACATTGATGCATCTGGGAGCAAAAATGTCACAGACCATTGTGTTAAGGGAACAATTTGCTACAACTTTTGTAGTAAAAGTTTTTCTGTATTCTGCTCCGGATACCGTTTTTTTTCCACACTCTTGTAATTTCCACATTCTTGAAAAAATCTCCACAATGGTGCATCTGGGAGCAAAAAAGTCACAGACCATTGTGTTAAGGGCACAATTTGCTACAACTTTTGTGGTAAAAGTTTTTCTGTAATCTGCTCCGGATACCATTTTTTTTCAACACTCTTGTAATTTCCACATTCTTGAAAAAATCTCCACATTGATGCATCTGGGAGCAAAAAAGTCACAGACCATTGTGTTAACGGCACAATTTGCTACAACCTTTGTAGTAAAGGTTTTTCTGTATTCTGCTCCGGATACCGTTTTTTTCCACACTCTTGTAATTTCCACATTCTTGAAAAAATCTCCACATTGATGCATCTGGGAGCAAAAAAGTCACAGACCATTGTGTTAAGGGCACAATTTGCTACAACCTTTGTAGTAAAAGTTTTTCTGTATTCTGCTCCGGATACCGTTTTTTTTCAACACTCTTGTAATTTCCACATTCTTGAAAAAATCTCCACAATGGTGCATCTGGGAGCAAAAAAGTCACAGACCGTTGTGTTAAGCGAACAATTTGCTACAACTTTTGTAGTAAAAGTTTTTCTGTATTCTGCTCCGGATACCGTTTTTTTTCAACACTTTTGTAATTTCCACATTCTTGAAAAAATCTCCATATTGATGCACCTGGGAGCAAAAAAGTCACAGACCATTGTGTTAAGGGCATAATTTGCTACAACTTTTGTAGTAAAAGTTTTTCTGTATTCTGCTCCGAATACCGTTTTTTTTCAACACTCTTGTAATTTCCACATTCTTGAAAAAATCTCCATATTGATGCACCTGGGAGCAAAAAAGTCACAGACCATTGTGTTAAGGGCACAATTTACTACAACTTTTGTAGTAAAAGTTTTTCTGTATTCTGCTCCGAATACCGTTTTTTTTCAACACTCTTGTAATTTCCACATTCTTGAAAAAATCTCCACATTGATGCATCTGGGAGCAAAAAAGTCACAGACCATTGTGTTAAGGGCACAATTTGCTACAACCTTTGTAGTAAAAGTTTTTCTGTATTCTGCTCCGGATACCGTTTTTTTTCAACACTCTTGTAATTTCCACATTCTTGAAAAAATCTCCACAATGGTGCATCTGGGAGCAAAAAAGTCACAGACCGTTGTGTTAAGCGAACAATTTGCTACAACTTTTGTAGTAAAAGTTTTTCTGTATTCTGCTCCGGATACCGTTTTTTTTCAACACTTTTGTAATTTCCACATTCTTGAAAAAATCTCCATATTGATGCACCTGGGAGCAAAAAAGTCACAGACCATTGTGTTAAGGGCATAATTTGCTACAACTTTTGTAGTAAAAGTTTTTCTGTATTCTGCTCCGAATACCGTTTTTTTTCAACACTCTTGTAATTTCCACATTCTTGAAAAAATCTCCATATTGATGCACCTGGGAGCAAAAAAGTCACAGACCATTGTGTTAAGGGCACAATTTACTACAACTTTTGTAGTAAAAGTTTTTCTGTATTCTGCTCCGAATACCGTTTTTTTTCAACACTCTTGTAATTTCCACATTCTTGAAAAAATCTCCACATTGATGCATCTGGGAGCAAAAAAGTCACAGACCATTGTGTTAAGGGCACAATTTACTACAACTTTTGTAGTAAAAGTTTTTCTGTATTCTGCTCCGAATACCGTTTTTTTTCAACACTCTTGTAATTTCCACATTCTTGAAAAAATCTCCACATTGATGCATCTGGGAGCAAAAAAGTCACAGACCATTGTGTTAAGGGCACAATTTGCTACAACCTTTGTAGTAAAAGTTTTTCTGTATTCTGCTCCGGATACCGTTTTTTTTCAACACTCTTGTAATTTCCACATTCTTGAAAAAATCTCCATATTGATGCACCTGGGAGCAAAAAAGTCACAGACCATTGTGTTAAGGGCATAATTTGCTACAACTTTTGTAGTAAAAGTTTTTCTGTATTCTGCTCCGAATACCGTTTTTTTTCAACACTCTTGTAATTTCCACATTCTTGAAAAAATCTCCATATTGATGCACCTGGGAGCAAAAAAGTCACAGACCATTGTGTTAAGGGCACAATTTACTACAACTTTTGTAGTAAAAGTTTTTCTGTATTCTGCTCCGAATACCGTTTTTTTTCAACACTCTTGTAATTTCCACATTCTTGAAAAAATCTCCACATTGATGCATCTGGGAGCAAAAAAGTCACAGACCATTGTGTTAAGGGCACAATTTGCTACAACCTTTGTAGTAAAAGTTTTTCTGTATTCTGCTCCGGATACCGTTTTTTTTCAACACTCTTGTAATTTCCACATTCTTGAAAAAATCTCCACAATGGTGCATCTGGGAGCAAAAAAGTCACAGACCGTTGTGTTAAGCGAACAATTTGCTACAACTTTTGTAGTAAAAGTTTTTCTGTATTCTGCTCCGGATACCGTTTTTTTTCAACACTTTTGTAATTTCCACATTCTTGAAAAAATCTCCATATTGATGCACCTGGGAGCAAAAAAGTCACAGACCATTGTGTTAAGGGCATAATTTGCTACAACTTTTGTAGTAAAAGTTTTTCTGTATTCTGCTCCGAATACCGTTTTTTTTCAACACTCTTGTAATTTCCACATTCTTGAAAAAATCTCCATATTGATGCACCTGGGAGCAAAAAAGTCACAGACCATTGTGTTAAGGGCATAATTTGCTACAACTTTTGTAGTAAAAGTTTTTCTGTATTCTGCTCCGAATACCGTTTTTTTTCAACACTCTTGTAATTTCCACATTCTTGAAAAAATCTCCATATTGATGCACCTGGGAGCAAAAAAGTCACAGACCATTGTGTTAAGGGCATAATTTGCTACAACTTTTGTAGTAAAAGTTTTTCTGTATTCTGCTCCGAATACCGTTTTTTTTCAACACTCTTGTAATTTCCACATTCTTGAAAAAATCTCCATATTGATGCACCTGGGAGCAAAAAAGTCACAGACCATTGTGTTAAGGGCACAATTTACTACAACTTTTGTAGTAAAAGTTTTTCTGTATTCTGCTCCGAATACCGTTTTTTTTCAACACTCTTGTAATTTCCACATTCTTGAAAAAATCTCCACATTGATGCATCTGGGAGCAAAAAAGTCACAGACCATTGTGTTAAGGGCACAATTTACTACAACTTTTGTAGTAAAAGTTTTTCTGTATTCTGCTCCGAATACCGTTTTTTTTCAACACTCTTGTAATTTCCACATTCTTGAAAAAATCTCCACATTGATGCATCTGGGAGCAAAAAAGTCACAGACCATTGTGTTAAGGGCACAATTTGCTACAACCTTTGTAGTAAAAGTTTTTCTGTATTCTGCTCCGGATACCGTTTTTTTTCAACACTCTTGTAATTTCCACATTCTTGAAAAAATCTCCATATTGATGCACCTGGGAGCAAAAAAGTCACAGACCATTGTGTTAAGGGCATAATTTGCTACAACTTTTGTAGTAAAAGTTTTTCTGTATTCTGCTCCGAATACCGTTTTTTTTCAACACTCTTGTAATTTCCACATTCTTGAAAAAATCTCCATATTGATGCACCTGGGAGCAAAAAAGTCACAGACCATTGTGTTAAGGGCACAATTTACTACAACTTTTGTAGTAAAAGTTTTTCTGTATTCTGCTCCGAATACCGTTTTTTTTCAACACTCTTGTAATTTCCACATTCTTGAAAAAATCTCCACATTGATGCATCTGGGAGCAAAAAAGTCACAGACCATTGTGTTAAGGGCACAATTTGCTACAACCTTTGTAGTAAAAGTTTTTCTGTATTCTGCTCCGGATACCGTTTTTTTTCAACACTCTTGTAATTTCCACATTCTTGAAAAAATCTCCACAATGGTGCATCTGGGAGCAAAAAAGTCACAGACCGTTGTGTTAAGCGAACAATTTGCTACAACTTTTGTAGTAAAAGTTTTTCTGTATTCTGCTCCGGATACCGTTTTTTTTCAACACTTTTGTAATTTCCACATTCTTGAAAAAATCTCCATATTGATGCACCTGGGAGCAAAAAAGTCACAGACCATTGTGTTAAGGGCATAATTTGCTACAACTTTTGTAGTAAAAGTTTTTCTGTATTCTGCTCCGAATACCGTTTTTTTTCAACACTCTTGTAATTTCCACATTCTTGAAAAAATCTCCATATTGATGCACCTGGGAGCAAAAAAGTCACAGACCATTGTGTTAAGGGCACAATTTACTACAACTTTTGTAGTAAAAGCTTTTCTGTATTCTGCTCCGAATACCGTTTTTTTTCAACACTCTTGTAATTTCCACATTCTTGAAAAAATCTCCACATTGATGCATCTGGGAGCAAAAAAGTCACAGACCATTGTGTTAAGGGCACAATTTACTACAACTTTTGTAGTAAAAGTTTTTCTGTATTCTGCTCCGAATACCGTTTTTTTTCAACACTCTTGTAATTTCCACATTCTTGAAAAAATCTCCACATTGATGCATCTGGGAGCAAAAAAGTCACAGACCATTGTGTTAAGGGCACAATTTGCTACAACCTTTGTAGTAAAAGTTTTTCTGTATTCTGCTCCGGATACCGTTTTTTTTCAACACTCTTGTAATTTCCACATTCTTGAAAAAATCTCCATATTGATGCACCTGGGAGCAAAAAAGTCACAGACCATTGTGTTAAGGGCACAATTTACTACAACTTTTGTAGTAAAAGTTTTTCTGTATTCTGCTCCGAATACCGTTTTTTTTCAACACTCTTGTAATTTCCACATTCTTGAAAAAATCTCCACATTGATGCATCTGGGAGCAAAAAAGTCACAGACCATTGTGTTAAGGGCACAATTTGCTACAACCTTTGTAGTAAAAGTTTTTCTGTATTCTGCTCCGGATACCGTTTTTTTTCAACACTCTTGTAATTTCCACATTCTTGAAAAAATCTCCATATTGATGCACCTGGGAGCAAAAAAGTCACAGACCATTGTGTTAAGGGCATAATTTGCTACAACTTTTGTAGTAAAAGTTTTTCTGTATTCTGCTCCGAATACCGTTTTTTTTCAACACTCTTGTAATTTCCACATTCTTGAAAAAATCTCCATATTGATGCACCTGGGAGCAAAAAAGTCACAGACCATTGTGTTAAGGGCACAATTTACTACAACTTTTGTAGTAAAAGTTTTTCTGTATTCTGCTCCGAATACCGTTTTTTTTCAACACTCTTGTAATTTCCACATTCTTGAAAAAATCTCCACATTGATGCATCTGGGAGCAAAAAAGTCACAGACCATTGTGTTAAGGGCACAATTTGCTACAACCTTTGTAGTAAAAGTTTTTCTGTATTCTGCTCCGGATACCGTTTTTTTTCAACACTCTTGTAATTTCCACATTCTTGAAAAAATCTCCACAATGGTGCATCTGGGAGCAAAAAAGTCACAGACCGTTGTGTTAAGCGAACAATTTGCTACAACTTTTGTAGTAAAAGTTTTTCTGTATTCTGCTCCGGATACCGTTTTTTTTCAACACTTTTGTAATTTCCACATTCTTGAAAAAATCTCCATATTGATGCACCTGGGAGCAAAAAAGTCACAGACCATTGTGTTAAGGGCATAATTTGCTACAACTTTTGTAGTAAAAGTTTTTCTGTATTCTGCTCCGAATACCGTTTTTTTTCAACACTCTTGTAATTTCCACATTCTTGAAAAAATCTCCATATTGATGCACCTGGGAGCAAAAAAGTCACAGACCATTGTGTTAAGGGCACAATTTACTACAACTTTTGTAGTAAAAGTTTTTCTGTATTCTGCTCCGAATACCGTTTTTTTTCAACACTCTTGTAATTTCCACATTCTTGAAAAAATCTCCACATTGATGCATCTGGGAGCAAAAAAGTCACAGACCATTGTGTTAAGGGCACAATTTACTACAACTTTTGTAGTAAAAGTTTTTCTGTATTCTGCTCCGAATACCGTTTTTTTTCAACACTCTTGTAATTTCCACATTCTTGAAAAAATCTCCACATTGATGCATCTGGGAGCAAAAAAGTCACAGACCATTGTGTTAAGGGCACAATTTGCTACAACCTTTGTAGTAAAAGTTTTTCTGTATTCTGCTCCGGATACCGTTTTTTTTCAACACTCTTGTAATTTCCACATTCTTGAAAAAATCTCCATATTGATGCACCTGGGAGCAAAAAAGTCACAGACCATTGTGTTAAGGGCACAATTTACTACAACTTTTGTAGTAAAAGTTTTTCTGTATTCTGCTCCGAATACCGTTTTTTTTCAACACTCTTGTAATTTCCACATTCTTGAAAAAATCTCCATATTGATGCACCTGGGAGCAAAAAAGTCACAGACCATTGTGTTAAGGGCACAATTTACTACAACTTTTGTAGTAAAAGTTTTTCTGTATTCTGCTCCGAATACCGTTTTTTTTCAACACTCTTGTAATTTCCACATTCTTGAAAAAATCTCCACATTGATGCATCTGGGAGCAAAAAAGTCACAGACCATTGTGTTAAGGGCACAATTTGCTACAACCTTTGTAGTAAAAGTTTTTCTGTATTCTGCTCCGGATACCGTTTTTTTTCAACACTCTTGTAATTTCCACATTCTTGAAAAAATCTCCACATTGATGCATCTGGGAGCAAAAAAGTCACAGACCATTGTGTTAAGAGCACAATTTGCTACAACCTTTGTAGTAAAAGTTTTTCTGTATTCTGCTCCGGATACCGTTTTTTTTCAACACTCTTGTAATTTCCACATTCTTGAAAAAATCTCCACATTGATGCATCTGGGAGCAAAAAAGTCACAGACCATTGTGTTAAGGGAACAATTTGCTACAACTTTTGTAGTAAAAGTTTTTCTGTATTCTGCTCCGGATACCGTTTTTTTTCCACACTCTTGTAATTTCCACATTCTTGAAAAAATCTCCACATTGATGCATCTGGGAGCAAAAAAGTCACAGACCATTGTGTTAAGGGAACAATTTGCTACAACTTTTGTAGTAAAAGTTTTTCTGTATTCTGCTCCGGATACCGTTTTTTTTCAACACTCTTGTAATTTCCACATTCTTGAAAAAATCTCCACAATGGTGCATCTGGGAGCAAAAAAGTCACAGACCATTGTGTTAAGGGCACAATTTGCTACAACCTTTGTAGTAAAAGTTTTTCTGTATTCTGCTCCGGATACCGTTTTTTTTCAACACTCTTGTAATTTCCACATTCTTGAAAAAATCTCCACAATGGTGCATCTGGGAGCAAAAAAGTCACAGACCGTTGTGTTAAGCGAACAATTTGCTACAACTTTTGTAGTAAAAGTTTTTCTGTATTCTGCTCCGGATACCGTTTTTTTTCAACACTTTTGTAATTTCCACATTCTTGAAAAAATCTCCATATTGATGCACCTGGGAGCAAAAAAGTCACAGACCATTGTGTTAAGGGCATAATTTGCTACAACTTTTGTAGTAAAAGTTTTTCTGTATTCTGCTCCGAATACCGTTTTTTTTCAACACTCTTGTAATTTCCACATTCTTGAAAAAATCTCCATATTGATGCACCTGGGAGCAAAAAAGTCACAGACCATTGTGTTAAGGGCACAATTTACTACAACTTTTGTAGTAAAAGTTTTTCTGTATTCTGCTCCGAATACCGTTTTTTTTCAACACTCTTGTAATTTCCACATTCTTGAGAAAATCTCCACATTGATGCATCTGGGAGCAAAAAAGTCACAGACCATTGTGTTAAGGGCACAATTTACTACAACTTTTGTAGTAAAAGTTTTTCTGTATTCTGCTCCGAATACCGTTTTTTTTCAACACTCTTGTAATTTCCACATTCTTGAAAAAATCTCCACATTGATGCATCTGGGAGCAAAAAAGTCACAGACCATTGTGTTAAGGGCACAATTTGCTACAACCTTTGTAGTAAAAGTTTTTCTGTATTCTGCTCCGGATACCGTTTTTTTTCAACACTCTTGTAATTTCCACATTCTTGAAAAAATCTCCATATTGATGCACCTGGGAGCAAAAAAGTCACAGACCATTGTGTTAAGGGCACAATTTACTACAACTTTTGTAGTAAAAGTTTTTCTGTATTCTGCTCCGAATACCGTTTTTTTTCAACACTCTTGTAATTTCCACATTCTTGAAAAAATCTCCATATTGATGCACCTGGGAACAAAAAAGTCACAGACCATTGTGTTAAGGGCACAATTTACTACAACTTTTGTAGTAAAAGTTTTTCTGTATTCTGCTCCGAATACCGTTTTTTTTCAACACTCTTGTAATTTCCACATTCTTGAAAAAATCTCCACATTGATGCATCTGGGAGCAAAAAAGTCACAGACCATTGTGTTAAGGGCACAATTTACTACAACTTTTGTAGTAAAAGTTTTTCTGTATTCTGCTCCGGATACCGTTTTTTTTCAACACTCTTGTAATTTCCACATTCTTGAAAAAATCTCCACATTGATGCATCTGGGAGCAAAAAAGTCACAGACCATTGTGTTAAGGGCACAATTTGCTACAACCTTTGTAGTAAAAGTTTTTCTGTATTCTGCTCCGGATACCGTTTTTTTTCAACACTCTTGTAATTTCCACATTCTTGAAAAAATCTCCATATTGATGCACCTGGGAGCAAAAAAGTCACAGACCATTGTGTTAAGGGCACAATTTACTACAACTTTTGTAGTAAAAGTTTTTCTGTATTCTGCTCCGAATACCGTTTTTTTTCAACACTCTTGTAATTTCCACATTCTTGAAAAAATCTCCATATTGATGCACCTGGGAGCATAAAAGTCACAGACCATTGTGTTAAGGGCACAATTTACTACAACTTTTGTAGTAAAAGTTTTTCTGTATTCTGCTCCGAATACCGTTTTTTTTCAACACTCTTGTAATTTCCACATTCTTGAAAAAATCTCCACATTGATGCATCTGGGAGCAAAAAAGTCACAGACCATTGTGTTAAGGGCACAATTTGCTACAACCTTTGTAGTAAAAGTTTTTCTGTATTCTGCTCCGGATACCGTTTTTTTTCAACACTCTTGTAATTTCCACATTCTTGAAAAAATCTCCACATTGATGCATCTGGGAGCAAAAAAGTCACAGACCATTGTGTTAAGAGCACAATTTGCTACAACCTTTGTAGTAAAAGTTTTTCTGTATTCTGCTCCGGATACCGTTTTTTTTCAACACTCTTGTAATTTCCACATTCTTGAAAAAATCTCCACATTGATGCATCTGGGAGCAAAAAAGTCACAGACCATTGTGTTAAGGGAACAATTTGCTACAACTTTTGTAGTAAAAGTTTTTCTGTATTCTGCTCCGGATACCGTTTTTTTTCCACACTCTTGTAATTTCCACATTCTTGAAAAAATCTCCACATTGATGCATCTGGGAGCAAAAAAGTCACAGACCATTGTGTTAAGGGAACAATTTGCTACAACTTTTGTAGTAAAAGTTTTTCTGTATTCTGCTCCGGATACCGTTTTTTTTCAACACTCTTGTAATTTCCACATTCTTGAAAAAATCTCCACAATGGTGCATCTGGGAGCAAAAAAGTCACAGACCATTGTGTTAACGGCACAATTTGCTACAACCTTTGTAGTAAAGGTTTTTCTGTATTCTGCTCCGGATACCGTTTTTTTCCACACTCTTGTAATTTCCACATTCTTGAAAAAATCTCCACATTGATGCATCTGGGAGCAAAAAAGTCATAGACCATTGTGTTAAGGGCACAATTTGCTACAACCTTTGTAGTAAAAGTTTTTCTGTATTCTGCTCCGGATACCGTTTTTTTTCAACACTCTTGTAATTTCCACATTCTTGAAAAAATCTCCACATTGATGCATCTGGGAGCAAAAAAGTCACAGACCATTGTGTTAAGGGAACAATTTGCTACAACTTTTGTAGTAAAAGTTTTTCTGTATTCTGCTCCGAATACCGTTTTTTTTCAACACTCTTGTAATTTCCACATTCTTGAAAAAAATCTCCATATTGATGCACCTGGGAGCAAAAAAGTCACAGACCATTGTGTTAAGGGCACAATTTACTACAACTTTTGTAGTAAAAGTTTTTCTGTATTCTGCTCCGAATACCGTTTTTTTTTCAACACTCTTGTAATTTCCACATTCTTGAAAAAATCTCCATATTGATGCACCTGGGAGCAAAAAAGTCACAGACCATTGTGTTAAGGGCACAATTTACTACAACTTTTGTAGTAAAAGTTTTTCTGTATTCTGCTCCGAATACCGTTTTTTTTCAACACTCTTGTAATTTCCACATTCTTGAAAAAATCTCCACATTGATGCATCTGGGAGCAAAAAAGTCACAGACCATTGTGTTAAGGGCACAATTTGCTACAACCTTTGTAGTAAAAGTTTTTCTGTATTCTGCTCCGGATACCGTTTTTTTTCAACACTCTTGTAATTTCCACATTCTTGAAAAAATCTCCACAATGGTGCATCTGGGAGCAAAAAAGTCACAGACCGTTGTGTTAAGCGAACAATTTGCTACAACTTTTGTAGTAAAAGTTTTTCTGTATTCTGCTCCGGATACCGTTTTTTTTCAACACTTTTGTAATTTCCACATTCTTGAAAAAATCTCCATATTGATGCACCTGGGAGCAAAAAAGTCACAGACCATTGTGTTAAGGGCATAATTTGCTACAACTTTTGTAGTAAAAGTTTTTCTGTATTCTGCTCCGAATACCGTTTTTTTTCAACACTCTTGTAATTTCCACATTCTTGAAAAAATCTCCATATTGATGCACCTGGGAGCAAAAAAGTCACAGACCATTGTGTTAAGGGCACAATTTACTACAACTTTTGTAGTAAAAGTTTTTCTGTATTCTGCTCCGAATACCGTTTTTTTTCAACACTCTTGTAATTTCCACATTCTTGAAAAAATCTCCACATTGATGCATCTGGGAGCAAAAAAGTCACAGACCATTGTGTTAAGGGCACAATTTACTACAACTTTTGTAGTAAAAGTTTTTCTGTATTCTGCTCCGAATACCGTTTTTTTTCAACACTCTTGTAATTTCCACATTCTTGAAAAAATCTCCACATTGATGCATCTGGGAGCAAAAAAGTCACAGACCATTGTGTTAAGGGCACAATTTGCTACAACCTTTGTAGTAAAAGTTTTTCTGTATTCAGCTCCGGATACCGTTTTTTTTCAACACTCTTGTAATTTCCACATTCTTGAAAAAATCTCCATATTGATGCACCTGGGAGCAAAAAAGTCACAGACCATTGTGTTAAGGGCACAATTTACTACAACTTTTGTAGTAAAAGTTTTTCTGTATTCTGCTCCGAATACCGTTTTTTTTCAACACTCTTGTAATTTCCACATTCTTGAAAAAATCTCCATATTGATGCACCTGGGAGCAAAAAAGTCACAGACCATTGTGTTAAGGGCACAATTTACTACAACTTTTGTAGTAAAAGTTTTTCTGTATTCTGCTCCGAATACCGTTTTTTTTCAACACTCTTGTAATTTCCACATTCTTGAAAAAATCTCCACATTGATGCATCTGGGAGCAAAAAAGTCACAGACCATTGTGTTAAGGGCACAATTTGCTACAACCTTTGTAGTAAAAGTTTTTCTGTATTCTGCTCCGGATACCGTTTTTTTTCAACACTCTTGTAATTTCCACATTCTTGAAAAAATCTCCACATTGATGCATCTGGGAGCAAAAAAGTCACAGACCATTGTGTTAAGAGCACAATTTGCTACAACCTTTGTAGTAAAAGTTTTTCTGTATTCTGCTCCGGATACCGTTTTTTTTCAACACTCTTGTAATTTCCACATTCTTGAAAAAATCTCCACATTGATGCATCTGGGAGCAAAAAAGTCACAGACCATTGTGTTAAGGGAACAATTTGCTACAACTTTTGTAGTAAAAGTTTTTCTGTATTCTGCTCCGGATACCGTTTTTTTTCCACACTCTTGTAATTTCCACATTCTTGAAAAAATCTCCACATTGATGCATCTGGGAGCAAAAAAGTCACAGACCATTGTGTTAAGGGAACAATTTGCTACAACTTTTGTAGTAAAAGTTTTTCTGTATTCTGCTCCGGATACCGTTTTTTTTCAACACTTTTGTAATTTCCACATTCTTGAAAAAATCTCCACAATGGTGCATCTGGGAGCAAAAAAGTCACAGACCATTGTGTTAACGGCACAATTTGCTACAACCTTTGTAGTAAAGGTTTTTCTGTATTCTGCTCCGGATACCGTTTTTTTCCACACTCTTGTAATTTCCACATTCTTGAAAAAATCTCCACATTGATGCATCTGGGAGCAAAAAAGTCACAGACCATTGTGTTAAGGGCACAATTTGCTACAACCTTTGTAGTAAAAGTTTTTCTGTATTCTGCTCCGGATACCGTTTTTTTTCAACACTCTTGTAATTTCCACATTCTTGAAAAAATCTCCACATTGATGCATCTGGGAGCAAAAAAGTCACAGACCATTGTGTTAAGGGAACAATTTGCTACAACTTTTGTAGTAAAAGTTTTTCTGTATTCTGCTCCGAATACCGTTTTTTTTCAACACTCTTGTAATTTCCACATTCTTGAAAAAATCTCCACATTGATGCATCTGGGAGCAAAAAAGTCACAGACCATTGTGTTAAGGGCACAATTTGCTACAACCTTTGTAGTAAAAGTTTTTCTGTATTCTGCTCCGGATACCGTTTTTTTTCAACACTCTTGTAATTTCCACATTCTTGAAAAAATCTCCACAATGGTGCACCTGGGAGCAAAAAAGTCACAGACCATTGTGTTAAGGGCACAATTTACTACAACTTTTGTAGTAAAAGTTTTTCTGTATTCTGCTCCGAATACCGTTTTTTTTCAACACTCTTGTAATTTCCACATTCTTGAAAAAATCTCCACATTGATGCATCTGGGAGCAAAAAAGTCACAGACCATTGTGTTAAGGGCACAATTTGCTACAACCTTTGTAGTAAAAGTTTTTCTGTATTCTGCTCCGGATACCGTTTTTTTTCAACACTCTTGTAATTTCCACATTCTTGAAAAAATCTCCACAATGGTGCATCTGGGAGCAAAAAAGTCACAGACCGTTGTGTTAAGCGAACAATTTGCTACAACTTTTGTAGTAAAAGTTTTTCTGTATTCTGCTCCGGATACCGTTTTTTTTCAACACTTTTGTAATTTCCACATTCTTGAAAAAATCTCCATATTGATGCACCTGGGAGCAAAAAAGTCACAGACCATTGTGTTAAGGGCATAATTTGCTACAACTTTTGTAGTAAAAGTTTTTCTGTATTCTGCTCCGAATACCGTTTTTTTTCAACACTCTTGTAATTTCCACATTCTTGAAAAAATCTCCATATTGATGCACCTGGGAGCAAAAAAGTCACAGACCATTGTGTTAAGGGCACAATTTACTACAACTTTTGTAGTAAAAGTTTTTCTGTATTCTGCTCCGAATACCGTTTTTTTTCAACACTCTTGTAATTTCCACATTCTTGAAAAAATCTCCACATTGATGCATCTGGGAGCAAAAAAGTCACAGACCATTGTGTTAAGGGCACAATTTACTACAACTTTTGTAGTAAAAGTTTTTCTGTATTCTGCTCCGAATACCGTTTTTTTTCAACACTCTTGTAATTTCCACATTCTTGAAAAAATCTCCACATTGATGCATCTGGGAGCAAAAAAGTCACAGACCATTGTGTTAAGGGCACAATTTGCTACAACCTTTGTAGTAAAAGTTTTTCTGTATTCTGCTCCGGATACCGTTTTTTTTCAACACTCTTGTAATTTCCACATTCTTGAAAAAATCTCCATATTGATGCACCTGGGAGCAAAAAAGTCACAGACCATTGTGTTAAGGGCACAATTTACTACAACTTTTGTAGTAAAAGTTTTTCTGTATTCTGCTCCGAATACCGTTTTTTTTCAACACTCTTGTAATTTCCACATTCTTGAAAAAATCTCCATATTGATGCACCTGGGAGCAAAAAAGTCACAGACCATTGTGTTAAGGGCACAATTTACTACAACTTTTGTAGTAAAAGTTTTTCTGTATTCTGCTCCGAATACCGTTTTTTTTCAACACTCTTGTAATTTCCACATTCTTGAAAAAATCTCCACATTGATGCATCTGGGAGCAAAAAAGTCACAGACCATTGTGTTAAGGGCACAATTTGCTACAACCTTTGTAGTAAAAGTTTTTCTGTATTCTGCTCCGGATACCGTTTTTTTTCAACACTCTTGTAATTTCCACATTCTTGAAAAAATCTCCACATTGATGCATCTGGGAGCAAAAAAGTCACAGACCATTGTGTTAAGAGCACAATTTGCTACAACCTTTGTAGTAAAAGTTTTTCTGTATTCTGCTCCGGATACCGTTTTTTTTCAACACTCTTGTAATTTCCACATTCTTGAAAAAATCTCCACATTGATGCATCTGGGAGCAAAAAAGTCACAGACCATTGTGTTAAGGGAACAATTTGCTACAACTTTTGTAGTAAAAGTTTTTCTGTATTCTGCTCCGGATACCGTTTTTTTTCCACACTCTTGTAATTTCCACATTCTTGAAAAAATCTCCACATTGATGCATCTGGGAGCAAAAAAGTCACAGACCATTGTGTTAAGGGAACAATTTGCTACAACTTTTGTAGTAAAAGTTTTTCTGTATTCTGCTCCGGATACCGTTTTTTTTCAACACTCTTGTAATTTCCACATTCTTGAAAAAATCTCCACAATGGTGCATCTGGGAGCAAAAAAGTCACAGACCATTGTGTTAACGGCACAATTTGCTACAACCTTTGTAGTAAAGGTTTTTCTGTATTCTGCTCCGGATACCGTTTTTTTCCACACTCTTGTAATTTCCACATTCTTGAAAAAATCTCCACATTGATGCATCTGGGAGCAAAAAAGTCACAGACCATTGTGTTAAGGGCACAATTTGCTACAACCTTTGTAGTAAAAGTTTTTCTGTATTCTGCTCCGGATACCGTTTTTTTTCAACACTCTTGTAATTTCCACATTCTTGAAAAAATCTCCACATTGATGCATCTGGGAGCAAAAAAGTCACAGACCATTGTGTTAAGGGAACAATTTGCTACAACTTTTGTAGTAAAAGTTTTTCTGTATTCTGCTCCGAATACCGTTTTTTTTCAACACTCTTGTAATTTCCACATTCTTGAAAAAATCTCCACATTGATGCATCTGGGAGCAAAAAAGTCACAGACCATTGTGTTAAGGGCACAATTTGCTACAACCTTTGTAGTAAAAGTTTTTCTGTATTCTGCTCCGGATACCGTTTTTTTTCAACACTCTTGTAATTTCCACATTCTTGAAAAAATCTCCACAATGGTGCATCTGGGAGCAAAAAAGTCACAGACCATTGTGTTAAGGGAACAATTTGCTACAACTTTTGTAGTAAAAGTTTTTCTGTATTCTGCTCCGGATACCGTTTTTTTTCCACACTCTTGTAATTTCCACATTCTTGAAAAAATCTCCACAATGGTGCATCTGGGAGCAAAAAAGTCACAGACCATTGTGTTAAGGGCACAATTTACTACAACTTTTGTAGTAAGAGTTTTTCTGTATTCTGCTCCGAATACCGTTTTTTTTCAACACTCTTGTAATTTCCACATTCTTGAAAAAATCTCCACATTGATGCATCTGGGAGCAAAAAAGTCACAGACCATTGTGTTAAGGGCACAATCTGCTACAACCTTTGTAGTAAAAGTTTTTCTGTATTCTGCTCCGGATACCGTTTTTTTTCAACACTCTTGTAATTTCCACATTCTTGAAAAAATCTCCACAATGGTGCATCTGGGAGCAAAAAAGTCACAGACCGTTGTGTTAAGCGAACAATTTGCTACAACTTTTGTAGTAAAAGTTTTTCTGTATTCTGCTCCGGATACCGTTTTTTTTCAACACTCTTGTAATTTCCACATTCTTGAAAAAATCTCCACATTGATGCATCTGGGAGCAAAAAAGTCACAGACCATTGTGTTAAGGGAACAATTTGCTACAACTTTTGTAGTAAAAGTTTTTCTGTATTCTGCTCCGAATACCGTTTTTTTTCAACACTCTTGTAATTTCCACATTCTTGAAAAAATCTCCACATTGATGCATCTGGGAGCAAAAAAGTCACAGACCATTGTGTTAAGGGCACAATTTGCTACAACCTTTGTAGTAAAAGTTTTTCTGTATTCTGCTCCGGATACCGTTTTTTTTCAACACTCTTGTAATTTCCACATTCTTGAAAAAATCTCCACAATGGTGCATCTGGGAGCAAAAAAGTCACAGACCATTGTGTTAAGGGAACAATTTGCTACAACTTTTGTAGTAAAAGTTTTTCTGTATTCTGCTCCGGATACCGTTTTTTTTCCACACTCTTGTAATTTCCACATTCTTGAAAAAATCTCCACAATGGTGCATCTGGGAGCAAAAAAGTCACAGACCATTGTGTTAAGGGCACAATTTACTACAACTTTTGTAGTAAGAGTTTTTCTGTATTCTGCTCCGAATACCGTTTTTTTTCAACACTCTTGTAATTTCCACATTCTTGAAAAAATCTCCACATTGATGCATCTGGGAGCAAAAAAGTCACAGACCATTGTGTTAAGGGCACAATTTGCTACAACCTTTGTAGTAAAAGTTTTTCTGTATTCTGCTCCGGATACCGTTTTTTTTCAACACTCTTGTAATTTCCACATTCTTGAAAAAATCTCCACAATGGTGCATCTGGGAGCAAAAAAGTCACAGACCGTTGTGTTAAGCGAACAATTTGCTACAACTTTTGTAGTAAAAGTTTTTCTGTATTCTGCTCCGGATACCGTTTTTTATCAACACTCTTGTAATTTCCACATTCTTGAAAAAATCTCCACATTGATGCATCTGGGAGCAAAAAAGTCACAGACCATTGTGTTAAGGGAACAATTTGCTACAACTTTTGTAGTAAAAGTTTTTCTGTATTCTGCTCCGAATACCGTTTTTTTTCAACACTCTTGTAATTTCCACATTCTTGAAAAAATCTCCACATTGATGCATCTGGGAGCAAAAAAGTCACAGACCATTGTGTTAAGGGCACAATTTGCTACAACCTTTGTAGTAAAAGTTTTTCTGTATTCTGCTCCGGATACCGTTTTTTTTCAACACTCTTGTAATTTCCACATTCTTGAAAAAATCTCCACAATGGTGCATCTGGGAGCAAAAAAGTCACAGACCATTGTGTTAAGGGAACAATTTGCTACAACTTTTGTAGTAAAAGTTTTTCTGTATTCTGCTCCGGATACCGTTTTTTTTCCACACTCTTGTAATTTCCACATTCTTGAAAAAATCTCCACAATGGTGCATCTGGGAGCAAAAAAGTCACAGACCGTTGTGTTAAGCGAACAATTTGCTACAACTTTTGTAGTAAAAGTTTTTCTGTATTCTGCTCCGGATACCGTTTTTTTTCAACACTCTTGTAATTTCCACATTCTTGAAAAAATCTCCACATTGATGCATCTGGGAGCAAAAAAGTCACAGACCATTGTGTTAAGGGCACAATTTGCTACAACCTTTGTAGTAAAAGTTTTTCTGTATTCTGCTCCGGATACCGTTTTTTTTCAACACTCTTGTAATTTCCACATTCTTGAAAAAATCTCCACATTGATGCATCTGGGAGCAAAAAAGTCACAGACCATTGTGTTAAGGGAACAATTTGCTACAACTTTTGTAGTAAAAGTTTTTCTGTATTCTGCTCCGAATACCGTTTTTTTTCAACACTCTTGTAATTTCCACATTCTTGAAAAAATCTCCACATTGATGCATCTGGGAGCAAAAAAGTCACAGACCATTGTGTTAAGGGCACAATTTGCTACAACCTTTGTAGTAAAAGTTTTTCTGTATTCTGCTCCGGATACCGTTTTTTTTCAACACTCTTGTAATTTCCACATTCTTGAAAAAATCTCCACAATGGTGCACCTGGGAGCAAAAAAGTCACAGACCATTGTGTTAAGGGCACAATTTACTACAACTTTTGTAGTAAAAGTTTTTCTGTATTCTGCTCCGAATACCGTTTTTTTTCAACACTCTTGTAATTTCCACATTCTTGAAAAAATCTCCACATTGATGCATCTGGGAGCAAAAAAGTCACAGACCATTGTGTTAAGGGCACAATTTGCTACAACCTTTGTAGTAAAAGTTTTTCTGTATTCTGCTCCGGATACCGTTTTTTTTCAACACTCTTGTAATTTCCACATTCTTGAAAAAATCTCCACAATGGTGCATCTGGGAGCAAAAAAGTCACAGACCGTTGTGTTAAGCGAACAATTTGCTACAACTTTTGTAGTAAAAGTTTTTCTGTATTCTGCTCCGGATACCGTTTTTTTTCAACACTTTTGTAATTTCCACATTCTTGAAAAAATCTCCATATTGATGCACCTGGGAGCAAAAAAGTCACAGACCATTGTGTTAAGGGCATAATTTGCTACAACTTTTGTAGTAAAAGTTTTTCTGTATTCTGCTCCGAATACCGTTTTTTTTCAACACTCTTGTAATTTCCACATTCTTGAAAAAATCTCCATATTGATGCACCTGGGAGCAAAAAAGTCACAGACCATTGTGTTAAGGGCACAATTTACTACAACTTTTGTAGTAAAAGTTTTTCTGTATTCTGCTCCGAATACCGTTTTTTTTCAACACTCTTGTAATTTCCACATTCTTGAAAAAATCTCCACATTGATGCATCTGGGAGCAAAAAAGTCACAGACCATTGTGTTAAGGGCACAATTTACTACAACTTTTGTAGTAAAAGTTTTTCTGTATTCTGCTCCGAATACCGTTTTTTTTCAACACTCTTGTAATTTCCACATTCTTGAAAAAATCTCCACATTGATGCATCTGGGAGCAAAAAAGTCACAGACCATTGTGTTAAGGGCACAATTTGCTACAACCTTTGTAGTAAAAGTTTTTCTGTATTCTGCTCCGGATACCGTTTTTTTTCAACACTCTTGTAATTTCCACATTCTTGAAAAAATCTCCATATTGATGCACCTGGGAGCAAAAAAGTCACAGACCATTGTGTTAAGGGCACAATTTACTACAACTTTTGTAGTAAAAGTTTTTCTGTATTCTGCTCCGAATACCGTTTTTTTTCAACACTCTTGTAATTTCCACATTCTTGAAAAAATCTCCATATTGATGCACCTGGGAGCAAAAAAGTCACAGACCATTGTGTTAAGGGCACAATTTACTACAACTTTTGTAGTAAAAGTTTTTCTGTATTCTGCTCCGAATACCGTTTTTTTTCAACACTCTTGTAATTTCCACATTCTTGAAAAAATCTCCACATTGATGCATCTGGGAGCAAAAAAGTCACAGACCATTGTGTTAAGGGCACAATTTGCTACAACCTTTGTAGTAAAAGTTTTTCTGTATTCTGCTCCGGATACCGTTTTTTTTCAACACTCTTGTAATTTCCACATTCTTGAAAAAATCTCCACATTGATGCATCTGGGAGCAAAAAAGTCACAGACCATTGTGTTAAGAGCACAATTTGCTACAACCTTTGTAGTAAAAGTTTTTCTGTATTCTGCTCCGGATACCGTTTTTTTTCAACACTCTTGTAATTTCCACATTCTTGAAAAAATCTCCACATTGATGCATCTGGGAGCAAAAAAGTCACAGACCATTGTGTTAAGGGAACAATTTGCTACAACTTTTGTAGTAAAAGTTTTTCTGTATTCTGCTCCGGATACCGTTTTTTTTCCACACTCTTGTAATTTCCACATTCTTGAAAAAATCTCCACATTGATGCATCTGGGAGCAAAAAAGTCACAGACCATTGTGTTAAGGGAACAATTTGCTACAACTTTTGTAGTAAAAGTTTTTCTGTATTCTGCTCCGGATACCGTTTTTTTTCAACACTCTTGTAATTTCCACATTCTTGAAAAAATCTCCACAATGGTGCATCTGGGAGCAAAAAAGTCACAGACCATTGTGTTAACGGCACAATTTGCTACAACCTTTGTAGTAAAGGTTTTTCTGTATTCTGCTCCGGATACCGTTTTTTTCCACACTCTTGTAATTTCCACATTCTTGAAAAAATCTCCACATTGATGCATCTGGGAGCAAAAAAGTCACAGACCATTGTGTTAAGGGCACAATTTGCTACAACCTTTGTAGTAAAAGTTTTTCTGTATTCTGCTCCGGATACCGTTTTTTTTCAACACTCTTGTAATTTCCACATTCTTGAAAAAATCTCCACATTGATGCATCTGGGAGCAAAAAAGTCACAGACCATTGTGTTAAGGGAACAATTTGCTACAACTTTTGTAGTAAAAGTTTTTCTGTATTCTGCTCCGAATACCGTTTTTTTTCAACACTCTTGTAATTTCCACATTCTTGAAAAAATCTCCACATTGATGCATCTGGGAGCAAAAAAGTCACAGACCATTGTGTTAAGGGCACAATTTGCTACAACCTTTGTAGTAAAAGTTTTTCTGTATTCTGCTCCGGATACCGTTTTTTTTCAACACTCTTGTAATTTCCACATTCTTGAAAAAATCTCCACAATGGTGCATCTGGGAGCAAAAAAGTCACAGACCATTGTGTTAAGGGAACAATTTGCTACAACTTTTGTAGTAAAAGTTTTTCTGTATTCTGCTCCGGATACCGTTTTTTTTCCACACTCTTGTAATTTCCACATTCTTGAAAAAATCTCCACAATGGTGCATCTGGGAGCAAAAAAGTCACAGACCATTGTGTTAAGGGCACAATTTACTACAACTTTTGTAGTAAGAGTTTTTCTGTATTCTGCTCCGAATACCGTTTTTTTTCAACACTCTTGTAATTTCCACATTCTTGAAAAAATCTCCACATTGATGCATCTGGGAGCAAAAAAGTCACAGACCATTGTGTTAAGGGCACAATCTGCTACAACCTTTGTAGTAAAAGTTTTTCTGTATTCTGCTCCGGATACCGTTTTTTTTCAACACTCTTGTAATTTCCACATTCTTGAAAAAATCTCCACAATGGTGCATCTGGGAGCAAAAAAGTCACAGACCGTTGTGTTAAGCGAACAATTTGCTACAACTTTTGTAGTAAAAGTTTTTCTGTATTCTGCTCCGGATACCGTTTTTTTTCAACACTCTTGTAATTTCCACATTCTTGAAAAAATCTCCACATTGATGCATCTGGGAGCAAAAAAGTCACAGACCATTGTGTTAAGGGAACAATTTGCTACAACTTTTGTAGTAAAAGTTTTTCTGTATTCTGCTCCGAATACCGTTTTTTTTCAACACTCTTGTAATTTCCACATTCTTGAAAAAATCTCCACATTGATGCATCTGGGAGCAAAAAAGTCACAGACCATTGTGTTAAGGGCACAATTTGCTACAACCTTTGTAGTAAAAGTTTTTCTGTATTCTGCTCCGGATACCGTTTTTTTTCAACACTCTTGTAATTTCCACATTCTTGAAAAAATCTCCACAATGGTGCATCTGGGAGCAAAAAAGTCACAGACCATTGTGTTAAGGGAACAATTTGCTACAACTTTTGTAGTAAAAGTTTTTCTGTATTCTGCTCCGGATACCGTTTTTTTTCCACACTCTTGTAATTTCCACATTCTTGAAAAAATCTCCACAATGGTGCATCTGGGAGCAAAAAAGTCACAGACCATTGTGTTAAGGGCACAATTTACTACAACTTTTGTAGTAAGAGTTTTTCTGTATTCTGCTCCGAATACCGTTTTTTTTCAACACTCTTGTAATTTCCACATTCTTGAAAAAATCTCCACATTGATGCATCTGGGAGCAAAAAAGTCACAGACCATTGTGTTAAGGGCACAATTTGCTACAACCTTTGTAGTAAAAGTTTTTCTGTATTCTGCTCCGGATACCGTTTTTTTTCAACACTCTTGTAATTTCCACATTCTTGAAAAAATCTCCACAATGGTGCATCTGGGAGCAAAAAAGTCACAGACCGTTGTGTTAAGCGAACAATTTGCTACAACTTTTGTAGTAAAAGTTTTTCTGTATTCTGCTCCGGATACCGTTTTTTATCAACACTCTTGTAATTTCCACATTCTTGAAAAAATCTCCACATTGATGCATCTGGGAGCAAAAAAGTCACAGACCATTGTGTTAAGGGAACAATTTGCTACAACTTTTGTAGTAAAAGTTTTTCTGTATTCTGCTCCGAATACCGTTTTTTTTCAACACTCTTGTAATTTCCACATTCTTGAAAAAATCTCCACATTGATGCATCTGGGAGCAAAAAAGTCACAGACCATTGTGTTAAGGGCACAATTTGCTACAACCTTTGTAGTAAAAGTTTTTCTGTATTCTGCTCCGGATACCGTTTTTTTTCAACACTCTTGTAATTTCCACATTCTTGAAAAAATCTCCACAATGGTGCATCTGGGAGCAAAAAAGTCACAGACCATTGTGTTAAGGGAACAATTTGCTACAACTTTTGTAGTAAAAGTTTTTCTGTATTCTGCTCCGGATACCGTTTTTTTTCCACACTCTTGTAATTTCCACATTCTTGAAAAAATCTCCACAATGGTGCATCTGGGAGCAAAAAAGTCACAGACCATTGTGTTAAGGGCACAATTTACTACAACTTTTGTAGTAAAAGTTTTTCTGTATTCTGCTCCGAATACCGTTTTTTTTCAACACTCTTGTAATTTCCACATTCTTGAAAAAATCTCCACATTGATGCATCTGGGAGCAAAAAAGTCACAGACCATTGTGTTAAGGGCACAATTTGCTACAACCTTTGTAGTAAAAGTTTTTCTGTATTCTGCTCCGGATACCGTTTTTTTTCAACACTCTTGTAATTTCCACATTCTTGAAAAAATCTCCACAATGGTGCATCTGGGAGCAAAAAAGTCACAGACCGTTGTGTTAAGCGAACAATTTGCTACAACTTTTGTAGTAAAAGTTTTTCTGTATTCTGCTCCGGATACCGTTTTTTTTCAACACTTTTGTAATTTCCACATTCTTGAAAAAATCTCCATATTGATGCACCTGGGAGCAAAAAAGTCACAGACCATTGTGTTAAGGGCATAATTTGCTACAACTTTTGTAGTAAAAGTTTTTCTGTATTCTGCTCCGAATACCGTTTTTTTTCAACACTCTTGTAATTTCCACATTCTTGAAAAAATCTCCATATTGATGCACCTGGGAGCAAAAAAGTCACAGACCATTGTGTTAAGGGAACAATTTGCTACAACTTTTGTAGTAAAAGTTTTTCTGTATTCTGCTCCGAATACCGTTTTTTTTCAACACTCTTGTAATTTCCACATTCTTGAAAAAATCTCCACATTGATGCATCTGGGAGCAAAAAAGTCACAGACCATTGTGTTAAGGGCACAATTTGCTACAACCTTTGTAGTAAAAGTTTTTCTGTATTCTGCTCCGGATACCGTTTTTTTTCAACACTCTTGTAATTTCCACATTCTTGAAAAAATCTCCACAATGGTGCATCTGGGAGCAAAAAAGTCACAGACCATTGTGTTAAGGGAACAATTTGCTACAACTTTTGTAGTAAAAGTTTTTCTGTATTCTGCTCCGGATACCGTTTTTTTTCCACACTCTTGTAATTTCCACATTCTTGAAAAAATCTCCGCAATGGTGCATCTGGGAGCAAAAAAGTCACAGACCATTGTGTTAAGGGCACAATTTGCTACAACTTTTGTGGTAAAAGTTTTTCTGTAATCTGCTCCGGATACCGTTTTTTTTCAACACTCTTGTAATTTCCACATTCTTGAAAAAATCTCCACATTGATGCATCTGGGAGCAAAAAAGTCACAGACCATTGTGTTAAGGGCACAATTTGCTACAACCTTTGTAGTAAAAGTTTTTCTGTATTCTGCTCCGGATACCGTTTTTTTTCAACACTCTTGTAATTTCCACATTCTTGAAAAAATCTCCACATTGATGCATCTGGGAGCAAAAAAGTCACAGACCATTGTGTTAAGGGAACAATTTGCTACAACTTTTGTAGTAAAAGTTTTTCTGTATTCTGCTCCGAATACCGTTTTTTTTCAACACTCTTGTAATTTCCACATTCTTGAAAAAATCTCCACATTGATGCATCTGGGAGCAAAAAAGTCACAGACCATTGTGTTAAGGGCACAATTTGCTACAACCTTTGTAGTAAAAGTTTTTCTGTATTCTGCTCCGGATACCGTTTTTTTTCAACACTCTTGTAATTTCCACATTCTTGAAAAAATCTCCACAATGGTGCATCTGGGAGCAAAAAAGTCACAGACCATTGTGTTAAGGGAACAATTTGCTACAACTTTTGTAGTAAAAGTTTTTCTGTATTCTGCTCCGGATACCGTTTTTTTTCCACACTCTTGTAATTTCCACATTCTTGAAAAAATCTCCACAATGGTGCATCTGGGAGCAAAAAAGTCACAGACCATTGTGTTAAGGGCACAATTTACTACAACTTTTGTAGTAAAAGTTTTTCTGTATTCTGCTCCGAATACCGTTTTTTTTCAACACTCTTGTAATTTCCACATTCTTGAAAAAATCTCCACATTGATGCATCTGGGAGCAAAAAAGTCACAGACCATTGTGTTAAGGGCACAATTTGCTACAACCTTTGTAGTAAAAGTTTTTCTGTATTCTGCTCCGGATACCGTTTTTTTTCAACACTCTTGTAATTTCCACATTCTTGAAAAAATCTCCACAATGGTGCATCTGGGAGCAAAAAAGTCACAGACCGTTGTGTTAAGCGAACAATTTGCTACAACTTTTGTAGTAAAAGTTTTTCTGTATTCTGCTCCGGATACCGTGTTTTTTCAACACTCTTGTAATTTCCACATTCTTGAAAAAATCTCCACATTGATGCATCTGGGAGCAAAAAAGTCACAGACCATTGTGTTAAGGGAACAATTTGCTACAACTTTTGTAGTAAAAGTTTTTCTGTATTCTGCTCCGAATACCGTTTTTTTTCAACACTCTTGTAATTTCCACATTCTTGAAAAAATCTCCACATTGATGCATCTGGGAGCAAAAAAGTCACAGACCATTGTGTTAAGGGCACAATTTGCTACAACCTTTGTAGTAAAAGTTTTTCTGTATTCTGCTCCGGATACCGTTTTTTTTCAACACTCTTGTAATTTCCACATTCTTGAAAAAATCTCCACAATGGTGCATCTGGGAGCAAAAAAGTCACAGACCATTGTGTTAAGGGAACAATTTGCTACAACTTTTGTAGTAAAAGTTTTTCTGTATTCTGCTCCGGATACCGTTTTTTTTCCACACTCTTGTAATTTCCACATTCTTGAAAAAATCTCCACAATGGTGCATCTGGGAGCAAAAAAGTCACAGACCATTGTGTTAAGGGCACAATTTACTACAACTTTTGTAGTAAGAGTTTTTCTGTATTCTGCTCCGAATACCGTTTTTTTTCAACACTCTTGTAATTTCCACATTCTTGAAAAAATCTCCACATTGATGCATCTGGGAGCAAAAAAGTCACAGACCATTGTGTTAAGGGCACAATTTGCTACAACCTTTGTAGTAAAAGTTTTTCTGTATTCTGCTCCGGATACCGTTTTTTTTTCAACACTCTTGTAATTTCCACATTCTTGAAAAAATCTCCACAATGGTGCATCTGGGAGCAAAAAAGTCACAGACCGTTGTGTTAAGCGAACAATTTGCTACAACTTTTGTAGTAAAAGTTTTTCTGTATTCTGCTCCGGATACCGTTTTTTTTCAACACTTTTGTAATTTCCACATTCTTGAAAAAATCTCCACATTGATGCATCTGGGAGCAAAAAAGTCACAGACCATTGTGTTAAGGGCACAATTTGCTACAACCTTTGTAGTAAAAGTTTTTCTGTATTCTGCTCCGGATACCGTTTTTTTTCAACACTCTTGTAATTTCCACATTCTTGAAAAAATCTCCACAATGGTGCATCTGGGAGCAAAAAAGTCACAGACCATTGTGTTAAGGGAACAATTTGCTACAACTTTTGTAGTAAAAGTTTTTCTGTATTCTGCTCCGGATACCGTTTTTTTTCCACACTCTTGTAATTTCCACATTCTTGAAAAAATCTCCACAATGGTGCATCTGGGAGCAAAAAAGTCACAGACCATTGTGTTAAGGGCACAATTTGCTACAACTTTTGTGGTAAAAGTTTTTCTGTAATCTGCTCCGGATACCGTTTTTTTTCAACACTTTTGTAATTTCCACATTCTTGAAAAAATCTCCACATTGATGCATCTGGGAGCAAAAAAGTCACAGACCATTGTGTTAAGGGCACAATTTGCTACAACCTTTGTAGTAAAAGTTTTTCTGTATTCTGCTCCGGATACCGTTTTTTTTCAACACTCTTGTAATTTCCACATTCTTGAAAAAATCTCCACATTGATGCATCTGGGAGCAAAAAAGTCACAGACCATTGTGTTAAGGGAACAATTTGCTACAACTTTTGTAGTAAAAGTTTTTCTGTATTCTGCTCCGAATACCGTTTTTTTTCAACACTCTTGTAATTTCCACATTCTTGAAAAAATCTCCACATTGATGCATCTGGGAGCAAAAAAGTCACAGACCATTGTGTTAAGGGCACAATTTGCTACAACCTTTGTAGTAAAAGTTTTTCTGTATTCTGCTCCGGATACCGTTTTTTTTCAACACTCTTGTAATTTCCACATTCTTGAAAAAATCTCCACAATGGTGCATCTGGGAGCAAAAAAGTCACAGACCATTGTGTTAAGGGAACAATTTGCTACAACTTTTGTAGTAAAAGTTTTTCTGTATTCTGCTCCGGATACCGTTTTTTTTCCACACTCTTGTAATTTCCACATTCTTGAAAAAATCTCCACAATGGTGCATCTGGGAGCAAAAAAGTCACAGACCATTGTGTTAAGGGCACAATTTACTACAACTTTTGTAGTAAAAGTTTTTCTGTATTCTGCTCCGAATACCGTTTTTTTTCAACACTCTTGTAATTTCCACATTCTTGAAAAAATCTCCACATTGATGCATCTGGGAGCAAAAAAGTCACAGACCATTGTGTTAAGGGCACAATTTGCTACAACCTTTGTAGTAAAAGTTTTTCTGTATTCTGCTCCGGATACCGTTTTTTTTTCAACACTCTTGTAATTTCCACATTCTTGAAAAAATCTCCACAATGGTGCATCTGGGAGCAAAAAAGTCACAGACCGTTGTGTTAAGCGAACAATTTGCTACAACTTTTGTAGTAAAAGTTTTTCTGTATTCTGCTCCGGATACCGTTTTTTTTCAACACTTTTGTAATTTCCACATTCTTGAAAAAATCTCCATATTGATGCACCTGGGAGCAAAAAAGTCACAGACCATTGTGTTAAGGGCATAATTTGCTACAACTTTTGTAGTAAAAGTTTTTCTGTATTCTGCTCCGAATACCGTTTTTTTTCAACACTCTTGTAATTTCCACATTCTTGAAAAAATCTCCATATTGATGCACCTGGGAGCAAAAAAGTCACAGACCATTGTGTTAAGGGAACAATTTGCTACAACTTTTGTAGTAAAAGTTTTTCTGTATTCTGCTCCGAATACCGTTTTTTTTCAACACTCTTGTAATTTCCACATTCTTGAAAAAATCTCCACATTGATGCATCTGGGAGCAAAAAAGTCACAGACCATTGTGTTAAGGGCACAATTTGCTACAACCTTTGTAGTAAAAGTTTTTCTGTATTCTGCTCCGGATACCGTTTTTTTTCAACACTCTTGTAATTTCCACATTCTTGAAAAAATCTCCACAATGGTGCATCTGGGAGCAAAAAAGTCACAGACCATTGTGTTAAGGGAACAATTTGCTACAACTTTTGTAGTAAAAGTTTTTCTGTATTCTGCTCCGGATACCGTTTTTTTTCCACACTCTTGTAATTTCCACATTCTTGAAAAAATCTCCACAATGGTGCATCTGGGAGCAAAAAAGTCACAGACCATTGTGTTAAGGGCACAATTTGCTACAACTTTTGTGGTAAAAGTTTTTCTGTAATCTGCTCCGGATACCGTTTTTTTTCAACACTCTTGTAATTTCCACATTCTTGAAAAAATCTCCACATTGATGCATCTGGGAGCAAAAAAGTCACAGACCATTGTGTTAAGGGCACAATTTGCTACAACCTTTGTAGTAAAAGTTTTTCTGTATTCTGCTCCGGATACCGTTTTTTTTCAACACTCTTGTAATTTCCACATTCTTGAAAAAATCTCCACATTGATGCATCTGGGAGCAAAAAAGTCACAGACCATTGTGTTAAGGGAACAATTTGCTACAACTTTTGTAGTAAAAGTTTTTCTGTATTCTGCTCCGAATACCGTTTTTTTTCAACACTCTTGTAATTTCCACATTCTTGAAAAAATCTCCACATTGATGCATCTGGGAGCAAAAAAGTCACAGACCATTGTGTTAAGGGCACAATTTGCTACAACCTTTGTAGTAAAAGTTTTTCTGTATTCTGCTCCGGATACCGTTTTTTTTCAACACTCTTGTAATTTCCACATTCTTGAAAAAATCTCCACAATGGTGCATCTGGGAGCAAAAAAGTCACAGACCATTGTGTTAAGGGAACAATTTACTACAACTTTTGTAGTAAAAGTTTTTCTGTATTCTGCTCCGGATACCGTTTTTTTTCCACACTCTTGTAATTTCCACATTCTTGAAAAAATCTCCACAATGGTGCATCTGGGAGCAAAAAAGTCACAGACCATTGTGTTAAGGGCACAATTTACTACAACTTTTGTAGTAAAAGTTTTTCTGTATTCTGCTCCGAATACCGTTTTTTTTCAACACTCTTGTAATTTCCACATTCTTGAAAAAATCTCCACATTGATGCATCTGGGAGCAAAAAAGTCACAGACCATTGTGTTAAGGGCACAATTTGCTACAACCTTTGTAGTAAAAGTTTTTCTGTATTCTGCTCCGGATACCGTTTTTTTTCAACACTCTTGTAATTTCCACATTCTTGAAAAAATCTCCACAATGGTGCATCTGGGAGCAAAAAAGTCACAGACCGTTGTGTTAAGCGAACAATTTGCTACAACTTTTGTAGTAAAAGTTTTTCTGTATTCTGCTCCGGATACCGTTTTTTTTCAACACTCTTGTAATTTCCACATTCTTGAAAAAATCTCCACATTGATGCATCTGGGAGCAAAAAAGTCACAGACCATTGTGTTAAGAGCACAATTTGCTACAACCTTTGTAGTAAAAGTTTTTCTGTATTCTGCTCCGGATACCGTTTTTTTTCAACACTCTTGTAATTTCCACATTCTTGAAAAAATCTCCACAATGGTGCATCTGGGAGCAAAAAAGTCACAGACCATTGTATTAACGGCACAATTTGCTACAACCTTTGTAGTAAAGGTTTTTCTGTATTCTGCTCCGGATACCGTTTTTTTCCACACTCTTGTAATTTCCACATTCTTGAAAAAATCTCCACATTGATGCATCTGGGAGCAAAAAAGTCACAGACCATTGTGTTAAGGGCACAATTTGCTACAACCTTTGTAGTAAAAGTTTTTCTGTATTCTGCTCCGGATACCGTTTTTTTTCAACACTCTTGTAATTTCCACATTCTTGAAAAAATCTCCACAATGGTGCATCTGGGAGCAAAAAAGTCACAGACCGTTGTGTTAAGCGAACAATTTGCTACAACTTTTGTAGTAAAAGTTTTTCTGTATTCTGCTCCGGATACCGTTTTTTTTCAACACTTTTGTAATTTCCACATTCTTGAAAAAATCTCCATATTGATGCACCTGGGAGCAAAAAAGTCACAGACCATTGTGTTAAGGGCATAATTTGCTACAACTTTTGTAGTAAAAGTTTTTCTGTATTCTGCTCCGAATACCGTTTTTTTTCAACACTCTTGTAATTTCCACATTCTTGAAAAAATCTCCATATTGATGCACCTGGGAGCAAAAAAGTCACAGACCATTGTGTTAAGGGCACAATTTACTACAACTTTTGTAGTAAAAGTTTTTCTGTATTCTGCTCCGAATACCGTTTTTTTTCAACACTCTTGTAATTTCCACATTCTTGAAAAAATCTCCACATTGATGCATCTGGGAGCAAAAAAGTCACAGACCATTGTGTTAAGGGCACAATTTACTACAACTTTTGTAGTAAAAGTTTTTCTGTATTCTGCTCCGAATACCGTTTTTTTTCAACACTCTTGTAATTTCCACATTCTTGAAAAAATCTCCACATTGATGCATCTGGGAGCAAAAAAGTCACAGACCATTGTGTTAAGGGCACAATTTGCTACAACCTTTGTAGTAAAAGTTTTTCTGTATTCTGCTCCGGATACCGTTTTTTTTTCAACACTCTTGTAATTTCCACATTCTTGAAAAAATCTCCATATTGATGCACCTGGGAGCAAAAAAGTCACAGACCATTGTGTTAAGGGCACAATTTACTACAACTTTTGTAGTAAAAGTTTTACTGTATTCTGCTCCGAATACCGTTTTTTTTCAACACTCTTGTAATTTCCACATTCTTGAAAAAATCTCCATATTGATGCACCTGGGAGCAAAAAAGTCACAGACCATTGTGTTAAGGGCACAATTTACTACAACTTTTGTAGTAAAAGTTTTTCTGTATTCTGCTCCGAATACCGTTTTTTTTCAACACTCTTGTAATTTCCACATTCTTGAAAAAATCTCCACATTGATGCATCTGGGAGCAAAAAAGTCACAGACCATTGTGTTAAGGGCACAATTTGCTGCAACCTTTGTAGTAAAAGTTTTTCTGTATTCTGCTCCGGATACCGTTTTTTTTCAACACTCTTGTAATTTCCACATTCTTGAAAAAATCTCCACATTGATGCATCTGGGAGCAAAAAAGTCACAGACCATTGTGTTAAGAGCACAATTTGCTACAACCTTTGTAGTAAAAGTTTTTCTGTATTCTGCTCCGGATACCGTTTTTTTTCAACACTCTTGTAATTTCCACATTCTTGAAAAAATCTCCACATTGATGCATCTGGGAGCAAAAAAGTCACAGACCATTGTGTTAAGGGCACAATTTGCTACAACCTTTGTAGTAAAAGTTTTTCTGTATTCTGCTCCGGATACCGTTTTTTTTCAACACTCTTGTAATTTCCACATTCTTGAAAAAATCTCCACAATGGTGCATCTGGGAGCAAAAAAGTCACAGACCATTGTGTTAAGGGAACAATTTGCTACAACTTTTGTAGTAAAAGTTTTTCTGTATTCTGCTCCGGATACCGTTTTTTTTCCACACTCTTGTAATTTCCACATTCTTGAAAAAATCTCCACAATGGTGCATCTGGGAGCAAAAAAGTCACAGACCATTGTGTTAAGGGCACAATTTGCTACAACTTTTGTGGTAAAAGTTTTTCTGTAATCTGCTCCGGATACCGTTTTTTTTCAACACTCTTGTAATTTCCACATTCTTGAAAAAATCTCCACATTGATGCATCTGGGAGCAAAAAAGTCACAAACCATTGTGTTAAGGGAACAATTTGCTACAACTTTTGTAGTAAAAGTTTTTCTGTATTCTGCTCCGGATACCGTTTTTTTTCAACACTCCTGTAATTTCCACATTCTTGAAAAAATCTCCACAATGATGCATCTGGGAGCAAAAAAGTCACAGACCATTGTGTTAACGGCACAATTTGCTACAACCTTTGTAGTAAAGGTTTTTCTGTATTCTGCTCCGGATACCGTTTTTTTTCAACACTCTTGTAATTTCCACATTCTTGAAAAAATCTCCACAATGGTGCATCTGGGAGCAAAAAAGTCACAGACCATTGTGTTAAGGGAACAATTTGCTACAACTTTTGTAGTAAAAGTTTTTCTGTATTCTGCTCCGGATACCGTTTTTTTTCCACACTCTTGTAATTTCCACATTCTTGAAAAAATCTCCACATTGATGCATCTGGGAGCAAAAAAGTCACAGACCATTGTGTTAACGGCACAATTTGCTACAACTTTTGTAGTAAAAGTTTTTCTGTATTCTGCTCCGAATACCGTTTTTTTTCAACACTCTTGTAATTTCCACATTCTTGAAAAAATCTCCATATTGATGCACCTGGGAGCAAAAAAGTCACAGACCATTGTGTTAAGGGCACAATTTACTACAACTTTTGTAGTAAAAGTTTTTCTGTATTCTGCTCCGAATACCGTTTTTTTTCAACACTCTTGTAATTTCCACATTCTTGAAAAAATCTCCACATTGATGCATCTGGGAGCAAAAAAGTCACAGACCATTGTGTTAAGGGCACAATTTACTACAACTTTTGTAGTAAAAGTTTTTCTGTATTCTGCTCCGAATACCGTTTTTTTTCAACACTCTTGTAATTTCCACATTCTTGAAAAAATCTCCACATTGATGCATCTGGGAGCAAAAAAGTCACAGACCATTGTGTTAAGGGCACAATTTGCTACAACCTTTGTAGTAAAAGTTTTTCTGTATTCTGCTCCGGATACCGTTTTTTTTCAACACTCTTGTAATTTCCACATTTTTGAAAAAATCTCCATATTGATGCACCTGGGAGCAAAAAAGTCACAGACCATTGTGTTAAGGGCACAATTTACTACAACTTTTGTAGTAAAAGTTTTTCTCTATTCTGCTCCGAATACCGTTTTTTTTCAACACTCTTGTAATTTCCACATTCTTGAAAAAATCTCCATATTGATGCACCTGGGAGCAAAAAAGTCACAGACCATTGTGTTAAGGGCACAATTTACTACAACTTTTGTAGTAAAAGTTTTTCTGTATTCTGCTCCGAATACCGTTTTTTTTCAACACTCTTGTAATTTCCACATTCTTGAAAAAATCTCCACATTGATGCATCTGGGAGCAAAAAAGTCACAGACCATTGTGTTAAGGGCACAATTTGCTACAACCTTTGTAGTAAAAGTTTTTCTGTATTCTGCTCCGGATACCGTTTTTTTTCAACACTCTTGTAATTTCCACATTCTTGAAAAAATCTCCACATTGATGCATCTGGGAGCAAAAAAGTCACAGACCATTGTGTTAAGAGCACAATTTGCTACAACCTTTGTAGTAAAAGTTTTTCTGTATTCTGCTCCGGATACCGTTTTTTTTCAACACTCTTGTAATTTCCACATTCTTGAAAAAATCTCCACATTGATGCATCTGGGAGCAAAAAAGTCACAGACCATTGTGTTAAGGGAACAATTTGCTACAACTTTTGTAGTAAAAGTTTTTCTGTATTCTGCTCCGAATACCGTTTTCTTTCAACACTCTTGTAATTTCCACATTCTTGAAAAAATCTCCACATTGATGCATCTGGGAGCAAAAAAGTCACAGACCATTGTGTTAAGGGCACAATTTGCTACAACCTTTGTAGTAAAAGTTTTTCTGTATTCTGCTCCGGATACCGTTTTTTTTCAACACTCTTGTAATTTCCACATTCTTGAAAAAATCTCCACAATGGTGCATCTGGGAGCAAAAAAGTCACAGACCATTGTGTTAAGGGAACAATTTGCTACAACTTTTGTAGTAAAAGTTTTTCTGTATTCTGCTCCGGATACCGTTTTTTTTCCACACTCTTGTAATTTCCACATTCTTGAAAAAATCTCCACAATGGTGCATCTGGGAGCAAAAAAGTCACAGACCATTGTGTTAAGGGCACAATTTGCTACAACTTTTGTGGTAAAAGTTTTTCTGTAATCTGCTCCGGATACCGTTTTTTTTCAACACTCTTGTAATTTCCACATTCTTGAAAAAATCTCCACATTGATGCATCTGGGAGCAAAAAAGTCACAAACCATTGTGTTAAGGGAACAATTTGCTACAACTTTTGTAGTAAAAGTTTTTCTGTATTCTGCTCCGGATACCGTTTTTTTTCAACACTCCTGTAATTTCCACATTCTTGAAAAAATCTCCACAATGATGCATCTGGGAGCAAAAAAGTCACAGACCATTGTGTTAACGGCACAATTTGCTACAACCTTTGTAGTAAAGGTTTTTCTGTATTCTGCTCCGGATACCGTTTTTTTTTCAACACTCTTGTAATTTCCACATTCTTGAAAAAATCTCCACAATGGTGCATCTGGGAGCAAAAAAGTCACAGACCATTGTGTTAAGGGAACAATTTGCTACAACTTTTGTAGTAAAAGTTTTTCTGTATTCTGCTCCGGATACCGTTTTTTTTCCACACTCTTGTAATTTCCACATTCTTGAAAAAATCTCCACATTGATGCATCTGGGAGCAAAAAAGTCACAGACCATTGTGTTAACGGCACAATTTGCTACAACCTTTGTAGTAAAGGTTTTTCTGTATTCTGCTCCGGATACCGTTTTTTTTCAACACTCTTGTAATTTCCACATTCTTGAAAAAATCTCCACAATGGTGCATCTGGGAGCAAAAAAGTCACAGACCATTGTGTTAAGGGAACAATTTGCTACAACTTTTGTAGTAAAAGTTTTTCTGTATTCTGCTCCGGATACCGTTTTTTTTCAACACTCCTGTAATTTCCACATTCTTGAAAAAATCTCCACAATGATGCATCTGGGAGCAAAAAAGTCACAGACCATTGTGTTAACGGCACAATTTGCTACAACCTTTGTAGTAAAGGTTTTTCTGTATTCTGCTCCGGATACCGTTTTTTTTCAACACTCTTGTAATTTCCACATTCTTGAAAAAATCTCCACAATGGTGCATCTGGGAGCAAAAAAGTCACAGACCATTGTGTTAAGGGAACAATTTGCTACAACTTTTGTAGTAAAAGTTTTTCTGTATTCTGCTCCGGATACCGTTTTTTTTCCACACTCTTGTAATTTCCACATTCTTGAAAAAATCTCCACATTGATGCATCTGGGAGCAAAAAAGTCACAGACCATTGTGTTAACGGCACAATTTGCTACAACCTTTGTAGTAAAGGTTTTTCTGTATTCTGCTCCGGATACCGTTTTTTTTCAACACTCTTGTAATTTCCACATTCTTGAAAAAATCTCCACAATGGTGCATCTGGGAGCAAAAAAGTCACAGACCATTGTGTTAAGGGAACAATTTGCTACAACTTTTGTAGTAAAAGTTTTTCTGTATTCTGCTCCGGATACCGTTTTTTTTCAACACTCTTGTAATTTCCACATTCTTGAAAAAATCTCCACAATGGTGCATCTGGGAGCAAAAAAGTCACAGACCGTTGTGTTAAGCGAACAATTTGCTACAACTTTTGTAGTAAAAGTTTTTCTGTATTCTGCTCCGGATACCGTTTTTTTTCAACACTCTTGTAATTTCCACATTCTTGAAAAAATCTCCACAATGGTGCATCTGAGAGCAAAAAAGTCACAGACCATTGTGTTAAGGGCACAATTTGCTACAACTTTTGTAGTAAAAGTTTTTCTGTATTCTGCTCCGAATACCGTTTTTTTTCAACACTCTTGTAATTTCCACATTCTTGAAAAAATCTCCATATTGTTGCACCTGGGAGCAAAAAAGTCACAGACCATTGTGTTAAGGGCACAATTTACTACAACTTTTGTAGTAAAAGTTTTTCTGTATTCTGCTCCGAATACCGTTTTTTTTCAACACTCTTGTAATTTCCACATTCTTGAACAAATCTCCACATTGATGCATCTGGGAGCAAAAAAGTCACAGACCATTGTGTTAAGGGCACAATTTGCTACAACCTTTGTAGTAAAAGTTTTTCTGTATTCTGCTCCGGATACCGTTTTTTTTCAACACTCTTGTAATTTCCACATTCTTGAAAAAATCTCCACATTGATGCATCTGGGAGCAAAAAAGTCACAGACCATTGTGTTAAGGGCACAATTTGCTACAACCTTTGTAGTAAAAGTTTTTCTGTATTCTGCTCCGGATACCGTTTTTTTTCAACACTCTTGTAATTTCCACATTCTTGAAAAAATCTCCACATTGATGCATCTGGGAGCAAAAAAGTCACAGACCATTGTGTTAAGGGAACAATTTGCTACAACTTTTGTAGTAAAAGTTTTTCTGTATTCTGCTCCGAATACCGTTTTTTTTCAACACTCTTATAATTTCCACATTCTTGAAAAAATCTCCACATTGATGCATCTGGGAGCAAAAAAGTCACAGACCATTGTGTTAAGGGCACAATTTGCTACAACTTTTGTGGTAAAAGTTTTTCTGTAATCTGCTCCGGATACCGTTTTTTTTCAACACTCTTGTAATTTCCACATTCTTGAAAAAATCTCCACATTGATGCATCTGGGAGCAAAAAAGTCACAGACCATTGTGTTAAGGGAACAATTTGCTACAACTTTTGTAGTAAAAGTTTTTCTGTATTCTGCTCCGGATACCGTTTTTTTTTCAACACTCTTGTAATTTCCACATTCTTGAAAAAATCTCCACAATGGTGCATCTGGGAGCAAAAAAGTCACAGACCATTGTGTTAACGGCACAATTTGCTACAACCTTTGTAGTAAAGGTTTTTCTGTATTCTGCCCCGGATACCGTTTTTTTTCAACACTCTTGTAATTTTCACATTCTTGAAAAAATCTCCACAATGGTGCATCTGGGAGCAAAAAAGTCACAGACCATTGTGTTAAGGGAACAATTTGCTACAACTTTTGTAGTAAAAGTTTTTCTGTATTCTGCTCAGGATACCGTTTTTTTTCCACACTCTTGTAATTTCCACATTCTTGAAAAAATCTCCACATTGATGCATCTGGGAGCAAAAAAGTCACAGACCATTGTGTTAACGGCACAATTTGCTACAACCTTTGTAGTAAAGGTTTTTCTGTATTCTGCTCCGGATACCGTTTTTTTTCAACACTCTTGTAATTTCCACATTCTTGAAAAAATCTCCACAATGGTGCATCTGGGAGCAAAAAAGTCACAGACCATTGTGTTAAGGGAACAATTTGCTACAACTTTTGTAGTAAAAGTTTTTCTGTATTCTGCTCCGGATACCGTTTTTTTTCAACACTCTTGTAATTTCCACATTCTTGAAAAAATCTCCACAATGGTGCATCTGGGAGCAAAAAAGTCAGAGACCGTTGTGTTAAGGGAACAATTTGCTACAACTTTTGTAGTAAAAGTTTTTCTGTATTCTGCTCCGGATACCGTTTTTTTTCAACACTCTTGTAATTTCCACATTCTTGAAAAAATCTCCACAATGGTGCATCTGGGAGCAAAAAAGTCACAGACCATTGTGTTAAGGGCACAATTTGCTACAACCTTTGTAGTAAAAGTTTTTCTGTATTCTGCTCCGGATACCGTTTTTTTTCAACACTCTTGTAATTTCCACATTCTTGAAAAAATCTCCACATTGATGCATCTGGGAGCAAAAAAGTCACAGACCATTGTGTTAAGGGCACAATTTGCTACAACCTTTGTAGTAAAAGTTTTTCTGTATTCTGCTCCGGATACCGTTTTTTTTCAACACTCTTGTAATTTCCACATTCTTGAAAAAATCTCCACATTGATGCATCTGGGAGCAAAAAAGTCACAGACCATTGTGTTAAGGGAACAATTTGCTACAACTTTTGTAGTAAAAGTTTTTCTGTATTCTGCTCCGAATACCGTTTTTTTTCAACACTCTTATAATTTCCACATTCTTGAAAAAATCTCCACATTGATGCATCTGGGAGCAAAAAAGTCACAGACCATTGTGTTAAGGGCACAATTTGCTACAACTTTTGTGGTAAAAGTTTTTCTGTAATCTGCTCCGGATACCGTTTTTTTTCAACACTCTTGTAATTTCCACATTCTTGAAAAAATCTCCACATTGATGCATCTGGGAGCAAAAAAGTCACAGACCATTGTGTTAAGGGAACAATTTGCTACAACTTTTGTAGTAAAAGTTTTTCTGTATTCTGCTCCGGATACCGTTTTTTTTTCAACACTCTTGTAATTTCCACATTCTTGAAAAAATCTCCACAATGGTGCATCTGGGAGCAAAAAAGTCACAGACCATTGTGTTAACGGCACAATTTGCTACAACCTTTGTAGTAAAGGTTTTTCTGTATTCTGCTCCGGATACCGTTTTTTTTCAACACTCTTGTAATTTTCACATTCTTGAAAAAATCTCCACAATGGTGCATCTGGGAGCAAAAAAGTCACAGACCATTGTGTTAAGGGAACAATTTGCTACAACTTTTGTAGTAAAAGTTTTTCTGTATTCTGCTCCGGATACCGTTTTTTTTCCACACTCTTGTAATTTCCACATTCTTGAAAAAATCTCCACATTGATGCATCTGGGAGCAAAAAAGTCACAGACCATTGTGTTAACGGCACAATTTGCTACAACCTTTGTAGTAAAGGTTTTTCTGTATTCTGCTCCGGATACCGTTTTTTTTCAACACTCTTGTAATTTCCACATTCTTGAAAAAATCTCCACAATGGTGCATCTGGGAGCAAAAAAGTCACAGACCATTGTGTTAAGGGAACAATTTGCTACAACTTTTGTAGTAAAAGTTTTTCTGTATTCTGCTCCGGATACCGTTTTTTTTCAACACTCTTGTAATTTCCACATTCTTGAAAAAATCTCCACAATGGTGCATCTGGGAGCAAAAAAGTCAGAGACCGTTGTGTTAAGGGAACAATTTGCTACAACTTTTGTAGTAAAGGTTTTTCTGTATTCTGCTCCGGATACCGTTTTTTTTCAACACTCTTGTAATTTCCACATTCTTGAAAAAATCTCCACAATGGTGCATCTGGGAGCAAAAAAGTCACAGACCATTGTGTTAAGGGAACAATTTGCTACAACTTTTGTAGTAAAAGTTTTTCTGTATTCTGCTCCGGATACCGTTTTTTTTCAACACTCTTGTAATTTCCACATTCTTGAAAAAATCTCCACAATGGTGCATCTGGGAGCAAAAAAGTCAGAGACCGTTGTGTTAAGGGAACAATTTGCTACAACTTTTGTAGTAAAAGTTTTTCTGTATTCTGCTCCGGATACCGTTTTTTTTCCACACTCTTGTAATTTCCACATTCTTGAAAAAATCTCCACAATGGTGCATCTGGGAGCAAAAAAGTCACAGACCATTGTGTTAAGGGCACAATTTGCTACAACTTTTGTGGTAAAAGTTTTTCTGTAATCTGCTCCGGATACCGTTTTTTTTCAACACTCTTGTAATTTCCACATTCTTGAAAAAATCTCCACATTGATGCATCTGGGAGCAAAAAAGTCACAAACCATTGTGTTAAGGGAACAATTTGCTACAACTTTTGTAGTAAAAGTTTTTCTGTATTCTGCTCCGGATACCGTTTTTTTTCAACACTCCTGTAATTTCCACATTCTTGAAAAAATCTCCACAATGATGCATCTGGGAGCAAAAAAGTCACAGACCATTGTGTTAACGGCACAATTTGCTACAACCTTTGTAGTAAAGGTTTTTCTGTATTCTGCTCCGGATACCGTTTTTTTTCAACACTCTTGTAATTTCCACATTCTTGAAAAAATCTCCACAATGGTGCATCTGGGAGCAAAAAAGTCACAGACCATTGTGTTAAGGGAACAATTTGCTACAACTTTTGTAGTAAAAGTTTTTCTGTATTCTGCTCCGGATACCGTTTTTTTTCCACACTCTTGTAATTTCCACATTCTTGAAAAAATCTCCACATTGATGCATCTGGGAGCAAAAAAGTCACAGACCATTGTGTTAACGGCACAATTTGCTACAACTTTTGTAGTAAAAGTTTTTCTGTATTCTGCTCCGAATACCGTTTTTTTTCAACACTCTTGTAATTTCCACATTCTTGAAAAAATCTCCATATTGATGCACCTGGGAGCAAAAAAGTCACAGACCATTGTGTTAAGGGCACAATTTACTACAACTTTTGTAGTAAAAGTTTTTCTGTATTCTGCTCCGAATACCGTTTTTTTTCAACACTCTTGTAATTTCCACATTCTTGAAAAAATCTCCACATTGATGCATCTGGGAGCAAAAAAGTCACAGACCATTGTGTTAAGGGCACAATTTACTACAACTTTTGTAGTAAAAGTTTTTCTGTATTCTGCTCCGAATACCGTTTTTTTTCAACACTCTTGTAATTTCCACATTCTTGAAAAAATCTCCACATTGATGCATCTGGGAGCAAAAAAGTCACAGACCATTGTGTTAAGGGCACAATTTGCTACAACCTTTGTAGTAAAAGTTTTTCTGTATTCTGCTCCGGATACCGTTTTTTTTCAACACTCTTGTAATTTCCACATTCTTGAAAAAATCTCCATATTGATGCACCTGGGAGCAAAAAAGTCACAGACCATTGTGTTAAGGGCACAATTTGCTACAATCTTTGTAGTAAAAGTTTTTCTGTATTCTGCTCCGGATACCGTTTTTTTTCAACACTCTTGTAATTTCCACATTCTTGAAAAAATCTCCACATTGATGCATCTGGGAGCAAAAAAGTCACAGACCATTGTGTTAAGAGCACAATTTGCTACAACCTTTGTAGTAAAAGTTTTTCTGTATTCTGCTCCGGATACCGTTTTTTTTCAACACTCTTGTAATTTCCACATTCTTGAAAAAATCTCCACATTGATGCATCTGGGAGCAAAAAAGTCACAGACCATTGTGTTAAGGGAACAATTTGCTACAACTTTTGTAGTAAAAGTTTTTCTGTATTCTGCTCCGAATACCGTTTTTTTTCAACACTCTTGTAATTTCCACATTCTTGAAAAAATCTCCACATTGATGCATCTGGGAGCAAAAAAGTCACAGACCATTGTGTTAAGGGCACAATTTGCTACAACCTTTGTAGTAAAAGTTTTTCTGTATTCTGCTCCGGATACCGTTTTTTTTCAACACTCTTGTAATTTCCACATTCTTGAAAAAATCTCCACAATGGTGCATCTGGGAGCAAAAAAGTCACAGACCATTGTGTTAAGGGAACAATTTGCTACAACTTTTGTAGTAAAAGTTTTTCTGTATTCTGCTCCGGATACCGTTTTTTTTCCACACTCTTGTAATTTCCACATTCTTGAAAAAATCTCCACAATGGTGCATCTGGGAGCAAAAAAGTCACAGACCATTGTGTTAAGGGCACAATTTGCTACAACTTTTGTGGTAAAAGTTTTTCTGTAATCTGCTCCGGATACCGTTTTTTTTCAACACTCTTGTAATTTCCACATTCTTGAAAAAATCTCCACATTGATGCATCTGGGAGCAAAAAAGTCACAAACCATTGTGTTAAGGGAACAATTTGCTACAACTTTTGTAGTAAAAGTTTTTCTGTATTCTGCTCCGGATACCGTTTTTTTTCAACACTCCTGTAATTTCCACATTCTTGAAAAAATCTCCACAATGATGCATCTGGGAGCAAAAAAGTCACAGACCATTGTGTTAACGGCACAATTTGCTACAACCTTTGTAGTAAAGGTTTTTCTGTATTCTGCTCCGGATACCGTTTTTTTTCAACACTCTTGTAATTTCCACATTCTTGAAAAAATCTCCACAATGGTGCATCTGGGAGCAAAAAAGTCACAGACCATTGTGTTAAGGGAACAATTTGCTACAACTTTTGTAGTAAAAGTTTTTCTGTATTCTGCTCCGGATACCGTTTTTTTTCCACACTCTTGTAATTTCCACATTCTTGAAAAAATCTCCACATTGATGCATCTGGGAGCAAAAAAGTCACAGACCATTGTGTTAACGGCACAATTTGCTACAACCTTTGTAGTAAAGGTTTTTCTGTATTCTGCTCCGGATACCGTTTTTTTTCAACACTCTTGTAATTTCCACATTCTTGAAAAAATCTCCACAATGGTGCATCTGGGAGCAAAAAAGTCACAGACCATTGTGTTAAGGGAACAATTTGCTACAACTTTTGTAGTAAAAGTTTTTCTGTATTCTGCTCCGGATACCGTTTTTTTTCAACACTCTTGTAATTTCCACATTCTTGAAAAAATCTCCACAATGGTGCATCTGGGAGCAAAAAAGTCACAGACCATTGTGTTAAGGGCACAATTTGCTACAACCTTTGTAGTAAAAGTTTTTCTGTATTCTGCTCCGGATACCGTTTTTTTTCAACACTCTTGTAATTTCCACATTCTTGAAAAAATCTCCACAATGGTGCATCTGGGAGCAAAAAAGTCACAGACCATTGTGTTAAGGGAACAATTTGCTACAACTTTTGTAGTAAAAGTTTTTCTGTATTCTGCTCCGGATACCGTTTTTTTTCCACACTCTTGTAATTTCCACATTCTTGAAAAAATCTCCACAATGGTGCATCTGGGAGCAAAAAAGTCACAGACCATTGTGTTAAGGGCACAATTTGCTACAACTTTTGTGGTAAAAGTTTTTCTGTAATCTGCTCCGGATACCGTTTTTTTTCAACACTCTTGTAATTTCCACATTCTTGAAAAAATCTCCACATTGATGCATCTGGGAGCAAAAAAGTCACAAACCATTGTGTTAAGGGAACAATTTGCTACAACTTTTGTAGTAAAAGTTTTTCTGTATTCTGCTCCGGATACCGTTTTTTTTCAACACTCCTGTAATTTCCACATTCTTGAAAAAATCTCCACAATGATGCATCTGGGAGCAAAAAAGTCACAGACCATTGTGTTAACGGCACAATTTGCTACAACCTTTGTAGTAAAGGTTTTTCTGTATTCTGCTCCGGATACCGTTTTTTTTCAACACTCTTGTAATTTCCACATTCTTGAAAAAATCTCCACAATGGTGCATCTGGGAGCAAAAAAGTCACAGACCATTGTGTTAAGGGAACAATTTGCTACAACTTTTGTAGTAAAAGTTTTTCTGTATTCTGCTCCGGATACCGTTTTTTTTCCACACTCTTGTAATTTCCACATTCTTGAAAAAATCTCCACATTGATGCATCTGGGAGCAAAAAAGTCACAGACCATTGTGTTAAGGGCACAATTTGCTACAACCTTTGTAGTAAAAGTTTTTCTGTATTCTGCTCCGGATACCGTTTTTTTTCAACACTCTTGTAATTTCCACATTCTTGAAAAAATCTCCACATTGATGCATCTGGGAGCAAAAAAGTCACAGACCATTGTGTTAAGGGCACAATTTGCTACAACCTTTGTAGTAAAAGTTTTTCTGTATTCTGCTCCGGATACCGTTTTTTTTCAACACTCTTGTAATTTCCACATTCTTGAACAAATCTCCACATTGATGCATCTGGGAGCAAAAAAGTCACAGACCATTGTGTTAAGGGCACAATTTGCTACAACCTTTGTAGTAAAAGTTTTTCTGTATTCTGCTCCGGATACCGTTTTTTTTCAACACTCTTGTAATTTCCACATTCTTGAAAAAATCTCCACATTGATGCATCTGGGAGCAAAAAAGTCACAGACCATTGTGTTAAGGGCACAATTTGCTACAACCTTTGTAGTAAAAGTTTTTCTGTATTCTGCTCCGGATACCGTTTTTTTTCAACACTCTTGTAATTTCCACATTCTTGAAAAAATCTCCACATTGATGCATCTGGGAGCAAAAAAGTCACAGACCATTGTGTTAAGGGAACAATTTGCTACAACTTTTGTAGTAAAAGTTTTTCTGTATTCTGCTCCGAATACCGTTTTTTTTCAACACTCTTATAATTTCCACATTCTTGAAAAAATCTCCACATTGATGCATCTGGGAGCAAAAAAGTCACAGACCATTGTGTTAAGGGCACAATTTGCTACAACTTTTGTGGTAAAAGTTTTTCTGTAATCTGCTCCGGGTACCGTTTTTTTTCAACACTCTTGTAATTTCCACATTCTTGAAAAAATCTCCACATTGATGCATCTGGGAGCAAAAAAGTCACAGACCATTGTGTTAAGGGAACAATTTGCTACAACTTTTGTAGTAAAAGTTTTTCTGTATTCTGCTCCGGATACCGTTTTTTTTTCAACACTCTTGTAATTTCCACATTCTTGAAAAAATCTCCACAATGGTGCATCTGGGAGCAAAAAAGTCACAGACCATTGTGTTAACGGCACAATTTGCTACAACCTTTGTAGTAAAGGTTTTTCTGTATTCTGCTCCGGATACCGTTTTTTTTCAACACTCTTGTAATTTTCACATTCTTGAAAAAATCTCCACAATGGTGCATCTGGGAGCAAAAAAGTCACAGACCATTGTGTTAAGGGAACAATTTGCTACAACTTTTGTAGTAAAAGTTTTTCTGTATTCTGCTCCGGATACCGTTTTTTTTCCACACTCTTGTAATTTCCACATTCTTGAAAAAATCTCCACATTGATGCATCTGGGAGCAAAAAAGTCACAGACCATTGTGTTAACGGCACAATTTGCTACAACCTTTGTAGTAAAGGTTTTTCTGTATTCTGCTCCGGATACCGTTTTTTTTCAACACTCTTGTAATTTCCACATTCTTGAAAAAATCTCCACAATGGTGCATCTGGGAGCAAAAAAGTCACAGACCATTGTGTTAAGGGAACAATTTGCTACAACTTTTGTAGTAAAAGTTTTTCTGTATTCTGCTCCGGATACCGTTTTTTTTCAACACTCTTGTAATTTCCACATTCTTGAAAAAATCTCCACAATGGTGCATCTGGGAGCAAAAAAGTCAGAGACCGTTGTGTTAAGGGAACAATTTGCTACAACTTTTGTAGTAAAAGTTTTTCTGTATTCTGCTCCGGATACCGTTTTTTTTCAACACTCTTGTAATTTCCACATTCTTGAAAAAATCTCCACAATGGTGCATCTGGGAGCAAAAAAGTCACAGACCGTTGTGTTAAGCGAACAATTTGCTACAACTTTTGTAGTAAAAGTTTTTCTGTATTCTGCTCCGGATACCGTTTTTTTTCAACACTCTTGTAATTTCCACATTCTTGAAAAAATCTCCACAATGGTGCATCTGGGAGCAAAAAAGTCACAGACCGTTGTGTTAAGCGAACAATTTGCTACAACTTTTGTAGTAAAAGTTTTTCTGTATTCTGCTCCGGATACCGTTTTTTTTCAACACTCTTGTAATTTCCACATTCTTGAAAAAATCTCCACAATGGTGCATCTGGGAGCAAAAAAGTCACAGACCATTGTGTTAAGGGCACAATTTGCTACAACTTTTTTGGTAAAAGTTTTTCTGTAATCTGCTCCGGATACCGTTTTTTTTCAACACTCTTGTAATTTCCACATTCTTGAAAAAATCTCCACATTGATGCATCTGGGAGCAAAAAAGTCACAGACCATTGTGTTAAGGGCACAATTTGCTACAACCTTTGTAGTAAAAGTTTTTCTGTATTCTGCTCCGGATACCGTTTTTTTTCCACACTCTTGTAATTTCCACATTCTTGAAAAAATCTCCACAATGGTGCATCTGGGAGCAAAAAAGTCACAGACCATTGTGTTAAGGGAACAATTTGCTACAACTTTTGTAGTAAAAGTTTTTCTGTATTCTGCTCCGGATACCGTTTTTTTTCCACACTCTTGTAATTTCCACATTCTTGAAAAAATCTCCACAATGGTGCATCTGGGAGCAAAAAAGTCACAGACCATTGTGTTAAGGGCACAATTTGCTACAACTTTTGTGGTAAAAGTTTTTCTGTAATCTGCTCCGGATACCGTTTTTTTTCAACACTCTTGTAATTTCCACATTCTTGAAAAAATCTCCACATTGATGCATCTGGGAGCAAAAAAGTCACAGACCATTGTGTTAAGGGCACAATTTGCTACAACCTTTGTAGTAAAAGTTTTTCTGTATTCTGCTCCGGATACCGTTTTTTTTCAACACTCTTGTAATTTCCACATTCTTGAAAAAATCTCCACAATGGTGCATCTGGGAGCAAAAAAGTCACAGACCATTGTGTTAAGGGAACAATTTGCTACAACTTTTGTAGTAAAAGTTTTTCTGTATTCTGCTCCGGATACCGTTTTTTTTCCACACTCTTGTAATTTCCACATTCTTGAAAAAATCTCCACAATGGTGCATCTGGGAGCAAAAAAGTCACAGACCATTGTGTTAAGGGCACAATTTGCTACAACTTTTGTGGTAAAAGTTTTTCTGTAATCTGCTCCGGATACCGTTTTTTTTCAACACTCTTGTAATTTCCACATTCTTGAAAAAATCTCCACATTGATGCATCTGGGAGCAAAAAAGTCACAAACCATTGTGTTAAGGGAACAATTTGCTACAACTTTTGTAGTAAAAGTTTTTCTGTATTCTGCTCCGGATACCGTTTTTTTTCAACACTCCTGTAATTTCCACATTCTTGAAAAAATCTCCACAATGATGCATCTGGGAGCAAAAAAGTCACAGACCATTGTGTTAACGGCACAATTTGCTACAACCTTTGTAGTAAAGGTTTTTCTGTATTCTGCTCCGGATACCGTTTTTTTTCAACACTCTTGTAATTTCCACATTCTTGAAAAAATCTCCACAATGGTGCATCTGGGAGCAAAAAAGTCACAGACCATTGTGTTAAGGGAACAATTTGCTACAACTTTTGTAGTAAAAGTTTTTCTGTATTCTGCTCCGGATACCGTTTTTTTTCCACACTCTTGTAATTTCCACATTCTTGAAAAAATCTCCACATTGATGCATCTGGGAGCAAAAAAGTCACAGACCATTGTGTTAAGGGCACAATTTGCTACAACCTTTGTAGTAAAAGTTTTTCTGTATTCTGCTCCGGATACCGTTTTTTTTCAACACTCTTGTAATTTCCACATTCTTGAAAAAATCTCCACATTGATGCATCTGGGAGCAAAAAAGTCACAGACCATTGTGTTAAGGGCACAATTTGCTACAACCTTTGTAGTAAAAGTTTTTCTGTATTCTGCTCCGGATACCGTTTTTTTTCAACACTCTTGTAATTTCCACATTCTTGAACAAATCTCCACATTGATGCATCTGGGAGCAAAAAAGTCACAGACCATTGTGTTAAGGGCACAATTTGCTACAACCTTTGTAGTAAAAGTTTTTCTGTATTCTGCTCCGGATACCGTTTTTTTTCAACACTCTTGTAATTTCCACATTCTTGAAAAAATCTCCACATTGATGCATCTGGGAGCAAAAAAGTCACAGACCATTGTGTTAAGGGCACAATTTGCTACAACCTTTGTAGTAAAAGTTTTTCTGTATTCTGCTCCGGATACCGTTTTTTTTCAACACTCTTGTAATTTCCACATTCTTGAAAAAATCTCCACATTGATGCATCTGGGAGCAAAAAAGTCACAGACCATTGTGTTAAGGGAACAATTTGCTACAACTTTTGTAGTAAAAGTTTTTCTGTATTCTGCTCCGAATACCGTTTTTTTTCAACACTCTTATAATTTCCACATTCTTGAAAAAATCTCCACATTGATGCATCTGGGAGCAAAAAAGTCACAGACCATTGTGTTAAGGGCACAATTTGCTACAACTTTTGTGGTAAAAGTTTTTCTGTAATCTGCTCCGGGTACCGTTTTTTTTCAACACTCTTGTAATTTCCACATTCTTGAAAAAATCTCCACATTGATGCATCTGGGAGCAAAAAAGTCACAGACCATTGTGTTAAGGGAACAATTTGCTACAACTTTTGTAGTAAAAGTTTTTCTGTATTCTGCTCCGGATACCGTTTTTTTTTCAACACTCTTGTAATTTCCACATTCTTGAAAAAATCTCCACAATGGTGCATCTGGGAGCAAAAAAGTCACAGACCATTGTGTTAACGGCACAATTTGCTACAACCTTTGTAGTAAAGGTTTTTCTGTATTCTGCTCCGGATACCGTTTTTTTTCAACACTCTTGTAATTTTCACATTCTTGAAAAAATCTCCACAATGGTGCATCTGGGAGCAAAAAAGTCACAGACCATTGTGTTAAGGGAACAATTTGCTACAACTTTTGTAGTAAAAGTTTTTCTGTATTCTGCTCCGGATACCGTTTTTTTTCCACACTCTTGTAATTTCCACATTCTTGAAAAAATCTCCACATTGATGCATCTGGGAGCAAAAAAGTCACAGACCATTGTGTTAACGGCACAATTTGCTACAACCTTTGTAGTAAAGGTTTTTCTGTATTCTGCTCCGGATACCGTTTTTTTTCAACACTCTTGTAATTTCCACATTCTTGAAAAAATCTCCACAATGGTGCATCTGGGAGCAAAAAAGTCACAGACCATTGTGTTAAGGGAACAATTTGCTACAACTTTTGTAGTAAAAGTTTTTCTGTATTCTGCTCCGGATACCGTTTTTTTTCAACACTCTTGTAATTTCCACATTCTTGAAAAAATCTCCACAATGGTGCATCTGGGAGCAAAAAAGTCAGAGACCGTTGTGTTAAGGGAACAATTTGCTACAACTTTTGTAGTAAAAGTTTTTCTGTATTCTGCTCCGGATACCGTTTTTTTTCAACACTCTTGTAATTTCCACATTCTTGAAAAAATCTCCACAATGGTGCATCTGGGAGCAAAAAAGTCACAGACCGTTGTGTTAAGCGAACAATTTGCTACAACTTTTGTAGTAAAAGTTTTTCTGTATTCTGCTCCGGATACCGTTTTTTTTCAACACTCTTGTAATTTCCACATTCTTGAAAAAATCTCCACAATGGTGCATCTGGGAGCAAAAAAGTCACAGACCGTTGTGTTAAGCGAACAATTTGCTACAACTTTTGTAGTAAAAGTTTTTCTGTATTCTGCTCCGGATACCGTTTTTTTTCAACACTCTTGTAATTTCCACATTCTTGAAAAAATCTCCACAATGGTGCATCTGGGAGCAAAAAAGTCACAGACCATTGTGTTAAGGGCACAATTTGCTACAACTTTTTTGGTAAAAGTTTTTCTGTAATCTGCTCCGGATACCGTTTTTTTTCAACACTCTTGTAATTTCCACATTCTTGAAAAAATCTCCACATTGATGCATCTGGGAGCAAAAAAGTCACAGACCATTGTGTTAAGGGCACAATTTGCTACAACCTTTGTAGTAAAAGTTTTTCTGTATTCTGCTCCGGATACCGTTTTTTTTCCACACTCTTGTAATTTCCACATTCTTGAAAAAATCTCCACAATGGTGCATCTGGGAGCAAAAAAGTCACAGACCATTGTGTTAAGGGAACAATTTGCTACAACTTTTGTAGTAAAAGTTTTTCTGTATTCTGCTCCGGATACCGTTTTTTTTCCACACTCTTGTAATTTCCACATTCTTGAAAAAATCTCCACAATGGTGCATCTGGGAGCAAAAAAGTCACAGACCATTGTGTTAAGGGCACAATTTGCTACAACTTTTGTGGTAAAAGTTTTTCTGTAATCTGCTCCGGATACCGTTTTTTTTCAACACTCTTGTAATTTCCACATTCTTGAAAAAATCTCCACATTGATGCATCTGGGAGCAAAAAAGTCACAGACCATTGTGTTAAGGGCACAATTTGCTACAACCTTTGTAGTAAAAGTTTTTCTGTATTCTGCTCCGGATACCGTTTTTTTTCAACACTCTTGTAATTTCCACATTCTTGAAAAAATCTCCACAATGGTGCATCTGGGAGCAAAAAAGTCACAGACCATTGTGTTAAGGGAACAATTTGCTACAACTTTTGTAGTAAAAGTTTTTCTGTATTCTGCTCCGGATACCGTTTTTTTTCCACACTCTTGTAATTTCCACATTCTTGAAAAAATCTCCACAATGGTGCATCTGGGAGCAAAAAAGTCACAGACCATTGTGTTAAGGGCACAATTTGCTACAACTTTTGTGGTAAAAGTTTTTCTGTAATCTGCTCCGGATACCGTTTTTTTTCAACACTCTTGTAATTTCCACATTCTTGAAAAAATCTCCACATTGATGCATCTGGGAGCAAAAAAGTCACAAACCATTGTGTTAAGGGAACAATTTGCTACAACTTTTGTAGTAAAAGTTTTTCTGTATTCTGCTCCGGATACCGTTTTTTTTCAACACTCCTGTAATTTCCACATTCTTGAAAAAATCTCCACAATGATGCATCTGGGAGCAAAAAAGTCACAGACCATTGTGTTAACGGCACAATTTGCTACAACCTTTGTAGTAAAGGTTTTTCTGTATTCTGCTCCGGATACCGTTTTTTTTCAACACTCTTGTAATTTCCACATTCTTGAAAAAATCTCCACAATGGTGCATCTGGGAGCAAAAAAGTCACAGACCATTGTGTTAAGGGAACAATTTGCTACAACTTTTGTAGTAAAAGTTTTTCTGTATTCTGCTCCGGATACCGTTTTTTTTCCACACTCTTGTAATTTCCACATTCTTGAAAAAATCTCCACATTGATGCATCTGGGAGCAAAAAAGTCACAGACCATTGTGTTAAGGGCACAATTTGCTACAACCTTTGTAGTAAAAGTTTTTCTGTATTCTGCTCCGGATACCGTTTTTTTTCAACACTCTTGTAATTTCCACATTCTTGAAAAAATCTCCACATTGATGCATCTGGGAGCAAAAAAGTCACAGACCATTGTGTTAAGGGCACAATTTGCTACAACCTTTGTAGTAAAAGTTTTTCTGTATTCTGCTCCGGATACCGTTTTTTTTCAACACTCTTGTAATTTCCACATTCTTGAACAAATCTCCACATTGATGCATCTGGGAGCAAAAAAGTCACAGACCATTGTGTTAAGGGCACAATTTGCTACAACCTTTGTAGTAAAAGTTTTTCTGTATTCTGCTCCGGATACCGTTTTTTTTCAACACTCTTGTAATTTCCACATTCTTGAAAAAATCTCCACATTGATGCATCTGGGAGCAAAAAAGTCACAGACCATTGTGTTAAGGGCACAATTTGCTACAACCTTTGTAGTAAAAGTTTTTCTGTATTCTGCTCCGGATACCGTTTTTTTTCAACACTCTTGTAATTTCCACATTCTTGAAAAAATCTCCACATTGATGCATCTGGGAGCAAAAAAGTCACAGACCATTGTGTTAAGGGAACAATTTGCTACAACTTTTGTAGTAAAAGTTTTTCTGTATTCTGCTCCGAATACCGTTTTTTTTCAACACTCTTATAATTTCCACATTCTTGAAAAAATCTCCACATTGATGCATCTGGGAGCAAAAAAGTCACAGACCATTGTGTTAAGGGCACAATTTGCTACAACTTTTGTGGTAAAAGTTTTTCTGTAATCTGCTCCGGGTACCGTTTTTTTTCAACACTCTTGTAATTTCCACATTCTTGAAAAAATCTCCACATTGATGCATCTGGGAGCAAAAAAGTCACAGACCATTGTGTTAAGGGAACAATTTGCTACAACTTTTGTAGTAAAAGTTTTTCTGTATTCTGCTCCGGATACCGTTTTTTTTTCAACACTCTTGTAATTTCCACATTCTTGAAAAAATCTCCACAATGGTGCATCTGGGAGCAAAAAAGTCACAGACCATTGTGTTAACGGCACAATTTGCTACAACCTTTGTAGTAAAGGTTTTTCTGTATTCTGCTCCGGATACCGTTTTTTTTCAACACTCTTGTAATTTTCACATTCTTGAAAAAATCTCCACAATGGTGCATCTGGGAGCAAAAAAGTCACAGACCATTGTGTTAAGGGAACAATTTGCTACAACTTTTGTAGTAAAAGTTTTTCTGTATTCTGCTCCGGATACCGTTTTTTTTCCACACTCTTGTAATTTCCACATTCTTGAAAAAATCTCCACATTGATGCATCTGGGAGCAAAAAAGTCACAGACCATTGTGTTAACGGCACAATTTGCTACAACCTTTGTAGTAAAGGTTTTTCTGTATTCTGCTCCGGATACCGTTTTTTTTCAACACTCTTGTAATTTCCACATTCTTGAAAAAATCTCCACAATGGTGCATCTGGGAGCAAAAAAGTCACAGACCATTGTGTTAAGGGAACAATTTGCTACAACTTTTGTAGTAAAAGTTTTTCTGTATTCTGCTCCGGATACCGTTTTTTTTCAACACTCTTGTAATTTCCACATTCTTGAAAAAATCTCCACAATGGTGCATCTGGGAGCAAAAAAGTCAGAGACCGTTGTGTTAAGGGAACAATTTGCTACAACTTTTGTAGTAAAAGTTTTTCTGTATTCTGCTCCGGATACCGTTTTTTTTCAACACTCTTGTAATTTCCACATTCTTGAAAAAATCTCCACAATGGTGCATCTGGGAGCAAAAAAGTCACAGACCGTTGTGTTAAGCGAACAATTTGCTACAACTTTTGTAGTAAAAGTTTTTCTGTATTCTGCTCCGGATACCGTTTTTTTTCAACACTCTTGTAATTTCCACATTCTTGAAAAAATCTCCACAATGGTGCATCTGGGAGCAAAAAAGTCACAGACCGTTGTGTTAAGCGAACAATTTGCTACAACTTTTGTAGTAAAAGTTTTTCTGTATTCTGCTCCGGATACCGTTTTTTTTCAACACTCTTGTAATTTCCACATTCTTGAAAAAATCTCCACAATGGTGCATCTGGGAGCAAAAAAGTCACAGACCATTGTGTTAAGGGCACAATTTGCTACAACTTTTTTGGTAAAAGTTTTTCTGTAATCTGCTCCGGATACCGTTTTTTTTCAACACTCTTGTAATTTCCACATTCTTGAAAAAATCTCCACATTGATGCATCTGGGAGCAAAAAAGTCACAGACCATTGTGTTAAGGGCACAATTTGCTACAACCTTTGTAGTAAAAGTTTTTCTGTATTCTGCTCCGGATACCGTTTTTTTTCCACACTCTTGTAATTTCCACATTCTTGAAAAAATCTCCACAATGGTGCATCTGGGAGCAAAAAAGTCACAGACCATTGTGTTAAGGGAACAATTTGCTACAACTTTTGTAGTAAAAGTTTTTCTGTATTCTGCTCCGGATACCGTTTTTTTTCCACACTCTTGTAATTTCCACATTCTTGAAAAAATCTCCACAATGGTGCATCTGGGAGCAAAAAAGTCACAGACCATTGTGTTAAGGGCACAATTTGCTACAACTTTTGTGGTAAAAGTTTTTCTGTAATCTGCTCCGGATACCGTTTTTTTTCAACACTCTTGTAATTTCCACATTCTTGAAAAAATCTCCACATTGATGCATCTGGGAGCAAAAAAGTCACAGACCATTGTGTTAAGGGCACAATTTGCTACAACCTTTGTAGTAAAAGTTTTTCTGTATTCTGCTCCGGATACCGTTTTTTTTCAACACTCTTGTAATTTCCACATTCTTGAAAAAATCTCCACAATGGTGCATCTGGGAGCAAAAAAGTCACAGACCATTGTGTTAAGGGAACAATTTGCTACAACTTTTGTAGTAAAAGTTTTTCTGTATTCTGCTCCGGATACCGTTTTTTTTCCACACTCTTGTAATTTCCACATTCTTGAAAAAATCTCCACAATGGTGCATCTGGGAGCAAAAAAGTCACAGACCATTGTGTTAAGGGCACAATTTGCTACAACTTTTGTGGTAAAAGTTTTTCTGTAATCTGCTCCGGATACCGTTTTTTTTCAACACTCTTGTAATTTCCACATTCTTGAAAAAATCTCCACATTGATGCATCTGGGAGCAAAAAAGTCACAGACCATTGTGTTAAGGGAACAATTTGCTACAACTTTTGTAGTAAAAGTTTTTCTGTATTCTGCTCCGGATACCGTTTTTTTTCAACACTCTTGTAATTTCCACATTCTTGAAAAAATCTCCACAATGGTGCATCTGGGAGCAAAAAAGTTACAGACCATTGTGTTAAGGGCACAATTTACTACAACTTTTGTAGTAAAAGTTTTTCTGTATTCTGCTCCGAATACCGTTTTTTTCAACACTCTTGTAATTTCCACATTCTTGAAAAAATCTCCACATTGATGCATCTGGGAGCAAAAAAGTCACAGACCATTGTGTTAAGGGCACAATTTGCTACAACCTTTGTAGTAAAAGTTTTTCTGTATTCTGCTCCGGATACCGTTTTTTTTCAACACTCTTGTAATTTCCACATTCTTGAAAAAATCTCCACAATGGTGCATCTGGGAGCAAAAAAGTCACAGATCATTGTGTTAAGGGAACAATTTGCTACAACTTTTGTAGTAAAAGTTTTTCTGTATTCTGCTCCGGATACCGTTTTTTTTTCAACACTCTTGTAATTTGCACATTATTCAAAAATACTCCACATTGATGCATCTGGGAGCAAAAATGTTGGAGACCATTGTGTTAAGGGCACAATTTGCTACAACTTTTGTGGTAAAAGTTTTTCTGTATTCTGCTCCGGATACCATTTTTTTTCAACACTCTTGTAATTTCCACATTCTTGAAAAAATCTCCACAATGGTGCATCTGGGAGCAAAAAAGTCAGAGACCATTGTGTTAAGGGAACAATTTGCTACAACTTTTGTAGTAAAAGTTTTTCTGTATTCTGCTCCGGATGCCGTTCTTTTTCAACACTCTTGTAATTTCCACATTCTTGAAAAAATCTCCACATTGATGCATCTGGGAGCAAAAAAGTCACAGACCATTGTGTTAAGGGAACAATTTGCTACAACTTTTGTAGTAAAAGTTTTTCTGTATTCTGCTCCGAATACCGTTTTTTTTCAACACTCTTGTAATTTCCACATTCTTGAAAAAATCTCCACATTGATGCATCTGGGAGCAAAAAAGTCACAGACCATTGTGTTAAGGGCACAATTTGCTACAACCTTTGTAGTAAAAGTTTTTCTGTATTCTGCTCCGGATACCGTTTTTTTTCAACACTCTTGTAATTTCCACATTCTTGAAAAAATCTCCATATTGATGCACCTGGGAGCAAAAAAGTCACAGACCATTGTGTTAAGGGCACAATTTACTACAACTTTTGTAGTAAAAGTTTTTCTGTATTCTGCTCCGAATACCGTTTTTTTTCAACACTCTTGTAATTTCCACATTCTTGAAAAAATCTCCACATTGATGCATCTGGGAGCAAAAAAGTCACAGACCATTGTGTTAAGGGAACAATTTGCTACAACTTTTGTAGTAAAAGTTTTTCTGTATTCTGCTCCGAATACCGTTTTTTTTCAACACTCTTGTAATTTCCACATTCTTGAAAAAATCTCCACATTGATGCATCTGGGAGCAAAAAAGTCACAGACCATTGTGTTAAGGGCACAATTTGCTACAACTTTTGTGGTAAAAGTTTTTCTGTAATCTGCTCCGGATACCGTTTTTTTTCAACACTCTTGTAATTTCCACATTCTTGAAAAAATCTCCACATTGATGCATCTGGGAGCAAAAAAGTCACAGACCATTGTGTTAAGGGCACAATTTGCTACAACCTTTGTAGTAAAAGTTTTTCTGTATTCTGCTCCGGATACCGTTTTTTTTCAACACTCTTGTAATTTCCACATTCTTGTAAAAATCTCCATATTGATGCACCTGGGAGCAAAAAAGTCACAGACCATTGTGTTAAGGGCACAATTTACTACAACTTTTGTAGTAAAAGTTTTTCTGTATTCTGCTCCGAATACCGTTTTTTTTCAACACTCTTGTAATTTCCACATTCTTGAAAAAATCTCCATATTGATGCACCTGGGAGCAAAAAAGTCACAGACCATTGTGTTAAGGGCACAATTTACTACAACTTTTGTAGTAAAAGTTTTTCTGTATTCTGCTCCGAATACCGTTTTTTTTCAACACTCTTGTAATTTCCACATTCTTGAAAAAATCTCCACATTGATGCATCTGGGAGCAAAAAAGTCACAGACCATTGTGTTAAGGGAACAATTTGCTACAACTTTTGTAGTAAAAGTTTTTCTGTATTCTGCTCCGAATACCGTTTTTTTTCAACACTCTTGTAATTTCCACATTCTTGAAAAAATCTCCACATTGATGCATCTGGGAGCAAAAAAGTCACAGACCATTGTGTTAAGGGCACAATTTGCTACAACTTTTGTGGTAAAAGTTTTTCTGTAATCTGCTCCGGATACCGTTTTTTTTCAACACTCTTGTAATTTCCACATTCTTGAAAAAATCTCCACATTGATGCATCTGGGAGCAAAAAAGTCACAGACCATTGTGTTAAGGGAACAATTTGCTACAACTTTTGTAGTAAAAGTTTTTCTGTATTCTGCTCCGGATACCGTTTTTTTTTCAACACTCTTGTAATTTCCACATTCTTGAAAAAATCTCCACAATGGTGCATCTGGGAGCAAAAAAGTCACAGACCATTGTGTTAACGGCACAATTTGCTACAACCTTTGTAGTAAAGGTTTTTCTGTATTCTGCTCCGGATACCGTTTTTTTTCAACACTCTTGTAATTTTCACATTCTTGAAAAAATCTCCACAACGGTGCATCTGGGAGCAAAAAAGTCACAGACCATTGTGTTAAGGGAACAATTTGCTACAACTTTTGTAGTAAAAGTTTTTCTGTATTCTGCTCCGGATACCGTTTTTTTTCCACACTCTTGTAATTTCCACATTCTTGAAAAAATCTCCACATTGATGCATCTGGGAGCAAAAAAGTCACAGACCATTGTGTTAACGGCACAATTTGCTACAACCTTTGTAGTAAAGGTTTTTCTGTATTCTGCTCCGGATACCGTTTTTTTTCAACACTCTTGTAATTTCCACATTCTTGAAAAAATCTCCACAATGGTGCATCTGGGAGCAAAAAAGTCACAGACCATTGTGTTAAGGGAACAATTTGCTACAACTTTTGTAGTAAAAGTTTTTCTGTATTCTGCTCCGGATACCGTTTTTTTTCAACACTCTTGTAATTTCCACATTCTTGAAAAAATCTCCACAATGGTGCATCTGGGAGCAAAAAAGTCAGAGACCGTTGTGTTAAGGGAACAATTTGCTACAACTTTTGTAGTAAAAGTTTTTCTGTATTCTGCTCCGGATACCGTTTTTTTTCAACACTCTTGTAATTTCCACATTCTTGAAAAAATCTCCACAATGGTGCATCTGGGAGCAAAAAAGTCACAGACCGTTGTGTTAAGCGAACAATTTGCTACAACTTTTGTAGTAAAAGTTTTTCTGTATTCTGCTCCGGATACCGTTTTTTTTCAACACTCTTGTAATTTCCACATTCTTGAAAAAATCTCCACAATGGTGCATCTGGGAGCAAAAAAGTCACAGACCGTTGTGTTAAGCGAACAATTTGCTACAACTTTTGTAGTAAAAGTTTTTCTGTATTCTGCTCCGGATACCGTTTTTTTTCAACACTCTCGTAATTTCCACATTCTTGAAAAAATCTCCACAATGGTGCATCTGGGAGCAAAAAAGTCACAGACCATTGTGTTAAGGGCACAATTTGCTACAACTTTTGTGGTAAAAGTTTTTCTGTAATCTGCTCCGGATACCGTTTTTTTTCAACACTCTTGTAATTTCCACATTCTTGAAAAAATCTCCACATTGATGCATCTGGGAGCAAAAAAGTCGCAGACCATTGTGTTAAGGGCACAATTTGCTACAACCTTTGTAGTAAAAGTTTTTCTGTATTCTGCTCCGGATACCGTTTTTTTTCAACACTCTTGTAATTTCCACATTCTTGAAAAAATCTCCACAATGGTGCATCTGGGAGCAAAAAAGTCACAGACCATTGTGTTAAGGGAACAATTTGCTACAACTTTTGTAGTAAAAGTTTTTCTGTATTCTGCTCCGGATACCGTTTTTTTTCCACACTCTTGTAATTTCCACATTCTTGAAAAAATCTCCACAATGGTGCATCTGGGAGCAAAAAAGTCACAGACCATTGTGTTAAGGGCACAATTTGCTACAACTTTTGTGGTAAAAGTTTTTCTGTAATCTGCTCCGGATACCGTTTTTTTTCAACACTCTTGTAATTTCCACATTCTTGAAAAAATCTCCACATTGATGCATCTGGGAGCAAAAAAGTCACAGACCATTGTGTTAAGGGCACAATTTGCTACAACCTTTGTAGTAAAAGTTTTTCTGTATTCTGCTCCGGATACCATTTTTTTTCAACACTCTTGTAATTTCCACATTCTTGAAAAAATCTCCACAATGGTGCATCTGGGAGCAAAAAAGTCAGAGACCATTGTGTTAAGGGAACAATTTGCTACAACTTTTGTAGTAAAAGTTTTTCTGTATTCTGCTCCGGATGCCGTTCTTTTTCAACACTCTTGTAATTTCCACATTCTTGAAAAAATCTCCACATTGATGCATCTGGGAGCAAAAAAGTCACAGACCATTGTGTTAAGGGAACAATTTGCTACAACTTTTGTAGTAAAAGTTTTTCTGTATTCTGCTCCGAATACCGTTTTTTTTCAACACTCTTGTAATTTCCACATTCTTGAAAAAATCTCCACATTGATGCATCTGGGAGCAAAAAAGTCACAGACCATTGTGTTAAGGGCACAATTTGCTACAACCTTTGTAGTAAAAGTTTTTCTGTATTCTGCTCCGGATACCGTTTTTTTTCAACACTCTTGTAATTTCCACATTCTTGAAAAAATCTCCACAATGGTGCATCTGGGAGCAAAAAAGTCACAGACCATTGTGTTAAGGGAACAATTTGCTACAACTTTTGTAGTAAAAGTTTTTCTGTATTCTGCTCCGGATACCGTTTTTTTTCCACACTCTTGTAATTTCCACATTCTTGAAAAAATCTCCACAATGGTGCATCTGGGAGCAAAAAAGTCACAGACCATTGTGTTAAGGGCACAATTTGCTACAACTTTTGTGGTAAAAGTTTTTCTGTAATCTGCTCCGGATACCGTTTTTTTTCAACACTCTTGTAATTTCCACATTCTTGAAAAAATCTCCACATTGATGCATCTGGGAGCAAAAAAGTCACAGACCATTGTGTTAAGGGAACAATTTGCTACAACTTTTGTAGTAAAAGTTTTTCTGTATTCTGCTCCGGATACCGTTTTTTTTCAACACTCTTGTAATTTCCACATTCTTGAAAAAATCTCCACAATGGTGCATCTGGGAGCAAAAAAGTTACAGACCATTGTGTTAAGGGCACAATTTACTACAACTTTTGTAGTAAAAGTTTTTCTGTATTCTGCTCCGAATACCGTTTTTTTCAACACTCTTGTAATTTCCACATTCTTGAAAAAATCTCCACATTGATGCATCTGGGAGCAAAAAAGTCACAGACCATTGTGTTAAGGGCACAATTTGCTACAACCTTTGTAGTAAAAGTTTTTCTGTATTCTGCTCCGGATACCGTTTTTTTTCAACACTCTTGTAATTTCCACATTCTTGAAAAAATCTCCACAATGGTGCATCTGGGAGCAAAAAAGTCACAGATCATTGTGTTAAGGGAACAATTTGCTACAACTTTTGTAGTAAAAGTTTTTCTGTATTCTGCTCCGGATACCGTTTTTTTTTCAACACTCTTGTAATTTGCACATTTTTCAAAAATTCTCCACATTGATGCATCTGGGAGCAAAAAAGTCACAGACCATTGTGTTAAGGGCACAATTTGCTACAACCTTTGTAGTAAAAGTTTTTCTGTATTCTGCTCCGGATACCGTTTTTTTTCAACACTCTTGTAATTTCCACATTCTTGAAAAAATCTCCACAATGGTGCATCTGGGAGCAAAAAAGTCACAGATCATTGTGTTAAGGGAACAATTTGCTACAACTTTTGTAGTAAAAGTTTTTCTGTATTCTGCTCCGGATACCGTTTTTTTTTCAACACTCTTGTAATTTGCACATTTTTCAAAAATTCTCCACATTGATGCATCTGGGAGCAAAAATGTTGGAGACCATTGTGTTAAGGGCACAATTTACTACAACTTTTGTAGTAAAAGTTTTTCTGTATTCTGCTCCGAATACCGTTTTTTTTCAACACTCTTGTAATTTCCACATTCTTGAAAAAATCTCCACATTGATGCATCTGGGAGCAAAAAAGTCACAGACCATTGTGTTAAGGGAACAATTTGCTACAACTTTTGTAGTAAAAGTTTTTCTGTATTCTGCTCCGGATACCGTTTTTTTTCAACACTCTTGTAATTTCCACATTCTTGAAAAAATCTCCACAATGGTGCATCTGGGAGCAAAAAAGTCACAGACCATTGTGTTAAGGGCACAATTTGCTACAACCTTTGTAGTAAAAGTTTTTCTGTATTCTGCTCCGGATACCGTTTTTTTTCAACACTCTTGTAATTTCCACATTCTTGAAAAAATCTCCACAATGGTGCATCTGGGAGCAAAAAAGTCACAGATCATTGTGTTAAGGGAACAATTTGCTACAACTTTTGTAGTAAAAGTTTTTCTGTATTCTGCTCCGGATACCGTTTTTTTTTCAACACTCTTGTAATTTGCACATTTTTCAAAAATTCTCCACATTGATGCATCTGGGAGCAAAAATGTTGGAGACCATTGTGTTAAGGGCACAATTTACTACAACTTTTGTAGTAAAAGTTTTTCTGTATTCTGCTCCGAATACCGTTTTTTTTCAACACTCTTGTAATTTCCACATTCTTGAAAAAATCTCCACATTGATGCATCTGGGAGCAAAAAAGTCACAGACCATTGTGTTAAGGGAACAATTTGCTACAACTTTTGTAGTAAAAGTTTTTCTGTATTCTGCTCCGGATACCGTTTTTTTTCAACACTCTTGTAATTTCCACATTCTTGAAAAAATCTCCACAATGGTGCATCTGGGAGCAAAAAAGTCACAGACCATTGTGTTAAGGGCACAATTTGCTACAACTTTTGTGGTAAAAGTTTTTCTGTAATCTGCTCCGGATACCGTTTTTTTTCAACACTCTTGTAATTTCCACATTCTTGAAAAAATCTCCACATTGATGCATCTGGGAGCAAAAAAGTCACAGACCATTGTGTTAAGGGAACAATTTGCTACAACTTTTGTAGTAAAAGTTTTTCTGTATTCTGCTCCGGATACCGTTTTTTTTCAACACTCTTGTAATTTCCACATTCTTGAAAAAATCTCCACAATGGTGCATCTGGGAGCAAAAAAGTCACAGACCATTGTGTTAAGGGCACAATTTGCTACAACCTTTGTAGTAAAAGTTTTTCTGTATTCTGCTCCGGATACCGTTTTTTTTCAACACTCTTGTAATTTCCACATTCTTGAAAAAATCTCCACAATGGTGCATCTGGGAGCAAAAAAGTCACAGATCATTGTGTTAAGGGAACAATTTGCTACAACTTTTGTAGTAAAAGTTTTTCTGTATTCTGCTCCGGATACCGTTTTTTTTTCAACACTCTTGTAATTTGCACATTTTTCAAAAATTCTCCACATTGATGCATCTGGGAGCAAAAATGTTGGAGACCATTGTGTTAAGGGCACAATTTACTACAACTTTTGTAGTAAAAGTTTTTCTGTATTCTGCTCCGAATACCGTTTTTTTTCAACACTCTTGTAATTTCCACATTCTTGAAAAAATCTCCACATTGATGCATCTGGGAGCAAAAAAGTCACAGACCATTGTGTTAAGGGAACAATTTGCTACAACTTTTGTAGTAAAAGTTTTTCTGTATTCTGCTCCGGATACCGTTTTTTTTCAACACTCTTGTAATTTCCACATTCTTGAAAAAATCTCCACAATGGTGCATCTGGGAGCAAAAAAGTCACAGACCATTGTGTTAAGGGCACAATTTGCTACAACTTTTGTGGTAAAAGTTTTTCTGTAATCTGCTCCGGATACCGTTTTTTTTCAACACTCTTGTAATTTCCACATTCTTGAAAAAATCTCCACATTGATGCATCTGGGAGCAAAAAAGTCACAGACCATTGTGTTAAGGGAACAATTTGCTACAACTTTTGTAGTAAAAGTTTTTCTGTATTCTGCTCCGGATACCGTTTTTTTTCAACACTCTTGTAATTTCCACATTCTTGAAAAAATCTCCACAATGGTGCATCTGGGAGCAAAAAAGTTACAGACCATTGTGTTAAGGGCACAATTTACTACAACTTTTGTAGTAAAAGTTTTTCTGTATTCTGCTCCGAATACCGTTTTTTTCAACACTCTTGTAATTTCCACATTCTTGAAAAAATCTCCACATTGATGCATCTGGGAGCAAAAAAGTCACAGACCATTGTGTTAAGGGCACAATTTGCTACAACCTTTGTAGTAAAAGTTTTTCTGTATTCTGCTCCGGATACCGTTTTTTTTCAACACTCTTGTAATTTCCACATTCTTGAAAAAATCTCCACAATGGTGCATCTGGGAGCAAAAAAGTCACAGATCATTGTGTTAAGGGAACAATTTGCTACAACTTTTGTAGTAAAAGTTTTTCTGTATTCTGCTCCGGATACCGTTTTTTTTTTCAACACTCTTGTAATTTGCACATTTTTCAAAAATTCTCCACATTGATGCATCTGGGAGCAAAAATGTTGGAGACCATTGTGTTAAGGGCACAATTTACTACAACTTTTGTAGTAAAAGTTTTTCTGTATTCTGCTCCGAATACCGTTTTTTTTCAACACTCTTGTAATTTCCACATTCTTGAAAAAATCTCCACATTGATGCATCTGGGAGCAAAAAAGTCACAGACCATTGTGTTAAGGGAACAATTTGCTACAACTTTTGTAGTAAAAGTTTTTCTGTATTCTGCTCCGGATACCGTTTTTTTTCAACACTCTTGTAATTTCCACATTCTTGAAAAAATCTCCACAATGGTGCATCTGGGAGCAAAAAAGTTACAGACCATTGTGTTAAGGGCACAATTTACTACAACTTTTGTAGTAAAAGTTTTTCTGTATTCTGCTCCGAATACCGTTTTTTTCAACACTCTTGTAATTTCCACATTCTTGAAAAAATCTCCACATTGATGCATCTGGGAGCAAAAAAGTCACAGACCATTGTGTTAAGGGCACAATTTGCTACAACCTTTGTAGTAAAAGTTTTTCTGTATTCTGCTCCGGATACCGTTTTTTTTCAACACTCTTGTAATTTCCACATTCTTGAAAAAATCTCCACAATGGTGCATCTGGGAGCAAAAAAGTCACAGACCATTGTGTTAAGGGCACAATTTGCTACAACTTTTGTGGTAAAAGTTTTTCTGTAATCTGCTCCGGATACCGTTTTTTTTCAACACTCTTGTAATTTCCACATTCTTGAAAAAATCTCCACATTGATGCATCTGGGAGCAAAAAAGTCACAGACCATTGTGTTAAGGGAACAATTTGCTACAACTTTTGTAGTAAAAGTTTTTCTGTATTCTGCTCCGGATACCGTTTTTTTTCAACACTCTTGTAATTTCCACATTCTTGAAAAAATCTCCACAATGGTGCATCTGGGAGCAAAAAAGTCACAGACCATTGTGTTAAGGGCACAATTTGCTACAACCTTTGTAGTAAAAGTTTTTCTGTATTCTGCTCCGGATACCGTTTTTTTTCAACACTCTTGTAATTTCCACATTCTTGAAAAAATCTCCACAATGGTGCATCTGGGAGCAAAAAAGTCACAGATCATTGTGTTAAGGGAACAATTTGCTACAACTTTTGTAGTAAAAGTTTTTCTGTATTCTGCTCCGGATACCGTTTTTTTTTCAACACTCTTGTAATTTGCACATTTTTCAAAAATTCTCCACATTGATGCATCTGGGAGCAAAAATGTTGGAGACCATTGTGTTAAGGGCACAATTTGCTACAACTTTTGTGGTAAAAGTTTTTCTGTATTCTGCTCCGGATACCATTTTTTTTCAACACTCTTGTAATTTCCACATTCTTGAAAAAATCTCCACAATGGTGCATCTGGGAGCAAAAAAGTCAGAGACCATTGTGTTAAGGGAACAATTTGCTACAACTTTTGTAGTAAAAGTTTTTCTGTATTCTGCTCCGGATGCCGTTCTTTTTCAACACTCTTGTAATTTCCACATTCTTGAAAAAATCTCCACATTGATGCATCTGGGAGCAAAAAAGTCACAGACCATTGTGTTAAGGGAACAATTTGCTACAACTTTTGTAGTAAAAGTTTTTCTGTATTCTGCTCCGAATACCGTTTTTTTTCAACACTCTTGTAATTTCCACATTCTTGAAAAAATCTCCACATTGATGCATCTGGGAGCAAAAAAGTCACAGACCATTGTGTTAAGGGCACAATTTGCTACAACCTTTGTAGTAAAAGTTTTTCTGTATTCTGCTCCGGATACCGTTTTTTTTCAACACTCTTGTAATTTCCACATTCTTGAAAAAATCTCCACAATGGTGCATCTGGGAGCAAAAAAGTCACAGACCATTGTGTTAAGGGAACAATTTGCTACAACTTTTGTAGTAAAAGTTTTTCTGTATTCTGCTCCGGATACCGTTTTTTTTCAACACTCTTGTAATTTCCACATTCTTGAAAAAATCTCCACAATGGTGCATCTGGGAGCAAAAAAGTTACAGACCATTGTGTTAAGGGCACAATTTACTACAACTTTTGTAGTAAAAGTTTTTCTGTATTCTGCTCCGAATACCGTTTTTTTCAACACTCTTGTAATTTCCACATTCTTGAAAAAATCTCCACATTGATGCATCTGGTAGCAAAAAAGTCACAGACCATTGTGTTAAGGGCACAATTTGCTACAACCTTTGTAGTAAAAGTTTTTCTGTATTCTGCTCCGGATACCGTTTTTTTTCAACACTCTTGTAATTTCCACATTCTTGAAAAAATCTCCACAATGGTGCATCTGGGAGCAAAAAAGTCACAGATCATTGTGTTAAGGGAACAATTTGCTACAACTTTTGTAGTAAAAGTTTTTCTGTATTCTGCTCCGGATACCGTTTTTTTTTCAACACTCTTGTAATTTGCACATTTTTCAAAAATTCTCCACATTGATGCATCTGGGAGCAAAAATGTTGGAGACCATTGTGTTAAGGGCACAATTTACTACAACTTTTGTAGTAAAAGTTTTTCTGTATTCTGCTCCGAATACCGTTTTTTTTCAACACTCTTGTAATTTCCACATTCTTGAAAAAATCTCCACATTGATGCATCTGGGAGCAAAAAAGTCACAGACCATTGTGTTAAGGGAACAATTTGCTACAACTTTTGTAGTAAAAGTTTTTCTGTATTCTGCTCCGGATACCGTTTTTTTTCAACACTCTTGTAATTTCCACATTCTTGAAAAAATCTCCACAATGGTGCATCTGGGAGCAAAAAAGTTACAGACCATTGTGTTAAGGGCACAATTTACTACAACTTTTGTAGTAAAAGTTTTTCTGTATTCTGCTCCGAATACCGTTTTTTTCAACACTCTTGTAATTTCCACATTCTTGAAAAAATCTCCACATTGATGCATCTGGGAGCAAAAAAGTCACAGACCATTGTGTTAAGGGCACAATTTGCTACAACCTTTGTAGTAAAAGTTTTTCTGTATTCTGCTCCGGATACCGTTTTTTTTCAACACTCTTGTAATTTCCACATTCTTGAAAAAATCTCCACAATGGTGCATCTGGGAGCAAAAAAGTCACAGACCATTGTGTTAAGGGCACAATTTGCTACAACTTTTGTGGTAAAAGTTTTTCTGTAATCTGCTCCGGATACCGTTTTTTTTCAACACTCTTGTAATTTCCACATTCTTGAAAAAATCTCCACATTGATGCATCTGGGAGCAAAAAAGTCACAGACCATTGTGTTAAGGGAACAATTTGCTACAACTTTTGTAGTAAAAGTTTTTCTGTATTCTGCTCCGGATACCGTTTTTTTTCAACACTCTTGTAATTTCCACATTCTTGAAAAAATCTCCACAATGGTGCATCTGGGAGCAAAAAAGTCACAGACCATTGTGTTAAGGGCACAATTTGCTACAACCTTTGTAGTAAAAGTTTTTCTGTATTCTGCTCCGGATACCGTTTTTTTTCAACACTCTTGTAATTTCCACATTCTTGAAAAAATCTCCACAATGGTGCATCTGGGAGCAAAAAAGTCACAGATCATTGTGTTAAGGGAACAATTTGCTACAACTTTTGTAGTAAAAGTTTTTCTGTATTCTGCTCCGGATACCGTTTTTTTTTCAACACTCTTGTAATTTGCACATTTTTCAAAAATTCTCCACATTGATGCATCTGGGAGCAAAAATGTTGGAGACCATTGTGTTAAGGGCACAATTTGCTACAACTTTTGTGGTAAAAGTTTTTCTGTATTCTGCTCCGGATACCATTTTTTTTCAACACTCTTGTAATTTCCACATTCTTGAAAAAATCTCCACAATGGTGCATCTGGGAGCAAAAAAGTCAGAGACCATTGTGTTAAGGGAACAATTTGCTACAACTTTTGTAGTAAAAGTTTTTCTGTATTCTGCTCCGGATGCCGTTCTTTTTCAACACTCTTGTAATTTCCACATTCTTGAAAAAATCTCCACATTGATGCATCTGGGAGCAAAAAAGTCACAGACCATTGTGTTAAGGGAACAATTTGCTACAACTTTTGTAGTAAAAGTTTTTCTGTATTCTGCTCCGAATACCGTTTTTTTTCAACACTCTTGTAATTTCCACATTCTTGAAAAAATCTCCACATTGATGCATCTGGGAGCAAAAAAGTCACAGACCATTGTGTTAAGGGCACAATTTGCTACAACCTTTGTAGTAAAAGTTTTTCTGTATTCTGCTCCGGATACCGTTTTTTTTCAACACTCTTGTAATTTCCACATTCTTGAAAAAATCTCCACAATGGTGCATCTGGGAGCAAAAAAGTCACAGACCATTGTGTTAAGGGAACAATTTGCTACAACTTTTGTAGTAAAAGTTTTTCTGTATTCTGCTCCGGATACCGTTTTTTTTCCACACTCTTGTAATTTCCACATTCTTGAAAAAATCTCCACAATGGTGCATCTGGGAGCAAAAAAGTCACAGACCATTGTGTTAAGGGCACAATTTGCTACAACTTTTGTGGTAAAAGTTTTTCTGTATTCTGCTCCGGATACCGTTTTTTTTCAACACTCTTGTAATTTCCACATTCTTGAAAAAATCTCCACATTGATGCATCTGGGAGCAAAAAAGTCACAGACCATTGTGTTAAGGGAACAATTTGCTACAACTTTTGTAGTAAAAGTTTTTCTGTATTCTGCTCCGGATACCGTTTTTTTTCAACACTCTTGTAATTTCCACATTCTTGAAAAAATCTCCACAATGGTGCATCTGGGAGCAAAAAAGTTACAGACCATTGTGTTAAGGGCACAATTTACTACAACTTTTGTAGTAAAAGTTTTTCTGTATTCTGCTCCGAATACCGTTTTTTTCAACACTCTTGTAATTTCCACATTCTTGAAAAAATCTCCACATTGATGCATCTGGGAGCAAAAAAGTCACAGACCATTGTGTTAAGGGCACAATTTGCTACAACCTTTGTAGTAAAAGTTTTTCTGTATTCTGCTCCGGATACCGTTTTTTTTCAACACTCTTGTAATTTCCACATTCTTGAAAAAATCTCCACAATGGTGCATCTGGGAGCAAAAAAGTCACAGATCATTGTGTTAAGGGAACAATTTGCTACAACTTTTGTAGTAAAAGTTTTTCTGTATTCTGCTCCGGATACCGTTTTTTTTTCAACACTCTTGTAATTTGCACATTTTTCAAAAATTCTCCACATTGATGCATCTGGGAGCAAAAATGTTGGAGACCATTGTGATAAGGGCACAATTTACTACAACTTTTGTAGTAAAAGTTTTTCTGTATTCTGCTCCGAATACCGTTTTTTTTCAACACTCTTGTAATTTCCACATTCTTGAAAAAATCTCCACATTGATGCATCTGGGAGCAAAGAAGTCACAGACCATTGTGTTAAGGGCACAATTTGCTACAACCTTTGTAGTAAAAGTTTTTCTGTATTCTGCTCCGGATACCGTTTTTTTTCAACACTCTTGTAATTTCCACATTCTTGAAAAAATCTCCACAATGGTGCATCTGGGAGCAAAAAAGTCACAGACCATTGTGTTAAGGGAACAATTTGCTACAACTTTTGTAGTAAAAGTTTTTCTGTATTCTGCTCCGGATACCGTTTTTTTTTCCACACTCTTGTAATTTCCACATTCTTGAAAAAGTCTCCACAATGGTGCATCTGGGAGCAAAAAAGTCACAGACCATTGTGTTAAGGGCACAATTTGCTACAACTTTTGTGGTAAAAGTTTTTCTGTAATCTGCTCCGGATACCGTTTTTTTTCAACACTCTTCTAATTTCCACATTCTTGAAAAAATCTCCACATTGATGAATCTGGGAGCAAAAAAATCACAGACCATTGTGTTAAGGGAACAATTTGCTACAACTTTTGTAGTAAAAGTTTTTCTGTATTCTGCTCCGGATACCGTTTTTTTTTCCACACTCTTGTAATTTCCACATTCTTGAAAAAGTCTCCACAATGGTGCATCTGGGAGCAAAAAAGTCACAGACCATTGTGTTAAGGGCACAATTTGCTACAACTTTTGTGGTAAAAGTTTTTCTGTAATCTGCTCCGGATACCGTTTTTTTTCAACACTCTTCTAATTTCCACATTCTTGAAAAAATCTCCACATTGATGCATCTGGGAGCAAAAAAGTCACAGATCATTGTGTTAAGGGAACAATTTGCTACAACTTTTGTAGTAAAAGTTTTTCTGTATTCTGCTCCGGATACCGTTTTTTTTTCAACACTCTTGTAATTTGCACATTTTTCAAAAACTCTCCACATTGATGCATCTGGGAGCAAAAATGTTGGAGACCATTGTGTTAAGGGCACAATTTGCTACAACTTTTGTGGTAAAAGTTTTTCTGTATTCTGCTCCGGATACCATTTTTTTTCAACACTCTTGTAATATCCACATTCTTGAAAAAATCTCCACAATGGTGCATCTGGGAGCAAAAAAGTCAGAGACCATTGTGTTAAGGGAACAATTTGCTACAACTTTTGTAGTAAAAGTTTTTCTGTATTCTGCTCCGGATGCCGTTCTTTTTCAACACTCTTGTAATTTCCACATTCTTGAAAAAATCTCCACATTGATGCATCTGGGAGCAAAAAAGTCACAGACCATTGTGTTAAGGGAACAATTTGCTACAACTTTTGTAGTAAAAGTTTTTCTGTATTCTGCTCCGAATACCGTTTTTTTTCAACACTCTTGTAATTTCCACATTCTTGAAAAAATCTCCACATTGATGCATCTGGGAGCAAAAAAGTCACAGACCATTGTATTAAGGGCACAATTTGCTACAACATTTGTAGTAAAAGTTTTTCTGTATTCTGCTCCGGATACCGTTTTTTTTCAACACTCTTGTAATTTCCACATTCTTGAAAAAATCTCCACAATGGTGCATCTGGGAGCAAAAAAGTCACAGACCATTGTGTTAAGGGAACAATTTGCTACAACTTTTGTAGTAAAAGTTTTTCTGTATTCTGCTCCGGATACCGTTTTTTTTCCACACTCTTGTAATTTCCACATTCTTGAAAAAATCTCCACAATGGTGCATCTGGGAGCAAAAAAGTCACAGACCATTGTGTTAAGGGCACAATTTGCTACAACTTTTGTGGTAAAAGTTTTTCTGTAATCTGCTCCGGATACCGTTTTTTTTCAACACTCTTGTAATTTCCACATTCTTGAAAAAATCTCCACATTGATGCATCTGGGAGCAAAAAAGTCACAGACCATTGTGTTAAGGGAACAATTTGCTACAACTTTTGTAGTAAAAGTTTTTCTGTATTCTGCTCCGGATACCGTTTTTTTTCAACACTCTTGTAATTTCCACATTCTTGAAAAAATCTCCACAATGGTGCATCTGGGAGCAAAAAAGTTACAGACCATTGTGTTAAGGGCACAATTTACTACAACTTTTGTAGTAAAAGTTTTTCTGTATTCTGCTCCGAATACCGTTTTTTTCAACACTCTTGTAATTTCCACATTCTTGAAAAAATCTCCACATTGATGCATCTGGGAGCAAAAAAGTCACAGACCATTGTGTTAAGGGCACAATTTGCTACAACCTTTGTAGTAAAAGTTTTTCTGTATTCTGCTCCGGATACCGTTTTTTTTCAACACTCTTGTAATTTCCACATTCTTGAAAAAATCTCCACAATGGTGCATCTGGGAGCAAAAAAGTCAGAGATCATTGTGTTAAGGGAACAATTTGCTACAACTTTTGTAGTAAAAGTTTTTCTGTATTCTGCTCCGGATACCGTTTTTTTTTCAACACTCTTGTAATTTGCACATTTTTCAAAAATTCTCCACATTGATGCATCTGGGAGCAAAAATGTTGGAGACCATTGTGTTAAGGGCACAATTTGCTACAACTTTTGTGGTAAAAGTTTTTCTGTATTCTGCTCCGTATACCATTTTTTTTCAACACTCTTGTAATTTCCACATTCTTGAAAAAATCTCCACAATGGTGCATCTGGGAGCAAAAAAGTCAGAGACCATTGTGTTAAGGGAACAATTTGCTACAACTTTTGTAGTAAAAGTTTTTCTGTATTCTGCTCCGGATACCGTTCTTTTTCAACACTCTTGTAATTTCCACATTCTTGAAAAAATCTCCATATTGATGCACCTGGGAGCAAAAAAGTCACAGACCATTGTGTTAAGGGCACAATTTACTACAACTTTTGTAGTAAAAGTTTTTCTGTATTCTGCTCCGAATACCGTTTTTTTTCAACACTCTTGTAATTTCCACATTCTTGAAAAAATCTCCACAATGGTGCATCTGGGAGCAAAAAAGTCACAGACCATTGTGTTAAGGGCACAATTTGCTACAACTTTTGTGGTAAAAGTTTTTCTGTAATCTGCTCCGGATACCGTTTTTTTTCAACACTCTTCTAATTTCCACATTCTTGAAAAAATCTCCACATTGATGCATCTGGGAGCAAAAAAGTCACAGATCATTGTGTTAAGGGAACAATTTGCTACAACTTTTGTAGTAAAAGTTTTTCTGTATTCTGCTCCGGATACCGTTTTTTTTTCAACACTCTTGTAATTTGCACATTTTTCAAAAACTCTCCACATTGATGCATCTGGGAGCAAAAATGTTGGAGACCATTGTGTTAAGGGCACAATTTGCTACAACTTTTGTGGTAAAAGTTTTTCTGTATTCTGCTCCGGATACCATTTTTTTTCAACACTCTTGTAATATCCACATTCTTGAAAAAATCTCCACAATGGTGCATCTGGGAGCAAAAAAGTCAGAGACCATTGTGTTAAGGGAACAATTTGCTACAACTTTTGTAGTAAAAGTTTTTCTGTATTCTGCTCCGGATGCCGTTCTTTTTCAACACTCTTGTAATTTCCACATTCTTGAAAAAATCTCCACATTGATGCATCTGGGAGCAAAAAAGTCACAGACCATTGTGTTAAGGGAACAATTTGCTACAACTTTTGTAGTAAAAGTTTTTCTGTATTCTGCTCCGAATACCGTTTTTTTTCAACACTCTTGTAATTTCCACATTCTTGAAAAAATCTCCACATTGATGCATCTGGGAGCAAAAAAGTCACAGACCATTGTATTAAGGGCACAATTTGCTACAACATTTGTAGTAAAAGTTTTTCTGTATTCTGCTCCGGATACCGTTTTTTTTCAACACTCTTGTAATTTCCACATTCTTGAAAAAATCTCCACAATGGTGCATCTGGGAGCAAAAAAGTCACAGACCATTGTGTTAAGGGAACAATTTGCTACAACTTTTGTAGTAAAAGTTTTTCTGTATTCTGCTCCGGATACCGTTTTTTTTCCACACTCTTGTAATTTCCACATTCTTGAAAAAATCTCCACAATGGTGCATCTGGGAGCAAAAAAGTCACAGACCATTGTGTTAAGGGCACAATTTGCTACAACTTTTGTGGTAAAAGTTTTTCTGTAATCTGCTCCGGATACCGTTTTTTTTCAACACTCTTGTAATTTCCACATTCTTGAAAAAATCTCCACATTGATGCATCTGGGAGCAAAAAAGTCACAGACCATTGTGTTAAGGGAACAATTTGCTACAACTTTTGTAGTAAAAGTTTTTCTGTATTCTGCTCCGGATACCGTTTTTTTTCAACACTCTTGTAATTTCCACATTCTTGAAAAAATCTCCACAATGGTGCATCTGGGAGCAAAAAAGTTACAGACCATTGTGTTAAGGGCACAATTTACTACAACTTTTGTAGTAAAAGTTTTTCTGTATTCTGCTCCGAATACCGTTTTTTTCAACACTCTTGTAATTTCCACATTCTTGAAAAAATCTCCACATTGATGCATCTGGGAGCAAAAAAGTCACAGACCATTGTGTTAAGGGCACAATTTGCTACAACCTTTGTAGTAAAAGTTTTTCTGTATTCTGCTCCGGATACCGTTTTTTTTCAACACTCTTGTAATTTCCACATTCTTGAAAAAATCTCCACAATGGTGCATCTGGGAGCAAAAAAGTCAGAGATCATTGTGTTAAGGGAACAATTTGCTACAACTTTTGTAGTAAAAGTTTTTCTGTATTCTGCTCCGGATACCGTTTTTTTTTCAACACTCTTGTAATTTGCACATTTTTCAAAAATTCTCCACATTGATGCATCTGGGAGCAAAAATGTTGGAGACCATTGTGTTAAGGGCACAATTTGCTACAACTTTTGTGGTAAAAGTTTTTCTGTATTCTGCTCCGTATACCATTTTTTTTCAACACTCTTGTAATTTCCACATTCTTGAAAAAATCTCCACAATGGTGCATCTGGGAGCAAAAAAGTCAGAGACCATTGTGTTAAGGGAACAATTTGCTACAACTTTTGTAGTAAAAGTTTTTCTGTATTCTGCTCCGGATACCGTTCTTTTTCAACACTCTTGTAATTTCCACATTCTTGAAAAAATCTCCATATTGATGCACCTGGGAGCAAAAAAGTCACAGACCATTGTGTTAAGGGCACAATTTACTACAACTTTTGTAGTAAAAGTTTTTCTGTATTCTGCTCCGAATACCGTTTTTTTTCAACACTCTTGTAATTTCCACATTCTTGAAAAAATCTCCACAATGGTGCATCTGGGAGCAAAAAAGTCACAGACCATTGTGTTAAGGGCACAATTTGCTACAACTTTTGTGGTAAAAGTTTTTCTGTATTCTGCTCCGGATACCGTTTTTTTTCAACACTCTTGTAATTTCCACATTCTTGAAAAAATCTCCACAATGGTGCATCTGGGAGCAAAAAAGTTACAGACCATTGTGTTAAGGGCACAATTTACTACAACTGTTGTAGTAAAAGTTTTTCTGTATTCTGCTCCGAATACCGTTTTTTTCAACACTCTTGTAATTTCCACATTCTTGAAAAAATCTCCACATTGATGCATCTGGGAGCAAAAAAGTCACAGACCATTGTGTTAAGGGCACAATTTGCTACAACCTTTGTAGTAAAAGTTTTTCTGTATTCTGCTCCGGATACCGTTTTTTTTCAACACTCTTGTAATTTCCACATTCTTGAAAAAATCTCCACAATGGTGCATCTGGGAGCAAAAAAGTCACAGATCATTGTGTTAAGGGAACAATTTGCTACAACTTTTGTAGTAAAAGTTTTTCTGTATTCTGCTCCGGATACCGTTTTTTTTTCAACACTCTTGTAATTTGCACATTTTTCAAAAATTCTCCACATTGATGCATCTGGGAGCAAAAATGTTGGAGACCATTGTGTTAAGGGCACAATTTGCTACAACTTTTGTGGTAAAAGTTTTTCTGTATTCTGCTCCGGATACCATTTTTTTTCAACACTCTTGTAATTTCCACATTCTTGAAAAAATCTCCACAATGGTGCATCTGGGAGCAAAAAAGTCAGAGACCATTGTGTTAAGGGAACAATTTGCTACAACTTTTGTAGTAAAAGTTTTTCTGTATTCTGCTCCGGATACCGTTCTTTTTCAACACTCTTGTAATTTCCACATTCTTGAAAAAGTCTCCATATTGATGCACCTGGGAGCAAAAAAGTCACAGACCATTGTGTTAAGGGCACAATTTACTACAACTTTTGTAGTAAAAGTTTTTCTGTATTCTGCTCCGGATACCGTTTTTTTTCCACACTCTTGTAATTTCCACATTCTTGAAAAAATCTCCACAATGGTGCATCTGGGAGCAAAAAAGTCACAGACCATTGTGTTAAGGGCACAATTTGCTACAACTTTTGTGGTAAAAGTTTTTCTGTAATCTGCTCCGGATACCGTTTTTTTTCAACACTCTTGTAATTTCCACATTCTTGAAAAAGTCTCCATATTGATGCACCTGGGAGCAAAAAAGTCACAGACCATTGTGTTAAGGGCACAATTTACTACAACTTTTGTAGTAAAAGTTTTTCTGTATTCTGCTCCGGATACCGTTTTTTTTCCACACTCTTGTAATTTCCACATTCTTGAAAAAATCTCCACAATGGTGCATCTGGGAGCAAAAAAGTCACAGACCATTGTGTTAAGGGCACAATTTGCTACAACTTTTGTGGTAAAAGTTTTTCTGTAATCTGCTCCGGATACCGTTTTTTTTCAACACTCTTGTAATTTCCACATTCTTGAAAAAATCTCCACATTGATGCATCTGGGAGCAAAAAAGTCACAGACCATTGTGTTAAGGGCACAATTTGCTACAACCTTTGTAGTAAAAGTTTTTCTGTATTCTGCTCCGGATACCGTTTTTTTTCAACACTCTTGTAATTTCCACATTCTTGAAAAAATCTCCACAATGGTGCATCTGGGAGCAAAAAAGTCAGAGATCATTGTGTTAAGGGAACAATTTGCTACAACTTTTGTAGTAAAAGTTTTTCTGTATTCTGCTCCGGATACCGTTTTTTTTTCAACACTCTTGTAATTTGCACATTTTTCAAAAATTCTCCACATTGATGCATCTGGGAGCAAAAATGTTGGAGACCATTGTGTTAAGGGCACAATTTGCTACAACTTTTGTGGTAAAAGTTTTTCTGTATTCTGCTCCGGATACCATTTTTTTTCAACACTCTTGTAATTTCCACATTCTTGAAAAAATCTCCACAATGGTGCATCTGGGAGCAAAAAAGTCACAGACCATTGTGTTAAGGGCACAATTTACTACAACTTTTGTAGTAAAAGTTTTTCTGTATTCTGCTCCGAATACCGTTTTTTTTCAACACTCTTGTAATTTCCACATTCTTGAAAAAATCTCCACAATGGTGCATCTGGGAGCAAAAAAGTCACAGACCATTGTGTTAAGGGCACAATTTGCTACAACTTTTGTGGTAAAAGTTTTTCTGTATTCTGCTCCGGATACCGTTTTTTTTCAACACTCTTGTAATTTCCACATTCTTGAAAAAATCTCCACAATGGTGCATCTGGGAGCAAAAAAGTTACAGACCATTGTGTTAAGGGCACAATTTACTACAACTGTTGTAGTAAAAGTTTTTCTGTATTCTGCTCCGAATACCGTTTTTTTCAACACTCTTGTAATTTCCACATTCTTGAAAAAATCTCCACAATGGTGCATCTGGGAGCAAAAAAGTTACAGACCATTGTGTTAAGGGCACAATTTACTACAACTGTTGTAGTAAAAGTTTTTCTGTATTCTGCTCCGAATACCGTTTTTTTCAACACTCTTGTAATTTCCACATTCTTGAAAAAATCTCCACATTGATGCATCTGGGAGCAAAAAAGTCACAGACCATTGTGTTAAGGGCACAATTTGCTACAACCTTTGTAGTAAAAGTTTTTCTGTATTCTGCTCCGGATACCGTTTTTTTTCAACACTCTTGTAATTTCCACATTCTTGAAAAAATCTCCACAATGGTGCATCTGGGAGCAAAAAAGTCACAGATCATTGTGTTAAGGGAACAATTTGCTACAACTTTTGTAGTAAAAGTTTTTCTGTATTCTGCTCCGGATACCGTTTTTTTTTCAACACTCTTGTAATTTGCACATTTTTCAAAAATTCTCCACATTGATGCATCTGGGAGCAAAAATGTTGGAGACCATTGTGTTAAGGGCACAATTTGCTACAACTTTTGTGGTAAAAGTTTTTCTGTATTCTGCTCCGGATACCATTTTTTTTCAACACTCTTGTAATTTCCACATTCTTGAAAAAATCTCCACAATGGTGCATCTGGGAGCAAAAAAGTCAGAGACCATTGTGTTAAGGGAACAATTTGCTACAACTTTTGTAGTAAAAGTTTTTCTGTATTCTGCTCCGGATACCGTTCTTTTTCAACACTCTTGTAATTTCCACATTCTTGAAAAAGTCTCCATATTGATGCACCTGGGAGCAAAAAAGTCACAGACCATTGTGTTAAGGGCACAATTTACTACAACTTTTGTAGTAAAAGTTTTTCTGTATTCTGCTCCGGATACCGTTTTTTTTCCACACTCTTGTAATTTCCACATTCTTGAAAAAATCTCCACAATGGTGCATCTGGGAGCAAAAAAGTCACAGACCATTGTGTTAAGGGCACAATTTGCTACAACTTTTGTGGTAAAAGTTTTTCTGTAATCTGCTCCGGATACCGTTTTTTTTCAACACTCTTGTAATTTCCACATTCTTGAAAAAATCTCCACATTGATGCATCTGGGAGCAAAAAAGTCACAGACCATTGTGTTAAGGGCACAATTTGCTACAACCTTTGTAGTAAAAGTTTTTCTGTATTCTGCTCCGGATACCGTTTTTTTTCAACACTCTTGTAATTTCCACATTCTTGAAAAAATCTCCACAATGGTGCATCTGGGAGCAAAAAAGTCAGAGATCATTGTGTTAAGGGAACAATTTGCTACAACTTTTGTAGTAAAAGTTTTTCTGTATTCTGCTCCGGATACCGTTTTTTTTTCAACACTCTTGTAATTTGCACATTTTTCAAAAATTCTCCACATTGATGCATCTGGGAGCAAAAATGTTGGAGACCATTGTGTTAAGGGCACAATTTGCTACAACTTTTGTGGTAAAAGTTTTTCTGTATTCTGCTCCGGATACCATTTTTTTTCAACACTCTTGTAATTTCCACATTCTTGAAAAAATCTCCACAATGGTGCATCTGGGAGCAAAAAAGTCAGAGACCATTGTGTTAAGGGAACAATTTGCTACAACTTTTGTAGTAAAAGTTTTTCTGTATTCTGCTCCGGATACCGTTCTTTTTCAACACTCTTGTAATTTCCACATTCTTGAAAAAATCTCCATATTGATGCACCTGGGAGCAAAAAAGTCACAGACCATTGTGTTAAGGGCACAATTTACTACAACTTTTGTAGTAAAAGTTTTTCTGTATTCTGCTCCGAATACAGTTTTTTTTCAACACTCTTGTAATTTCCACATTCTTGAAAAAATCTCCACAATGGTGCATCTGGGAGCAAAAAAGTCACAGACCATTGTGTTAAGGGCACAATTTGCTACAACTTTTGTGGTAAAAGTTTTTCTGTATTCTGCTCCGGATACCGTTTTTTTTCAACACTCTTGTAATTTCCACATTCTTGAAAAAATCTCCACAATGGTGCATCTGGGAGCAAAAAAGTCAGAGACCATTGTGTTAAGGGAACAATTTGCTACAACTTTTGTAGTAAAAGTTTTTCTGTATTCTGCTCCGGATACCGTTCTTTTTCAACACTCTTGTAATTTCCACATTCTTGAAAAAGTCTCCATATTGATGCACCTGGGAGCAAAAAAGTCACAGACCATTGTGTTAAGGGCACAATTTACTACAACTTTTGTAGTAAAAGTTTTTCTGTATTCTGCTCCGGATACCGTTTTTTTTCCACACTCTTGTAATTTCCACATTCTTGAAAAAATCTCCACAATGGTGCATCTGGGAGCAAAAAAGTCACAGACCATTGTGTTAAGGGCACAATTTGCTACAACTTTTGTGGTAAAAGTTTTTCTGTAATCTGCTCCGGATACCGTTTTTTTTCAACACTCTTGTAATTTCCACATTCTTGAAAAAGTCTCCATATTGATGCACCTGGGAGCAAAAAAGTCACAGACCATTGTGTTAAGGGCACAATTTACTACAACTTTTGTAGTAAAAGTTTTTCTGTATTCTGCTCCGGATACCGTTTTTTTTCCACACTCTTGTAATTTCCACATTCTTGAAAAAATCTCCACAATGGTGCATCTGGGAGCAAAAAAGTCACAGACCATTGTGTTAAGGGCACAATTTGCTACAACTTTTGTGGTAAAAGTTTTTCTGTAATCTGCTCCGGATACCGTTTTTTTTCAACACTCTTGTAATTTCCACATTCTTGAAAAAATCTCCACATTGATGCATCTGGGAGCAAAAAAGTCACAGACCATTGTGTTAAGGGCACAATTTGCTACAACCTTTGTAGTAAAAGTTTTTCTGTATTCTGCTCCGGATACCGTTTTTTTTCAACACTCTTGTAATTTCCACATTCTTGAAAAAATCTCCACAATGGTGCATCTGGGAGCAAAAAAGTCAGAGATCATTGTGTTAAGGGAACAATTTGCTACAACTTTTGTAGTAAAAGTTTTTCTGTATTCTGCTCCGGATACCGTTTTTTTTTTTCAACACTCTTGTAATTTGCACATTTTTCAAAAATTCTCCACATTGATGCATCTGGGAGCAAAAATGTTGGAGACCATTGTGTTAAGGGCACAATTTGCTACAACTTTTGTGGTAAAAGTTTTTCTGTATTCTGCTCCGGATACCATTTTTTTTCAACACTCTTGTAATTTCCACATTCTTGAAAAAATCTCCACAATGGTGCATCTGGGAGCAAAAAAGTCACAGACCATTGTGTTAAGGGCACAATTTACTACAACTTTTGTAGTAAAAGTTTTTCTGTATTCTGCTCCGAATACCGTTTTTTTTCAACACTCTTGTAATTTCCACATTCTTGAAAAAATCTCCACAATGGTGCATCTGGGAGCAAAAAAGTCACAGACCATTGTGTTAAGGGCACAATTTGCTACAACTTTTGTGGTAAAAGTTTTTCTGTATTCTGCTCCGGATACCGTTTTTTTTCAACACTCTTGTAATTTCCACATTCTTGAAAAAATCTCCACAATGGTGCATCTGGGAGCAAAAAAGTTACAGACCATTGTGTTAAGGGCACAATTTACTACAACTGTTGTAGTAAAAGTTTTTCTGTATTCTGCTCCGAATACCGTTTTTTTCAACACTCTTGTAATTTCCACATTCTTGAAAAAATCTCCACAATGGTGCATCTGGGAGCAAAAAAGTTACAGACCATTGTGTTAAGGGCACAATTTACTACAACTGTTGTAGTAAAAGTTTTTCTGTATTCTGCTCCGAATACCGTTTTTTTCAACACTCTTGTAATTTCCACATTCTTGAAAAAATCTCCACATTGATGCATCTGGGAGCAAAAAAGTCACAGACCATTGTGTTAAGGGCACAATTTGCTACAACCTTTGTAGTAAAAGTTTTTCTGTATTCTGCTCCGGATACCGTTTTTTTTCAACACTCTTGTAATTTCCACATTCTTGAAAAAATCTCCACAATGGTGCATCTGGGAGCAAAAAAGTCACAGATCATTGTGTTAAGGGAACAATTTGCTACAACTTTTGTAGTAAAAGTTTTTCTGTATTCTGCTCCGGATACCGTTTTTTTTTCAACACTCTTGTAATTTGCACATTTTTCAAAAATTCTCCACATTGATGCATCTGGGAGCAAAAATGTTGGAGACCATTGTGTTAAGGGCACAATTTGCTACAACTTTTGTGGTAAAAGTTTTTCTGTATTCTGCTCCGGATACCATTTTTTTTCAACACTCTTGTAATTTCCACATTCTTGAAAAAATCTCCACAATGGTGCATCTGGGAGCAAAAAAGTCAGAGACCATTGTGTTAAGGGAACAATTTGCTACAACTTTTGTAGTAAAAGTTTTTCTGTATTCTGCTCCGGATACCGTTCTTTTTCAACACTCTTGTAATTTCCACATTCTTGAAAAAGTCTCCATATTGATGCACCTGGGAGCAAAAAAGTCACAGACCATTGTGTTAAGGGCACAATTTACTACAACTTTTGTAGTAAAAGTTTTTCTGTATTCTGCTCCGGATACCGTTTTTTTTCCACACTCTTGTAATTTCCACATTCTTGAAAAAATCTCCACAATGGTGCATCTGGGAGCAAAAAAGTCACAGACCATTGTGTTAAGGGCACAATTTGCTACAACTTTTGTGGTAAAAGTTTTTCTGTAATCTGCTCCGGATACCGTTTTTTTTCAACACTCTTGTAATTTCCACATTCTTGAAAAAATCTCCACATTGATGCATCTGGGAGCAAAAAAGTCACAGACCATTGTGTTAAGGGCACAATTTGCTACAACCTTTGTAGTAAAAGTTTTTCTGTATTCTGCTCCGGATACCGTTTTTTTTCAACACTCTTGTAATTTCCACATTCTTGAAAAAATCTCCACAATGGTGCATCTGGGAGCAAAAAAGTCAGAGATCATTGTGTTAAGGGAACAATTTGCTACAACTTTTGTAGTAAAAGTTTTTCTGTATTCTGCTCCGGATACCGTTTTTTTTTCAACACTCTTGTAATTTGCACATTTTTCAAAAATTCTCCACATTGATGCATCTGGGAGCAAAAATGTTGGAGACCATTGTGTTAAGGGCACAATTTGCTACAACTTTTGTGGTAAAAGTTTTTCTGTATTCTGCTCCGGATACCATTTTTTTTCAACACTCTTGTAATTTCCACATTCTTGAAAAAATCTCCACAATGGTGCATCTGGGAGCAAAAAAGTCAGAGACCATTGTGTTAAGGGAACAATTTGCTACAACTTTTGTAGTAAAAGTTTTTCTGTATTCTGCTCCGGATACCGTTCTTTTTCAACACTCTTGTAATTTCCACATTCTTGAAAAAATCTCCATATTGATGCACCTGGGAGCAAAAAAGTCACAGACCATTGTGTTAAGGGCACAATTTACTACAACTTTTGTAGTAAAAGTTTTTCTGTATTCTGCTCCGAATACCGTTTTTTTTCAACACTCTTGTAATTTCCACATTCTTGAAAAAATCTCCACAATGGTGCATCTGGGAGCAAAAAAGTCACAGACCATTGTGTTAAGGGCACAATTTGCTACAACTTTTGTGGTAAAAGTTTTTCTGTATTCTGCTCCGGATACCGTTTTTTTTCAACACTCTTGTAATTTCCACATTCTTGAAAAAATCTCCACAATGGTGCATCTGGGAGCAAAAAAGTTACAGACCATTGTGTTAAGGGCACAATTTACTACAACTGTTGTAGTAAAAGTTTTTCTGTATTCTGCTCCGAATACCGTTTTTTTCAACACTCTTGTAATTTCCACATTCTTGAAAAAATCTCCACATTGATGCATCTGGGAGCAAAAAAGTCACAGACCATTGTGTTAAGGGCACAATTTGCTACAACCTTTGTAGTAAAAGTTTTTCTGTATTCTGCTCCGGATACCGTTTTTTTTCAACACTCTTGTAATTTCCACATTCTTGAAAAAATCTCCACAATGGTGCATCTGGGAGCAAAAAAGTCACAGATCATTGTGTTAAGGGAACAATTTGCTACAACTTTTGTAGTAAAAGTTTTTCTGTATTCTGCTCCGGATACCGTTTTTTTTTCAACACTCTTGTAATTTGCACATTTTTCAAAAATTCTCCACATTGATGCATCTGGGAGCAAAAATGTTGGAGACCATTGTGTTAAGGGCACAATTTGCTACAACTTTTGTGGTAAAAGTTTTTCTGTATTCTGCTCCGGATACCATTTTTTTTCAACACTCTTGTAATTTCCACATTCTTGAAAAAATCTCCACAATGGTGCATCTGGGAGCAAAAAAGTCAGAGACCATTGTGTTAAGGGAACAATTTGCTACAACTTTTGTAGTAAAAGTTTTTCTGTATTCTGCTCCGGATACCGTTCTTTTTCAACACTCTTGTAATTTCCACATTCTTGAAAAAGTCTCCATATTGATGCACCTGGGAGCAAAAAAGTCACAGACCATTGTGTTAAGGGCACAATTTACTACAACTTTTGTAGTAAAAGTTTTTCTGTATTCTGCTCCGGATACCGTTTTTTTTCCACACTCTTGTAATTTCCACATTCTTGAAAAAATCTCCACAATGGTGCATCTGGGAGCAAAAAAGTCACAGACCATTGTGTTAAGGGCACAATTTGCTACAACTTTTGTGGTAAAAGTTTTTCTGTAATCTGCTCCGGATACCGTTTTTTTTCAACACTCTTGTAATTTCCACATTCTTGAAAAAATCTCCACATTGATGCATCTGGGAGCAAAAAAGTCACAGACCATTGTGTTAAGGGAACAATTTGCTACAACTTTTGTAGTAAAAGTTTTTCTGTATTCTGCTCCGGATACCGTTTTTTTTCAACACTCTTGTAATTTCCACATTCTTGAAAAAATCTCCACAATGGTGCATCTGGGAGCAAAAAAGTTACAGACCATTGTGTTAAGGGCACAATTTACTACAACTTTTGTAGTAAAAGTTTTTCTGTATTCTGCTCCGAATACCGTTTTTTTCAACACTCTTGTAATTTCCACATTCTTGAAAAAATCTCCACATTGATGCATCTGGGAGCAAAAAAGTCACAGACCATTGTGTTAAGGGCACAATTTGCTACAACCTTTGTAGTAAAAGTTTTTCTGTATTCTGCTCCGGATACCGTTTTTTTTCAACACTCTTGTAATTTCCACATTCTTGAAAAATCTCCACAATGGTGCATCTGGGAGCAAAAAAGTTACAGACCATTGTGTTAAGGGCACAATTTACTACAACTGTTGTAGTAAAAGTTTTTCTGTATTCTGCTCCGAATACCGTTTTTTTCAACACTCTTGTAATTTCCACATTCTTGAAAAAATCTCCACATTGATGCATCTGGGAGCAAAAAAGTCACAGACCATTGTGTTAAGGGCACAATTTGCTACAACCTTTGTAGTAAAAGTTTTTCTGTATTCTGCTCCGGATACCGTTTTTTTTCAACACTCTTGTAATTTCCACATTCTTGAAAAAATCTCCACAATGGTGCATCTGGGAGCAAAAAAGTCACAGATCATTGTGTTAAGGGAACAATTTGCTACAACTTTTGTAGTAAAAGTTTTTCTGTATTCTGCTCCGGATACCGTTTTTTTTTCAACACTCTTGTAATTTGCACATTTTTCAAAAATTCTCCACATTGATGCATCTGGGAGCAAAAATGTTGGAGACCATTGTGTTAAGGGCACAATTTGCTACAACTTTTGTGGTAAAAGTTTTTCTGTATTCTGCTCCGGATACCATTTTTTTTCAACACTCTTGTAATTTCCACATTCTTGAAAAAATCTCCACAATGGTGCATCTGGGAGCAAAAAAGTCAGAGACCATTGTGTTAAGGGAACAATTTGCTACAACTTTTGTAGTAAAAGTTTTTCTGTATTCTGCTCCGGATACCGTTCTTTTTCAACACTCTTGTAATTTCCACATTCTTGAAAAAGTCTCCATATTGATGCACCTGGGAGCAAAAAAGTCACAGACCATTGTGTTAAGGGCACAATTTACTACAACTTTTGTAGTAAAAGTTTTTCTGTATTCTGCTCCGAATACCGTTTTTTTTCAACACTCTTGTAATTTCCACATTCTTGAAAAAATCTCCACAATGGTGCATCTGGGAGCAAAAAAGTCACAGACCATTGTGTTAAGGGCACAATTTGCTACAACTTTTGTGGTAAAAGTTTTTCTGTATTCTGCTCCGGATACCGTTTTTTTTCAACACTCTTGTAATTTCCACATTCTTGAAAAAATCTCCACAATGGTGCATCTGGGAGCAAAAAAGTTACAGACCATTGTGTTAAGGGCACAATTTACTACAACTGTTGTAGTAAAAGTTTTTCTGTATTCTGCTCCGAATACCGTTTTTTTCAACACTCTTGTAATTTCCACATTCTTGAAAAAATCTCCACATTGATGCATCTGGGAGCAAAAAAGTCACAGACCATTGTGTTAAGGGCACAATTTGCTACAACCTTTGTAGTAAAAGTTTTTCTGTATTCTGCTCCGGATACCGTTTTTTTTCAACACTCTTGTAATTTCCACATTCTTGAAAAAATCTCCACAATGGTGCATCTGGGAGCAAAAAAGTCACAGATCATTGTGTTAAGGGAACAATTTGCTACAACTTTTGTAGTAAAAGTTTTTCTGTATTCTGCTCCGGATACCGTTTTTTTTTCAACACTCTTGTAATTTGCACATTTTTCAAAAATTCTCCACATTGATGCATCTGGGAGCAAAAATGTTGGAGACCATTGTGTTAAGGGCACAATTTGCTACAACTTTTGTGGTAAAAGTTTTTCTGTATTCTGCTCCGGATACCATTTTTTTTCAACACTCTTGTAATTTCCACATTCTTGAAAAAATCTCCACAATGGTGCATCTGGGAGCAAAAAAGTCAGAGACCATTGTGTTAAGGGAACAATTTGCTACAACTTTTGTAGTAAAAGTTTTTCTGTATTCTGCTCCGGATACCGTTCTTTTTCAACACTCTTGTAATTTCCACATTCTTGAAAAAATCTCCACATTGATGCATCTGGGAGCAAAAAAGTCACAGACCATTGTGTTAAGGGCACAATTTGCTACAACCTTTGTAGTAAAAGTTTTTCTGTATTCTGCTCCGGATACCGTTTTTTTTCAACACTCTTGTAATTTCCACATTCTTGAAAAAATCTCCACAATGGTGCATCTGGGAGCAAAAAAGTCACAGATCATTGTGTTAAGGGAACAATTTGCTACAACTTTTGTAGTAAAAGTTTTTCTGTATTCTGCTCCGGATACCGTTTTTTTTTCAACACTCTTGTAATTTGCACATTTTTCAAAAATTCTCCACATTGATGCATCTGGGAGCAAAAATGTTGGAGACCATTGTGTTAAGGGCACAATTTGCTACAACTTTTGTGGTAAAAGTTTTTCTGTATTCTGCTCCGGATACCATTTTTTTTCAACACTCTTGTAATTTCCACATTCTTGAAAAAATCTCCACAATGGTGCATCTGGGAGCAAAAAAGTCAGAGACCATTGTGTTAAGGGAACAATTTGCTACAACTTTTGTAGTAAAAGTTTTTCTGTATTCTGCTCCGGATACCGTTCTTTTTCAACACTCTTGTAATTTCCACATTCTTGAAAAAATCTCCACAATGGTGCATCTGGGAGCAAAAAAGTTACAGACCATTGTGTTAAGGGCACAATTTACTACAACTGTTGTAGTAAAAGTTTTTCTGTATTCTGCTCCGAATACCGTTTTTTTCAACACTCTTGTAATTTCCACATTCTTGAAAAAATCTCCACATTGATGCATCTGGGAGCAAAAAAGTCACAGACCATTGTGTTAAGGGCACAATTTGCTACAACCTTTGTAGTAAAAGTTTTTCTGTATTCTGCTCCGGATACCGTTTTTTTTCAACACTCTTGTAATTTCCACATTCTTGAAAAAATCTCCACAATGGTGCATCTGGGAGCAAAAAAGTCACAGATCATTGTGTTAAGGGAACAATTTGCTACAACTTTTGTAGTAAAAGTTTTTCTGTATTCTGCTCCGGATACCGTTTTTTTTTCAACACTCTTGTAATTTGCACATTTTTCAAAAATTCTCCACATTGATGCATCTGGGAGCAAAAATGTTGGAGACCATTGTGTTAAGGGCACAATTTGCTACAACTTTTGTGGTAAAAGTTTTTCTGTATTCTGCTCCGGATACCATTTTTTTTCAACACTCTTGTAATTTCCACATTCTTGAAAAAATCTCCACAATGGTGCATCTGGGAGCAAAAAAGTCAGAGACCATTGTGTTAAGGGAACAATTTGCTACAACTTTTGTAGTAAAAGTTTTTCTGTATTCTGCTCCGGATACCGTTCTTTTTCAACACTCTTGTAATTTCCACATTCTTGAAAAAATCTCCACAATGGTGCATCTGGGAGCAAAAAAGTCACAGATCATTGTGTTAAGGGAACAATTTGCTACAACTTTTGTAGTAAAAGTTTTTCTGTATTCTGCTCCGGATACCGTTTTTTTTTCAACACTCTTGTAATTTGCACATTTTTCAAAAATTCTCCACATTGATGCATCTGGGAGCAAAAAAGTTACAGACCATTGTGTTAAGGGCACAATTTACTACAACTTTTGTAGTAAAAGTTTTTCTGTATTCTGCTCCGAATACCGTTTTTTTCAACACTCTTGTAATTTCCACATTCTTGAAAAAATCTCCACATTGATGCATCTGGGAGCAAAAAAGTCACAGACCATTGTGTTAAGGGCACAATTTGCTACAACCTTTGTAGTAAAAGTTTTTCTGTATTCTGCTCCGGATACCGTTTTTTTTTCAACACTCTTGTAATTTGCACATTTTTCAAAAATTCTCCACATTGATGCATCTGGGAGCAAAAATGTTGGAGACCATTGTGTTAAGGGCACAATTTGCTACAACTTTTGTGGTAAAAGTTTTTCTGTATTCTGCTCCGGATACCATTTTTTTTCAACACTCTTGTAATTTCCACATTCTTGAAAAAATCTCCACAATGGTGCATCTGGGAGCAAAAAAGTCCGAGACCATTGTGTTAAGGGAACAATTTGCTACAACTTTTGTAGTAAAAGTTTTTCTGTATTCTGCTCCGGATACCGTTCTTTTTCAACACTCTTGTAATTTCCACATTCTTGAAAAAGTCTCCATATTGATGCACCTGGGAGCAAAAAAGTCACAGACCATTGTGTTAAGGGAACAATTTGCTACAACTTTTGTAGTAAAAGTTTTTCTGTATTCTGCTCCGAATACCGTTTTTTTTCAACACTCTTGTAATTTCCACATTCTTGAAAAAATCTCCACAATGGTGCATCTGGGAGCAAAAAAGTCACAGACCATTGTGTTAAGGGCACAATTTGCTACAACTTTTGTGGTAAAAGTTTTTCTGTATTCTGCTCCGGATACCGTTTTTTTTCAACACTCTTGTAATTTCCACATTCTTGAAAAAATCTCCACAATGGTGCATCTGGGAGCAAAAAAGTTACAGACCATTGTGTTAAGGGCACAATTTACTACAACTGTTGTAGTAAAAGTTTTTCTGTATTCTGCTCCGAATACCGTTTTTTTCAACACTCTTGTAATTTCCACATTCTTGAAAAAATCTCCACATTGATGCATCTGGGAGCAAAAAAGTCACAGACCATTGTGTTAAGGGCACAATTTGCTACAACCTTTGTAGTAAAAGTTTTTCTGTATTCTGCTCCGGATACCGTTTTTTTTCAACACTCTTGTAATTTCCACATTCTTGAAAAAATCTCCACAATGGTGCATCTGGGAGCAAAAAAGTCACAGATCATTGTGTTAAGGGAACAATTTGCTACAACTTTTGTAGTAAAAGTTTTTCTGTATTCTGCTCCGGATACCGTTTTTTTTTCAACACTCTTGTAATTTGCACATTTTTCAAAAATTCTCCACATTGATGCATCTGGGAGCAAAAATGTTGGAGACCATTGTGTTAAGGGCACAATTTGCTACAACTTTTGTGGTAAAAGTTTTTCTGTATTCTGCTCCGGATACCGTTTTTTTTCAACACTCTTGTAATTTCCACATTCTTGAAAAAATCTCCACAATGGTGCATCTGGGAGCAAAAAAGTTACAGACCATTGTGTTAAGGGCACAATTTACTACAACTGTTGTAGTAAAAGTTTTTCTGTATTCTGCTCCGAATACCGTTTTTTTCAACACTCTTGTAATTTCCACATTCTTGAAAAAATCTCCACATTGATGCATCTGGGAGCAAAAAAGTCACAGACCATTGTGTTAAGGGCACAATTTGCTACAACCTTTGTAGTAAAAGTTTTTCTGTATTCTGCTCCGGATACCGTTTTTTTTCAACACTCTTGTAATTTCCACATTCTTGAAAAAATCTCCACAATGGTGCATCTGGGAGCAAAAAAGTCACAGATCATTGTGTTAAGGGAACAATTTGCTACAACTTTTGTAGTAAAAGTTTTTCTGTATTCTGCTCCGGATACCGTTTTTTTTTCAACACTCTTGTAATTTGCACATTTTTCAAAAATTCTCCACATTGATGCATCTGGGAGCAAAAATGTTGGAGACCATTGTGTTAAGGGCACAATTTGCTACAACTTTTGTGGTAAAAGTTTTTCTGTATTCTGCTCCGGATACCATTTTTTTTCAACACTCTTGTAATTTCCACATTCTTGAAAAAATCTCCACAATGGTGCATCTGGGAGCAAAAAAGTCAGAGACCATTGTGTTAAGGGAACAATTTGCTACAACTTTTGTAGTAAAAGTTTTTCTGTATTCTGCTCCGGATACCGTTCTTTTTCAACACTCTTGTAATTTCCACATTCTTGAAAAAGTCTCCATATTGATGCACCTGGGAGCAAAAAAGTCACAGACCATTGTGTTAAGGGCACAATTTACTACAACTTTTGTAGTAAAAGTTTTTCTGTATTCTGCTCCGAATACCGTTTTTTTTCAACACTCTTGTAATTTCCACATTCTTGAAAAAATCTCCACAATGGTGCATCTGGGAGCAAAAAAGTCACAGACCATTGTGTTAAGGGCACAATTTGCTACAACTTTTGTGGTAAAAGTTTTTCTGTATTCTGCTCCGGATACCGTTTTTTTTCAACACTCTTGTAATTTCCACATTCTTGAAAAAATCTCCACAATGGTGCATCTGGGAGCAAAAAAGTTACAGACCATTGTGTTAAGGGCACAATTTACTACAACTGTTGTAGTAAAAGTTTTTCTGTATTCTGCTCCGAATACCGTTTTTTTCAACACTCTTGTAATTTCCACATTCTTGAAAAAATCTCCACATTGATGCATCTGGGAGCAAAAAAGTCACAGACCATTGTGTTAAGGGCACAATTTGCTACAACCTTTGTAGTAAAAGTTTTTCTGTATTCTGCTCCGGATACCGTTTTTTTTCAACACTCTTGTAATTTCCACATTCTTGAAAAAATCTCCACAATGGTGCATCTGGGAGCAAAAAAGTCACAGATCATTGTGTTAAGGGAACAATTTGCTACAACTTTTGTAGTAAAAGTTTTTCTGTATTCTGCTCCGGATACCGTTTTTTTTTCAACACTCTTGTAATTTGCACATTTTTCAAAAATTCTCCACATTGATGCATCTGGGAGCAAAAATGTTGGAGACCATTGTGTTAAGGGCACAATTTGCTACAACTTTTGTGGTAAAAGTTTTTCTGTATTCTGCTCCGGATACCATTTTTTTTCAACACTCTTGTAATTTCCACATTCTTGAAAAAATCTCCACAATGGTGCATCTGGGAGCAAAAAAGTCAGAGACCATTGTGTTAAGGGAACAATTTGCTACAACTTTTGTAGTAAAAGTTTTTCTGTATTCTGCTCCGGATACCGTTCTTTTTCAACACTCTTGTAATTTCCACATTCTTGAAAAAGTCTCCATATTGATGCACCTGGGAGCAAAAAAGTCACAGACCATTGTGTTAAGGGCACAATTTACTACAACTTTTGTAGTAAAAGTTTTTCTGTATTCTGCTCCGGATACCGTTTTTTTTCCACACTCTTGTAATTTCCACATTCTTGAAAAAATCTCCACAATGGTGCATCTGGGAGCAAAAAAGTCACAGACCATTGTGTTAAGGGCACAATTTGCTACAACTTTTGTGGTAAAAGTTTTTCTGTAATCTGCTCCGGATACCGTTTTTTTTCAACACTCTTGTAATTTCCACATTCTTGAAAAAATCTCCACATTGATGCATCTGGGAGCAAAAAAGTCACAGACCATTGTGTTAAGGGAACAATTTGCTACAACTTTTGTAGTAAAAGTTTTTCTGTATTCTGCTCCGGATACCGTTTTTTTTCAACACTCTTGTAATTTCCACATTCTTGAAAAAATCTCCACAATGGTGCATCTGGGAGCAAAAAAGTTACAGACCATTGTGTTAAGGGCACAATTTACTACAACTTTTGTAGTAAAAGTTTTTCTGTATTCTGCTCCGAATACCGTTTTTTTCAACACTCTTGTAATTTCCACATTCTTGAAAAAATCTCCACATTGATGCATCTGGGAGCAAAAAAGTCACAGACCATTGTGTTAAGGGCACAATTTGCTACAACCTTTGTAGTAAAAGTTTTTCTGTATTCTGCTCCGGATACCGTTTTTTTTCAACACTCTTGTAATTTCCACATTCTTGAAAAAATCTCCACAATGGTGCATCTGGGAGCAAAAAAGTCACAGATCATTGTGTTATGGGAACAATTTGCTACAACTTTTGTAGTAAAAGTTTTTCTGTATTCTGCTCCGGATACCGTTTTTTTTTTCAACACTCTTGTAATTTGCACATTTTTCAAAAATTCTCCACATTGATGCATCTGGGAGCAAAAATGTTGGAGACCATTGTGTTAAGGGCACAATTTGCTACAACTTTTGTGGTAAAAGTTTTTCTGTATTCTGCTCCGGATACCATTTTTTTTCAACACTCTTGTAATTTCCACATTCTTGAAAAAATCTCCACAATGGTGCATCTGGGAGCAAAAAAGTCAGAGACCATTGTGTTAAGGGAACAATTTGCTACAACTTTTGTAGTAAAAGTTTTTCTGTATTCTGCTCCGGATACCGTTCTTTTTCAACACTCTTGTAATTTCCACATTCTTGAAAAAATCTCCATATTGATGCACCTGGGAGCAAAAAAGTCACAGACCATTGTGTTAAGGGCACAATTTACTACAACTTTTGTAGTAAAAGTTTTTCTGTATTCTGCTCCGAATACCGTTTTTTTTCAACACTCTTGTAATTTCCACATTCTTGAAAAAATCTCCACAATGGTGCATCTGGGAGCAAAAAAGTCACAGACCATTGTGTTAAGGGCACAATTTGCTACAACTTTTGTGGTAAAAGTTTTTCTGTATTCTGCTCCGGATACCGTTTTTTTTCAACACTCTTGTAATTTCCACATTCTTGAAAAAATCTCCACAATGGTGCATCTGGGAGCAAAAAAGTTACAGACCATTGTGTTAAGGGCACAATTTACTACAACTGTTGTAGTAAAAGTTTTTCTGTATTCTGCTCCGAATACCGTTTTTTTCAACACTCTTGTAATTTCCACATTCTTGAAAAAATCTCCACATTGATGCATCTGGGAGCAAAAAAGTCACAGACCATTGTGTTAAGGGCACAATTTGCTACAACCTTTGTAGTAAAAGTTTTTCTGTATTCTGCTCCGGATACCGTTTTTTTTCAACACTCTTGTAATTTCCACATTCTTGAAAAAATCTCCACAATGGTGCATCTGGGAGCAAAAAAGTCACAGATCATTGTGTTAAGGGAACAATTTGCTACAACTTTTGTAGTAAAAGTTTTTCTGTATTCTGCTCCGGATACCGTTTTTTTTTCAACACTCTTGTAATTTGCACATTTTTCAAAAATTCTCCACATTGATGCATCTGGGAGCAAAAATGTTGGAGACCATTGTGTTAAGGGCACAATTTGCTACAACTTTTGTGGTAAAAGTTTTTCTGTATTCTGCTCCGGATACCATTTTTTTTCAACACTCTTGTAATTTCCACATTCTTGAAAAAATCTCCACAATGGTGCATCTGGGAGCAAAAAAGTCAGAGACCATTGTGTTAAGGGAACAATTTGCTACAACTTTTGTAGTAAAAGTTTTTCTGTATTCTGCTCCGGATACCGTTCTTTTTCAACACTCTTGTAATTTCCACATTCTTGAAAAAGTCTCCATATTGATGCACCTGGGAGCAAAAAAGTCACAGACCATTGTGTTAAGGGCACAATTTACTACAACTTTTGTAGTAAAAGTTTTTCTGTATTCTGCTCCGGATACCGTTTTTTTTCCACACTCTTGTAATTTCCACATTCTTGAAAAAATCTCCACAATGGTGCATCTGGGAGCAAAAAAGTCACAGACCATTGTGTTAAGGGCACAATTTGCTACAACTTTTGTGGTAAAAGTTTTTCTGTAATCTGCTCCGGATACCGTTTTTTTTCAACACTCTTGTAATTTCCACATTCTTGAAAAAATCTCCACATTGATGCATCTGGGAGCAAAAAAGTCACAGACCATTGTGTTAAGGGAACAATTTGCTACAACTTTTGTAGTAAAAGTTTTTCTGTATTCTGCTCCGGATACCGTTTTTTTTCAACACTCTTGTAATTTCCACATTCTTGAAAAAATCTCCACAATGGTGCATCTGGGAGCAAAAAAGTTACAGACCATTGTGTTAAGGGCACAATTTACTACAACTTTTGTAGTAAAAGTTTTTCTGTATTCTGCTCCGAATACCGTTTTTTTCAACACTCTTGTAATTTCCACATTCTTGAAAAAATCTCCACATTGATGCATCTGGGAGCAAAAAAGTCACAGACCATTGTGTTAAGGGCACAATTTGCTACAACCTTTGTAGTAAAAGTTTTTCTGTATTCTGCTCCGGATACCGTTTTTTTTCAACACTCTTGTAATTTCCACATTCTTGAAAAAATCTCCACAATGGTGCATCTGGGAGCAAAAAAGTCACAGATCATTGTGTTAAGGGAACAATTTGCTACAACTTTTGTAGTAAAAGTTTTTCTGTATTCTGCTCCGGATACCGTTTTTTTTTCAACACTCTTGTAATTTGCACATTTTTCAAAAATTCTCCACATTGATGCATCTGGGAGCAAAAATGTTGGAGACCATTGTGTTAAGGGCACAATTTGCTACAACTTTTGTGGTAAAAGTTTTTCTGTATTCTGCTCCGGATACCATTTTTTTTCAACACTCTTGTAATTTCCACATTCTTGAAAAAATCTCCACAATGGTGCATCTGGGAGCAAAAAAGTCAGAGACCATTGTGTTAAGGGAACAATTTGCTACAACTTTTGTAGTAAAAGTTTTTCTGTATTCTGCTCCGGATACCGTTCTTTTTCAACACTCTTGTAATTTCCACATTCTTGAAAAAGTCTCCATATTGATGCACCTGGGAGCAAAAAAGTCACAGACCATTGTGTTAAGGGCACAATTTACTACAACTTTTGTAGTAAAAGTTTTTCTGTATTCTGCTCCGGATACCGTTTTTTTTCCACACTCTTGTAATTTCCACATTCTTGAAAAAATCTCCACAATGGTGCATCTGGGAGCAAAAAAGTCACAGACCATTGTGTTAAGGGCACAATTTGCTACAACTTTTGTGGTAAAAGTTTTTCTGTAATCTGCTCCGGATACCGTTTTTTTTCAACACTCTTGTAATTTCCACATTCTTGAAAAAATCTCCACATTGATGCATCTGGGAGCAAAAAAGTCACAGACCATTGTGTTAAGGGAACAATTTGCTACAACTTTTGTAGTAAAAGTTTTTCTGTATTCTGCTCCGGATACCGTTTTTTTTCAACACTCTTGTAATTTCCACATTCTTGAAAAAATCTCCACAATGGTGCATCTGGGAGCAAAAAAGTTACAGACCATTGTGTTAAGGGCACAATTTACTACAACTTTTGTAGTAAAAGTTTTTCTGTATTCTGCTCCGAATACCGTTTTTTTCAACACTCTTGTAATTTCCACATTCTTGAAAAAATCTCCACATTGATGCATCTGGGAGCAAAAAAGTCACAGACCATTGTGTTAAGGGCACAATTTGCTACAACCTTTGTAGTAAAAGTTTTTCTGTATTCTGCTCCGGATACCGTTTTTTTTCAACACTCTTGTAATTTTCACATTCTTGAAAAAATCTCCACAATGGTGCATCTGGGAGCAAAAAAGTCACAGATCATTGTGTTATGGGAACAATTTGCTACAACTTTTGTAGTAAAAGTTTTTCTGTATTCTGCTCCGGATACCGTTTTTTTTTTCAACACTCTTGTAATTTGCACATTTTTCAAAAATTCTCCACATTGATGCATCTGGGAGCAAAAATGTTGGAGACCATTGTGTTAAGGGCACAATTTGCTACAACTTTTGTGGTAAAAGTTTTTCTGTATTCTGCTCCGGATACCATTTTTTTTCAACACTCTTGTAATTTCCACATTCTTGAAAAAATCTCCACAATGGTGCATCTGGGAGCAAAAAAGTCAGAGACCATTGTGTTAAGGGAACAATTTGCTACAACTTTTGTAGTAAAAGTTTTTCTGTATTCTGCTCCGGATACCGTTCTTTTTCAACACTCTTGTAATTTCCACATTCTTGAAAAAATCTCCATATTGATGCACCTGGGAGCAAAAAAGTCACAGACCATTGTGTTAAGGGCACAATTTACTACAACTTTTGTAGTAAAAGTTTTTCTGTATTCTGCTCCGAATACCGTTTTTTTTCAACACTCTTGTAATTTCCACATTCTTGAAAAAATCTCCACAATGGTGCATCTGGGAGCAAAAAAGTCACAGACCATTGTGTTAAGGGCACAATTTGCTACAACTTTTGTGGTAAAAGTTTTTCTGTATTCTGCTCCGGATACCGTTTTTTTTCAACACTCTTGTAATTTCCACATTCTTGAAAAAATCTCCACAATGGTGCATCTGGGAGCAAAAAAGTTACAGACCATTGTGTTAAGGGCACAATTTACTACAACTGTTGTAGTAAAAGTTTTTCTGTATTCTGCTCCGAATACCGTTTTTTTCAACACTCTTGTAATTTCCACATTCTTGAAAAAATCTCCACATTGATGCATCTGGGAGCAAAAAAGTCACAGACCATTGTGTTAAGGGCACAATTTGCTACAACCTTTGTAGTAAAAGTTTTTCTGTATTCTGCTCCGGATACCGTTTTTTTTCAACACTCTTGTAATTTCCACATTCTTGAAAAAATCTCCACAATGGTGCATCTGGGAGCAAAAAAGTCACAGATCATTGTGTTAAGGGAACAATTTACTACAACTTTTGTAGTAAAAGTTTTTCTGTATTCTGCTCCGGATACCGTTTTTTTTTCAACACTCTTGTAATTTGCACATTTTTCAAAAATTCTCCACATTGATGCATCTGGGAGCAAAAATGTTGGAGACCATTGTGTTAAGGGCACAATTTGCTACAACTTTTGTGGTAAAAGTTTTTCTGTATTCTGCTCCGGATACCATTTTTTTTCAACACTCTTGTAATTTCCACATTCTTGAAAAAATCTCCACAATGGTGCATCTGGGAGCAAAAAAGTCAGAGACCATTGTGTTAAGGGAACAATTTGCTACAACTTTTGTAGTAAAAGTTTTTCTGTATTCTGCTCCGGATACCGTTCTTTTTCAACACTCTTGTAATTTCCACATTCTTGAAAAAGTCTCCATATTGATGCACCTGGGAGCAAAAAAGTCACAGACCATTGTGTTAAGGGCACAATTTACTACAACTTTTGTAGTAAAAGTTTTTCTGTATTCTGCTCCGAATACCGTTTTTTTTCAACACTCTTGTAATTTCCACATTCTTGAAAAAATCTCCACAATGGTGCATCTGGGAGCAAAAAAGTCACAGACCATTGTGTTAAGGGCACAATTTGCTACAACTTTTGTGGTAAAAGTTTTTCTGTATTCTGCTCCGGATACCGTTTTTTTTCAACACTCTTGTAATTTCCACATTCTTGAAAAAATCTCCACAATGGTGCATCTGGGAGCAAAAAAGTTACAGACCATTGTGTTAAGGGCACAATTTACTACAACTGTTGTAGTAAAAGTTTTTCTGTATTCTGCTCCGAATACCGTCTTTTTCAACACTCTTGTAATTTCCACATTCTTGAAAAAATCTCCACATTGATGCATCTGGGAGCAAAAAAGTCACAGACCATTGTGTTAAGGGCACAATTTGCTACAACCTTTGTAGTAAAAGTTTTTCTGTATTCTGCTCCGGATACCGTTTTTTTTCAACACTCTTGTAATTTCCACGTTCTTGAAAAAATCTCCACAATGGTGCATCTGGGAGCAAAAAAGTCACAGATCATTGTGTTAAGGGAACAATTTGCTACAACTTTTGTAGTAAAAGTTTTTCTGTATTCTGCTCCGGATACCGTTTTTTTTTCAACACTCTTGTAATTTGCACATTTTTCAAAAATTCTCCACATTGATGCATCTGGGAGCAAAAATGTTGGAGACCATTGTGTTAAGGGCACAATTTGCTACAACTTTTGTGGTAAAAGTTTTTCTGTATTCTGCTCCGGATACCATTTTTTTTCAACACTCTTGTAATTTCCACATTCTTGAAAAAATCTCCACAATGGTGCATCTGGGAGCAAAAAAGTCAGAGACCATTGTGTTAAGGGAACAATTTGCTACAACTTTTGTAGTAAAAGTTTTTCTGTATTCTGCTCCGGATACCGTTCTTTTTCAACACTCTTGTAATTTCCACATTCTTGAAAAAGTCTCCATATTGATGCACCTGGGAGCAAAAAAGTCACAGACCATTGTGTTAAGGGCACAATTTACTACAACTTTTGTAGTAAAAGTTTTTCTGTATTCTGCTCCGAATACCGTTTTTTTTCAACACTCTTGTAATTTCCACATTCTTGAAAAAATCTCCACAATGGTGCATCTGGGAGCAAAAAAGTCACAGACCATTGTGTTAAGGGCACAATTTGCTACAACTTTTGTGGTAAAAGTTTTTCTGTATTCTGCTCCGGATACCGTTTTTTTTCAACACTCTTGTAATTTCCACATTCTTGAAAAAATCTCCACATTGATGCATCTGGGAGCAAAAAAGTCACAGACCATTGTGTTAAGGGCACAATTTGCTACAACCTTTGTAGTAAAAGTTTTTCTGTATTCTGCTCCGTATACCGTTTTTTTTCAACACTCTTGTAATTTCCACATTCTTGAAAAAATCTCCACAATGGTGCATCTGGGAGCAAAAAAGTCACAGACCATTGTGTTAAGGGAACAATTTGCTACAACTTTTGTAGTAAAAGTTTTTCTGTATTCTGCTCCGGATACCGTTTTTTTTCAACACTCTTGTAATTTCCACATTCTTGAAAAAATCTCCACAATGGTGCATCTGGGAGCAAAAAAGTCACAGACCATTGTGTTAAGGGAACAATTTGCTACAACTTTTGTAGTAAAAGTTTTTCTGTATTCTGCTCCGGATACCGTTTTTTTTCAACACTCTTGTAATTTCCACATTCTTGAAAAAATCTCCACAATGGTGCATCTGGGAGCAAAAAAGTCACAGACCATTGTGTTAAGGGAACAATTTGCTACAACTTTTGTAGTAAAAGTTTTTCTGTATTCTGCTCCGGATACCGTTTTTTTTTCAACACTCTTGTAATTTGCACATTTTTCAAAAATTCTCCACATTGATGCATCTGGGAGCAAAAATGTTGGAGACCATTGTGTTAAGGGCACAATTTGCTACAACTTTTGTGGTAAAAGTTTTTCTGTATTCTGCTCCGGATACCATTTTTTTTCAACACTCTTGTAATTTCCACATTCTTGAAAAAATCTCCACAATGGTGCATCTGGGAGCAAAAAAGTCACAGACCATTGTGTTAAGGGAACAATTTGCTACAACTTTTGTAGTAAAAGTTTTTCTGTATTCTGCTCCGGATACCGTTTTTTTTCAACACTCTTGTAATTTCCACATTCTTGAAAAAATCTCCACAATGGTGCATCTGGGAGCAAAAAAGTCACAGACCATTGTGTTAAGGGAACAATTTGCTACAAAGTTTTTCTGTATTCTGCTCCGGATACCGTTTTTTTTTCAACACTCTTGTAATTTGCACATTTTTCAAAAATTCTCCACATTGATGCATCTGGGAGCAAAAATGTTGGAGACCATTGTGTTAAGGGCACAATTTGCTACAACTTTTGTGGTAAAAGTTTTTCTGTATTCTGCTCCGGATACCATTTTTTTTCAACACTCTTGTAATTTCCACATTCTTGAAAAAATCTCCACAATGGTGCATCTGGGAGCAAAAAAGTCAGAGACCATTGTGTTAAGGGAACAATTTGCTACAACTTTTGTAGTAAAAGTTTTTCTGTATTCTGCTCCGGATACCGTTTTTTTTCAACACTCTTGTAATTTCCACATTCTTGAAAAAATCTCCATATTGATGCACCTGGGAGCAAAAAAGTCACAGACCATTGTGTTAAGGGCACAATTTACTACAACTTTTGTAGTAAAAGTTTTTCTGTGTTCTGCTCCGAATACCGTTTTTTTTCAACACTCTTGTAATTTCCACATTCTTGAAAAAATCTCCACAATGGTGCATCTGGGAGCAAAAAAGTCAGAGACCATTGTGTTAAGGGCACAATTTGCTACAACTTTTGTGGTAAAAGTTTTTCTGTATTCTGCTCCGGATACCGTTTTTTTTCAACACTCTTGTAATTTCCACATTCTTGAAAAAATCTCCACAATGGTGCATCTGGGAGCAAAAAAGTCACAGACCATTGTGTTAAGGGCACAATTTGCTACAACTTTTGTAGTAAAAGTTTTTCTGTATTCTGCTCCGAATACCGTTTTTTTTCAACACTCTTGTAATTTCCACATTCTTGAAAAAATCTCCATATTGATGCACCTGGGAGCAAAAAAGTCACAGACCATTGTGTTAAGGGCACAATTTACTACAACTTTTGTAGTAAAAGTTTTTCTGTATTCTGCTCCGAATACCGTTTTTTTTCAACACTCTTGTAATTTCCACATTCTTGAAAAAATCTCCACAATGGTGCATCTGGGAGCAAAAAAGTCACAGACCATTGTGTTAAGGGAACAATTTGCTACAACTTTTGTAGTAAAAGTTTTTCTGTATTCTGCTCCGGATACCGTTTTTTTTTCAACACTCTTGTAATTTGCACATTTTTCAAAAATTCTCCACATTGATGCATCTGGGAGCAAAAATGTTGGAGACCATTGTGTTAAGGGCACAATTTGCTACAACTTTTGTGGTAAAAGTTTTTCTGTATTCTGCTCCGGATACCATTTTTTTTCAACACTCTTGTAATTTCCACATTCTTGAAAAAATCTCCACAATGGTGCATCTGGGAGCAAAAAAGTCACAGACCATTGTGTTAAGGGAACAATTTGCTACAACTTTTGTAGTAAAAGTTTTTCTGTATTCTGCTCCGGATACCGTTTTTTTTCAACACTCTTGTAATTTCCACATTCTTGAAAAAATCTCCACAATGGTGCATCTGGGAGCAAAAAAGTCACAGACCATTGTGTTAAGGGAACAATTTGCTACAACTTTTGTAGTAAAAGTTTTTCTGTATTCTGCTCCGGATACCGTTTTTTTTTCAACACTCTTGTAATTTGCACATTTTTCAAAAATTCTCCACATTGATGCATCTGGGAGCAAAAATGTTGGAGACCATTGTGTTAAGGGCACAATTTGCTACAACTTTTGTGGTAAAAGTTTTTCTGTATTCTGCTCCGGATACCATTTTTTTTCAACACTCTTGTAATTTCCACATTCTTGAAAAAATCTCCACAATGGTGCATCTGGGAGCAAAAAAGTCAGAGACCATTGTGTTAAGGGAACAATTTGCTACAACTTTTGTAGTAAAAGTTTTTCTGTATTCTGCTCCGGATACCGTTTTTTTTCAACACTCTTGTAATTTCCACATTCTTGAAAAAATCTCCATATTGATGCACCTGGGAGCAAAAAAGTCACAGACCATTGTGTTAAGGGCACAATTTACTACAACTTTTGTAGTAAAAGTTTTTCTGTGTTCTGCTCCGAATACCGTTTTTTTTCAACACTCTTGTAATTTCCACATTCTTGAAAAAATCTCCACAATGGTGCATCTGGGAGCAAAAAAGTCAGAGACCATTGTGTTAAGGGCACAATTTGCTACAACTTTTGTGGTAAAAGTTTTTCTGTATTCTGCTCCGGATACCGTTTTTTTTCAACACTCTTGTAATTTCCACATTCTTGAAAAAATCTCCACAATGGTGCATCTGGGAGCAAAAAAGTCACAGACCATTGTGTTAAGGGCACAATTTGCTACAACTTTTGTAGTAAAAGTTTTTCTGTATTCTGCTCCGAATACCGTTTTTTTTCAACACTCTTGTAATTTCCACATTCTTGAAAAAATCTCCATATTGATGCACCTGGGAGCAAAAAAGTCACAGACCATTGTGTTAAGGGCACAATTTACTACAACTTTTGTAGTAAAAGTTTTTCTGTATTCTGCTCCGAATACCGTTTTTTTTCAACACTCTTGTAATTTCCACATTCTTGAAAAAATCTCCACAATGGTGCATCTGGGAGCAAAAAAGTCACAGACCATTGTGTTAAGGGAACAATTTGCTACAACTTTTGTAGTAAAAGTTTTTCTGTATTCTGCTCCGGATACCGTTTTTTTTTCAACACTCTTGTAATTTGCACATTTTTCAAAAATTCTCCACATTGATGCATCTGGGAGCAAAAATGTTGGAGACCATTGTGTTAAGGGCACAATTTGCTACAACTTTTGTGGTAAAAGTTTTTCTGTATTCTGCTCCGGATACCATTTTTTTTCAACACTCTTGTAATTTCCACATTCTTGAAAAAATCTCCACAATGGTGCATCTGGGAGCAAAAAAGTCACAGACCATTGTGTTAAGGGAACAATTTGCTACAACTTTTGTAGTAAAAGTTTTTCTGTATTCTGCTCCGGATACCGTTTTTTTTCAACACTCTTGTAATTTCCACATTCTTGAAAAAATCTCCACAATGGTGCATCTGGGAGCAAAAAAGTCACAGACCATTGTGTTAAGGGAACAATTTGCTACAACTTTTGTAGTAAAAGTTTTTCTGTATTCTGCTCCGGATACCGTTTTTTTTTCAACACTCTTGTAATTTGCACATTTTTCAAAAATTCTCCACATTGATGCATCTGGGAGCAAAAATGTTGGAGACCATTGTGTTAAGGGCACAATTTGCTACAACTTTTGTGGTAAAAGTTTTTCTGTATTCTGCTCCGGATACCATTTTTTTTCAACACTCTTGTAATTTCCACATTCTTGAAAAAATCTCCACAATGGTGCATCTGGGAGCAAAAAAGTCAGAGACCATTGTGTTAAGGGAACAATTTGCTACAACTTTTGTAGTAAAAGTTTTTCTGTATTCTGCTCCGGATACCGTTTTTTTTCAACACTCTTGTAATTTCCACATTCTTGAAAAAATCTCCATATTGATGCACCTGGGAGCAAAAAAGTCACAGACCATTGTGTTAAGGGCACAATTTACTACAACTTTTGTAGTAAAAGTTTTTCTGTGTTCTGCTCCGAATACCGTTTTTTTTCAACACTCTTGTAATTTCCACATTCTTGAAAAAATCTCCACAATGGTGCATCTGGGAGCAAAAAAGTCAGAGACCATTGTGTTAAGGGCACAATTTGCTACAACTTTTGTGGTAAAAGTTTTTCTGTATTCTGCTCCGGATACCGTTTTTTTTCAACACTCTTGTAATTTCCACATTCTTGAAAAAATCTCCACAATGGTGCATCTGGGAGCAAAAAAGTCACAGACCATTGTGTTAAGGGCACAATTTGCTACAACTTTTGTAGTAAAAGTTTTTCTGTATTCTGCTCCGAATACCGTTTTTTTTCAACACTCTTGTAATTTCCACATTCTTGAAAAAATCTCCATATTGATGCACCTGGGAGCAAAAAAGTCACAGACCATTGTGTTAAGGGCACAATTTACTACAACTTTTGTAGTAAAAGTTTTTCTGTATTCTGCTCCGAATACCGTTTTTTTTCAACACTCTTGTAATTTCCACATTCTTGAAAAAATCTCCACAATGGTGCATGTGGGAGCAAAAAAGTCACAGACCATTGTGTTAAGGGCACAATTTGCTACAACTTTTGTGGCAAAAGTTTTTCTGTATTCTGCTCCGGATACCGTTTTTTTTCAACACTCTTGTAATTTCCACATTCTTGAAAAAATCTCCACATTGATGCATCTGGGAGCAAAAAAGTCACAGACCATTGTGTTAAGGGCACAATTTGCTACAAACTTTGTAGTAAAAGTTTTTCTGTATTCTGCTCCGGATACCGTTTTTTTTCAACACTCTTGTAATTTCCACATTCTTGAAAAAATCTCCACAATGGTGCATCTGGGAGCAAAAAAGTCACAGACCATTGTGTTAAGGGCACAATTTGCTATAACTTTTGTGGTAAAAGTTTTTCTGTATTCTGCTCCGGATACCGTTTTTTTTCAACACTCTTGTAATTTCCACATTCTTGAAAAAATCTCCACAATGGTGCATCTGGGAGCAAAAAAGTCACAGACCATTGTGTTAAGGGAACAATTTGCTACAACTTTTGTAGTAAAAGTTTTTCTGTATTCTGCTCCGGATACCGTTTTTTTTCAACACTCTTGTAATTTCCACATTCTTGAAAAAATCTCCACAATGGTGCATCTGGGAGCAAAAAAGTCACAGACCATTGTGTTAAGGGAACAATTTGCTACAACTTTTGTAGTAAAAGTTTTTCTGTATTCTGCTCCGGATACCGTTTTTTTTCAACACTCTTGTAATTTCCACATTCTTGAAAAAATCTCCACAATGGTGCATCTGGGAGCAAAAAAGTCACAGACCATTGTGTTAAGGGAACAATTTGCTACAACTTTTGTAGTAAAAGTTTTTCTGTATTCTGCTCCGGATACCGTTTTTTTTTCAACACTCTTGTAATTTGCACATTTTTCAAAAATTCTCCACATTGATGCATCTGGGAGCAAAAATGTTGGAGACCATTGTGTTAAGGGCACAATTTGCTACAACTTTTGTGGTAAAAGTTTTTCTGTATTCTGCTCCGGATACCATTTTTTTTCAACACTCTTGAAATTTCCACATTCTTGAAAAAATCTCCACAATGGTGCATCTGGGAGCAAAAAAGTCAGAGACCATTGTGTTAAGGGAACAATTTGCTACAACTTTTGTAGTAAAAGTTTTTCTGTATTCTGCTCCGGATACCGTTTTTTTTCAACACTCTTGTAATTTCCACATTCTTGAAAAAATCTCCATATTGATGCACCTGGGAGCAAAAAAGTCACAGACCATTGTGTTAAGGGCACAATTTACTACAACTTTTGTAGTAAAAGTTTTTCTGTGTTCTGCTCCGAATACCGTTTTTTTTCAACACTCTTGTAATTTCCACATTCTTGAAAAAATCTCCACAATGGTGCATCTGGGAGCAAAAAAGTCAGAGACCATTGTGTTAAGGGCACAATTTGCTACAACTTTTGTGGTAAAAGTTTTTCTGTATTCTGCTCCGGATACCGTTTTTTTTCAACACTCTTGTAATTTCCACATTCTTGAAAAAATCTCCACAATGGTGCATCTGGGAGCAAAAAAGTCACAGACCATTGTGTTAAGGGCACAATTTGCTACAACTTTTGTAGTAAAAGTTTTTCTGTATTCTGCTCCGAATACCGTTTTTTTTCAACACTCTTGTAATTTCCACATTCTTGAAAAAATCTCCATATTGATGCACCTGGGAGCAAAAAAGTCACAGACCATTGTGTTAAGGGCACAATTTACTACAACTTTTGTAGTAAAAGTTTTTCTGTATTCTGCTCCGAATACCGTTTTTTTTCAACACTCTTGTAATTTCCACATTCTTGAAAAAATCTCCACAATGGTGCATGTGGGAGCAAAAAAGTCACAGACCATTGTGTTAAGGGCACAATTTGCTACAACTTTTGTGGCAAAAGTTTTTCTGTATTCTGCTCCGGATACCGTTTTTTTTCAACACTCTTGTAATTTCCACATTCTTGAAAAAATCTCCACAATGGTGCATCTGGGAGCAAAAAAGTCACAGACCATTGTGTTAAGGGAACAATTTGCTACAACTTTTGTAGTAAAAGTTTTTCTGTATTCTGCTCCGGATACCGTTTTTTTTCAACACTCTTGTAATTTCCACATTCTTGAAAAAATCTCCACAATGGTGCATCTGGGAGCAAAAAAGTCACAGACCATTGTGTTAAGGGAACAATTTGCTACAACTTTTGTAGTAAAAGTTTTTCTGTATTCTGCTCCGGATACCGTTTTTTTTCAACACTCTTGTAATTTCCACATTCTTGAAAAAATCTCCACAATGGTGCATCTGGGAGCAAAAAAGTCACAGACCATTGTGTTAAGGGAACAATTTGCTACAACTTTTGTAGTAAAAGTTTTTCTGTATTCTGCTCCGGATACCGTTTTTTTTTTCAACACTCTTGTACTTTGCACATTTTTCAAAAATTCTCCACATTGATGCATCTGGGAGCAAAAATGTTGGAGACCATTGTGTTAAGGGCACAATTTGCTACAACTTTTGTGGTAAAAGTTTTTCTGTATTCTGCTCCGGATACCATTTTTTTTCAACACTCTTGAAATTTCCACATTCTTGAAAAAATCTCCACAATGGTGCATCTGGGAGCAAAAAAGTCAGAGACCATTGTGTTAAGGGAACAATTTGCTACAACTTTTGTAGTAAAAGTTTTTCTGTATTCTGCTCCGGATACCGTTTTTTTTCAACACTCTTGTAATTTCCACATTCTTGAAAAAATCTCCATATTGATGCACCTGGGAGCAAAAAAGTCACAGACCATTGTGTTAAGGGCACAATTTACTACAACTTTTGTAGTAAAAGTTTTTCTGTGTTCTGCTCCGAATACCGTTTTTTTTCAACACTCTTGTAATTTCCACATTCTTGAAAAAATCTCCACAATGGTGCATCTGGGAGCAAAAAAGTCAGAGACCATTGTGTTAAGGGCACAATTTGCTACAACTTTTGTGGTAAAAGTTTTTCTGTATTCTGCTCCGGATACCGTTTTTTTTCAACACTCTTGTAATTTCCACATTCTTGAAAAAATCTCCACAATGGTGCATCTGGGAGCAAAAAAGTCACAGACCATTGTGTTAAGGGCACAATTTGCTACAACTTTTGTAGTAAAAGTTTTTCTGTATTCTGCTCCGAATACCGTTTTTTTTCAACACTCTTGTAATTTCCACATTCTTGAAAAAATCTCCATATTGATGCACCTGGGAGCAAAAAAGTCACAGACCATTGTGTTAAGGGCACAATTTACTACAACTTTTGTAGTAAAAGTTTTTCTGTATTCTGCTCCGAATACCGTTTTTTTTCAACACTCTTGTAATTTCCACATTCTTGAAAAAATCTCCACAATGGTGCATGTGGGAGCAAAAAAGTCACAGACCATTGTGTTAAGGGCACAATTTGCTACAACTTTTGTGGCAAAAGTTTTTCTGTATTCTGCTCCGGATACCGTTTTTTTTCAACACTCTTGTAATTTCCACATTCTTGAAAAAATCTCCACAATGGTGCATCTGGGAGCAAAAAAGTCACAGACCATTGTGTTAAGGGAACAATTTGCTACAACTTTTGTAGTAAAAGTTTTTCTGTATTCTGCTCCGGATACCGTTTTTTTTCAACACTCTTGTAATTTCCACATTCTTGAAAAAATCTCCACAATGGTGCATCTGGGAGCAAAAAAGTCACAGACCATTGTGTTAAGGGAACAATTTGCTACAACTTTTGTAGTAAAAGTTTTTCTGTATTCTGCTCCGGATACCGTTTTTTTTCAACACTCTTGTAATTTCCACATTCTTGAAAAAATCTCCACAATGGTGCATCTGGGAGCAAAAAAGTCACAGACCATTGTGTTAAGGGAACAATTTGCTACAACTTTTGTAGTAAAAGTTTTTCTGTATTCTGCTCCGGATACCGTTTTTTTTTTCAACACTCTTGTAATTTGCACATTTTTCAAAAATTCTCCACATTGATGCATCTGGGAGCAAAAATGTTGGAGACCATTGTGTTAAGGGCACAATTTGCTACAACTTTTGTGGTAAAAGTTTTTCTGTATTCTGCTCCGGATACCATTTTTTTTCAACACTCTTGAAATTTCCACATTCTTGAAAAAATCTCCACAATGGTGCATCTGGGAGCAAAAAAGTCAGAGACCATTGTGTTAAGGGAACAATTTGCTACAACTTTTGTAGTAAAAGTTTTTCTGTATTCTGCTCCGGATACCGTTTTTTTTCAACACTCTTGTAATTTCCACATTCTTGAAAAAATCTCCATATTGATGCACCTGGGAGCAAAAAAGTCACAGACCATTGTGTTAAGGGCACAATTTACTACAACTTTTGTAGTAAAAGTTTTTCTGTGTTCTGCTCCGAATACCGTTTTTTTTCAACACTCTTGTAATTTCCACATTCTTGAAAAAATCTCCACAATGGTGCATCTGGGAGCAAAAAAGTCACAGACCATTGTGTTAAGGGCACAATTTGCTACAACTTTTGTGGTAAAAGTTTTTCTGTATTCTGCTCCGGATACCGTTTTTTTTCAACACTCTTGTAATTTCCACATTCTTGAAAAAATCTCCACAATGGTGCATCTGGGAGCAAAAAAGTCACAGACCATTGTGTTAAGGGCACAATTTGCTACAACTTTTGTAGTAAAAGTTTTTCTGTATTCTGCTCCGAATACCGTTTTTTTTCAACACTCTTGTAATTTCCACATTCTTGAAAAAATCTCCATATTGATGCACCTGGGAGCAAAAAAGTCACAGACCATTGTGTTAAGGGCACAATTTACTACAACTTTTGTAGTAAAAGTTTTTCTGTATTCTGCTCCGAATACCGTTTTTTTTCAACACTCTTGTAATTTCCACATTCTTGAAAAAATCTCCACAATGGTGCATGTGGGAGCAAAAAAGTCACAGACCATTGTGTTAAGGGCACAATTTGCTACAACTTTTGTGGCAAAAGTTTTTCTGTATTCTGCTCCGGATACCGTTTTTTTTCAACACTCTTGTAATTTCCACATTCTTGAAAAAATCTCCACATTGATGCATCTGGGAGCAAAAAAGTCACAGACCATTGTGTTAAGGGCACAATTTGCTACAACCTTTGTAGTAAAAGTTTTTCTGTATTCTGCTCCGGATACCGTTTTTTTTCAACACTCTTGTAATTTCCACATTCTTGAAAAAATCTCCACAATGGTGCATGTGGGAGCAAAAAAGTCACAGACCATTGTGTTAAGGGCACAATTTGCTACAACCTTTGTAGTAAAAGTTTTTCTGTATTCTGCTCCGGATACCGTTTTTTTTCAACACTCTTGTAATTTCCACATTCTTGAAAAAATCTCCACAATGGTGCATCTGGGAGCAAAAAAGTCACAGACCATTGTGTTAAGGGCACAATTTACTACAACTTTTGTAGTAAAAGTTTTTCTGTATTCTGCTCCGGATACCGTTTTTTTTTCAACACTCTTGTAATTTGCACATTTTTCAAAAATTCTCCACATTGATGCATCTGGGAGCAAAAATGTTGGAGACCATTGTGTTAAGGGCACAATTTGCTACAACTTTTGTGGTAAAAGTTTTTCTGTATTCTGCTCCGGATACCATTTTTTTTCAACACTCTTGAAATTTCCACATTCTTGAAAAAATCTCCACAATGGTGCATCTGGGAGCAAAAAAGTCAGAGACCATTGTGTTAAGGGAACAATTTGCTACAACTTTTGTAGTAAAAGTTTTTCTGTATTCTGCTCCGGATACCGTTTTTTTTCAACACTCTTGTAATTTCCACATTCTTGAAAAAATCTCCATATTGATGCACCTGGGAGCAAAAAAGTCACAGACCATTGTGTTAAGGGCACAATTTACTACAACTTTTGTAGTAAAAGTTTTTCTGTGTTCTGCTCCGAATACCGTTTTTTTTCAACACTCTTGTAATTTCCACATTCTTGAAAAAATCTCCACAATGGTGCATCTGGGAGCAAAAAAGTCAGAGACCATTGTGTTAAGGGCACAATTTGCTACAACTTTTGTGGTAAAAGTTTTTCTGTATTCTGCTCCGGATACCGTTTTTTTTCAACACTCTTGTAATTTCCACATTCTTGAAAAAATCTCCACAATGGTGCATCTGGGAGCAAAAAAGTCACAGACCATTGTGTTAAGGGCACAATTTGCTACAACTTTTGTAGTAAAAGTTTTTCTGTATTCTGCTCCGAATACCGTTTTTTTTCAACACTCTTGTAATTTCCACATTCTTGAAAAAATCTCCATATTGATGCACCTGGGAGCAAAAAAGTCACAGACCATTGTGTTAAGGGCACAATTTACTACAACTTTTGTAGTAAAAGTTTTTCTGTATTCTGCTCCGAATACCGTTTTTTTTCAACACTCTTGTAATTTCCACATTCTTGAAAAAATCTCCACAATGGTGCATGTGGGAGCAAAAAAGTCACAGACCATTGTGTTAAGGGCACAATTTACTACAACTTTTGTAGTAAAAGTTTTTCTGTATTCTGCTCCGGATACCGTTTTTTTTTCAACACTCTTGTAATTTGCACATTTTTCAAAAATTCTCCACATTGATGCATCTGGGAGCAAAAATGTTGGAGACCATTGTGTTAAGGGCACAATTTGCTACAACTTTTGTGGTAAAAGTTTTTCTGTATTCTGCTCCGGATACCATTTTTTTTCAACACTCTTGAAATTTCCACATTCTTGAAAAAATCTCCACAATGGTGCATCTGGGAGCAAAAAAGTCAGAGACCATTGTGTTAAGGGAACAATTTGCTACAACTTTTGTAGTAAAAGTTTTTCTGTATTCTGCTCCGGATACCGTTTTTTTTCAACACTCTTGTAATTTCCACATTCTTGAAAAAATCTCCATATTGATGCACCTGGGAGCAAAAAAGTCACAGACCATTGTGTTAAGGGCACAATTTACTACAACTTTTGTAGTAAAAGTTTTTCTGTGTTCTGCTCCGAATACCGTTTTTTTTTCAACACTCTTGTAATTTCCACATTCTTGAAAAAATCTCCACAATGGTGCATCTGGGAGCAAAAAAGTCAGAGACCATTGTGTTAAGGGCACAATTTGCTACAACTTTTGTGGTAAAAGTTTTTCTGTATTCTGCTCCGGATACCGTTTTTTTTCAACACTCTTGTAATTTCCACATTCTTGAAAAAATCTCCACAATGGTGCATCTGGGAGCAAAAAAGTCACAGACCATTGTGTTAAGGGCACAATTTGCTACAACTTTTGTAGTAAAAGTTTATCTGTATTCTGCTCCGAATACCGTTTTTTTTCAACACTCTTGTAATTTCCACATTCTTGAAAAAATCTCCATATTGATGCACCTGGGAGCAAAAAAGTCACAGACCATTGTGTTAAGGGCACAATTTACTACAACTTTTGTAGTAAAAGTTTTTCTGTATTCTGCTCCGAATACCGTTTTTTTTCAACACTCTTGTAATTTCCACATTCTTGAAAAAATCTCCACAATGGTGCATGTGGGAGCAAAAAAGTCACAGACCATTGTGTTAAGGGCACAATTTGCTACAACTTTTGTGGCAAAAGTTTTTCTGTATTCTGCTCCGGATACCGTTTTTTTTCAACACTCTTGTAATTTCCACATTCTTGAAAAAATCTCCACATTGATGCATCTGGGAGCAAAAAAGTCACAGACCATTGTGTTAAGGGCACAATTTGCTACAAACTTTGTAGTAAAAGTTTTTCTGTATTCTGCTCCGGATACCGTTTTTTTTCAACACTCTTGTAATTTCCACATTCTTGAAAAAATCTCCACAATGGTGCATCTGGGAGCAAAAAAGTCACAGACCATTGTGTTAAGGGCACAATTTGCTATAACTTTTGTGGTAAAAGTTTTTCTGTATTCTGCTCCGGATACCGTTTTTTTTCAACACTCTTGTAATTTCCACATTCTTGAAAAAATCTCCACAATGGTGCATCTGGGAGCAAAAAAGTCACAGACCATTGTGTTAAGGGAACAATTTGCTACAACTTTTGTAGTAAAAGTTTTTCTGTATTCTGCTCCGGATACCGTTTTTTTTCAACACTCTTGTAATTTCCACATTCTTGAAAAAATCTCCACAATGGTGCATCTGGGAGCAAAAAAGTCACAGACCATTGTGTTAAGGGAACAATTTGCTACAACTTTTGTAGTAAAAGTTTTTCTGTATTCTGCTCCGGATACCGTTTTTTTTCAACACTCTTGTAATTTCCACATTCTTGAAAAAATCTCCACAATGGTGCATCTGGGAGCAAAAAAGTCACAGACCATTGTGTTAAGGGAACAATTTGCTACAACTTTTGTAGTAAAAGTTTTTCTGTATTCTGCTCCGGATACCGTTTTTTTTTCAACACTCTTGTAATTTGCACATTTTTCAAAAATTCTCCACATTGATGCATCTGGGAGCAAAAATGTTGGAGACCATTGTGTTAAGGGCACAATTTGCTACAACTTTTGTGGTAAAAGTTTTTCTGTATTCTGCTCCGGATACCATTTTTTTTCAACACTCTTGAAATTTCCACATTCTTGAAAAAATCTCCACAATGGTGCATCTGGGAGCAAAAAAGTCAGAGACCATTGTGTTAAGGGAACAATTTGCTACAACTTTTGTAGTAAAAGTTTTTCTGTATTCTGCTCCGGATACCGTTTTTTTTCAACACTCTTGTAATTTCCACATTCTTGAAAAAATCTCCATATTGATGCACCTGGGAGCAAAAAAGTTACAGACCATTGTGTTAAGGGCACAATTTACTACAACTTTTGTAGTAAAAGTTTTTCTGTGTTCTGCTCCGAATACCGTTTTTTTTCAACACTCTTGTAATTTCCACATTCTTGAAAAAATCTCCACAATGGTGCATCTGGGAGCAAAAAAGTCAGAGACCATTGTGTTAAGGGCACAATTTGCTACAACTTTTGTGGTAAAAGTTTTTCTGTATTCTGCTCCGGATACCGTTTTTTTTCAACACTCTTGTAATTTCCACATTCTTGAAAAAATCTCCACAATGGTGCATCTGGGAGCAAAAAAGTCACAGACCATTGTGTTAAGGGCACAATTTGCTACAACTTTTGTAGTAAAAGTTTTTCTGTATTCTGCTCCGAATACCGTTTTTTTTCAACACTCTTGTAATTTCCACATTCTTGAAAAAATCTCCATATTGATGCACCTGGGAGCAAAAAAGTCACAGACCATTGTGTTAAGGGCACAATTTACTACAACTTTTGTAGTAAAAGTTTTTCTGTATTCTGCTCCGAATACCGTTTTTTTTCAACACTCTTGTAATTTCCACATTCTTGAAAAAATCTCCACAATGGTGCATGTGGGAGCAAAAAAGTCACAGACCATTGTGTTAAGGGCACAATTTGCTACAACTTTTGTGGCAAAAGTTTTTCTGTATTCTGCTCCGGATACCGTTTTTTTTCAACACTCTTGTAATTTCCACATTCTTGAAAAAATCTCCACAATGGTGCATCTGGGAGCAAAAAAGTCACAGACCGTTGTGTTAAGCGAACAATTTGCTACAACCCTTGTAGTAAAAGTTTTTCTGTATTCTGCTCCGGATACCGTTTTTTTTCTACACTCTTGTAATTTCCACATTCTTGAAAAAATCTCCACATTGATGCATCTGGGAGCAAAAAAGTCACAGACCATTGTGTTAAGGGCACAATTTGCTACAACTTTAGTAGTGTAAGAATGCCGGTTCTAGACCGGAAGTTGCTCCTGCTGCTCCTGCGGTGACTTCACGCCTCAATGTATTAGGTATAGGGGGGGATACCAACTAAAGTTTGGGGGAAAAAAATTAGGTTGGTATTAAAAGTAACTAGAGATCTAGGGATTTTTAGAAAATTAAATAGAAAAATTTAAATACAATGGCGCCAAATATGATTGAGTGGTGTAAGTACTAGATTTAGGAATTTTTTATAAAATTAAACAGAAAAATTTAAATATATTGACGCTAGCTATGATTGAGAATTGAACTGTAAATTAGCGTAACTTGAGTTGAAAAATTAAATGGTGGTGGTGGTGGGAATATAGGATTAAAAATAATAAAAATCATTACATTTCAAATTAACAATAAATTATATTAGCATAATATATAAAAAAACCAATATATAATATAATCTGTGATTAACATGAAATGACTACATTTAAGAAATATATATATATATATATATATATATTGGGATGATGTTAACGAATTGGTAGATCGATTGAAATTGTTGTACGCTTCACATGCGGCAGGAAACAATTCCCATATTAATGAAATCACATCCATTATAGAAGAACTGAAGGAGAGCGGCGTTATATCATAATAATAATAATAATTTATGCGTACCAATGAACGATCAAGCGTGAGTGGTGTGAGCATTGATAAGTTTGGTCGTACATTACGTTCTGCGCGGAATAAAGTATTGAATGATGAGAATTTAATTACATCTCAACGCCATATTGGATTCCCTTTAACCGTAGATGGAGATTATGATATCCAGGGGCGTAAACTATCTAACGTTCAACAACCGACGGATGAAAATGATTGTGCGATAAAAATTTATGTAGACGAAATATGTGAAACATTGAAAGCTACAAAAATTAAGGTCATAATAGCGGACGTTCAAAGAATTATTGAAGATCATAGTAAACGTATACATCAGGTGTCAACAAAAATTGATATTAAAAACTCTACAGTCTTACGTGACATTAAAAAAAATAACGCGGAAATCCTATTAAATGGTCAGCAAATTACAACTCTAACAAAATCATTCAACAATAATTTAAATGCATTTGATATACTCACAACAAATCTTTGAAATGGGATACAGGGTGTTGCAGATCGTCTACTTGATATGGAAAGCACTATAAATTCACGACTAGATATATTGGAGAAAAAAAGTTAGACTTAATCCATGAGCGTAATAATGCAGGTTGTTACGGTTTTATTAGAATTTAGATTTGTTTTCCTTGTTTACATATTTGTGGGGTTATGTTTGTTTGTTTTTCATATCAATTCATCCTTTTGTTGGTAAGAGGGCGTTGTTGCCAGAATAAATAGTAATTTTTATTTGATTTGGGATGAGTTGGTATGAATAACTTTCGTATAAAAATGTGTTCCTTCTTCGTCTCTTCCTCTGTTTGTGAGTAACCTTGGTGGTGTCCAGTAAAGATCGGATTGCTTGTGGATTATCGAAAAGCGTGCTGATTCTGAGAAGTGAACGGCGTGAAGACCGTAACTCAATTATCTCAATTGGGGCTTCTCATCCGAAGTATCGGGATCCAACGTTATTTTGTGACAAAAGTGAGAATACGAAAGTAAAAGTATTTTCAAGCGGAATCTTTTTTATTCGGATTATTTTTCCGACAAGCCATAGCGATCTTCTTTTTTAACACCCTTGAACACAGGCTTCCCGGAGTGGAGGTAATGTTGTGATGTTATTGTTAATGTTTGTCTAATGTGTTTTTTTTTTGTATCAACTAAAAAAAAAAACATTATTACCAACAATCCCGTCTGGCCGAAAAAAAGTGAACCCTGAAGCCGGTTACGACGCGGGGCCAATTTGTGACGACCACGTGTGGGGAGGTGAGGAAGAAACTACGAACCACTGTCTCTTTATTGGACCGTCTATTTTGTTAAGATTTCGTTTGTCAATTGTGAAACATTAATGGTACGTACCACATTTTTGTGTCGACCGTAATTTTATAATTTTTGTTTACATTGATGAGATTTGTAAGGCTTAATAAAGGAGAGGGAACACATTTACTTCTATCATTTAACCTTCACCATCCACTGCGGGAGGGCGTCGGGTTGGCACCCAGCGTGGTCGTGGCAGGTCTCAGCGGTGAGTTTACGGCTAGTGTCCAATTGTGGACCAGGAATCTGCTTCCCCTGACATTTGGGCTGACCGGGTTGAGTTCAAGAAAAAAAGTGGTAGCAAGGTATCGAAAGCGAAACAAACTATAGTTGAAGAACTTCATCGTCCCGCTAGACGTTTATTTCCTAGACGAAGAACTATACTGAAGGGGATCGATGATTTATGGCAAGCTGATCTTATTGAAATGATAGAATTTGGTAAAATCAATGTTAGACATGAATACATCTTAGTGGTTTTCGATTGTTTTTCAAAGTATCTCTGGATGCGTCCGTTAAAAAATAAATCCTCTACAGATGTAATACACGCGTTACGTTCAATTCTCTTTGAAGGTCGTGTACCTAAAAATCTACAAACAGATCAGGGAAAGGAATTTTACAATACACACTTCAAAAAGTTGATGATGGAATTTAAAATTAATCATTATTCAACGTATAGCGTAATGAAGGCTGCAATAGCTGAACGCGTAATTAGAATCATAAAACAAAAGTTGTATAAAATGTTTAGTCTTTACGGAAATCATAAATGGTTACACTTATTGGATGCTATTACAACTCAATATTATAATTCAAAGCATTCAACCACGAAAATGAAACCATCTCAAATAAATTCGAAATCTGTAGAAAATAAACTTCCCAATACGGTGTACAATCATATTAAAATTGCCGGTAAGGGAAACTTTAATATTGGAGATGTAGTTCGCATTAGCAAGCATAAGCATGTCTTCGATAATGGATATTTACCCAACTGGACCACTGAGTTATTTAAAATAGTTAAAACACAAATTACGAATCCAATTTCTTATTTATTAGAAGATATGAATGGACAACCTATTAACGGAGCTTTTTATGAATTCGAACTTCAAAGATCCAAACAACCTGATGTGTATCTTGTCGAAAAAGTGTTAAAGAGAAGAAAGAATCAAGTGTTCGTTAAGTGGTTAGACAATATCGTTTAGGTTTAAATGTTTCTTTTCTAAGTAAAACGTATATTTACTTCGCATTATTGTTAACTTAAATATTAACAAATCCTATTATTTATTTAAAAACTTTTAATTTTTCACATCCTTATAATTAATTAGAGTTTTAAATTTCTATTTATCCGTATTTCATTTACACCAATAATTCTATTGCTCAGCATTATTGTAAACCACAATGTAATTTAACACTTCCACTGACGTGGTGCATTGAACTTTACTGAACCACGGTGATTTAATAAAAACTGCTTAGTTTGCATTTTTATGTAATATTAATACATATTATTTCTAGAAACGTTTTACTTCACATTCATCTGTGGAACTAGCAACATCAACAGTTTTAATAAGCGGTTGCTCTCGTTAAAGTTTATATTTGAAACTCTCAATTTCAAATCTCTTTAAAGATGTTCGCGTGCGATAAGTGTCAAAAGTCATTCAGCGCCAAAAGGAGTCTCGATCGGCACACACGACATTCGCATACTAATTACGTTAGGAACGAGTGTTCTTTATGCGATAAATCTTTTTCGAGATTCGATAGTTTTGAAAATTAGTGCATGGTTTAGAAGTTGGTCCTCAGCGTCAAGCGCCACCTCCAGCAATGGCAAATTATTCGAAAGCGAAATCCACCATCGATGTACCACCATCTACATCATCGACGGTGAGGTCAATTTTGCAACCTTCTAAACGTCTTCCTCAACCGCTATCGGGTGATAATGGTTTAGAAGTTGGTCCTCAACGTCAAGCGCCACCTCCTGCAATGGCAAATTGTGCGAAAGCGAAACCCACCATCGATGTACCACCATCTACATCATCGGCGCCGACGGTAAGGTCAATTTTGCAACCTTCTAAACATCTTCCTCAACCGCTATCCGGTGATAATAGATCAAAGGTATGTGATTTGTGTGGAATTTCTTTCACAAATCATATGGCTTTGGAGTCACATCTCAGGATGAATCATACGATACAGGTTGAGAAAGGTGTTGAGAAGATTGCAACTTGTTACAAAGATCGAGTTGCGTCTTATAAAATATCTGGAGGTCGTGATGATGATGATGATATCTCCACATATCTAGCGCGTACTCGAAATACTGTCGGAAATATTATCACACCTTACATGAACCTGCTCGGTGAAGGTGCAACTCGAGCTTTTATCCATTTTTATTAAAACAACAATTAATGAAAATGGAGATGAGACCGTTACCGCGTCCGAAAAGAATTTTAATACCAAATTCGAAGTAATTACACAATTCGCCGATTTTAATGAAACTTATGATGAGATGGTGGCAAGTATTAACCAACAAGCTGAAGAGTTTCAGGAGAGGGGGTCCGGTTGAGCCTTCTTTTCTATTTCATACCTTCTTCTAAACATAAACAAATTCCAACCAATACCCGGCTCGTCGTACATCCCGCTTCCAGAATCAATCGCTACTAAGAAAGCGTGCATTAACATCAAAAACTACGATGACAACGCTTGCTTAGCTTGGAGTCTCGTATCTCATCTGCGACCGGTAGAAAGTAATAGAAACTTAACATCATCGTACCCGCACTTTTCAACCGTATTAAATTTAAAAGATATAAACTTTCCCGTGCATTTAAAAGACATCCCTAAAATTGAACAATTAAATAATTTAAGTATAAATATTTATGAACTAGTTAAATCATCCAAAGAATACGTGGTGGAAGGAGCAATTTATTTTACAAAAAATCGACGGGATACCCATATAAATTTACTTTATTTATATGAAAATGGACACGGACATTACGTTTTAATTGTAAATCTATCACGTTTGATTTCTAAACAAGTATACAACCACGGTCATTCTGTACACCTTTGCGATGGTTGTTTAAGACGCTTTTCCACACAAAAGTTGTTAAACGATCATCAACTGCATGATTGTAATCATATTAAAACCATTTTACCATCGAAAAATGTGCGCTCAAGGCCAAACTTTCTAGGGTCGTATACGCCTGAAAATATTTTACAATTTAATAATTATAAATATACTCAAAACGTCCCCTTTGTTATATATGCGGATTTTGAATCGATTTTAAAGCCGGTAGAGTTTTGCGAACCTAGTACTTCAACATCTTTCACCGAAGCGGTAGATATACACATGCCGTTTAGCTTTGCTTATTATATCGTTTCAACATCCGATGTTAAATATTATAAATTCGAAACGTATATGGGCCTCGATTGTGGTAAAGTTTTTGTTTCAATTTATATTTATTTACAACGAATATTTAAAATGTATTAAACCAATGCTACCTCTAACCGCTGAAGAGGAATTGAAATTTAATTCAGCTTCGTTATGCCATATTTGTAAGTCACCGTTTGATGGTTGTAATCAGAATAAGGTTCACGACCATTGCCATATTACCGGCAGATTTAGAGGTGCCGCACATTCAACGTGTAACCTTAATTTCAAACTCCCTAATTTCATTCCGATATTTCTTCACAATTTTAGCGGCTATGATTCACACTTATTCGTAAAGGAATTAGCTGATATCGATTCGGAGGGTGGTATCGATGTTTTACCCAACAACAAGGAAAAATACATTAGCTTTAGTAAAAACGTTTTAGTTGATCGCGTTAAAAAACAGCACAAAGATGATTTTGAAAACGTCTACATGAAAATGCGCTTTGTAGATTCATTTAGGTTCATGGCATCCTCTCTCGATTCGCTCGCCAGCAATCTTGTGGACGATGACTTTATCCACGTTAAAAAATTTTTCATACGTCACGAACAGTTTAAATTGTTAACAAGAAAGGGTATTTTTCCTTATCAGTATATTGATTCTATTGATAGATTGGGTGAAACATCATTACCCTCTAAAGATGCTTTTATGAATAAGCTGAGCTTCGATGGTATAAGTGAAGATGAATACAATCATGCGCAAACCGTTTGGCGTACATTCGGGTGTCAAAATTTACGTGAGTATTCTGATCTATATCTAAAGACCGATGTACTTTTACTTGCAGACATCTTTGAAAAGTTTCGAGAAGTTTGTTTTAGTACTTATGGGTTAGACCCTGCCCATTATTATACAGCGCCAGGTTTATCTTAGGATGCTATGCTTAAGTTCACGCAGATCAAACTCGAACTTTTAACAGATATAGATCAGGTACATTTCATTAAAAAGGGAATTCGCGGGGGCATTTCGTTTTGCGGCCATCGTCACGCTAAGGGAAATAATAAATATATGACCGATGGTACTTTCAACACCGATTTACCTTAAAATTATTTGATGTATTGGGATGCAAATAACCTCTATGGATGGGTAATGTCTCAATATATGCCCGTTAATGAGTTTGTTTGGTTGGATGCGGCCCAAATTGGAAGTTTCGAATTTAGAAACGTATCCGATACCTCAGATTACGGGTATATATTGGACGTTGATATTGAATATCCGCGCGAATTGCACGATTTGCATAACGACCTACCATTTCTAGCCGAAAATATATGCCCGCCAAACTCTAAAAGCGTGAGCGATAAAAGACTTATTCCAAATTTATTTAATAAGAAAAATTGTGTAATTCATTATAGAAATTTAAAGCATGCCGTCGCTCACGGTCTTATAGTTAGAAAAAGTAATCGTATTTTATCTTTTAAACTATCAGCTTGGCTTAAACCTTACATCGACGTTAACACACATTTACGCCAAACTGCCAAAAATAGTTTTGAAAAGGATTTTTTTAAATTAATGAACAATGCGGTTTTCGGTAAAACTATGGAAAATGTAGATAAAAGGGTCGATGTGAGGTTAGTGACAAGTTGGGAAGATATACGTAAGAGAACGGGTAGACCAAAATTAGGGGCACGTAGTCTAATTGCTAAATTAAATTTTAAGAATATAAAAATTTTTACGGAAACATTTTCGGCTATTCAAATGGAACATCTGCATGTGGTTTACGATAAACCGTTATATGTAGGGTTTGCAGTTTTGGAAATTTCTAAATTACTTATGTAACAATTTTATTATGATTTTTTGAAACCTAAATTTGGTTCTGAAATTCAATTGTGCTACATGGATACCGACAGCTTCACTGTGTCCATTACCACAGATGATGTGTATGCATTCGTAAAAGATAATTTAGAACGCTTCGATACGTCAAATTATCTTCCGGATAATGAGTTTAGCATTCCACTACAAAATAAAGCGGTATTGGGGTTGATGAAAGATGAAAATTCAGGTAGAATCATGTCAGAATTTATTGGTTTACGTTCTAAATTGTACGCTAATAGGGTCTGTTTCGGCCGTATCACTAAAAAGGCTAAAGGTGTAAAGAAGGCTGTGGTTAAACGCAAAATTATCTTTGAACATTATTTGGAATGTTTAACGTCAAAAAGAGATATTTACATGAAACAATACTTGTTCAGAAGTCAAAAGCATAGCATATATACCATGCTACAAAATAAATTGGCTCTTTCATCACGTGATTCGAAACGTTATATTAATGATGATGGGGTGAGTACATTAGCGTGGGGTCACTATCGTATCAACACTCCATTATCATAAATAGTTTATATTTTTTGATTATATAATTGTAAAAAAAGGATTTCGATGGTTGAATTGCGAATCGCGTTTAAATGTGATTTTCTATTCCCTTTATGTTGTAAGTTCAATTCGGCCACTAAGGTATTTGTTAACATTACTCCATTGAAATCCTTTTTATTATTTAAATTTTTGATGTAAATCCATTTTAGTTGTAAGTTAAATTCTGCTGTTATTTAGTTGACTTTTAATAAATTATGTTTAATTGTAAATTTAAATCATATGTGTCTCAGTTACCTTTTAAAAATCGAAGTGTTCACATCGTCGTCATAATGTCTTGGACTGACTTTCGGCTTAAACTGAAGCAGTGTTTAAATACCGATTTCCCAGAAGAAATTACTCAGCTCGATTTGGTACTTGTAGACATACGAGACATCGATGGTGATAAAATAAATGATTCGCAATTTGTACAGTTTTGTGAATTTGAAAATAACATATGGAGGGTTTATCGCAAGGGTGATATTCTGTATGTTGGTAGTGATGAAGACTTTGAAGATCATCGAAAATTTAAAAATTTCCTAAAAGTTAATGGATACTTTCCTGATAATGAATCAGCTAAATTAATTATTGACGACCATATTAATGTTAATGATTTTGAATATATTAACGATTGTTATTACAATTATAACTATTGGCATGTGTATCGTAATGCAAATACTATATTTGTTAATTTTACCGATTGTTAAATTTTGTATATATTTAATTGTGTATAAACTTTCAAGATTGTATTTTAAAATGTTTCAATATATTTAAATTGGGTTAATTGGGAAAATTAAATTGTATTATTTAAACCTTTTCCTTCTTTTATTTAAATGTATTTTTTTTTACGTACATCATTTTTGTTAATGAAAACGCATTAAAAAAATTTTATAATTTGTATTATTTTTTTTTACTTTCTTAATATTAATTATATATATAGCATTTCATTTAGGTCAATTATTCCATTGTTCAGCATTATTGCAGCGCGCCGCGCCGATTGTAACTTAACACTCCCGTCAGCGAGGTGCATTGCACTTTACTTGGTGATGCGCCGCGCCGATTGTCGTAAGTTGACACTTCCGCCCCGGCGAGGAAAGCATTGTATCGCGTAACTCATAATCAGTTTTACTTTAGAAACCGAACGTGTCAAACGTAAACCGCGCGCAATGTCTCGTAGTCGTCTCTGTGTTTTTCTTTTTTTCGCTCTCTGTGAGTTTAAACCAAAGAAAAAATTTATTCGAAGTTGAGTTGGATTTATCCGTCAAACGTAAACCGCGCGCAATTTCTCATAGTCGTCTCTGTGTTTTTTTTTCTTTTTTTTTCAGTCTTTGTGAGTTTAAACCAAAGAAAAAATTTATTCGAAGTTGAGTTGGATTTACTCCTTTTACCATATTTATTGTTAATGGAAAACGTCTTACGAGCTGCCAGATGATCTGCTCTTTTTTTAAAAGTAACCAGATCTAGTTCCTTTTCCAATACCAACCTATATTTGTTTTCTCCACAGCCATAGGTTGGTACCCTTCCTTATCCTTTTACATTGGGTTGATGACGTCATGTGGAGCAACCTCTTATCTAGAATCGGCGTTTCTATACTACTGACGATCCATTCATCGATTATCACCAGTCAATCGAAGGTATTTAGTTCAGTTAGGATACGAAGTGTTAAAGTAATGGACATTTTAAAAGTAACCGATAAGATAAAAACAGATCACTCTATCGTAAGTTATGAATTCCATTCGCATCAACCGTTTGGATCGACCACGTTCGATAACAATGACGAAATTAGAATTTCAATTCCGGAAATAGATAATTATACTTTACCGAGCGAGAGTTATCTATACGTCGAGGGTAGCGTTCGTAAGTTAGCCGCGGATGGAAGTATAACAAAAGATGCCAGCGCAACGGGGCAATTGGTTAACAATCCCGTTGCATTTATGTTTAGCGTTATTCGATATCTTATTAACGGAGTACATGTTAATGGTGTGTGGAACGTCGGTATAAGCTCATGCATGAAGGGTTATTTCTCATCTACACAGAACGAGGTGGTGAAATTAGAGAACGCCGGTTGGCACATAAAACCTTGGAAAGATCACGTAGCGGGTGTTTCAAAGGCTTTAGACAAAAATGGAAATTTCGGTCGTTGTTAGGATTCGCAGAAGATTTCAGAAAGATCATGATGAAAGTTCGACAGGAACTTGTGCTAATTCGCGGACACGATGATACTGACGTCATCTTTCAACCGGCAGCTGCTCCGAACGACGAAAAATTGAAATTGATCATTAATAAAATTATATGGAGATTTCCTCACGTGGCGGTTGGATTACGCGAACAGTTGGCATTAACAAAACTATCGGAAAGAAACGTAGACATTCACGTTCCTTTTCGATCGTGGGAAATACACGAGTACCCTCAATTACCTCAAACTACGAAGCAATCTTGGGCCGTCAAAACTGCTCCACAATTGGAAACGCCTAGGTTTATAACAATCGGATTTCAAACAAATCGAAAGGGAATATTTAAGGGAAACATGGCATTATTTGATAATATAAACTTAACGAACGTAACCGTTTTCTTGAACGGAGAACGTTTTCCGTACGATTATTGCGTCTCGTTTCGATGAGATCGTTTGTTATTTGTGCCGTTCAACAAAAGAATTTTAACAATACCGGTAAAAGAATTGCCGGAAAATGAATGCAAATTAGAGGTTGGTGCGCCGATGTGTCCCTATCATAAAAAGAGACCAAGTATGTGCTCCTTGTCGAATGTTTTTTATTTATTTTCATACGTATTCAGAAATCTATAACTATATGTAAACGAATTGAGAAAGGCAGACAAGTAGTAGCGGTAGAGCAGTTCAAGATGGAACGTCTTTGGCGGTTAGTTACCAGATTAGGACTTTCAACTTTTATAATTAATAAAGTGTGGGATATTATGGAAAGATACGAATCTGATTTATCTTTTGCGAATATTAAAAACTACGAATTATGTCATTTACCAATCGATTATTATATCAATAAAGTAAAGCCATTAGATTTGGCGGCGGTTTGGTTTAAATTACCGTTGAAGTATAGAAACGATGAGCGATTACAAAGCAAGCTGCCCTGTTTTGAACATTATAATTTGCCTCATTGGGAAACGCATATTGATGGTCCACCATCGGCAAGAAAGGATTGTTCTTTATGTAAGGTTTAATATATAAACATTGTCAGTTATAGATTGTAAATTATAATAATAATAATAAAAGATTGTAAAAAGTATAAAAAATTGTTTTAATTTGAAAGAAAAAAGCATTTGTATACGTTGAGTTGGGTACTGTTGGGTGGGGTACTGTTGGGTTGTAAAAATTGTTGTAAATTGAAAAGAAAAATCAAGAAAAAGGAAGAGAAGAAGAAGGAAAGAAGAGAAAAAAAGGAAAAAAAGAAGAAAAAAAGAGGAAAAAAAAGAAGAAAAAAAGAAAAAGGAAAAGGATTGTTTATTGAAGCTCCTCCCACGCTCCTCCTCAGGCTCCTCCCAAAAGTGGAGATGGAAGAGTAGGGATGGGAGTGGGGATTCGGAGTTGTAATCTAAAATTCTGATCACTTCCATTTTTTGTTTGATCAGTTCGATCAGTTTTGATAACTTCGTTATCTCGGCGACTTTTTTCTGGTAAGTATAGCCTTCTTTTCCTTTGCATATATTGTTGCTAATCTGTTTTTTTCATTCCTATAGCTCCTTCTATTTTAAATCTTATTTTTTGTTGGTAAGCATAACTTTATTATTCGAACGTTTGTATCCTAATATCTACGATAATTTTTTATCATTCACATCCTATCATTCAGTACCCACTGCAATTAGATTTTAACGTTCTTTTCATCAAGCGATGTAAGTATACATGATTTTTTATTAAAATAAAATAAATTAATGTATGAATCTTTTTTTTATCAAGATGTCTCAAGACGGTTTTAGTCAAATTGATTTAACTGCTCCCGGTTTCGCCAGCAGCCAGGAGCCATTCCTGTTAAACAGTTTTGACATGAACCTGTTGAACATATCGACTGTTGAGAAGGCGCTGGATCCAAACGTGCAGCCTAATGAGCAGCCAATGGATCCTAACGTGGAATCTAATGCGCAGCAAGATCCGTCGCTTCTGAACGTTGCAGGTTCCGCGAATGTCGACGATAAAAATGTGAAACGCCTTTCACTTCGTCGGAATTCGGGGAGCCGTGAACATTGGAAGAAGGCTGCTGGTGTGTGGGAACCGTCAGAAAAGTATAGAGAGGAAAGACAAGAAAGAAGGGAGGCACGTGCTCGGTCGCGACGTAGCCAACGCAAGTATGTGTCAGTTGAACCAGCGACCCCGTCGAAGGTTGAAATGACACAGTCGAAAGTGGTTACCGAGAACGTGTCCGATAAATCCGACGACTCTCTTGCTTTAATGGCGGTATCACAACACTGTAGTACCGTAAACCGGAAGTATCTTAAAGCTATTAAGGCTCCTTTTTCTTCTTCTAAAGCTTCATTGGCTCCCGTTACTAACTCAAATATCCCTAACACCGAAATTCCTTCGTTAAGCCCGAAAGTACACATCTTAAGGGTTGACAATATTCCTGCTAATATTCCTGCTACTTCAGATATTTCCGATGTGTCTGCCAGCCTTTTTTCAAACGCAATGTGTACAGCAGTAGAAATTAATAGTTTGTATCAAAATTTTTATAAAGACCTTCATGCAAAGGTTCTTCAATTGCAGACCTCTTTGAGAGAACTTTCACAGTTTAGAGAAGGGCTGGCGTCGAGCTGTAACAACCGTTTAACAATATCGCTCGACATCACCATAGCATCATTAACCTGTGAAATTAAAAAGGCTGAATCTATTTTATCTAGTTTCACTACTAATAGCGTAAACTTCCCTTCCTAGCTTAAAGATGACTTCCAACAACATGAGTTATAATCACATGATCAGATTATGTAATGTGGAGCGGAAAGTTGCCTCGTTGGAGGTGAAAGTAGAGGCACTGTTTAAATTGGTACGTTATATTTATAATCCTTTTTTCCAAGTCATTAATTTTATCTTTTTAGGTGCAGAGTGTGTCAGAATCGGCTGTGGTGAGGGGCGAAGTGCATGTGCACAACATGCATATTAACCACTGCACCACAGCCGTTAGTTCACCGACTCCGGCAACGACTCTGGCAACGACTCCGGCAACGACTCCGGCACCAGCAGCACCACCGCCTTACGAAGAAACGAACCAATTACATCCAGAAGAGGAGGAGTGGTAACTACTCCTTCTCCTCTTTTTATTAAGTTAATTTTTATGTTAATTTTTAAGTTAATTTTTAAGTTAATTATTAAGTTACATTGATATTATTTTTATATAAATCAATATATTTTATGTCTCTATATAAAGTTACATTTGCTAAATTTTTATTCAGTCTTATCCTGTTAATGTCATAATTCATTTAGTGCGAGAATCATGATCGATAAGAAACTAAAGTGTTTACCGCAACCGCTAACACTGCCAATACTAAATTTTAGTAAAGGTACCACCGAAGAACATTTTACAAGACACAGTAATTTATTTGGTGGAAAATGTAAGCGAGGTTTAATTGTAGGACCCTCTGGTGTCGGAAAAACAAATGCTATGTTATCGCTTTTACTTGCACGTAATGGCTTCCGCTTCCTAAACTTATACTTATGCTCCAATTCGTTATACCAAAATAAGTACGATTTTTTAAGACGTTTAATTGAACCTATAAAAGTAGCGTAAGAATATCCGGTTCTAGACCGGAAGTTAATCCTGCCAATCCTGCGGTGACGTCACGCCTCAATGTATTAGGTATAGGGGGGGGATACCAACTAAAGTTTTGGGGAAAAAAATTAGGTTGGTATTAAAAGTAACTAGAGATCTAGGGATTTTTAGAAAATTAAATAGAAAAATTTAAATACAATGGCGCCACCTATGATTGAGTGCTGTAAGTACTAGATTTAGGAATTTTTTATAAAATTAAACAGAAAAATTTAAATATAATGACGCTAGCTATGATTGAGAATTGAACTGTAAATTAGCGTAACTTGAGCTGAAAAATTAAACATTTCAAATTAACAATAAATTATATTAGCATAATATATAAAAAAACCAATATATAATATAATCTGTGATTAAATTGAAATGACTACATTTAAGAAATAGATGCCGATGGAATTTCATCATTTGAACCAATATTCTTCTTCTTCTTCTTTATAAATTCAATCTTTTGCACAGTACATGTCTTGTTAAGTTCAAGTTCTCCAAGATATACCAAACAGATTTCACGTAGTTCAACAATTTCAGCATCGGAAATCACTTCAGCAATACGTTTAGGTAGAAACACAATAAATCCAGCTTCCAGTTCAACAATTGCCGTAGGCCAAGCTCGGCTTGGAATACGTTTAGCTGCTACAATTGGATACGGTGTATGTAAATGTAAATCACTCACTTTTTTCTTAGGTAAAAATTCACACTGTCCTAAACGATTTAGCTGTTCCATCTTTTCAATAAGCGGTGTATAAACTTCAAGTGAACAGTTTGGAGTGTAAGTTCGGAATAAATAAATTTCGCACCAGGCGGTAGAGATACTGTAACCGCAAAAAAAAATAATGTGGTTAGACGCAATAACATCTCTCTAGATAAACAAATTTCCAATAACAACTGTTGATAAAATTTAAAAAAATAAAATTATCAAAAGGAAAATTCGAGAAACAATAGAAATTACTCACAGTATAAAAAATAAATCGATCCTAAGTGTTCCCAACACATCCCAATGGTTGGTAAACCATGTTCTCCACAATCTCAATATGATTTCGATGGGCAACATCCCGTAAAGCTCAAATACATGAATTCTTTTTTCAGTCTTAAATTCACAAAGAATTGGTTGAAGATTTTAAAATTGGAAACGTATCGTCCTTTAAAATCTCATTTTCATAACGTTTAGGTATATAGACTTTAAAATCCTGCAATTGAATTAAAACAATAAAAAAAAACTCGATGGTGTAAATTAACATACTTACCAATGAGATTTGAACCATAGCTAAAGTGTGATGTAAACAGAAAGTAAAGCGAATAAACAATTAAACCATCGAGAACTTTTCAATAAATTACAATAAATACGAATAAATTAACTTAAAATTAAAGTATGTACTATCGTCATTAATACTATAATGACCCCAAGCGAATGTATTAATTCCATTATTACAAATATATCGCTTGGAGTCATTTGGTGATAGAACCAATTTATTTTGTAATGCTGTAAATATGTTATGATTGAAACTTCTAAATAACGTTTGTTTTTTAAATAAAACCGATTTTGAATTTAAACAATCTAAATAATTTTGAAAAGATATGTTGTTTAACAATAGCTTTCTTAACACCTTTAGATTTCTTTGTAACCCGACCATCAGCGACCCTATTCGCATACACTTTAGACCTCAAACCGATAAATTCAACCATTATGTTTCCGCAATTGTCGTCTTTCATTTTATCCAAAACAGCTTTATTATGTAACGCTATGTCAAACTGATTATCAGGACTGTAGTTCGATGTGTCAAATTTATCTAAATTCAATTTCACGTCTCTATAAACATCATCGGAATCAATTAGTACGGTGAAGCTATCGGTATCCATGTAACATAAGCGAATAGATTCACCGTACTTTGGTTTTAAGAAATCATAATAAAAATTATACATTAACAATTTAGACAATTCTAAAACCGTAAAACCAACATATAGAGGTTTATCGTAAACGACATGGAGACGATCCATTTGAATTGCCGAAAACGTTTCTGTGAATATGCTTATGCTTTTAAAATTTAATTTCGCAATTAAACTTCGAGCTCCTAAACGAGGACGACCGGAGATTTCGCTAGTATGAACATCATCCCAACTGGTCACTAATCTTACATCGACTCGTTTATCTACATTTTCCATGGTTTTACCAAAAACTGCATTATTCATTAACTTGAAAAAATCTTTTTCAAAAGAATTATTAGCGGATTGGCGTAATGCTGTATTCTTATCGATGTAAGATTTCAACCAGGTAGACTGTCTGAACGATAAAACTCTATTAATTTTAGAAACTTTAAGACCGTGAGCAACGGCCTGCTTTAAATTTCTATAATGCACAACATAATTTGTTTTATTAAATAAATTTGGAATCAATCATTTATCGCTTTCACATCTACCGTTAGGTGGTAAAATGTTTTCACATAAAAAAGGTAAATCATTATGCGTATCATGCAAATACTCGGGGTATTCGATATCTACATCTAAAATGTAACCGTAATCTGAAGTATCTGATATATTATTAAAATTAAAATTTAGAATTTGGGTATCATCTAACCACTTGAAATTGGAAACCGGTAAATATTGCGACATCGCCCATCCATACAAATTATTCGCGTCCCAATACATTAAATGCGATTATGGTAAATTGGGGTTATAATCATCCATATATTTATTATTAGCTTTAGCGTACCGTAGGAAGCATTGAGAAATACCTCCACGGATACCTTTCTTAATAAAATGAACTTGATCTATATCCGTCAACAATTCTAATTTAATTTTGGTGAATTTCAACATGGCATCCCAAAATAGTCCCGGTGCCGTATAACAATGCGCGGGATCTAAATCGTAAGTTTTAAAACAAACTTGCCTGAATTTTTCAAATACATCAGTCAATAAAAGAACATCAGTCTTTAAATATAAGTCGGAATATTGTTTCAAATTTTGACAATTAAATTCTTTCCACACACATTGAGCGTGCGAATATTGCTCATCGCTTATGTCTTCTAAATTTAATTTGTTGTAAAACATGCTTTTAGGTGGTAGTGATGTATCATTTAGTTTGTCGAAAGAGGTTATATAATTGTATGGAAATATACCCTTTTTCGTTAACAATTTAAAATGTTCGGGGTGTGGAAAGAATTTACGTATATTGATAAAGTCATTTATTTCGAGGTTGCCGGCTAAAGTGTCTAATGAAGATACCATAAATCTAAACGAATCAACAAATCTTAATTTCAAAAAAATATTTTCAACAATTTTATCTTCATTGATTAATTTATCGACAAACACTCTTTTACTGAAACCGATATATTTTTCTTTATTGTTAAATAAATGCTTTAATAAATAAATGACAATCGTAACCGCTAAAATTATGAAAGAATATTGGAATAGAATTTGGAAGTTTGAAATTTAGATTACAATTTGTATGGGCAGGTCCCCGGTATTTACCGCTAATATGACAATGATCACGTACCTTAATCTGGTCAGATGTGAAAGGATTTTGACAAATATAACAATTTTCAGCTGAATCGAAATTGCGTTGCTCATCGGTTCTTAAAGGTATCATTGGTTTTACGGTTTTCAAGTATTTATTATAAATAAATTTAACATCATCGATTAATTTAGTGATAAAAACGTGAGATGTATCAAGTCCTGTATACGTTTCAAATTTATTAAAACTGCTATCAATCGTGGAAACGATATAATAAGCGAAACTGTAGGGTTGATGCATCTCAACTTTTTCGGTAAAAGATTTAGATGAATTGGGCTCACAAAAATCGATGGGTTGTAGAGTCGATTCGAAGTCTGCATATATAACAAACGGCACCATCTGTGTGAATTTATAGTTGATAAATGATAAAATATTTTCGGGAGTGTGTAAGCCAAAATAATTAGGTTTTGATTTTAAATTTATCGTGGGAACAATTGTCTTTATATGATTACAATCGTGATTCTGATGTGTAATTAATTTTTCAGCAGATGAAAATCGGGTTAAACATCCATCACAAAGGTGTATAGAATGCTCATGGTGTGAAAACTGACGTGATATAAGCCTGGATAGGTTCTTAATTAATACAAAATGACCTTTCCCGCCGGTTTCATATAAATAAAGTAAATTTATATGAATTATTTAACTTTTCCACTTTAACAATGTCTTTTAAAATAACGGGGAATCTAATACCTTGTAAATTAAGTGTTTCACTATAGTGAGGGTAGCTTGAAGTCCGGTCTTGACTATGATTTGCGGGATAAAGAGCTGCCATCAAACACCACGCTAGACATGCATCATCTTCATAGTTCTTAATATTGATGCATGCCTTTTTCTTTTCGATATCATGAGGTAAACGAATATATGATGACCCGGGTATGGGTTCAAATTTATTGATATTTAGGAGCAGGTGAGATATGGAGTGGAAAGCCCACCCCGACCCACGCTCCTGAAACTCTTCGTTTTCAGTTAGAATATCCCGAGTCATCTCATCATAAACCTCATTCAACACAGTGGTGGCAGTAATAATTCTAAATTTTGTATTAAAATTTTTCTCCGACATAATAATTTCCTCATTCCCGTCATCATCATCAAATCCGGACTTAATATAATTTGCTAATAACTCAATCTGAGCTTTTACCGAACCATTCCTATTGAGATGTTGTTCAATCAGTCGATTAACTGTTTCACAACATTTCAATAGATATGACGGTATATCATCATCAGGTTGAGCTCCATCAATTCTATAGCAAACTACCCTATTTTTATAGCAAGACTTAAATTTTTTAACATTATCATCGATTATTTCAACATGCTCAGTTCTAAGATGGCATTCAAGCGAAATAAGTGATGGTAGTAAATCGCCACAAACTTGACATATCCTTCCCTCGTTTTCGATCATGGACTCTGGACGTGCTGAATATCGATGACGTTTATTACCTAGTGGTGGTGATGTTGATGGTGTTGGTGTTGGAACTTCCATCTCTAAATTTGATCAATGTTTGATGGTTGATGGTAATGGTGGTGGTGGTGCTTGACGTTTCATAGATAACCCATGAGATCGTTTCAGATGTACGTTCAAGTTATCTCGTCTTGAAAATTTTTCTCCACACACGGTACAATCGAAATTAGTTTGGCCATGTTTACCTCGCATATGCCTGTCAAGATTATGTTTCGCCGTAAAAGACACTTGACAGAACTCACAAATAAACATGTTTAGAGTTTTTTCTTTTCACTTTCGGAAATAAAAAGGTTTTATAAAAGTAACAAATGCTATTTACTTTTCGGTAACGAGAACATCCTTTATATATCCATTGTCTTTAAATAATAAACAAGTTGGAGATAATTGCGGTGAAAAAAAACAGATAACAGTTGGTCGAGATGATTAATTCTACTTCAAAAACAAAAAACCACAAATGTATAAACAAGTGGAAAATTTTTTATTTAAAATTAATTTACATAGGAACCTAAATAAGTTTGTTGTTACATAGATTTAATCACATTTGATACATAACATTTAATTTTCCGCTGGAATTGGGATATTTGATGAAATTATTGTGGACAATATATATTTGAGTTAATCAATTATAGGGACAAGATATATCTAATAAAGATAGTTTCTTTTTCGAACTACTCAAAACCTCTTTTAAATATTCATTGTAACGGATAATTATATCCCCAACAAAGAAATTTAATAAGCCATCATGCGTTTTATATACACCACTGAAGTTGTTTGAAATTCCCGGAAAGACTTCATCTGCAGACATTATAGTCTTTTTTCTTCTGTAAAGTACTCATCTACCTGGATGATATAATGTTTATCGAAAAAGATATATGTCAAACCGTAATTATTGGCAACCACACCTCTAATTTTACTTGCATCAGTTAAACCTAATTCAGTTTCAGAAAATCTATATTTATACCTTACAGTTAAACTCTTAATTTCAATTATATATATATTTCATTTTTGATAATAAATGTGAATAGGCCATTTGAATCTACTGACACTACATACTTATAGTCGCTATTGTCTAAATCCCCTCTCAAGGGCTGTATCCAATCTAAAATATTTACAGGTTCAGATTGAATCGGTTTTTTAGTCTTTAGATCAATTAACCAAACCCACTGCTTAAAGAAAACATAGACTATTTTATTGTAAATTAAAAATGCTGAAAACTTTCCATCCACATCACATATGGGAGACGTTTACATTTGAGACTGATGTTGACCTTATTGTTGATGTTGACCTTATTGTTGTTGTTATCCCAATTACCACATCGGGGTTTTGACAGTAGCTTTAATGTATCCTTATCAGCTTCCCCTGTTATAGGGAGATTATAGTAATTTTGAAAGGGGGATAGACCTTCAGCTAACATATCCTGATGATTTAAATTTAAATTGGGTCGAATGTTGGGGATGAATGAAAGAAAGTCGAAGAGTTTACAAAATATATTCAATTTTACAGTATACATTTTGAATGGTTTAAGTAATTTTGTAATATCAATGCGTTGTTTTGAGAACATACGGCTGGGGACCCGTTATGACACCAACATGCATCTAACGAAACATTGAATTTAATCTCTTCGGCTACATTACATTTTTCTAGTGATAGGTCGATAATATTTAAATTCCTACAACATCGATTTGGATGGCATGGGCGTTTTTCCAAAAAATGTGCCTTCTGGTTCCCCTTCACATAGATCATATCATAGTTTGAGATGGTATCATCCAGCAGATTCAAACTCATACCTTGACTGATCCAGCCATCGTTAAAATCCAATCGATGATGATGTTCTAAATATCTACAAGACTTCTGGTCCTTTTCACTCAGCGCTCGGAATGGTTTGCTTGACTGAAGATGTAGATGTAACGTGTGGGATGTGTCTAAATCTATGAGAGTGACTTCTCTGGCTTCAAATTCTGAATCGACTAGAACACCTTGAATATCTACAACTGCCGTACGTCTGAATGTCATGATGGTAACTAATGTGTGTGCATAGCATGGACGTCATATATGTATAGTCAGTGGTAGTTGTTCCATTGTTATATGTAGTTTTTCCACGGTTAACCACATTTTATCATTGTGGATGTCCTGTTTGTCTATAACGTCCTGCACCTGCACAGTTGTTTTTCTCTGTGGCTGACCACATTTTTTTATCAATGTGGATATCCTATTAGTTTATGATTACCGACACCTCACCACTCAATGGTTTATATATATACATGGTGTCTCGAATTTGTTTTTTCTAAAGGGGTTGTTACTGGTATATATTGCTCTTGAAGCAAATGTTCAGATGTATGGTTCCTTGTTTTAATGGGGTTTGTTCCAACCATATCCTCCACAGTCCGTAGAGCATCCCCAGTAACTATAAGAATTCCATCCGGCAACTATATAATTTGATCAGAAACCAATCAGTTTTACCCATCCAACCGCTTTTCAGTTCGAAAAAGTATCGGTGCCGATAAAAGTGGTTGGTCAGATAAAACAGATCGGTTAAAACCGGCCTGTTAAAATTTATCTATTAAAACAGTTTATATAACAACCTGTGACAATCCTTAACGTCCCCAGTAACTATAAGAATTCCATCCGTCAACGGCATAATTTGATCAGAAACCAACCTGTTTTACCCATCCATCCGCTTTTCAGTTCAAAAAAGTATCGGTGCCGATAAAAGCGGTTGGTCAGATAAAACAGAAGGCTCTATGAATACTTTAGTCTTTACGGGAATCATAAATGGTTACATCTTTTGAATGATGTAGCTAAAATTTATAACGCTTCAAAGCATAGGACTACAAAGCTAGCTCCTAATTTAATAAATTCTAAATCTATTGAAAATCAGCTTCTCAGTACAGTCTACAATTTCGTAAAAATTGCTGGTAAATGAAAGTTTAAAGTTGGTGCCAAACATGCTACACCGGCTGCTCATCCCGATATTTCATTGGTATTTCTGACAAAGATTGCAAAGCCTACTAAGATTTTTTCATTACAAATTTATTTTAACTTTCGATTAACTACTCTACAGTTAAACAGTTAGTGTTTGCTTAATTAATTTTTTTCTCACAAATTATTAAGTTTTAATATCAGAGGGGTAAAAAAGTTTTAGAAGTTTTTTGATATTTTCATTTATCTAAATCAAAATTTTCCAATGTATTTAACATCTTCATAAAAAAAGTCTAGACATAAATTGAACGGGGGTGGTTACGTTTAGTAATTTAGAAGGGTAGGTTGAAAGTACAAATAGGGTCAAAACGTGCCCTATTATGAGTTAAACATATTCCCCAAATTTCATTTTCCTAGCGTTTATGGTTTTTGAGAATAAAAAATTAAACCAATTTTCCGCCATTTTGTTGTAGGAGGGTTGTAGCTCCTTAGGGGAGCCGAAGTCGCCCATGGTTCATATATTAAAGTACCCTTAAAATTCACTAAAGGATCACCCCTTGAAGTTTGTAGAAGTCATAGAAAATAATTCAGTGCCACAATTGCAATGACAATTACCATGTCGTTTGACATGGCCATATTGGCGGTATGAAACAGTAGTAAGGAATCAACCGAAAAATTACAAGCTGCTATTAAATCATTCATTTTATAATATTCATCTTCAATATTATTACAATATCGTATCATTATTCTTAGTTATACAGCCGATATAATTTAAAACAATTTCGTGTTATGTTTGTTTTACAAATTCAACAGTTTTGATTTTATTTTATTTTTTAATTACTACACATTGCTATAATCGTTTCCAGTACATATTTGCTGATGTACTGTTCATCAGATTATTTTGATTAAAATTGTATATGTTTCATTTTATCCAATTAAGGCGAGCTCACTTGCAAACGGAGGATTATGTCAACCGGATACTGATAATTACATTGCTGTCATCATTTCCTGCACAGATTTTCCGAAGAAACTGATCATCACATTGCTGCGTCTCGGCCACAAGTAGCATCGGCCGAGGTCACCCGACATTAACCCCTTGCCTACTACACCAACGAAATAATTGACTATTATAGTCTGGATGAGTATTAACTAACTGTGTAATGTGGATTCTATTAACAAAATAAAAAATTGCTTTACTTTTCGCTAAGTACGTTAAAATTGGTTGTTTAATTTATTCTTCCTATAATAAAAATTGGTAATAAACATTTAAACATGTACCATAATTTTGTGATGAAAATGTTTAAAAGTTTCTTTTCTTCAAAACTGTTAATATCCAATTAAAGAAAACGTACACTTTCTTGCATTCCTTAAAAATAGCAATATTTATTATCACCAAATATATCAAAACAAAAATGTTTACATTTGCAGCCGCTGCGTGCGAGAATTCGCGAACTACAGGAATCTCCACTTTAATCTCATTCTGAGACATACATAGTAAAATACAATTTAAATTATACACAGTATCCGCCACACCACCAGCCTATTCAAAACAAGAAAATCTTTTTATAAAATTATACAGGATTTACAGAAATTGAAAGTCAAGCTTGACGTTGAGTTTCGGGACATACAACTGTAGTGAGTTGCTGTCCGATTGTATGATTATGAAAGAAGGCCTCAAAGTTAATTGCAATTACGAAAAAACAAGCTAGATCTTTTCTCTAAAAGCAGTTGTATTAATTAAATTAGACAAATTAAATAGAGATTCAAACCAGAACAAATTCAGTGATTCCCACAGATAAACAAATTGCAACAAAATTTTTTGTAGGAATTAGAAAAGGGGTGCAAAGAGTATTTGCGAATTGGTACATTCTGAAATCATTAACATCTCTTCGTCGATATATTAAAATAAATTTTCAGATAAGAATACCTAAATATTTCATGGTGATACATAACAACAAGTTTTAATTTTCTTAAATTTCTTTTCTTATTTCTTGTTAATTTTATACCATCTATTATTTCGATAAGATGTTGTAAACGTGCAACCAATAATTCCACTGAATAAGTACACAATATTCGTATGCCGAGGATAACATGAATAATAGTACTGATTGTATACATATAACATTATTGATGTTATTTGCCAGTGTTTTAATTGAAATGGGAAGTAATATTCAAACATTAAACAACGTTTAGTATTTTTAAATTTAACGCAATTCGCCTCAAAGCAAATAGAGTACGTAATTAGGTACGCCATAACAAGTGCTTTGTAATGCAACGTTTTAAACATCTTCTTAACGTTTGTATCAATGACTTTGATTCTTTGCGGAACACCAAATTAGCTCAAATCGCTCAATAAATCGGTTGTTTGGATTAAATGACGTCGACTCCACAATAATTGAACATTGAGACATAGGAATAATATTACCATCGAAGTTAACTCCACGTGAAATAACAGTTTTTCAAAATTCGTCTTATAATCTAAAATCATAAAGAGAACAATTATAAGAAATATCTCGAGTAATTTTATGCAACACTCACTTGCAATAATTTCTATTATAAACGGGTAAATTACCCAAATTACGTTTATAACAATCAAAATTGTTGGTGCAAGACCGCGAAGTCCATGCGCGGAGGGCCAAAACTGATATTTTCGGAAATACGTTTCTACAACGTAAAAACCGAGCGTTTTCGACATCTTAACCATAACTACTGAAGTAATCAAATCAAACAGGACGCAAAATGGAAGAAGAAGTCGGAAGTGGATTAAATAAATAAAATCAAAATTGAAAAGTATTTTTCAAAAAATCGCAATAAAACGGGATTTCAATAAATCATTAAAAACCTAACGACGACGACGGCTACGTAAAACACGAGCATCATCTATGCTAAATTTCTGGAAATAAAGGAAGAATGTTGTACCACCAGACATCTCATTAGAGAAGGGATAAGCATGTATTATAAAAACATCTCGGCGCCGTTTTAAGTTATGTTGCTTTTTGTCCGTCACATTGTCATTGTCGTTTGAATAAAAAATTAATACATTAGTTTAAAGTTTCTTTCTAAAAACTTTGGTTTTATTGAAAGAACCTTAACTGGCGCAGCCAGTGGTATTATTTCGTCTCAACAGTGCTCGAAACTAATCGAAGAAAATTGGGACTGGTGAATTTTACTTCTTAGTGACGCGAACCTACACAAGTGAAAGTGATCTGTAACGAAAGCTAACCCAAGGGTCCAGACCTTAAATTGGCACGACTCAACCACAAGGGAGAAGCCGTTCTGCTTGTACCCGTACATCCTGAAGTGTACTCAAAGAGGTACACAACATCCCGGGGAGAGTATCAACTAGTATCAGAGCCAACACCGAAAAGGATACGAAACGAAGCAACAATCGCAAGAGAGAAGAAAGAAAATTTTAGAGTAAGTTGTTTTAAGATTATTTTTAAGTGATTTTGTAAAGGTTTGGAAAGTTCTCTGTCGTCCAGATGTTCGACACAGAGACCCCCTGCCAGTGTTTTACCGTGGGTTGGAAAACACGATACTAGAGACCTGCCTGGAAATGGTCAGGGAATCCTACCCGTCTCCCATATCGCGTTGTTGGCGGTGTAGGGTCTGTCTGCTGGGGTCCTGGATCATTCCGCGTAGCCTCTGGGCGTTGTGGATCCTCCTGGCGTTGTTCCTCTCCGGACAGGATGTAGGCTGGTTTCAAGCAGTCGATTAAAACGGTAATTTGTTTCCCTTTCTTCTCCAGGGTGAACGTCCTGTCGTTCCGGTTGGTGACGGGATATGGGCCCTCGTATGGGACTTCCAACGACGCGTGGTGTTCTCCACCCAAGCGAATCCAAACATGTGTATAGGTGGATAGGTCTCTGAAGACGAAGATCCTTTTACTTCCGTGCCTGGTTCCGTGGATCGATTGAAGCTGTTGAAAGTGCTTTTTCAATTCTTGGCTGAAGTTCGTCGCACCTTCCTCGTTCCCGCACGATTCTGTGGGGGCTGACGCATGTCGGCTCGCTAACAACCAAAACAGTGCCGGGCCCACCTCCTACAATCCGCCCTAATCGACGGAAACACGTAACATTGAGTTACGAGCTTGACCGTGGCGTTAATTCCGAGGTGTGACAATTGATGTAGGGAATTGAACGCTGCATGTCTGAATTCGCGGGTGACGAAAGGTCGGGCATTAGGCGTAGATATGTCGCAGTACACATTTTCGCTGGTTCCTGGGATTGTTATCTTCTTTAAGTTGAAAACAGAATCTGATTCCAGGAATTGAGATAGCTCATCGTCGTTTGTTTGAGCCCGTGCTAATGCCTCGAAATCCAACGCGGGTGACAACTCTTCCACTGGCGATAATGAGTGCGGCCAGCACATTATCTTTTCTCGCCCTCTGTAGAGACGATTGGTGCTTTCCCTTTTAGGTTCCCCTTTAACAAATCGTTCAGGGGCGATTGTAGTTCGGCCGCTCTCGGTACTGCCTGCCTCGAGAAGTTGAATGCTCCTATGAATCCCTCCACAGGCGACGCTGAATCCCTGGAAATTTACTTGCGGTTTCCCGGAAACGCGCTTCGCAGGAGAACGTATTCCTTTAAGCGTTGGAAAATCTGCTTCGGGTGTTCCAGGTGCTCTTCTTCCGAGGCCGAGGCGATGAGGATATCGTCGATATACTCGTAGGCGAAATCCAGACCTCGTAGAACTTCGTCCATTTGTCTCTGGCAGATTTGTGCCGCGTTACGAAGACCAAAGGACATGAACGTGAATTTTGGGATATCTTCCTGGGCGACCGGAATTTGGTTGTAGGCACGCACCAGGTCTATGGTGGTGAAGATTTTCTTCCCATGTAGGAAATGCGAGAAGTCTTGCATGTGAGGTATCGGATAATTGTCTGGCACCGTTCTCGCGTTTAATGCGCAGTAATCTCCGCATAGCCTCCAAAGGTCGCCTTTCTTGGGGACCATGTGCAGGGGCGATGACCAACTACTTTTGGATGGACGGATTATCTTCATCTACAGCATGGTCTCGAACTCCCTTTTGGCAGCCTCGTACCTTTGGGGGTTTAGTTGTCGAAATCGATATGGTGTTCCACTCCGTGTTTCGGGTTAACCCCCTGCGGAACTCCAGAAGGTCTCATTATTTTGGGATATTCGGCGAGGAGATTGTGAAAAATAAATCCGCCCGCCAAAACCCGTCTACGACTTTCAGCGATGTTACGCTGTCCACCAGCCGTCGGTTGCACACATCGGCGACAATGAAACGCCACGTGAAATCGCGGCGAAGTCCTAGGTCGAGAGTAAGGGTCTCGTATCCATAGGTCGCGATCACCGAATCGTTTGCCGCGTAAAGGTTAAAGGATGAATAATAACGATAAACCTGTTGAATATCGTTTTGCAATTTTCCAAAATTCTCATAATCTTTCACATTCTGGTATTAAAACAACACAAAATTTAATTAACTCTCGATTTTATTGACCAAAAGTTTAGACATTTATACATGGACAAAATGTTGCATTAAATGTCAACAATCAAAAATTCATAAACATACAAAATCTCCACTTAATAAATTTGCTATTCCTTCTGGACGTTTTGAACATATCCACATTGACTTTGTAGGCCCCCTTATACCTTCGCTTGGTTATTCTTTTTTTCTTGCAGTTATTGACCGTTTTACAAGGTGGCCAGAAGTTTATCCTCTCAAAAATACATACGTCAAGTTCTACTGTTGCGACTGCTCTGCTGGCGCATTACTTTTCAAGGTTTGGTATATCACACACGATTACGCACGATCAGAGCAGACTATCTTTTATATTTTTAATATGTAAGTTGATTCTAATGATTTTTAATATGTAAGTTGATTCTAATGATTCTTAATATGTAAGTTGATTCTAATGATTCTTAACATGTAAGTTGATTCCAATGATTTTTAATGTCTAAGCTGATTCTAATGACTTCTATTATCAAAGTTGATTCAAATGATTTTTAATATCTAAGTTGATTCTAATGATTTTTAATATCTAGGTTGATTCTCAAGATTTTTAATACGTAAGTTGATTCTAATGATTTGTAATATCTAAATTGATTCTAATGATTTTAATATCTAAGTTGATTCTAATGATTTTTAATATCTATGTTGATTCTATTGATTTTTAATGTCTAAGTTGATTCTAATGACTTCTATTATCTAAGTTGATTAAAATGATTTTTAATATCTAAGTTGATTCTAATGATTTTTAATGTCTAAGTTGATTCTAATGACTTCTATTATCTAAGTTGATTCAAATGATTTTTAATATCTAAGTTGATTCTAATGATTTTTAATATCTAAGTTAATTCTAATGTTTTTTAATATGTAAGTTGATTCTAATGATTTTTAATATCTAAGTTGATTCTAATGATTCTTAATATGTAAGTTGATTCTAATGATTTTTAGTATCTAAGTTGATTCCAATGATTTTTAATGTCTAAGTTGATTCTAATGACTTCTATTATCTAAGTTGATTCAAATGATTTTTAATATCTAGGTTGATTCTCAAGATTTTTAACATGTAAGTTGATTCTAATGATTTTTAATATGTAAGTTGATTCTAATGATTTTTAATATCTGAATTGATTCTAATGATTTTTAATATGTAAGTTGATTTTAATGATTTTTAATATCTAAGTTGATTCTATTGATTTTTAATGTCTAAGTTGATTCTAATGACTTCTATTATCTAAGTTGATTCTAATGATTTATAATATCTAAATTGATTCTAATGATTTTTAATATCTAAGTTGATTCTAATGATACTTAATATGTAAGTTGATTCTAATGATTTTTAGTATCTATGTTGATTCCAATGATTTTTAATATCTATGTTGATTCTATTGATTTTTAATGTCTAAGTTGATTCAAATGATTTTTAATGTCTAAGTTGATTCTAATGACTTCTATTATCTAAGTTGATTCTAATGATTTTTAATATCTAGGTTGACTATCAAGATTTTAAATATGTAAGTTGATTCTAATGATTTTTAATATGTAAGTTGATTCTAATGACTTCTATTATCAAAGTTGATTCAAATGATTTTTAATATCTAAGTTGATTCTAATGATTTTTAATATCTAGGTTGATTCTCAAGATTTTTAATACGTAAGTTGATTCTAATGATTTGTAATATCTAAATTGATTCTAATGATTTTAATATCTAAGTTGATTCTAATGATTTTTAATATCTATGTTGATTCTATTGATTTTTAATGTCTAAGTTGATTCTAATGACTTCTATTATCTAAGTTGATTAAAATGATTTTTAATATCTAAGTTGATTCTAATGATTTTTAATGTCTAAGTTGATTCTAATGACTTCTATTATCTAAGTTGATTCAAATGATTTTTAATATCTAAGTTGATTCTAATGATTTTTAATATCTAAGTTAATTCTAATGTTTTTTAATATGTAAGTTGATTATAATGATTTTTAATATCTATGTTGATTCTAATGATTCTTAATATGTAAGTTGATTCTAATGATTTTTAATATCTGAATTGATTCTAATGATTTTTAATATGTAAGTTGATTTTAATGATTTTTAATATCTAAGTTGATTCGATTGATTTTTAATGTCTAAGTTGATTCTAATGACTTCTATTATCTAAGTTGATTCAAATGATTTTTAATATCTAAGTTGATTCTAATGATTTTTAATATCTAAGTTAATTCTAATGTTTTTTAATATGTAAGTTGATTCTAATGATTTTTAATATCTAAGTTGATTCTAATGATTCTTAATATGTAAGTTGATTCTAATGATTTTTAATATCTGAATTGATTCTAATGATTTTTAATATGTAAGTTGATTTTAATGATTTTTAATATCTAAGTTGATTCTATTGATTTTTAATGTCTAAGTTGATTCTAATGACTTCTATTATCTAAGTTGATTCAAATGATTTTTAATGTCTAAGTTGATTCTAATGACTTCTATTATCTAAGTTGATTCTAATGATTTTTAATATCTAAATTGATTCTAATGATTTTTAATATCTAAGTTGATTCTAATGATACTTAATATGTAAGTTGATTCTAATGATTTTTAGTATCTATGTTGATTCCAATGATTTTTAATATCTATGTTGATTCTATTGATTTTTAATGTCTAAGTTGATTCAAATGATTTTTAATGTCTAAGTTGATTCTAATGACTTCTATTATCTAAGTTGATTCTAATGATTTTTAATATCTAGGTTGACTATCAAGATTTTAAATATGTAAGTTGATTCTAATGATTTTTAATATGTAAGTTGATTCTAATGATTTTTAATATCTAAATTGATTCTAATGATTTTTAATATGTAAGTTGATTTTAGTGATTTTTAATATCTAAGTTGATTCTATTGACTTCTATTATTTAAGTTGATTCAAATGATTTTTAATATCTAAGTTGATTCTAATGATTTTTAATTTGTATGTTGATTCTAATGATTTTTAATATCTAAGTTGATTCTAATGATTCTTAATATGTAAGTTGATTCTAATGATTTTTAGTATCTAAGTTGATTCCAATGATTTTTAATGTCTAAGTTGATTCTAATGACTTCTATTATCTAAGTTGATTCTAATGATTTTTAATATCCAGGTTGATTCTCAAGATTTTTAATATGTAAGTTGATTCTAATGTTTTTTAATATGCAAGTTGATTCTAATGATTTTTAATATCTAAGTTGATTCTAATGATTCTTAATATGTAAGTTGATTCTAATGATTTTTAATATCTAAGTTGATTCTAATGATTCTTAATATGTAAGTTGATTCTAATGATTTTTAGTATCTAAGTTGATTCCAATGATTTTTAATGTCAAAGTTGATTCTAATGACTTCTATTATCTAAGTTGATTCTAATGATTTTTAATATCTAAATTGATTCTAATGATTTTTAATAAGTAAGTTGATTTTAATATCTAGGTTGATTCTAATGATTTTAATATCTAGGTTGATTCTAATGATTTTTAGTATCTAAATTGATTCAAATGATTTTTAATATCTAAGTTGATTCTAATGATATTTAATAGCTAGGTTGATTCTCAAGATTTTTAATATGTAAGTTGATTCTAATGATTTTTAATATCTAAATTGATTCTAATGATTTTTAATATCTAAGTTGATTCTAATGATTGTTAATAAGTAAGTTGATTTTAATGATTTTTAATATCTAAGTTGATTCTAATGATTTTTAATATCTAAATTGATACTAATGATTTTTAATATCTAAGTTAATTCCAATGATTTTTAATATGTATGTATGTTGGTTCTAATGATTTTTAGTATCTAAATTGATTCAAATGATTTTTAATATCTAAGTTGATTCAAATGATTTTTAATATCTAGGTTGATTCTCAAGATTTTTAATATGTAAGTTGATTCTAATGATTTTTAATATCTAAGTTGATTCTAATGATTCTTAATATGTAAGTTGATTCTAATGATTTTTAGTATCTAAGTTGATTCCAATGATTTTTAATGTCTAAGTTGATTCTAATGACTTCTATTATCTAAGTTGATTCAAATGATTTTTAATATCTAGGTTGATTCTCAAGATTTTTAACATGTAAGTTGATTCTAATGATTTTTAATATGTAAGTTGATTCTAATGATTTTTAATATCTGAATTGATTCTAATGATTTTTAATATGTAAGTTGATTTTAATGATTTTTAATATCTAAATTGATTCTATTGATTTTTAATGTCTAAATTGATTCTAATGACTTCTATTATCTAAGTTGATTCAAATGATTTTTAATGTCTAAGTTGATTCTAATGACTTCTATTATCTAAGTTGATTCTAATGATTTTTAATATCTAAATTGATTCTAATGATTTTTAATATCTAAGTTGATTCTAATGATACTTAATATGTAAGTTGATTCTAATGATTTTTAGTATCTATGTTGATTCCAATGATTTTTAATATCTATGTTGATTCTATTGATTTTTAATGTCTAAGTTGATTCAAATGATTTTTAATGTCTAAGTTGATTCTAATGACTTCTATTATCTAAGTTGATTCTAATGATTTTTAATATCTAGGTTGACTATCAAGATTTTAAATATGTAAGTTGATTCTAATGATTTTTAATATGTAAGTTGATTCTAATGACTTCTATTATCAAAGTTGATTCAAATGATTTTTAATATCTAAGTTGATTCTAATGATTTTTAATATCTAGGTTGATTCTCAAGATTTTTAATACGTAAGTTGATTCTAATGATTTGTAATATCTAAATTGATTCTAATGATTTTAATATCTAAGTTGATTCTAATGATTTTTAATATCTAAGTTAATTCTAATGTTTTTTAATATGTAAGTTGATTCTAATGATTTTTAATATCTAAGTTGATTCTAATGATTCTTAATATGTAAGTTGATTCTAATGATTTTTAGTATCTAAGTTGATTCCAATGATTTTTAATGTCTAAGTTGATTCTAATGACTTCTATTATCTAAGTTCATTCAAATGATTTTTAATATCTAGGTTGATTCTCAAGATTTTTAACATGTAAGTTGATTCTAATGATTTTTAATATGTAAGTTGATTCTAATGATTTTTAATATCTGAATTGATTCTAATGATTTTTAATATGTAAGTTGATTTTAATGATTTTTAATATCTAAGTTGATTCTATTGATTTTTAATGTCTAAGTTGATTCTAATGACTTCTATTATCTAAGTTGATTCAAATGATTTTTAATGTCTAAGTTGATTCTAATGACTTCTATTATCTAAGTTGATTCTAATGATTTTTAATATCTAAATTGATTCTAATGATTTTTAATATCTAAGTTGATTCTAATGATACTTAATATGTAAGTTGATTCTAATGATTTTTAGTATCTATGTTGATTCCAATGATTTTTAATATCTATGTTGATTCTATTGATTTTTAATGTCTAAGTTGATTCAAATGATTTTTAATGTCTAAGTTGATTCTAATGACTTCTATTATCTAAGTTGATTCTAATGATTTTTAATATCTAGGTTGACTATCAAGATTTTAAATATGTAAGTTGATTCTAATGATTTTTAATATGTAAGTTGATTCTAATGACTTCTATTATCAAAGTTGATTCAAATGATTTTTAATATCTAGGTTGATTCTCAAGATTTTTAATACGTAAGTTGATTCTAATGATTTGTAATATCTAAATTGATTCTAATGATTTTAATATCTAAGTTGATTCTAATGATTTTTAATATCTATGTTGATTCTATTGATTTTTAATGTCTAAGTTGATTCTAATGACTTCTATTATCTAAGTTGATTAAAATGATTTTTAATATCTAAGTTGATTCTAATGATTTTTAATGTCTAAGTTGATTCTAATGACTTCTATTATCTAAGTTGATTCAAATGATTTTTAATATCTAAGTTGATTCTAATGATTTTTAATATCTAAGTTAATTCTAATGTTTTTTAATATGTAAGTTGATTCTAATGATTTTTAATATCTAAGTTGATTCTAATGATTCTTAATATGTAAGTTGATTCTAATGATTTTTAGTATCTAAGTTGATTCCAATGATTTTTAATGTCTAAGTTGATTCTAATGACTTCTATTATCTAAGTTGATTCAAATGATTTTTAATATCTAGGTTGATTCTCAAGATTTTTAACATGTAAGTTGATTCTAATGATTTTTAATATGTAAGTTGATTCTAATGATTTTTAATATCTGAATTGATTCTAATGATTTTTAATATGTAAGTTGATTTTAATGATTTTTAATATCTAAGTTGATTCTATTGATTTTTAATGTCTAAGTTGATTCTAATGACTTCTATTATCTAAGTTGATTCAAATGATTTTTAATGTCTAAGTTGATTCTAATGACTTCTATTATCTAAGTTGATTCTAATGATTTTTAATATCTAAATTGATTCTAATGATTTTTAATATCTAAGTTGATTCTAATGATACTTAATATGTAAGTTGATTCTAATGATTTTTAGTATCTATGTTGATTCCAATGATTTTTAATATCTATGTTGATTCTATTGATTTTTAATGTCTAAGTTGATTCAAATGATTTTTAATGTCTAAGTTGATTCTAATGACTTCTATTATCTAAGTTGATTCTAATGATTTTTAATATCTAGGTTGACTATCAAGATTTTAAATATGTAAGTTGATTCTAATGATTTTTAATATGTAAGTTGATTCTAATGATTTTTAATATCTAAATTGATTCTAATGATTTTTAATATGTAAGTTGATTTTAGTGATTTTTAATATCTAAGTTGATTCTATTGACTTCTATTATTTAAGTTGATTCAAATGATTTTTAATATCTAAGTTGATTCTAATGATTTTTAATTTGTATGTTGATTCTAATGATTTTTAATATCTAAGTTGATTCTAATGATTCTTAATATGTAAGTTGATTCTAATGATTTTTAGTATCTAAGTTGATTCCAATGATTTTTAATGTCTAAGTTGATTCTAATGACTTCTATTATCTAAGTTGATTCTAATGATTTTTAATATCCAGGTTGATTCTCAAGATTTTTAATATGTAAGTTGATTCTAATGTTTTTTAATATGCAAGTTGATTCTAATGATTTTTAATATCTAAGTTGATTCTAATGATTCTTAATATGTAAGTTGATTCTAATGATTTTTAATATCTAAGTTGATTCTAATGATTCTTAATATGTAAGTTGATTCTAATGATTTTTAGTATCTAAGTTGATTCCAATGATTTTTAATGTCTAAGTTGATTCTAATGACTTCTATTATCTAAGTTGATTCTAATGATTTTTAATATCTAGGTTGATTCTCAAGATTTTTAATATGTAAGTTGATTCTAATGATTTTTAATATGTAAGTTGATTCTAATGATTTTTAATATCTAAATTGATTCTAATGATTTTTAATAAGTAAGTTGATTTTAATATCTAGGTTGATTCTAATGATTTTAATATCTAGGTTGATTCTAATGATTTTTAGTATCTAAATTGATTCAAATGATTTTTAATATCTAAGTTGATTCTAATGATATTTAATAGCTAGGTTGATTCTCAAGATTTTTAATATGTAAGTTGATTCTAATGATTTTTAATATCTAAATTGATTCTAATGATTTTTAATATCTAAGTTGATTCTAATGATTGTTAATAAGTAAGTTGATTTTAATGATTTTTAATATCTAAGTTGATTCTAATGATTTTTAATATCTAAATTGATACTAATGATTTTTAATATCTAAGTTAATTCCAATGATTTTTAATATGTATGTATGTTGGTTCTAATGATTTTTAGTATCTAAATTGATTGAAATGATTTTTAATATCTAAGTTGATTCAAATGATTTTTAATATCTAGGTTGATTCTCAAGATTTTTAATATATAAGTTGATTCTAATGATTTTTAATATCTAAATTGATTCTAATGATTTTTAATATCTAAGTTGATTCTAATGATACTTAATATGTAAGTTGATTCTAATGATTTTTAGTATCTATGTTGATTCCAATGATTTTTAATGTCTAAGTTGATTCTAATGACTTCTATTATCTAAGTTGATTCTAATGATTTTTAATGTCTAAGTTGATTCTAATGACTTCTATTATCTAAGTTGATTCTAATGATTTTTAATATCTAGGTTGATTCTCAAGATTTTTAATATGTAAGTTGATTCTAATGATTTTTAATATGTAAGTTGATTCTAATGATTTTTAATATCTAAATTGATTCTAATGATTTTTAATAAGTAAGTTGATTTTAATATCTAGGTTGATTCTAATGATTTTAATATCTAGGTTGATTCTAATGATTTTTAGTATCTAAATTGATTCAAATGATTTTTAATATCTAAGTTGATTCTAATGATATTTAATAGCTAGGTTGATTCTCAAGATTTTTAATATGTAAGTTGATTCTAATGATTTTTAATATCTAAATTGATTCTAATGATTTTTAATATCTAAGTTGATTCTAATGATTGTTAATAAGTAAGTTGATTTTAATGATTTTTAATATCTAAGTTGATTCTAATGATTTTTAATATCTAAATTGATACTAATGATTTTTAATATCTAAGTTAATTCCAATGATTTTTAATATGTATGTATGTTGGTTCTAATGATTTTTAGTATCTAAATTGATTCAAATGATTTTTAATATCTAAGTTGATTCAAATGATTTTTAATATCTAGGTTGATTCTCAAGATTTTTAATATATAAGTTGATTGTAATGATTTTTAATATCTAAATTGATTCTAATGATTTTTAATATCTAAGTTGATTCTAATGATACTTAATATGTAAGTTGATTCTAATGATTTTTAGTATCTATGTTGATTCCAATGATTTTTAATGTCTAAGTTGATTCTAATGACTTCTATTATCTAAGTTGATTCTAATGATTTTTAATGTCTAAGTTGATTGTAACGATTTTTAATATGTAAGTTTATTCTAATGATTTTTAACATCTGAGTTGATTGTAATGATTTTTAGTATCGAAGTTGATTCTAATGATTGTTAATAAGTAAGTTGATTCTAATGATTTTTAATATCTTTGTTGATTGTAATGATTTTTAATATGTATGTTGATTCCAATGATTTTTAATATGTATGTATGTTGATTCTAAAGATTTTTAATATCTATGTTGATTCTAATGATTTTTAATATCTAAATTGATACTAATGATTTTTAATATCTAAGTTGATTTCAATGATTTTTAATATATATGTACTATCGGCCAAACCTTATTTACTACATGGCGTAAGGGACAGAAAACAAATCCCCGCACGGTCGCTTTGCCGAGTACGGCCGAAGAATCGAAGACTGGAGGGGCGTACTCATTTTCTCTCGAACCTTTGCTCTAGCCTTGTCGTCTCTTCAACCCTGAAGTGCCGGGCGCCCGATGCCAGCTTAAAGTCGAGCGCGCCTTGGATTCGAACAAAAATACACAATTTCGTTTTTACAATTCAAATAACTGTACCAATGTTATGACGTAGTCAATTTTAAAAATTCCTAAAATAGTCAAATATATTCATTAAAATAAAATAATTGAACTTTAATAAGTGAAAAAAATTGTTTCTTAATTTTAAATACGTTTCTGTACTGTATATCTTCGTAAAGTTAAAGAATTTAGTTAAAATTCGATGTAAAAATCGTCTCTTAATTTCCATTAGTAATATTTTTTTTCTAATCTCATTTAAAATGGCATTTTAACCGTTTAATATTATAGAAAGTCTCAATAATTTCAAGCCATTTACGACCATTAATGCGTTTGCGCACCGTTTCTTCACATTTTTTTGCGTATTTTTGACATAAGGCTTTTACGAATTTTTTTTTCTTGAGTTGATATATTTTTTTTGCAATAAGTCTTAAAATTTTACAATAATTTCTCACCTTCATCGTAAATGGGTAAACAATAAACTTTTTATTTTTTGTACACTTTAGTAATGTTAAAAAATTTATTACCTTATTCACATAAGGTAATATAAAATTTCTGTTGAAACTACCTGTAAACTGAATTTTATAGATTGTTATTTATGAGCATGATAATATTCCATATTATAATGAAAAACCATTTGATTTTGAGTATATAATTCATTTATTTACAAAGAAAATTTTATTAATAATAAAACATTTTATTATATATATATATTTTTTTTTTTTTTTGCGCAGAGGAGGGGAAAATGCCTTACGCACCCCGGCCTACTGATGGCGCCTATAGTTCGTGGGTCGGAAAAATCGTATTTCGGCCGGGAGTGTGGGACTACAATTCTTCAACTCTTCTCCCGGACCACCCGGATTTCTGCGGAAGTCGTTATATCCAGGATTCAATTGCAACAAAAAAAATATTGATGGTTAATATTAATTTTATTAAGGTTGTCTCAACTTACCGGCTTTGGAAGGGACTCTTCATCCCGCGGGATGAAGAGTTTTATCTTTTTCGTCTTGAGGACCACAGCCAGGTATGCGCCTATTGTTTCTCACTTGGTTTTGTCGGTCAGCATTGAAAAAATTAAAAAGATTTCATCAAATATTAAGAACACTTTAATAATAAAAATTATACCTACTTAATAATGAATAAAATTTGTTATGTCAAAATTTAATAATGGGTGTATAACCCGTTATTATTTTGACATTCTTCTAATCGGGATGTCATTGAACCGACCAATCGCTGACATAAATCCCCGCCACGAAGACTATCCCATTTCCGCATAACGTATTCTTCTAAAATAGCTCGCTCCCGAAATCGTTCGTCAAATTCCCACCCGCGTACCATATAACCCCACACCTCTTCAATGGGATTTAAATCGGGCGAGCGTGGAGGCCATTTTAATCGTTCTACGTTATTATTGTCTTGAAACCACTCCTCGACTAACCGAGCGGTATGGATGGGGCTGTTGTCTTGTACAAATGTTAGAACCTCCACCTCATCCTCAGGATATACTGCCCTCACACTTTGAATAAAAATTTCTTCCAAAACCCCAACATAATGCCGAGCAGTAAATGTTGGAGGCGAAACTTTAACCAACGCTCCAGGCCCGGCATCGCTGATCCAACCCCATACACCTGATAAACAGTTATTGTGGTAATTGTAGTAATTCGTCAGATATCATCATCATCAGTAGATATCATCATCAGTAGTTACAAGGTTCTGGAGCTTACCAAGTGAGACTCGTCCACTGGTTGCCATCGTAACGACATTTTCGGCGTCATATCTCGTCCCACTACGACGCCAAACTCGCTGTTTCGAATTTTGGGATGACAAAAACGTCTTTTCATCCGAAAATATGACACCTCGCCAATCCCGGTTTATATTTTCTTCACAAAATCTCAATCTGTGCTGGGCATTCTGGGGTGACAGCTGAATTTTTTCTGCCGGTATTCTAGCCCGCAAACCTATAAAATTATTAAAATTGTTTAGTCATTCTGCTATTTTCTATGTATTACTTTAAAATACCATTCTCGTTTAAACGGTTTCGAATGGTTTGAAGGGAGCAGTCGACTATTAATTCCTGCCGGATAGCTCTTGATGGGCAAGTTGGGTGCATACGAGCATAATTGACAATTCGCTCATCTTCATCGGCAGTTGTTTTTCTTGGCACTACTCGTGTGCTCTTTAAACCCCTCTCGCCATTCAAAGCGCCTCGCCTTATCCATTTGTTTACCGTCCATCTCTACCAACAAAGCGAAAAATAGAACCACAAAGAATTTCATGTTTTCAAAAATAATTCAAGTAACCCTTTTGATTAATATATTCCATTATTCTTGGCAAATCAAAATGATTATTATAGAGCTCCTTAAAATACACCCAAGTTTCATTAAAAATCGGGCAAATTTTACTTCAAATTCACACAGATTTTATTGCCTTCTAAAAACAAAATTGATGGGAAGATCAAAAGCACAAAATTATTTTATTAAAAGTTAAACTATTGTATATTTACATTGTCAAAATAATTGTAATTGGTAGATGACAAAATCGGAATTAAGCTTACTATATAATCATAATATTCAAAATTATTCAATCTTACCGACAAATTCACTTGGTTGCAAATTTGATGAATGGGTATTCCGGCCTCGGCCAGAGCACATATTCGCAGTCTTTGCGCAAAACTACTTTCCGGTTGACCTAACACCTTCATCGTGAATACTTAACACTAAATTATCACTACCTTAATACTCTAATTTAACACTATCAAAAGCAAAAAAAACAAGAAACCGCTACGAAAAATAACAATAAATTAATACTATCTTAATATAAAAATAACGCAGTCGTAAGACTATCAAAATCAAATATAAAGAAGAAAACGCTCAGCAAAAAATAGCAAAACACTATCAACAACCGCTCACGATCGCCAAAAGCAAAGTGATGTCCAAACGAAACTTAAAAGAATAAATACCATCAAAAAATTAAAATTCTAGGTAATTGCGTTATCTCATTTTTTTATTACCATCGCAAACCCTTTGAAAATCTTCGATGTTTCCCAGAATTGGAAGGTAACAACTGACAAACTCTAAACGAAAATTAAAATAAATATTTTGTTGTATTTTATTATGAATGATTTAATTAAGGAATTCCTTAAATTTTGGAACATAATAATTTTCAATCAAAAGGAAACGTTACAATAATAATTACAATAAACTATTTTTAATATATTTTTAATACTTTTTTTTTAAATATTTATTTATTATTATATTTATTATTATTTATGTTATTTATTGTTATAATAAATATTTAAAAAAAGAGTATTAAAAATATATTAAAAATAGTTTATTGTAATTATTATTGTAACGTTTCCTTTTGATTGAAAATTATTATGTTCCAAAATTTAAGGAATTCCTTAATTAAATCATTCATAATAAAATACAACAAAATATTTATTTTAATTTTCGTTTAGAGTTTGTCAGTTGTTACCTTCCAATTCTGGGAAACATCGAAGATTTTCAAAGGGTTTGCGATGGTAATAAAAAAATGAGATAACGCAATTACCTAGAATTTTAATTTTTTGATGGTATTTATTCTTTTAAGTTTCGTTTGGACATCACTTTGCTTTTGGCGATCGTGAGCGGTTGTTGATAGTGTTTTGCTATTTTTTGCTGAGCGTTTTCTTCTTTATATTTGATTTTGATAGTCTTACGACTGCGTTATTTTTATATTAAGATAGTATTAATTTATTGTTATTTTTCGTAGCGGTTTCTTGTTTTTTTTGCTTTTGATAGTGTTAAATTAGAGTATTAAGGTAGTGATAATTTAGTGTTAAGTATTCACGATGAAGGTGTTAGGTCAACCGGAAAGTAGTTTTGCGCAAAGACTACTTTTTGCGCGAATATGTGCTCTGGCCGAGGCCGGAATACCCATTCATCAAATTTGCAACCAAGTGAATTTGTCGGTAAGATTGAATAATTTTGAATATTATGATTATATAGTAAGCTTAATTCCGATTTTGTCATCTACCAATTACAATTATTTTGACAATGTAAATATACAATAGTTTAACTTTTAATAAAATAATTTTGTGCTTTTGATCTTCCCATCAATTTTGTTTTTAGAAGGCAATAAAATCTGTGTGAATTTGAAGTAAAATTTGCCCGATTTTTAATGAAACTTGGGTGTATTTTAAGGAGCTCTATAATAATCATTTTGATTTGCCAAGAATAATGGAATATATTAATCAAAAGGGTTACTTGAATTATTTTTGAAAACATGAAATTCTTTGTGGTTCTATTTTTCGCTTTGTTGGTAGAGATGGACGGTAAACAAATGGATAAGGCGAGGCGCTTTGAATGGCGAGAGGGGTTTAAAGAGCACACGAGTAGTGCCAAGAAAAACAACTGCCGATGAAGATGAGCGAATTGTCAATTATGCTCGTATGCACCCAACTTGCCCATCAAGAGCTATCCGGCAGGAATTAATAGTCGACTGCTCCCTTCAAACCATTCGAAACCGTTTAAACGAGAATGGTATTTTAAAGTAATACATAGAAAATAGCAGAATGACTAAACAATTTTAATAATTTTATAGGTTTGCGGGCTAGAATACCGGCAGAAAAAATTCAGCTGTCACCCCAGAATGCCCAGCACAGATTGAGATTTTGTGAAGAAAATATAAACCGGGATTGGCGAGGTGTCATATTTTCGGATGAAAAGACGTTTTTGTCATCCCAAAATTCGAAACAGCGAGTTTGGCGTCGTAGTGGGACGAGATATGACGCCGAAAATGTCGTTACGATGGCAACCAGTGGACGAGTCTCACTTGGTAAGCTCCAGAACCTTGTAACTACTGATGATGATATCTACTGATGATGATGATATCTGACGAATTACTACAATTACCACAATAACTGTTTATCAGGTGTATGGGGTTGGATCAGCGATGCCGGGCCTGGAGCGTTGGTTAAAGTTTCGCCTCCAACATTTACTGCTCGGCATTATGTTGGGGTTTTGGAAGAAATTTTTATTCAAAGTGTGAGGGCAGTATATCCTGAGGATGAGGTGGAGGTTCTAACATTTGTACAAGACAACAGCCCCATCCATACCGCTCGGTTAGTCGAGGAGTGGTTTCAAGACAATAATAACGTAGAACGATTAAAATGGCCTCCACGCTCGCCCGATTTAAATCCCATTGAAGAGGTGTGGGGTTATATGGTACGCGGGTGGGAATTTGACGAACGATTTCGGGAGCGAGCTATTTTAGAAGAATACGTTATGCGGAAATGGGATAGTCTTCGTGGCGGGGATTTATGTCAGCGATTGGTCGGTTCAATGACATCCCGATTAGAAGAATGTCAAAATAATAACGGGTTATACACCCATTATTAAATTTTGACATAACAAATTTTATTCATTATTAAGTAGGTATAATTTTTATTATTAAAGTGTTCTTAATATTTGATGAAATCTTTTTAATTTTTTCAATGCTGACCGACAAAACCAAGTGAGAAACAATAGGCGCATACCTGGCTGTGGTCCTCAAGACGAAAAAGATAAAACTCTTCATCCCGCGGGATGAAGAGTCCCTTCCAAAGCCGGTAAGTTGAGACAACCTTAATAAAATTAATATTAACCATCAATATTTTTTTTGTTGCAATTGAATCCTGGATATAACGACTTCCGCAGAAATCCGGGTGGTCCGGGAGAAGAGTTGAAGAATTGTAGTCCCACACTCCCGGCCGAAATACGATTTTTCCGACCCACGAACTATAGGCGCCATCAGTAGGCCGGGGTGCGTAAGGCATTTTCCCCTCCTCTGCGCAAAAAAAAAAAAATATATATATATATAATAAAATGTTTTATTATTAATAAAATTTTCTTTGTAAATAAATGAATTATATACTCAAAATCAAATAGTTTTTCATTATAATATGGAATATTATCATGCTCATAAATAACAATCTATAAAATTCAGTTTACAGGTAGTTTCAACAGAAATTTTATATTACCTTATGTGAATAAGGTAATAAATTTTTTAACATTACTAAAGTGTACAAAAAATAAAAAGTTTATTGTTTACCCATTTACGATGAAGGTGAGAAATTATTGTAAAATTTTAAGACTTATTAGAAAAAAAAAATATATCAACTCAAGAAAAAAAAATTCGCAAAAGCCTTATGTCAAAAATACGCAAAAAAATGTGAAGAAACAGTGCGTAAACGAATTAATGGTCGTAAATGGCTTGAAATTATTGAGACTTCCTATAATATTAAACGGTTAAAATGCCATTTTAAATGAGATTAGAAAAAAAATATTACTAATGGAAATTAAGAGACGATTTTTACATCGAATTTTAACTAAATTCTTTAACTTTACGAAGATATACAGTACAGAAACGTATTTAAAATTAAGAAACAATTTTTTTCACTTATTAAAGTTCAATTATTTTATTTTAATGAATATATTTGACTATTTTATGAATTTTTAAAATCGACTACGTCATAACATTGGTACAGTTATTTGAATTGTAAAAACGAAATTGTGTATTTTTGTTCGAATCGAAGGCGCGCTCGACTTTAAGCTGGCATCGGGCGCCCGGCACTTCAGGGTTGAAGAGACGACAAGGCTAGAGCAAAGGTTCGAGAGAAAATGAGTACGCCCCTCCAGTCTTCGATTCTTCGGCCGTACTCGGCAAAGCGACCGTGCGGAGGATTTGTTTTCTGTCCCTTACGCCATGTAGTAAATAAGGTTTGGCCGATAGTACGTTGATTCTAATGATTTTTGTCTATGTTATCGATTTTATCTAAGTTGATTCTAATGCTTATTGCTAATGTTATTCTGTTGTAAGGTGAATGTTGCCAGCCATCGTGTCGTCATACCTTTGTAACCAGATCAGGTGAGTCGTCGTTTGATCCAGTTTTACCTCTCCCAACGATGTAACATCTCCATTTTTCCACCACCACGTGTGTATCATTAAAAAAAGATTGTAAAGCACTCCATCAAAACCGTTATTTGCTTTACCCGATGATCTCACCGTTTTCAAATTATCTCGGTGAACAATGAACGAGGAGAAATCCGAAAAGTACGGCTATTTAATTAAAAAGTGTCAAATAATTCAAATTAAATACCTTTATTGATTATATACTATATTTAATCTTATCTTGATTAATAAATTAATACATACATTAATATATTTAATTTTTTTAAGCACGGATAGAACTTCAAGATTGTTGAGGTCTCGTGGAGAAACCCCCGATTAATCAAGGTCCTTAGAGACACGATCAAATTTTTCTAAAACAAGAAACTCATTCACAGAGAGCCCCTTAAGGTTACAATCATCGAGAATGGCCATCGATTCACCACCAACAGGTTGCGAATCGGATGATTCCTTAAGAATCGAAAGATTGTAATAATTCGGGAATTATTTAATTAGTCAGTAGGTTTTGAATAAAATTATACTGAGATGATGTATATGTTTAATTCATCTTTCTATACCAGGTTTCGGGGTCTGCCCGTCACCAGTAGAAATTCTGCAATATAGATACATTTCAAAATCGTTCTACAACCAAAATTAAAATCGATTTTCATCAGAAAACCTTTACAAAAGGTAAACGTACTATCGACAAATCCTTAAATGCACCATGGCGTAAGAGACAGAAAAGAAAGCCCCCACGCGGTCGCTTTGCCGAATACGGCCGAAGAATCAGAGAATGGAGGGGCGTACTCATTTGCTCTCGAACGTGTGCTCGAGCCTTGTCGTCTCTTCAACCCTGAAAAGCCGGGCGCCCGACCGACGCCAGCTGAGCGGCCTGAGCGCGTCTTGGATTCGAACAAATACACAATTTCTTTTTTACAATTTAAATGATTTTAACTGGACCAATGTTATGACTTAATTGATTTTAAAAACTGATAAAATAGTCAAGAATATTTATTAAAAATAAAAAAAAAAATTAATTATTATTATTATTGATATTAGAAGCGCTTCGATTGCGAAGATCTTTAGCGCTCACCGTATTTATAATTGATGGAACAAATCAATACACTTAAAAAATTCAATCAAATTAACAGGATTCGCGTATGCATCATCCAGACATGAGATATTATGTAATTGTCTCTCGTTGGCATATAATTCACAGTCTAGCAGCATATGCATTACCGTGAGATGAACTTCGCAGCCCAAACATACAGGTCTTGGTTCTCGTTTTAACAAATAACCGGAAGTTAGTTGTGTATGCCCTATATGTAATCTCGCTAGTTTCACCTGTTCTAATCTATTGAAGATAATGGGCTGATTCCAAGGTTTTATTAAGGGTTTGATAAGGCGTAGAAAACTTTCATTGTGTTGCCAGTCATTCTGCCATTTGTTATACACCAGAGATTTAAGATGCCTTATGATATCCTTATGACGACATACACTGACGTCAACACTGTTACCGTCAACACCGTGTCCTGCTGCTTTATCTGCCCTTTCATTACCCTCAATGCCGATATGACCGGGCACCCATATAAATACGATCTGTTTTCCAGAAAGCAAGATAACATGTAACAATTCTCCAACCATCCGTATCATCGGTTCATTTGGACACATTGCTTGTAATGATTTAAGAGCACTCAACGAGTCTGTAACTATGACAAAGTTATTTCCGTTATGACTCATACGGATGAATAACAGAGCCTGGAAGATGGCATACAACTCCGCAAAGAAGATAGACGCCAAACTCTGTAAGCTCCATGAATAATCGTTATCCCCAACCACAAACGCGCAACCAACCCCACTCTCCTTTTTGGAACCATCAGTATAAATAAAAACAGCATCATCATAGGCATTGATTATATTTCTAAATTCAGCTCTAAGTAATTCCCGTGGTGTACTCTCTTTAGCATAACATGTAAGATTTAATTTGAAAACGGGTTTATTTAACTGCCAAGATGTAAATTCAATACTGCATAAAGAAAGCATCGTAAAATCTAAAGTTCCCAGCAGTTCTTTGGCTCTTACTATTGCCGGTCTTGTGGCTGTTAATCTGTACACAGGAGGCTGTTGGAAAAACAATACAGATATTGGGTGCTCAGGTTGTATGCGTTTTTTTACAAAATAATTAAGAATTTGTCAATTACGCCGATGGTGAAGAGGGGCAATACCAGACTCACAATACAAACTATGAACCGGACTAGTGGGAAAAGCCCCAAGTATGTACCGTATTGCAAGATTGTGTATTACATTAAGTTTTTTGAGTACGGTTATTCTTGCAGAGGAATACACCACACTACCATAATCAATAACAGGTAATATCACACTTTTATACAACATCTTTAGCACTGTAGTATCAGCCCCCCACCTTGTACCAGATAAAACGCGCAGTAGATTTAATGATTTCAGACAACGCGAAATAATGTACTGAATATGGCTCTGCCATCGTAACTTGGCATCAAATATTATCCCTAAGAATTTAATTTCAGGAACAACACCAATACGGATACTTCGTAAATACAACGAGGGATTTTCTTGATGACGATATCGCCTAGAGAATAGAACACACTTTGTTTTTTGCACAGATACCTTATAACCAATCGATATAGTGTTCTCTAATATAGTGTTGATGGCAGGCTGAAGTGAATTATTAAGTTGTTGTACTGTGGATCCTTTCAAATATATACAAAGGTCATCCGCGTATAAAGATCTTCCTATTTCTGGGTTAAGATTGGATATTACACCATTCATAGCAATCAGAAAAAGGGCCACGCTTAAAGTAGAACCCTGAGGAACGCCATTTTCCAACAAATGCTCCGATGAGATCCCATTCCCCACTCTAACACAAAACATAGGCAAAATGCCACGTAAACCCCACCTGTGCAATTGAACCATTATTCCATGGCGCCATGTCATGTCATAAGGTTTTTCTAAGTCAAAAAACACCGCTACCAAAACCTGTTTTTGTAGAAAGGCTTCCTGAATAGCAATCTCAAGCAAAACAATACTATCAATTGTGGATCGACCTTGTCTGTATCCAAATTGGAAGTTAGAAAGTAGGTTTTCCTGTTCTACTATATGCATCAACCTATAGCTCACCATTTTCTCTAGTATTTTACCAATGCAACACGTTAAGCTAATAGGACGGTAACTGTTAGATAATGTGGGGTCTTTATTTTCTTTAAGCAACGGAACTACTATGGCCTTTTTCCAGTTATTAGGATAAATACCACTACTCCAAATACGATTATATAGATTCAACAAGAACGTTTTTGCATCGCATATTAAATTGGTAAGGAATTCATATGGAATATTATCAGGTCCGGCAGATGATCGTTTCGGTTTATTCAGGACACGGTTTAGCTCACACATATTGAATGGCGAATTATAATCGAAATGTTCATTGGTACAGAAATCAAGAGGAGTCTCTTTCTGTCTTTTGGTTGTTAGGAATTTAGGATCATAATTATTACTAGAACTTGTAGCAGCAAAAGTGTTAGCGATTAATTCTGTTATGTTGTCAACAGATGATACAAGAATGAATTGTCTTCTATGAGATATTTAATAGAAAAAAAGGATGCACTATTTTTAATACTTTTTACCATTTTTCATATCTGTGAGCTTGGAGTATTGGAAGTTATGGAAGATACATAGTTATTCCATGAATTCCTTTTACTTTCAAGTATCTGTCGTCTAGCAACCGCTCTTAGCTTTTTAAAGTGGATAAGATTTTCTTCTGTTGGATGTCTACCGAACAATTTAAAGGCGGATTTTTTATTACGAATTGCTATTGCTACATCCTTACTCCACCAGGGAACAGCTTTCTTTAAAGGAATATATGATGAGCGTGGAATTGATCTTTCGGCTGCCTCTAGTATCATTGCACAAAAGGATTCAATATCATTATCGATTGCTTCCGAAGCAGATGGCGTTCTAACGGACATCTGATATAACTTCCAATTAGCTTTTTTAGTACACCATGTAACGAAGTTACATTATTTTTATTTTTCAAAAACCGAATATCCTGAAAAATTACCGAAAATTAAATATATCCGAGTATACTTCCCACACTACCTCGATACGTTACAGTTTCCATCCGATTTGTAGGAACTCCGAAAAAGATATTTTATCTCCTTATCACCGCCCGTTTATGCAACCCAATTCACATTTTATTAATTTTGATAATTTTCTTAATTAGACTTTGATTTTCTCCGTTTTCCATTTCGAAATCGTTATCTTAAATTATAACAACGTTCCCTGACCGAATCATTAATAAATGAAAGTAATTAATAAAATTGCTGAATCACGAAAACATGTGCTTTCCGAAAAATTATTATCAAATAATTAAATAATTCCGAAATTAACAAATTTTCAAACAAGATAGGACAAGCCACATGTTTCTATCAGTCCAGCCGACCGTCCCGAGGAAGTTTCAGCTGCCAGCGAGCTACCGTCGAACTACCGTAGAGCGACTTTTTTTTTATGATGCGGTATTACAAATCGTAGAACGACCAAATCGATTTCAAACATTTACAAATATCATGAAATAACCGTTGAACGATTTTAAAGACGATCCGCTTATTATTAACACAATAATTCACCGAAAATCATCCCGCATCATAATTAATAATTAAATTACTCCGTTCCTGATGCTGAAATCCGTTGAAAATATTGCCCATGTAGGATTGCCCCGAACATCACCCAACTGCTGGAATTGTTTTGTGTTAAGGTGCGCGTAAATTAATACCGATTAATTGGTTTTAACGTGAAACACGTGGTCGGGAAAACGTTTGTGAATATAAGTGCCGTAAACAGTGGCCGGTTTTGTTAAAAATATTTTTGTGATTTTCCGTATAAGGAAGGGTATCTTTTGATTTGTGTTATAAATTTTTCCGTTAATTATTGTTGATTAATTGTTAATTACTCCACCGTTCTTTAACCGATTTTATCCGTTCAAAGACAATAATTATGTAATTTTGTGTCCCGCATCCGATAGCGCCGTCAGAAGTTTGCTATTTTTGTTAAATAGCGCCGCGCATTGTAAATTAGTCGTTGATAACTTGTACTGATACGATCCCCCACGCGGAAAAATCCAGTTTTCGCCCCAAAATGGTATAAATAGCCGGCTAAAATTCTGATTTTTAAAACAGTTCTTCATCAGTTCTACGACAGTTTCAACAGTCCGCAACAGCCGTGATTAGTTCCGAAGACACCCGCTAATTTTTCTTAGAAATACCCGTATTTAAATTTTACCGTAAGTCCGATTTATTTTGAAAGACTTTGATTTTATTTTTTGTTAACTTTCATTAATTTTTGTACATTTTGTCCCAACCTTAATACTCTTGGAAGGTTTTTCGAGTATTCCGTTCCTTTACACCTTAGGAAGGTTTCCAGGTGTATCCTATACCTCCGCCTCATTTTTTTGTTTGTTTAATTTAAACTCATTTATTATAAAGTCAAAGTCTTGTCAATTTATTCCCCACCGTCCCCATTCTCCGACCGTGGTCAAAAATTTTACCGTGAATGGGCGGCATGTGTGACGTGTTCCCCTTCAGCACCTTGACCATCTTCCAACAGGAGTGATCGCCTTCGCTGTTCAGGGCGTCGAGTTTGGCGTCGAAAGACGCGTATCGGAACTCCGCGAGTTCCCTTCTCACTTCATCGCGCAGACGGTTATAGCGTCTTTTGAGGTCGGGATCCCAATTTCCCTAATTTAGCGCCCATCGATGGTCCTTTACGCGTATCGAAGAGAATCCTCGATAGCGACCGTGAGTCGTTCAACAGCCTCATCCAGTTCCTAAGCGTTGTGGATCAGTCGTATTTGTCCCATATTGTCGTGCATGTGGTCGGTGAAAGCCGGCCACGATACAATGGAACGTTCAACCGGAACGCGAACGTCCGGGACGTCTTCTAGCTGCAGCAGCACAGGGAGATGATCGGAACTAAGTTCGTTGAGCGTGGTAACTCTATGAACTAGTCTGACATCTTTCATTACAACCACGTCCAAAACGTCAGATCATTGCCTTTCGTTCGACGGGTAATACGTGTGGTCCGCGGGGGCATCGGTGTCAATGCCCGTCTCGTCGGTAAAACAGCAGTATTTTACCGTTCGCGTTTGCGATCCGACTGTTCCACGATGGGTGCTTGGCGTTTAGGTCGCCGGCGATAACCACGACTCTGTCCGTATCCAAGACACCCATTAGTCTTCCAACAACCGCCGATTCGGCGGATTGTAGGCGGCGACCAAGCGGACGCACCCCGATAGTGCTCGTACCACAATCGTAGTAGCTTCGAGATCGTGAGATGTTGAAGAGGGGGAGTCAGATCCTCGTAATGCGCCAAACTGGTCCTTACGAAGATGGCTGTCCCGCCCCTCTTGCTCCAACTCTAACGTTTCGATAGAAGCGACAATTGGGCAGCCGTGGCCTGTCGCCCGCTCGCAGATGGGTTTCGCAGATGAGTATCGCGTCAAGGTCATACCTTTCGACGAACTCGCGAAGCTCATTCTGTTTACAAGGCCGTTGGCATTCCAATAAGCCAACTCAAGCGAATGAGGTACTCTCGGTCTTCGATGAATCATCATAAGAGTTTCATCATCTCGGACATGATTTGGAGGCACAACTTAACTCGTGCGTCCCTATCGGATTTGTCGATCCGGATGACCTCGCTCATCATCGCCGCCTGTTCCGCAACATTGACCGGTGATGGTGTTTCAGCCACCGCGATCGACCCGCTTTTACGAAGCCTCCTATTGCGACGCCTCCTCTGCGACCTCGACAGCTTCGGAGGGTCGTCGGTCTTTGGGGGCAACGTTAGCGTTGCCTTTGGGCTTTTTCGTCTGACTACTAACCGCTTTCACGGATTTCGCCGCGACTACTGGAGCCTTTTTATCATTTACACCACTCTTGTAATTTCCACATTCTTGAAAAAATCTCCACATTGATGCATCTGGGAGCAAAAAAGTCACAGACCATTGTGTTAAGGGCACAATTTGCTACAACCTTTGTAGTAAAAGTTTTTCTGTATTCTGCTCCGGATACCGTTTTTTTTCAACACTCTTGTAATTTCCACATTCTTGAAAAAATCTCCACAATGGTGCATCTGGGAGCAAAAAAGTCACAGACCATTGTGTTAAGGGAACAATTTGCTACAACTTTTGTAGTAAAAGTTTTTCTGTATTCTGCTCCGGATACCGTTTTTTTTCAACACTCTTGTAATTTCCACATTCTTGAAAAAATCTCCATATTGATGCACCTGGGAGCAAAAAAGTCACAGACCATTGTGTTAAGGGCACAATTTACTACAACTTTTGTAGTAAAAGTTTTTCTGTATTCTGCTCCGAATACCGTTTTTTTTCAACACTCTTGTAATTTCCACATTCTTGAAAAAATCTCCACAATGGTGCATCTGGGAGCAAAAAAGTCACAGACCATTGTGTTATGGGCACAATTTGCTACAACTTTTGTGGTAAAAGTTTTTCTGTATTCTGCTCCGGATACCGTTTTTTTTCAACACTCTTGTAATTTCCACATTCTTGAAAAAATCTCGACATTGATGCATCTGGGAGCAAAAAAGTCACAGACCATTGTGTTAAGGGCACAATTTGCTACAACCTTTGTAGTAAAAGTTTTTCTGTATTCTGCTCCGGATACCGTTTTTTTTCAACACTCTTGTAATTTCCACATTCTTGAAAAAATCTCCACAATGGTGCATCTGGGAGCAAAAAAGTCACAGACCATTGTGTTAAGGGAACAATTTGCTACAACTTTTGTAGTAAAAGTTTTTCTGTATTCTGCTTCGGATACCGTTTTTTTTCAACACTCTTGTAATTTCCACATTCTTGAAAAAATCTCCATATTGATGCACCTGGGAGAAAAAAGTCACAGACCATTGTGTTAAGGGCACAATTTGCTACAACTTTTGTAGTAAAAGTTTTTCTGTATTCTGCTCCGGATACCGTTTTTTTTCAACACTCTTGTAATTTGCACATTCTTGAAAAAATCTCCATATTGATGCACCTGGGAGCAAAAAAGTCACAGACCATTGTGTTAAGGGCACAATTTACAACAACTTTTGTAGTAAAAGTTTTTCTGTATTCTGCTCCGGATACCGTTTTTTTTCAACACTCTTGTAATTTCCACATTCTTGAAAAAATCTCCACATTGATGCATCTGGGAGCAAAAAAGTCACAGACCATTGTGTTAAGGGCACAATTTGCTACAACCTTTGTAGTAAAAGTTTTTCTGTATTCTGCTCCGGATACCGTTTTTTTTCAACACTCTTGTAATTTCCACATTCTTGAAAAAATCTCCACATTGATGCATCTGGGAGCAAAAAAGTCACAGACCATTGTGTTAAGGGCACAATTTGCTACAACCTTTGTAGTAAAAGTTTTTCTGTATTCTGCTCCGTATACCGTTTTTTTTCAACACTCTTGTAATTTCCACATTCTTGAAAAAATCTCCACAATGGTGCATCTGGGAGCAAAAAAGTCACAGACCATTGTGTTAAGGGAACAATTTGCTACAACTTTTGTAGTAAAAGTTTTTCTGTATTCTGCTCCGGATACCGTTTTTTTCAACACTCTTGTAATTTCCACATTCTTGAAAAAATCTCCACAATGGTGCATCTGGGAGCAAAAAAGTCACAGACCATTGTGTTAAGGGAACAATTTGCTACAACTTTTGTAGTAAAAGTTTTTCTGTATTCTGCTCCGGATACCGTTTTTTTTCAACACTCTTGTAATTTCCACATTCTTGAAAAAATCTCCACAATGGTGCATCTGGGAGCAAAAAAGTCACAGACCATTGTGTTAAGGGCACAATTTGCTACAACTTTTGTAGTAAAAGTTTTTCTGTATTCTGCTCCGAATACCGTTTTTTTTCAACACTCTTGTAATTTCCACATTCTTGAAAAAATCTCCATATTGATGCACCTGGGAGCAAAAAAGTCACAGACCATTGTGTTAAGGGCACAATTTACTACAACTTTTGTAGTAAAAGTTTTTCTGTATTCTGCTCCGAATACCGTTTTTTTTCAACACTCTTGTAATTTCCACATTCTTGAAAAAATCTCCACAATGGTGCATCTGGGAGCAAAAAAGTCACAGACCATTGTGTTAAGGGCACAATTTGCTATAACTTTTGTGGTAAAAGTTTTTCTGTATTCTGCTCCGGATACCGTTTTTTTTCAACACTCTTGTAATTTCCACATTCTTGAAAAAATCTCCACATTGATGCATCTGGGAGCAAAAAAGTCACAGACCATTGTGTTAAGGGCACAATTTGCTACAACCTTTGTAGTAAAAGTTTTTCTGTATTCTGCTCCGGATACCGTTTTTTTTCAACACTCTTGTAATTTCCACATTCTTGAAAAAATCTCCACAATGGTGCATCTGGGAGCAAAAAAGTTACAGAACATTGTGTTAAGGGCACAATTTACTACAACTTTTGTAGTAAAAGTTTTTCTGTATTCTGCTCCGAATACCGTTTTTTTTCAACACTCTTGTAATTTCCACATTCTTGAAAAAATCTCCATATTGATGCACCTAGGAGAAAAAAGTCACAGACCATTGTGTTAAGGGCACAATTTGCTACAACTTTTGTAGTAAAAGTTTTTCTGTATTCTGCTCCGAATACCGTTTTTTTTCAACACTCTTGTAATTTGCACATTTTTCAAAAATTCTCCACATTGATGCATCTGGGAGCAAAAATGTTGGAGACCATTGTGTTAAGGGCACAATTTGCTACAACTTTTGTGGTAAAAGTTTTTCTGTATTCTGCTCCGGATACCGTTTTTTTTCAACACTCTTGTAATTTCCACATTCTTGAAAAAATCTCCACATTGATGCATCTGGGAGCAAAAAAGTCACAGACCATTGTGTTAAGGGCACAATTTGCTACAACCTTTGTAGTAAAAGTTTTTCTGTATTCTGCTCCGGATACCGTTTTTTTTCAACACTCTTGTAATTTCCACATTCTTGAAAAAATCTCCACAATGGTGCATCTGGGAGCAAAAAAGTCACAGACCATTGTGTTAAGGGAACAATTTGCTACAACTTTTGTAGTAAAAGTTTTTCTGTATTCTGCTCCGGATAACGTTTTTTTTCAACACTCTTGTAATTTCCACATTCTTGAAAAAATCTCCACAATGGTGCATCTGGGAGCAAAAAAGTCACAGACCGTTGTGTTAAGCGAACAATTTGCTACAACTTTTGTAGTAAAAGTTTTTCTGTATTCTGTTCCGGATACCGTTTTTTTTCAACACTCTTGTAATTTCCACATTCTTGAAAAAATCTCCACATTGATGCATCTGGGAGCAAAAAAGTCACAGACCATTGTGTTAACGGCACAATTTGCTACAACCTTTGTAGTAAAGGTTTTTCTGTATTCTGCTCCGGATACCGTTTTTTTTCAACACTCTTGTAATTTCCACATTCTTGAAAAAATCTCCACAATGGTGCATCTGGGAGCAAAAAAGTCACAGACCATTGTGTTAAGGGAACAATTTGCTACAACTTTTGTAGTAAAAGTTTTTCTGTATTCTGCTCCGGATACCGTTTTTTTTCAACACTCTTGTAATTTCCACATTCTTGAAAAAATCTCCACAATGGTGCATCTGGGAGCAAAAAAGTCACAGACCGTTGTGTTAAGGGAACAATTTGCTACAACTTTTGTAGTAAAAGTTTTTCTGTATTCTGCTCCGGATACCGTTTTTTTTCAACACTCTTGTAATTTCCACATTCTTGAAAAAATCTCCACAATGGTGCATCTGGGAGCAAAAAAGTCACAGACCGTTGTGTTAAGCGAACAATTTGCTACAACTTTTGTAGTAAAAGTTTTTCTGTATTCTGTTCCGGATACCGTTTTTTTTCAACACTCTTGTAATTTCCACATTCTTGAAAAAATCTCCACATTGATGCATCTGGGAGCAAAAAAGTCACAGACCATTGTGTTAACGGCACAATTTGCTACAACCTTTGTAGTAAAGGTTTTTCTGTATTCTGCTCCGGATACCGTTTTTTTTCAACACTCTTGTAATTTCCACATTCTTGAAAAAATCTCCACAATGGTGCATCTGGGAGCAAAAAAGTCACAGACCATTGTGTTAAGGGAACAATTTGCTACAACTTTTGTAGTAAAAGTTTTTCTGTATTCTGCTCCGGATACCGTTTTTTTTCAACACTCTTGTAATTTTCACATTCTTGAAAAAATCTCCACAATGGTGCATCTGGGAGCAAAAAAGTCACAGACCGTTGTGTTAAGGGAACAATTTGCTACAACTTTTGTAGTAAAAGTTTTTCTGTATTCTGCTCCGGATACCGTTTTTTTTCAACACTCTTGTAATTTCCACATTCTTGAAAAAATCTCCACATTGATGCATCTGGGAGCAAAAAAGTCACAGACCATTGTGTTAACGGCACAATTTGCTACAACCTTTGTAGTAAAGGTTTTTCTGTATTCTGCTCCGGATACCGTTTTTTTTCAACACTCTTGTAATTTCCACATTCTTGAAAAAATCTCCACAATGGTGCATCTGGGAGCAAAAAAGTCACAGACCATTGTGTTAAGGGAACAATTTGCTACAACTTTTGTAGTAAAAGTTTTTCTGTATTCTGCTCCGGATACCGTTTTTTTTCAACACTCTTGTAATTTCCACATTCTTGAAAAAATCTCCACAATGGTGCATCTGGGAGCAAAAAAGTCACAGACCGTTGTGTTAAGGGAACAATTTGCTACAACTTTTGTAGTAAAAGTTTTTCTGTATTCTGCTCCGGATACCGTTTTTTTTCAACACTCTTGTAATTTCCACATTCTTGAAAAAATCTCCACAATGGTGCATCTGGGAGCAAAAAAGTCACAGACCGTTGTGTTAAGCGAACAATTTGCTACAACTTTTGTAGTAAAAGTTTTTCTGTATTCTGTTCCGGATACCGTTTTTTTTCAACACTCTTGTAATTTCCACATTCTTGAAAAAATCTCCACATTGATGCATCTGGGAGCAAAAAAGTCACAGACCATTGTGTTAACGGCACAATTTGCTACAACCTTTGTAGTAAAGGTTTTTCTGTATTCTGCTCCGGATACCGTTTTTTTTCAACACTCTTGTAATTTCCACATTCTTGAAAAAATCTCCACAATGGTGCATCTGGGAGCAAAAAAGTCACAGACCATTGTGTTAAGGGAACAATTTGCTACAACTTTTGTAGTAAAAGTTTTTCTGTATTCTGCTCCGGATACCGTTTTTTTTCAACACTCTTGTAATTTTCACATTCTTGAAAAAATCTCCACAATGGTGCATCTGGGAGCAAAAAAGTCACAGACCGTTGTGTTAAGGGAACAATTTGCTACAACTTTTGTAGTAAAAGTTTTTCTGTATTCTGCTCCGGATACCGTTTTTTTTCAACACTCTTGTAATTTCCACATTCTTGAAAAAATCTCCACATTGATGCATCTGGGAGCAAAAAAGTCACAGACCATTGTGTTAACGGCACAATTTGCTACAACCTTTGTAGTAAAGGTTTTTCTGTATTCTGCTCCGGATACCGTTTTTTTTCAACACTCTTGTAATTTCCACATTCTTGAAAAAATCTCCACAATGGTGCATCTGGGAGCAAAAAAGTCACAGACCATTGTGTTAAGGGAACAATTTGCTACAACTTTTGTAGTAAAAGTTTTTCTGTATTCTGCTCCGGATACCGTTTTTTTTCAACACTCTTGTAATTTCCACATTCTTGAAAAAATCTCCACAATGGTGCATCTGGGAGCAAAAAAGTCACAGACCGTTGTGTTAAGGGAACAATTTGCTACAACTTTTGTAGTAAAAGTTTTTCTGTATTCTGCTCCGGATACCGTTTTTTTTCAACACTCTTGTAATTTCCACATTCTTGAAAAAATCTCCACAATGGTGCATCTGGGAGCAAAAAAGTCACAGACCGTTGTGTTAAGCGAACAATTTGCTACAACTTTTGTAGTAAAAGTTTTTCTGTATTCTGTTCCGGATACCGTTTTTTTTCAACACTCTTGTAATTTCCACATTCTTGAAAAAATCTCCACATTGATGCATCTGGGAGCAAAAAAGTCACAGACCATTGTGTTAACGGCACAATTTGCTACAACCTTTGTAGTAAAGGTTTTTCTGTATTCTGCTCCGGATACCGTTTTTTTTCAACACTCTTGTAATTTCCACATTCTTGAAAAAATCTCCACAATGGTGCATCTGGGAGCAAAAAAGTCACAGACCATTGTGTTAAGGGAACAATTTGCTACAACTTTTGTAGTAAAAGTTTTTCTGTATTCTGCTCCGGATACCGTTTTTTTTCAACACTCTTGTAATTTTCACATTCTTGAAAAAATCTCCACAATGGTGCATCTGGGAGCAAAAAAGTCACAGACCGTTGTGTTAAGGGAACAATTTGCTACAACTTTTGTAGTAAAAGTTTTTCTGTATTCTGCTCCGGATACCGTTTTTTTTCAACACTCTTGTAATTTCCACATTCTTGAAAAAATCTCCACAATGGTGCATCTGGGAGCAAAAAAGTCACAGACCGTTGTGTTAAGCGAACAATTTGCTACAACTTTTGTAGTAAAAGTTTTTCTGTATTCTGCTCCGGATACCGTTTTTTTTCAACACTCTTGTAATTTCCACATTCTTGAAAAAATCTCCACAATGGTGCATCTGGGAGCAAAAAAGTCACAGACCGTTGTGTTAAGCGAACAATTTGCTACAACTTTTGTAGTAAAAGTTTTTCTGTATTCTGCTCCGGATACCGTTTTTTTTCAACACTCTTGTAATTTCCACATTCTTGAAAAAATCTCCATATTGATGCACCTGGGAGCAAAAAAGTCACAGACCATTGTGTTAAGGGCACAATTTGCTACAACTTTTGTAGTAAAAGTTTTTCTGTATTCTGCTCCGAATACCGTTTTTTTTTCAACACTCTTGTAATTTCCACATTCTTGAAAAAATCTCCACAATGGTGCATCTGGGAGCAAAAAAGTCACAGACCGTTGTGTTAAGCGAACAATTTGCTACAACTTTTGTAGTAAAAGTTTTTCTGTATTCTGCTCCGGATACCGTTTTTTTTCAACACTCTTGTAATTTCCACATTCTTGAAAAAATCTCCACAATGGTGCATCTGGCAGCAAAAAAGTCACAGACCGTTGTGTTAAGCGAACAATTTGCTACAACTTTTGTAGTAAAAGTTTTTCTGTATTCTGCTCCGGATACCGTTTTTTTTCAACACTCTTGTAATTTCCACATTCTTGAAAAAATCTCCATATTGATGCACCTGGGAGCAAAAAAGTCACAGACCATGGTGTTAAGGGCACAATTTGCTACAACTTTTGTAGTAAAAGTTTTTCTGTATTCTGCTCCGAATACCGTTTTTTTTCAACACTCTTGTAATTTCCACATTCTTGAAAAAATCTCCATATTGATGCACCTGGGAGCAAAAAAGTCACAGACCATTGTGTTAAGGGCACAATTTACTACAACTTTTGTAGTAAAAGTTTTTCTGTATTCTGCTCCGAATACCGTTTTTTTTCAACACTCTTGTAATTTCCACATTCTTGAAAAAATCTCCACATTGATGCATCTGGGAGCAAAAAAGTCACAGACCATTGTGTTAAGGGCACAATTTGCTACAACCTTTGTAGTAAAAGTTTTTCTGTATTCTGCTCCGGATACCGTTTTTTTTCAACACTCTTGTAATTTCCACATTCTTGAAAAAATCTCCACAATGGTGCATCTGGGAGCAAAAAAGTCACAGACCATTGTGTTAAGGGAACAATTTGCTACAACTTTTGTAGTAAAAGTTTTTCTGTATTCTGCTCCGGATACCGTTTTTTTTCAACACTCTTGTAATTTAAACATTCTTGAAAAAATCTCCACAATGGTGCATCTGGGAGCAAAAAAGTCACAGACCATTGTGTTAAGGGCACAATTTGCTACAACTTTTGTGGTAAAAGTTTCTCTGTAATCTGCTCCGGATACCGTTTTTTTTCAACACTCTTGTAATTTCCACATTCTTGAAAAAATCTCCACATTGATGCATCTGGGAGCAAAAAAGTCACAGACCATTGTGTTAACGGCACAATTTGCTACAACCTTTGTAGTAAAGGTTTTTCTGTATTCTGCTCCGGATACCGTTTTTTTTCAACACTCTTGTAATTTCCACATTCTTGAAAAAATCTCCACAATGGTGCATCTGGGAGCAAAAAAGTCACAGACCATTGTGTTAAGGGAACAATTTGCTACAACTTTTGTAGTAAAAGTTTTTCTGTATTCTGCTCCGGATACCGTTTTTTTTCAACACTCTTGTAATTTCCACATTCTTGAAAAAATCTCCACAATGGTGCATCTGGGAGCAAAAAAGTCACAGACCGTTGTGTTAAGGGAACAATTTGCTACAACTTTTGTAGTAAAAGTTTTTCTGTATTCTGCTCCGGATACCGTTTTTTTTCAACACTCTTGTAATTTCCACATTCTTGAAAAAATCTCCACAATGGTGCATCTGGGAACAAAAAAGTCACAGACCGTTGTGTTAAGCGAACAATTTGCTACAACTTTTGTAGTAAAAGTTTTTCTGTATTCTGTTCCGGATACCGTTTTTTTTCAACACTCTTGTAATTTCCACATTCTTGAAAAAATCTCCACATTGATGCATCTGGGAGCAAAAAAGTCACAGACCATTGTGTTAACGGCACAATTTGCTACAACCTTTGTAGTAAAGGTTTTTCTGTATTCTGCTCCGGATACCGTTTTTTTTCAACACTCTTCTAATTTCCACATTCTTGAAAAAATCTCCACAATGGTGCATCTGGGAGCAAAAAAGTCACAGACCATTGTGTTAAGGGCACAATTTGCTACAACCTTTGTAGTAAAAGTTTTTCTGTATTCTGCTCCGGATACCGTTTTTTTTCAACACTCTTGTAATTTCCACATTCTTGAAAAAATCTCCACATTGATGCATCTGGGAGCAAAAAAGTCACAGACCATTGTGTTAAGGGAACAATTTGCTACAACTTTTGTAGTAAAAGTTTTTCTGTATTCTGCTCCGGATACCGTTTTTTTTCAACACTCTTGTAATTTCCACATTCTTGAAAAAATCTCCACAATGGTGCATCTGGGAGCAAAAAAGTCACAGACCGTTGTGTTAAGGGAACAATTTGCTACAACTTTTGTAGTAAAAGTTTTTCTGTATTCTGCTCCGGATACCGTTTTTTTTCAACACTCTTGTAATTTCCACATTCTTGAAAAAATCTCCACAATGGTGCATCTGGGAGCAAAAAAGTCACAGACCGTTGTGTTAAGCGAACAATTTGCTACAACTTTTGTAGTAAAAGTTTTTCTGTATTCTGCTCCGGATACCGTTTTTTTTCAACACTCTTGTAATTTCCACATTCTTGAAAAAATCTCCATATTGATGCACCTGGGAGCAAAAAAGTCACAGACCATTGTGTTAAGGGCACAATTTACTACAACTTTTGTAGTAAAAGTTTTTCTGTATTCTGCTCCGAATACCGTTTTTTTTCAACACTCTTGTAATTTCCACATTCTTGAAAAAATCTCCACATTGATGCACCTGGGAGCAAAAAAGTCACAGACCATTGTGTTAAGGGCACAATTTGCTACAACTTTTGTAGTAAAAGTTTTTCTGTATTCTGCTCCGAATACCGTTTTTTTTTCAACACTCTTGTAATTTCCACATTCTTGAAAAAATCTCCACAATGGTGCATCTGGGAGCAAAAAAGTCACAGACCATTGTGTTAAGGGAACAATTTGCTACAACTTTTGTAGTAAAAGTTTTTCTGTATTCTGCTCCGGATACCGTTTTTTTTCAACACTCTTGTAATTTCCACATTCTTGAAAAAATCTCCACAATGGTGCATCTGGGAGCAAAAAAGTCACAGACCGTTGTGTTAAGGGAACAATTTGCTACAACTTTTGTAGTAAAAGTTTTTCTGTATTCTGCTCCGGATACCGTTTTTTTTCAACACTCTTGTAATTTCCACATTCTTGAAAAAATCTCCACAATGGTGCATCTGGGAGCAAAAAAGTCACAGACCGTTGTGTTAAGCGAACAATTTGCTACAACTTTTGTAGTAAAAGTTTTTCTGTATTCTGCTCCGGATACCGTTTTTTTTCAACACTCTTGTAATTTCCACATTCTTGAAAAAATCTCCATATTGATGCACCTGGGAGCAAAAAAGTCACAGACCATTGTGTTAAGGGCACAATTTACTACAACTTTTGTAGTAAAAGTTTTTCTGTATTCTGCTCCGAATACCGTTTTTTTTCAACACTCTTGTAATTTCCACATTCTTGAAAAAATCTCCACATTGATGCACCTGGGAGCAAAAAAGTCACAGACCATTGTGTTAAGGGCACAATTTGCTACAACTTTTGTAGTAAAAGTTTTTCTGTATTCTGCTCCGAATACCGTTTTTTTTTCAACACTCTTGTAATTTCCACATTCTTGAAAAAATCTCCACAATGGTGCATCTGGGAGCAAAAAAGTCACAGACCGTTGTGTTAAGCGAACAATTTGCTACAACTTTTGTAGTAAAAGTTTTTCTGTATTCTGCTCCGGATACCGTTTTTTTTCAACACTCTTGTAATTTCCACATTCTTGAAAAAATCTCCACAATGGTGCATCTGGGAGCAAAAAAGTCACAGACCGTTGTGTTAAGCGAACAATTTGCTACAACTTTTGTAGTAAAAGTTTTTCTGTATTCTGCTCCGGATACCGTTTTTTTTCAACACTCTTGTAATTTCCACATTCTTGAAAAAATCTCCACAATGGTGCATCTGGGAGCAAAAAAGTCACAGACCGTTGTGTTAAGCGAACAATTTGCTACAACTTTTGTAGTAAAAGTTTTTCTGTATTCTGCTCCGGATACCGTTTTTTTTCAACACTCTTGTAATTTCCACATTCTTGAAAAAATCTCTATATTGATGCACCTGGGAGCAAAAAAGTCACAGACCATTGTGTTAAGGGCACAATTTGCTACAACTTTTGTAGTAAAAGTTTTTCTGTATTCTGCTCCGAATACCGTTTTTTTTCAACACTCTTGTAATTTCCACATTCTTGAAAAAATCTCCATATTGATGCACCTGGGAGCAAAAAGGTCACAGACCATTGTGTTAAGGGCACAATTTACTACAACTTTTGTAGTAAAAGTTTTTCTGTATTCTGCTCCGAATACCGTTTTTTTTCAACACTCTTGTAATTTCCACATTCTTGAAAAAATCTCCACATTGATGCATCTGGGAGCAAAAAAGTCACAGACCATTGTGTTAAGGGCACAATTTGCTACAACCTTTGTAGTAAAAGTTTTTCTGTATTCTGCTCCGGATACCGTTTTTTTTCAACACTCTTGTAATTTCCACATTCTTGAAAAAATCTCCACAATGGTGCATCTGGGAGCAAAAAAGTCACAGACCGTTGTGTTAAGCGAACAATTTGCTACAACTTTTGTAGTAAAAGTTTTTCTGTATTCTGCTCCGAATACCGTTTTTTTTCAACACTCTTGTAATTTCCACATTCTTGAAAAAATCTCCACAATGGTGCATCTGGGAGCAAAAAAGTCACAGACCGTTGTGTTAAGGGAACAATTTGCTACAACTTTTGTAGTAAAAGTTTTTCTGTATTCTGCTCCGGATATCGTTTTTTTTCAACACTCTTGTAATTTCCACATTCTTGAAAAAATCTCCACAATGGTGCATCTGGGAGCAAAAAGGTCACAGACCGTTGTGTTAAGCGAACAATTTGCTACAACTTTTGTAGTAAAAGTTTTTCTGTATTCTGCTCCGGATACCGTTTTTTTCAACACTCTTGTAATTTCCACATTCTTGAAAAAATCTCCACAATGGTGCATCTGGGAGCAAAAAAGTCACAGACCGTTGTGTTAAGCGAACAATTTGCTACAACTTTTGTAGTAAAAGTTTTTCTGTATTCTGCTCCGGATACCGTTTTTTTTCAACACTCTTGTAATTTCCACATTCTTGAAAAAATCTCCATATTGATGCACCTGGGAGCAAAAAAGTCACAGACCATTGTGTTAAGGGCACAATTTGCTACAACTTTTGTAGTAAAAGTTTTTCTGTATTCTGCTCCGAATACCGTTTTTTTTCAACACTCTTGTAATTTCCACATTCTTGAAAAAATCTCCATATTGATGCACCTGGGAGCAAAAAAGTCACAGACCATTGTGTTAAGGGCACAATTTACTACAACTTTTGTAGTAAAAGTTTTTCTGTATTCTGCTCCGAATACCGTTTTTTTTCAACACTCTTGTAATTTCCACATTCTTGAAAAAATCTCCACATTGATGCATCTGGGAGCAAAAAAGTCACAGACCATTGTGTTAAGGGCACAATTTGCTACAACCTTTGTAGTAAAAGTTTTTCTGTATTCTGCTCCGGATACCGTTTTTTTTCAACACTCTTGTAATTTCCACATTCTTGAAAAAATCTCCACAATGGTGCATCTGGGAGCAAAAAAGTCACAGACCATTGTGTTAAGGGAACAATTTGCTACAACTTTTGTAGTAAAAGTTTTTCTGTATTCTGCTCCGGATACCGTTTTTTTTCCACACTCTTGTAATTTCCACATTCTTGAAAAAATCTCCACATTGATGCATCTGGGAGCAAAAAAGTCACAGACCATTGTGTTAACGGCACAATTTGCTACAACCTTTGTAGTAAAGGTTTTTCTGTATTCTGCTCCGGATACCGTTTTTTTTCAACACTCTTGTAATTTCCACATTCTTGAAAAAATCTCCACAATGGTGCATCTGGGAGCAAAAAAGTCACAGACCATTGTGTTAAGGGAACAATTTGCTACAACTTTTGTAGTAAAAGTTTTTCTGTATTCTGCTCCGGATACCGTTTTTTTTCCACACTCTTGTAATTTCCACATTCTTGAAAAAATCTCCACATTGATGCATCTGGGAGCAAAAAAGTCACAGACCATTGTGTTAACGGCACAATTTGCTACAACCCTTGTAGTAAAGGTTTTTCTGTATTCTGCTCCGGATACCGTTTTTTTTCAACACTCTTGTAATTTCCACATTCTTGAAAAAATCTCCACAATGGTGCATCTGGGAGCAAAAAAGTCACAGACCATTGTGTTAAGGGAACAATTTGCTACAACTTTTGTAGTAAAATTTTTCTGTATTCTGCTCCGGATACCGTTTTTTTTCCACACTCTTGTAATTTCCACATTCTTGAAAAAATCTCCACATTGATGCATCTGGGAGCAAAAAAGTCACAGACCATTGTGTTAACGGCACAATTTGCTACAACCTTTGTAGTAAAGGTTTTTCTGTATTCTGCTCCGGATACCGTTTTTTTTCAACACTCTTGTAATTTCCACATTCTTGAAAAAATCTCCACAATGGTGCATCTGGGAGCAAAAAAGTCACAGACCATTGTGTTAAGGGAACAATTTGCAACAACTTTTGTAATAAAAGTTTTTCTGTATTCTGCTCCGGATACCGTTTTTTTTCCACACTCTTGTAATTTCCACATTCTTGAAAAAATCTCCACAATGGTGCATCTGGGAGCAAAAAAGTCACAGACCGTTGTGTTAAGCGAACAATTTGCTACAACTTTTGTAGTAAAAGTTTTTCTGTATTCTGCTCCGGATACCGTTTTTTTTCAACACTCTTGTAATTTCCACATTCTTGAAAAAATCTCCATATTGATGCACCTGGGAGCAAAAAAGTCACAGACCATTGTGTTAAGGGCACAATTTGCTACAACTTTTGTAGTAAAAGTTTTTCTGTATTCTGCTCCGAATACCGTTTTTTTTCAACACTCTTGTAATTTCCACATTCTTGAAAAAATCTCCATATTGATGCACCTGGGAGCAAAAAAGTCACAGACCATTGTGTTAAGGGCACAATTTACTACAACTTTTGTAGTAAAAGTTTTTCTGTATTCTGCTCCGAATACCGTTTTTTTTCAACACTCTTGTAATTTCCACATTCTTGAAAAAATCTCCACATTGATGCATCTGGGAGCAAAAAAGTCACAGACCATTGTGTTAAGGGCACAATTTGCTACAACCTTTGTAGTAAAAGTTTTTCTGTATTCTGCTCCGGATACCGTTTTTTTTCAACACTCTTGTAATTTCCACATTCTTGAAAAAATCTCCACAATAGTGCATCTGGGAGCAAAAAAGTCACAGACCATTGTGTTAAGGGAACAATTTGCTACAACTTTTGTAGTAAAAGTTTTTCTGTATTCTGCTCCGGATACCGTTTTTTTCCACACTCTTGTAATTTCCACATTCTTGAAAAAATCTCCACAATGGTGCATCTGGGAGCAAAAAAGTCACAGACCATTGTGTTAAGGGCACAATTTGCTACAACTTTTGTGGTAAAAGTTTTTCTGTAATCTGCTCCGGATACCGTTTTTTTTCAACACTCTTGTAATTTCCACATTCTTGAAAAAATCTCCACATTGATGCATCTGGGAGCAAAAAAGTCACAGACCATTGTGTTAAGGGAACAATTTGCTACAACTTTTGTAGTAAAAGTTTTTCTGTATTCTGCTCCGAATACCGTTTTTTTTCAACACTCTTGTAACTTCCACATTCTTGAAAAAATCTCCACATTGATGCATCTGGGAGCAAAAAAGTCACAGACCATTGTGTTAAGGGCACAATTTACTACAACTTTTGTAGTAAAAGTTTTTCTGTATTCTGCTCCGAATACCGTTTTTTTTCAACACTCTTGTAATTTCCACATTCTTGAAAAAATCTCCACATTGATGCATCTGGGAGCAAAAAAGTCACAGACCATTGTGTTAAGGGCACAATTTGCTACAACCTTTGTAGTAAAAGTTTTTCTGTATTCTGCTCCGGATACCGTTTTTTTTCAACACTCTTGTAATTTCCACATTCTTGAAAAAATCTCCACAATGGTGCATCTGGGAGCAAAAAAGTCACAGACCATTGTGTTAAGGGCACAATTTGCTACAACTTTTGTGGTAAAAGTTTTTCTGTAATCTGCTCCGGATACCGTTTTTTTTCAACACTCTTGTAATTTCCACATTCTTGAAAAAATCTCCACAATGGTGCATCTGGGAGCAAAAAAGTCACAGACCATTGTGTTAACGGCACAATTTGCTACAACCTTTGTAGTAAAGGTTTTTCTGTATTCTGCTCCGGATACCGTTTTTTTCCACACTCTTGTAATTTCCACATTCTTGAAAAAATCTCCACATTGATGCATCTGGGAGCAAAAAAGTCACAGACCATTGTGTTAAGGGCACAATTTGCTACAACCTTTGTAGTAAAAGTTTTTCTGTATTCTGCTCCGGATACCGTTTTTTTTCAACACTCTTGTAATTTCCACATTCTTGAAAAAATCTCCACATTGATGCATCTGGGAGCAAAAAAGTCACAGACCATTGTGTTAAGGGCACAATTTACTACAACTTTTGTAGTAAAAGTTTTTCTGTATTCTGCTCCGAATACCGTTTTTTTTCAACACTCTTGTAATTTCCACATTCTTGAAAAAATCTCCACATTGATGCATCTGGGAGCAAAAAAGTCACAGACCATTGTGTTAAGGGCACAATTTGCTACAACCTTTGTAGTAAAAGTTTTTCTGTATTCTGCTCCGGATACCGTTTTTTTTCAACACTCTTGTAATTTCCACATTCTTGAAAAAATCTCCATATTGATGCACCTGGGAGCAAAAAAGTCACAGACCATTGTGTTAAGGGCACAATTTACTACAACTTTTGTAGTAAAAGTTTTTCTGTATTCTGCTCCGAATACCGTTTTTTTTCAACACTCTTGTAATTTCCACATTCTTGAAAAAATCTCCATATTGATGCACCTGGGAGCAAAAAAGTCACAGACCATTGTGTTAAGGGCACAATTTACTACAACTTTTGTAGTAAAAGTTTTTCTGTATTCTGCTCCGAATACCGTTTTTTTTCAACACTCTTGTAATTTCCACATTCTTGAAAAAATCTCCACATTGATGCATCTGGGAGCAAAAAAGTCACAGACCATTGTGTTAAGGGCACAATTTGCTACAACCTTTGTAGTAAAAGTTTTTCTGTATTCTGCTCCGGATACCGTTTTTTTTCAACACTCTTGTAATTTCCACATTCTTGAAAAAATCTCCACATTGATGCATCTGGGAGCAAAAAAGTCACAGACCATTGTGTTAAGAGCACAATTTGCTACAACTTTTGTAGTAAAAGTTTTTCTGTATTCTGCTCCGGATACCGTTTTTTTTCAACACTCTTGTAATTTCCACATTCTTGAAAAAATCTCCACAATGGTGCATCTGGGAGCAAAAAAGTCACAGACCATTGTGTTAACGGCACAATTTGCTACAACCTTTGTAGTAAAGGTTTTTCTGTATTCTGCTCCGGATACCGTTTTTTTCCACACTCTTGTAATTTCCACATTCTTGAAAAAATCTCCACATTGATGCATCTGGGAGCAAAAAAGTCACAGACCATTGTGTTAAGGGCACAATTTGCTACAACCTTTGTAGTAAAAGTTTTTCTGTATTCTGCTCCGGATACCGTTTTTTTTCAACACTCTTGTAATTTCCACATTCTTGAAAAAATCTCCACATTGATGCATCTGGGAGCAAAAAAGTCACAGACCATTGTGTTAAGGGCACAATTTACTACAACTTTTGTAGTAAAAGTTTTTCTGTATTCTGCTCCGAATACCGTTTTTTTTCAACACTCTTGTAATTTCCACATTCTTGAAAAAATCTCCACATTGATGCATCTGGGAGCAAAAAAGTCACAGACCATTGTGTTAAGGGCACAATTTGCTACAACCTTTGTAGTAAAAGTTTTTCTGTATTCTGCTCCGGATACCGTTTTTTTTCAACACTCTTGTAATTTCCACATTCTTGAAAAAATCTCCATATTGATGCACCTGGGAGCAAAAAAGTCACAGACCATTGTGTTAAGGGCACAATTTACTACAACTTTTGTAGTAAAAGTTTTTCTGTATTCTGCTCCGAATACCGTTTTTTTTCAACACTCTTGTAATTTCCACATTCTTGAAAAAATCTCCATATTGATGCACCTGGGAGCAAAAAAGTCACAGACCATTGTGTTAAGGGCACAATTTACTACAACTTTTGTAGTAAAAGTTTTTCTGTATTCTGCTCCGAATACCGTTTTTTTTCAACACTCTTGTAATTTCCACATTCTTGAAAAAATCTCCACATTGATGCATCTGGGAGCAAAAAAGTCACAGACCATTGTGTTAAGGGCACAATTTGCTACAACCTTTGTAGTAAAAGTTTTTCTGTATTCTGCTCCGGATACCGTTTTTTTTCAACACTCTTGTAATTTCCACATTCTTGAAAAAATCTCCACATTGATGCATCTGGGAGCAAAAAAGTCACAGACCATTGTGTTAAGAGCACAATTTGCTACAACCTTTGTAGTAAAAGTTTTTCTGTATTCTGCTCCGGATACCGTTTTTTTTCAACACTCTTGTAATTTCCACATTCTTGAAAAAATCTCCACATTGATGCATCTGGGAGCAAAAAAGTCACAGACCATTGTGTTAAGGGAACAATTTGCTACAACTTTTGTAGTAAAAGTTTTTCTGTATTCTGCTCCGAATACCGTTTTTTTTCAACACTCTTGTAATTTCCACATTCTTGAAAAAATCTCCACATTGATGCATCTGGGAGCAAAAAAGTCACAGACCATTGTGTTAAGGGCACAATTTGCTACAACCTTTGTAGTAAAAGTTTTTCTGTATTCTGCTCCGGATACCGTTTTTTTTCAACACTCTTGTAATTTCCACATTCTTGAAAAAATCTCCACAATGGTGCATCTGGGAGCAAAAAAGTCAGAGACCATTGTGTTAAGGGAACAATTTGCTACAACTTTTGTAGTAAAAGTTTTTCTGTATTCTGCTCCGGATGCCGTTCTTTTTCAACACTCTTGTAATTTCCACATTCTTGAAAAAATCTCCACATTGATGCATCTGGGAGCAAAAAAGTCACAGACCATTGTGTTAAGGGAACAATTTGCTACAACTTTTGTAGTAAAAGTTTTTCTGTATTCTGCTCCGAATACCGTTTTTTTTCAACACTCTTGTAATTTCCACATTCTTGAAAAAATCTCCACATTGATGCATCTGGGAGCAAAAAAGTCACAGACCATTGTGTTAAGGGCACAATTTGCTACAACCTTTGTAGTAAAAGTTTTTCTGTATTCTGCTCCGGATACCGTTTTTTTTCAACACTCTTGTAATTTCCACATTCTTGAAAAAATCTCCACAATGGTGCATCTGGGAGCAAAAAAGTCACAGACCATTGTGTTAAGGGAACAATTTGCTACAACTTTTGTAGTAAAAGTTTTTCTGTATTCTGCTCCGGATACCGTTTTTTTTCCACACTCTTGTAATTTCCACATTCTTGAAAAAATCTCCACAATGGTGCATCTGGGAGCAAAAAAGTCACAGACCATTGTGTTAAGGGCACAATTTGCTACAACTTTTGTGGTAAAAGTTTTTCTGTATTCTGCTCCGGATACCGTTTTTTTTCAACACTCTTGTAATTTCCACATTCTTGAAAAAATCTCCACATTGATGCATCTGGGAGCAAAAAAGTCACAGACCATTGTGTTAAGGGAACAATTTGCTACAACTTTTGTAGTAAAAGTTTTTCTGTATTCTGCTCCGGATACCGTTTTTTTTCAACACTCTTGTAATTTCCACATTCTTGAAAAAATCTCCACAATGGTGCATCTGGGAGCAAAAAAGTCACAGACCATTGTGTTAAGGGCACAATTTGCTACAACCTTTGTAGTAAAAGTTTTTCTGTATTCTGCTCCGGATACCGTTTTTTTTCAACACTCTTGTAATTTCCACATTCTTGAAAAAATCTCCACAATGGTGCATCTGGGAGCAAAAAAGTCACAGACCATTGTGTTAAGGGAACAATTTGCTACAACTTTTGTAGTAAAAGTTTTTCTGTATTCTGCTCCGGATACCGTTTTTTTTCCACACTCTTGTAATTTCCACATTCTTGAAAAAATCTCCACAATGGTGCATCTGGGAGCAAAAAAGTCACAGACCATTGTGTTAAGGGCACAATTTGCTACAACTTTTGTGGTAAAAGTTTTTCTGTATTCTGCTCCGGATACCGTTTTTTTTCAACACTCTTGTAATTTCCACATTCTTGAAAAAATCTCCACATTGATGCATCTGGGAGCAAAAAAGTCACAGACCATTGTGTTAAGGGAACAATTTGCTACAACTTTTGTAGTAAAAGTTTTTCTGTATTCTGCTCCGGATACCGTTTTTTTTCAACACTCTTGTAATTTCCACATTCTTGAAAAAATCTCCACAATGGTGCATCTGGGAGCAAAAAAGTCACAGACCATTGTGTTAAGGGCACAATTTGCTACAACCTTTGTAGTAAAAGTTTTTCTGTATTCTGCTCCGGATACCGTTTTTTTTCAACACTCTTGTAATTTCCACATTCTTGAAAAAATCTCCACAATGGTGCATCTGGGAGCAAAAAAGTCACAGACCATTGTGTTAAGGGAACAATTTGCTACAACTTTTGTAGTAAAAGTTTTTCTGTATTCTGCTCCGGATACCGTTTTTTTTCCACACTCTTGTAATTTCCACATTCTTGAAAAAATCTCCACAATGGTGCATCTGGGAGCAAAAAAGTCACAGACCATTGTGTTAAGGGCACAATTTGCTACAACTTTTGTGGTAAAAGTTTTTCTGTATTCTGCTCCGGATACCGTTTTTTTTCAACACTCTTGTAATTTCCACATTCTTGAAAAAATCTCCACATTGATGCATCTGGGAGCAAAAAAGTCACAGACCATTGTGTTAAGGGAACAATTTGCTACAACTTTTGTAGTAAAAGTTTTTCTGTATTCTGCTCCGGATACCGTTTTTTTTCAACACTCTTGTAATTTCCACATTCTTGAAAAAATCTCCACAATGGTGCATCTGGGAGCAAAAAAGTCACAGACCATTGTGTTAAGGGCACAATTTGCTACAACCTTTGTAGTAAAAGTTTTTCTGTATTCTGCTCCGGATACCGTTTTTTTTCAACACTCTTGTAATTTCCACATTCTTGAAAAAATCTCCACAATGGTGCATCTGGGAGCAAAAAAGTCACAGACCATTGTGTTAAGGGAACAATTTGCTACAACTTTTGTAGTAAAAGTTTTTCTGTATTCTGCTCCGGATACCGTTTTTTTTCCACACTCTTGTAATTTCCACATTCTTGAAAAAATCTCCACAATGGTGCATCTGGGAGCAAAAAAGTCACAGACCATTGTGTTAAGGGCACAATTTGCTACAACTTTTGTGGTAAAAGTTTTTCTGTATTCTGCTCCGGATACCGTTTTTTTTCAACACTCTTGTAATTTCCACATTCTTGAAAAAATCTCCACATTGATGCATCTGGGAGCAAAAAAGTCACAGACCATTGTGTTAAGGGAACAATTTGCTACAACTTTTGTAGTAAAAGTTTTTCTGTATTCTGCTCCGGATACCGTTTTTTTTCAACACTCTTGTAATTTCCACATTCTTGAAAAAATCTCCACAATGGTGCATCTGGGAGCAAAAAAGTTACAGACCATTGTGTTAAGGGCACAATTTACTACAACTTTTGTAGTAAAAGTTTTTCTGTATTCTGCTCCGAATACCGTTTTTTTCAACACTCTTGTAATTTCCACATTCTTGAAAAAATCTCCACATTGATGCATCTGGGAGCAAAAAAGTCACAGACCATTGTGTTAAGGGCACAATTTGCTACAACCTTTGTAGTAAAAGTTTTTCTGTATTCTGCTCCGGATACCGTTTTTTTTCAACACTCTTGTAATTTCCACATTCTTGAAAAAATCTCCACAATGGTGCATCTGGGAGCAAAAAAGTCACAGATCATTGTGTTAAGGGAACAATTTGCTACAACTTTTGTAGTAAAAGTTTTTCTGTATTCTGCTCCGGATACCGTTTTTTTTTCAACACTCTTGTAATTTGCACATTTTTCAAAAATTCTCCACATTGATGCATCTGGGAGCAAAAATGTTGGAGACCATTGTGTTAAGGGCACAATTTACTACAACTTTTGTAGTAAAAGTTTTTCTGTATTCTGCTCCGAATACCGTTTTTTTTCAACACTCTTGTAATTTCCACATTCTTGAAAAAATCTCCACATTGATGCATCTGGGAGCAAAAAAGTCACAGACCATTGTGTTAAGGGCACAATTTGCTACAACCTTTGTAGTAAAAGTTTTTCTGTATTCTGCTCCGGATACCGTTTTTTTTCAACACTCTTGTAATTTCCACATTCTTGAAAAAATCTCCACAATGGTGCATCTGGGAGCAAAAAAGTCACAGACCATTGTGTTAAGGGAACAATTTGCTACAACTTTTGTAGTAAAAGTTTTTCTGTATTCTGCTCCGGATACCGTTTTTTTTTCCACACTCTTGTAATTTCCACATTCTTGAAAAAGTCTCCACAATGGTGCATCTGGGAGCAAAAAAGTCACAGACCATTGTGTTAAGGGCACAATTTGCTACAACTTTTGTGGTAAAAGTTTTTCTGTAATCTGCTCCGGATACCGTTTTTTTTCAACACTCTTCTAATTTCCACATTCTTGAAAAAATCTCCACATTGATGCATCTGGGAGCAAAAAAGTCACAGACCATTGTGTTAAGGGAACAATTTGCTACAACTTTTGTAGTAAAAGTTTTTCTGTATTCTGCTCCGAATACCGTTTTTTTTCAACACTCTTGTAATTTCCACATTCTTGAAAAAATCTCCACATTGATGCATCTGGGAGCAAAAAAGTCACAGACCATTGTGTTAAGGGCACAATTTGCTACAACCTTTGTAGTAAAAGTTTTTCTGTATTCTGCTCCGGATACCGTTTTTTTTCAACACTCTTGTAATTTCCACATTCTTGAAAAAATCTCCACAATGGTGCATCTGGGAGCAAAAAAGTCACAGACCATTGTGTTAAGGGAACAATTTGCTACAACTTTTGTAGTAAAAGTTTTTCTGTATTCTGCTCCGGATACCGTTTTTTTTCCACACTCTTGTAATTTCCACATTCTTGAAAAAATCTCCACAATGGTGCATCTGGGAGCAAAAAAGTCACAGACCATTGTGTTAAGGGCACAATTTGCTACAACTTTTGTGGTAAAAGTTTTTCTGTAATCTGCTCCGGATACCGTTTTTTTTCAACACTCTTGTAATTTCCACATTCTTGAAAAAATCTCCACATTGATGCATCTGGGAGCAAAAAAGTCACAGACCATTGTGTTAAGGGAACAATTTGCTACAACTTTTGTAGTAAAAGTTTTTCTGTATTCTGCTCCGGATACCGTTTTTTTTCAACACTCTTGTAATTTCCACATTCTTGAAAAAATCTCCACAATGGTGCATCTGGGAGCAAAAAAGTTACAGACCATTGTGTTAAGGGCACAATTTACTACAACTTTTGTAGTAAAAGTTTTTCTGTATTCTGCTCCGAATACCGTTTTTTTCAACACTCTTGTAATTTCCACATTCTTGAAAAAATCTCCACATTGATGCATCTGGGAGCAAAAAAGTCACAGACCATTGTGTTAAGGGCACAATTTGCTACAACCTTTGTAGTAAAAGTTTTTCTGTATTCTGCTCCGGATACCGTTTTTTTTCAACACTCTTGTAATTTCCACATTCTTGAAAAAATCTCCACAATGGTGCATCTGGGAGCAAAAAAGTCACAGATCATTGTGTTAAGGGAACAATTTGCTACAACTTTTGTAGTAAAAGTTTTTCTGTATTCTGCTCCGGATACCGTTTTTTTTTCAACACTCTTGTAATTTGCACATTTTTCAAAAATTCTCCACATTGATGCATCTGGGAGCAAAAATGTTGGAGACCATTGTGTTAAGGGCACAATTTGCTACAACTTTTGTGGTAAAAGTTTTTCTGTATTCTGCTCCGGATACCATTTTTTTTCAACACTCTTGTAATATCCACATTCTTGAAAAAATCTCCACAATGGTGCATCTGGGAGCAAAAAAGTCAGAGACCATTGTGTTAAGGGAACAATTTGCTACAACTTTTGTAGTAAAAGTTTTTCTGTATTCTGCTCCGGATGCCGTTCTTTTTCAACACTCTTGTAATTTCCACATTCTTGAAAAAATCTCCACATTGATGCATCTGGGAGCAAAAAAGTCACAGACCATTGTGTTAAGGGAACAATTTGCTACAACTTTTGTAGTAAAAGTTTTTCTGTATTCTGCTCCGAATACCGTTTTTTTTCAACACTCTTGTAATTTCCACATTCTTGAAAAAATCTCCACATTGATGCATCTGGGAGCAAAAAAGTCACAGACCATTGTGTTAAGGGCACAATTTGCTACAACCTTTGTAGTAAAAGTTTTTCTGTATTCTGCTCCGGATACCGTTTTTTTTCAACACTCTTGTAATTTCCACATTCTTGAAAAAATCTCCACAATGGTGCATCTGGGAGCAAAAAAGTCACAGACCATTGTGTTAAGGGAACAATTTGCTACAACTTTTGTAGTAAAAGTTTTTCTGTATTCTGCTCCGGATACCGTTTTTTTTCCACACTCTTGTAATTTCCACATTCTTGAAAAAATCTCCACAATGGTGCATCTGGGAGCAAAAAAGTCACAGACCATTGTGTTAAGGGCACAATTTGCTACAACTTTTGTGGTAAAAGTTTTTCTGTAATCTGCTCCGGATACCGTTTTTTTTCAACACTCTTGTAATTTCCACATTCTTGAAAAAATCTCCACAATGGTGCATCTGGGAGCAAAAAAGTCACAGATCATTGTGTTAAGGGAACAATTTGCTACAACTTTTGTAGTAAAAGTTTTTCTGTATTCTGCTCCGGATACCGTTTTTTTTTCAACACTCTTGTAATTTGCACATTTTTCAAAAATTCTCCACATTGATGCATCTGGGAGCAAAAATGTTGGAGACCATTGTGTTAAGGGCACAATTTACTACAACTTTTGTAGTAAAAGTTTTTCTGTATTCTGCTCCGAATACCGTTTTTTTTCAACACTCTTGTAATTTCCACATTCTTGAAAAAATCTCCACATTGATGCATCTGGGAGCAAAAAAGTCACAGACCATTGTGTTAAGGGCACAATTTGCTACAACCTTTGTAGTAAAAGTTTTTCTGTATTCTGCTCCGGATACCGTTTTTTTTCAACACTCTTGTAATTTCCACATTCTTGAAAAAATCTCCACAATGGTGCATCTGGGAGCAAAAAAGTCACAGACCATTGTGTTAAGGGAACAATTTGCTACAACTTTTGTAGTAAAAGTTTTTCTGTATTCTGCTCCGGATACCGTTTTTTTTTCCACACTCTTGTAATTTCCACATTCTTGAAAAAGTCTCCACAATGGTGCATCTGGGAGCAAAAAAGTCACAGACCATTGTGTTAAGGGCACAATTTGCTACAACTTTTGTGGTAAAAGTTTTTCTGTAATCTGCTCCGGATACCGTTTTTTTTCAACACTCTTCTAATTTCCACATTCTTGAAAAAATCTCCACATTGATGCATCTGGGAGCAAAAAAGTCACAGACCATTGTGTTAAGGGAACAATTTGCTACAACTTTTGTAGTAAAAGTTTTTCTGTATTCTGCTCCGAATACCGTTTTTTTTCAACACTCTTGTAATTTCCACATTCTTGAAAAAATCTCCACATTGATGCATCTGGGAGCAAAAAAGTCACAGACCATTGTGTTAAGGGCACAATTTGCTACAACCTTTGTAGTAAAAGTTTTTCTGTATTCTGCTCCGGATACCGTTTTTTTTCAACACTCTTGTAATTTCCACATTCTTGAAAAAATCTCCACAATGGTGCATCTGGGAGCAAAAAAGTCACAGACCATTGTGTTAAGGGAACAATTTGCTACAACTTTTGTAGTAAAAGTTTTTCTGTATTCTGCTCCGGATACCGTTTTTTTTCCACACTCTTGTAATTTCCACATTCTTGAAAAAATCTCCACAATGGTGCATCTGGGAGCAAAAAAGTCACAGACCATTGTGTTAAGGGCACAATTTGCTACAACTTTTGTGGTAAAAGTTTTTCTGTAATCTGCTCCGGATACCGTTTTTTTTCAACACTCTTGTAATTTCCACATTCTTGAAAAAATCTCCACATTGATGCATCTGGGAGCAAAAAAGTCACAGACCATTGTGTTAAGGGAACAATTTGCTACAACTTTTGTAGTAAAAGTTTTTCTGTATTCTGCTCCGGATACCGTTTTTTTTCAACACTCTTGTAATTTCCACATTCTTGAAAAAATCTCCACAATGGTGCATCTGGGAGCAAAAAAGTTACAGACCATTGTGTTAAGGGCACAATTTACTACAACTTTTGTAGTAAAAGTTTTTCTGTATTCTGCTCCGAATACCGTTTTTTTCAACACTCTTGTAATTTCCACATTCTTGAAAAAATCTCCACATTGATGCATCTGGGAGCAAAAAAGTCACAGACCATTGTGTTAAGGGCACAATTTGCTACAACCTTTGTAGTAAAAGTTTTTCTGTATTCTGCTCCGGATACCGTTTTTTTTCAACACTCTTGTAATTTCCACATTCTTGAAAAAATCTCCACAATGGTGCATCTGGGAGCAAAAAAGTCACAGATCATTGTGTTAAGGGAACAATTTGCTACAACTTTTGTAGTAAAAGTTTTTCTGTATTCTGCTCCGGATACCGTTTTTTTTTCAACACTCTTGTAATTTGCACATTTTTCAAAAATTCTCCACATTGATGCATCTGGGAGCAAAAATGTTGGAGACCATTGTGTTAAGGGCACAATTTGCTACAACTTTTGTGGTAAAAGTTTTTCTGTATTCTGCTCCGGATACCATTTTTTTTCAACACTCTTGTAATATCCACATTCTTGAAAAAATCTCCACAATGGTGCATCTGGGAGCAAAAAAGTCAGAGACCATTGTGTTAAGGGAACAATTTGCTACAACTTTTGTAGTAAAAGTTTTTCTGTATTCTGCTCCGGATGCCGTTCTTTTTCAACACTCTTGTAATTTCCACATTCTTGAAAAAATCTCCACATTGATGCATCTGGGAGCAAAAAAGTCACAGACCATTGTGTTAAGGGAACAATTTGCTACAACTTTTGTAGTAAAAGTTTTTCTGTATTCTGCTCCGAATACCGTTTTTTTTCAACACTCTTGTAATTTCCACATTCTTGAAAAAATCTCCACATTGATGCATCTGGGAGCAAAAAAGTCACAGACCATTGTATTAAGGGCACAATTTGCTACAACATTTGTAGTAAAAGTTTTTCTGTATTCTGCTCCGGATACCGTTTTTTTTCAACACTCTTGTAATTTCCACATTCTTGAAAAAATCTCCACAATGGTGCATCTGGGAGCAAAAAAGTCACAGACCATTGTGTTAAGGGAACAATTTGCTACAACTTTTGTAGTAAAAGTTTTTCTGTATTCTGCTCCGGATACCGTTTTTTTTCCACACTCTTGTAATTTCCACATTCTTGAAAAAATCTCCACAATGGTGCATCTGGGAGCAAAAAAGTCACAGACCATTGTGTTAAGGGCACAATTTGCTACAACTTTTGTGGTAAAAGTTTTTCTGTAATCTGCTCCGGATACCGTTTTTTTTCAACACTCTTGTAATTTCCACATTCTTGAAAAAATCTCCACATTGATGCATCTGGGAGCAAAAAAGTCACAGACCATTGTGTTAAGGGAACAATTTGCTACAACTTTTGTAGTAAAAGTTTTTCTGTATTCTGCTCCGGATACCGTTTTTTTTCAACACTCTTGTAATTTCCACATTCTTGAAAAAATCTCCACAATGGTGCATCTGGGAGCAAAAAAGTTACAGACCATTGTGTTAAGGGCACAATTTACTACAACTTTTGTAGTAAAAGTTTTTCTGTATTCTGCTCCGAATACCGTTTTTTTCAACACTCTTGTAATTTCCACATTCTTGAAAAAATCTCCACATTGATGCATCTGGGAGCAAAAAAGTCACAGACCATTGTGTTAAGGGCACAATTTGCTACAACTTTTGTGGTAAAAGTTTTTCTGTATTCTGCTCCGGATACCGTTTTTTTTCAACACTCTTGTAATTTCCACATTCTTGAAAAAATCTCCACATTGATGCATCTGGGAGCAAAAAAGTCAGAGACCATTGTGTTAAGGGAACAATTTGCTACAACTTTTGTAGTAAAAGTTTTTCTGTATTCTGCTCCGGATGCCGTTCTTTTTCAACACTCTTGTAATTTCCACATTCTTGAAAAAATCTCCACATTGATGCATCTGGGAGCAAAAAAGTCACAGACCATTGTGTTAAGGGAACAATTTGCTACAACTTTTGTAGTAAAAGTTTTTCTGTATTCTGCTCCGAATACCGTTTTTTTTCAACACTCTTGTAATTTCCACATTCTTGAAAAAATCTCCACATTGATGCATCTGGGAGCAAAAAAGTCACAGACCATTGTATTAAGGGCACAATTTGCTACAACATTTGTAGTAAAAGTTTTTCTGTATTCTGCTCCGGATACCGTTTTTTTTCAACACTCTTGTAATTTCCACATTCTTGAAAAAATCTCCACAATGGTGCATCTGGGAGCAAAAAAGTCACAGACCATTGTGTTAAGGGAACAATTTGCTACAACTTTTGTAGTAAAAGTTTTTCTGTATTCTGCTCCGGATACCGTTTTTTTTCCACACTCTTGTAATTTCCACATTCTTGAAAAAATCTCCACAATGGTGCATCTGGGAGCAAAAAAGTCACAGACCATTGTGTTAAGGGCACAATTTGCTACAACTTTTGTGGTAAAAGTTTTTCTGTAATCTGCTCCGGATACCGTTTTTTTTCAACACTCTTGTAATTTCCACATTCTTGAAAAAATATCCACATTGATGCATCTGGGAGCAAAAAAGTCACAGACCATTGTGTTAAGGGAACAATTTGCTACAACTTTTGTAGTAAAAGTTTTTCTGTATTCTGCTCCGGATACCGTTTTTTTTCAACACTCTTGTAATTTCCACATTCTTGAAAAAATCTCCACAATGGTGCATCTGGGAGCAAAAAAGTTACAGACCATTGTGTTAAGGGCACAATTTACTACAACTTTTGTAGTAAAAGTTTTTCTGTATTCTGCTCCGAATACCGTTTTTTTCAACACTCTTGTAATTTCCACATTCTTGAAAAAATCTCCACATTGATGCATCTGGGAGCAAAAAAGTCACAGACCATTGTGTTAAGGGCACAATTTGCTACAACTTTTGTGGTAAAAGTTTTTCTGTATTCTGCTCCGGATACCGTTTTTTTTCAACACTCTTGTAATTTCCACATTCTTGAAAAAATCTCCACATTGATGCATCTGGGAGCAAAAAAGTCACAGACCATTGTGTTAAGGGAACAATTTGCTACAACTTTTGTAGTAAAAGTTTTTCTGTATTCTGCTCCGGATACCGTTTTTTTTCAACACTCTTGTAATTTCCACATTCTTGAAAAAATCTCCACAATGGTGCATCTGGGAGCAAAAAAGTTACAGACCATTGTGTTAAGGGCACAATTTACTACAACTTTTGTAGTAAAAGTTTTTCTGTATTCTGCTCCGAATACCGTTTTTTTCAACACTCTTGTAATTTCCACATTCTTGAAAAAATCTCCACATTGATGCATCTGGGAGCAAAAAAGTCACAGACCATTGTGTTAAGGGCACAATTTGCTACAACCTTTGTAGTAAAAGTTTTTCTGTATTCTGCTCCGGATACCGTTTTTTTTCAACACTCTTGTAATTTCCACATTCTTGAAAAAATCTCCACAATGGTGCATCTGGGAGCAAAAAAGTCACAGATCATTGTGTTAAGGGAACAATTTGCTACAACTTTTGTAGTAAAAGTTTTTCTGTATTCTGCTCCGGATACCGTTTTTTTTTCAACACTCTTGTAATTTGCACATTTTTCAAAAATTCTCCACATTGATGCATCTGGGAGCAAAAATGTTGGAGACCATTGTGTTAAGGGCACAATTTACTACAACTTTTGTAGTAAAAGTTTTTCTGTATTCTGCTCCGAATACCGTTTTTTTTCAACACTCTTGTAATTTCCACATTCTTGAAAAAATCTCCACATTGATGCATCTGGGAGCAAAAAAGTCACAGACCATTGTGTTAAGGGCACAATTTGCTACAACCTTTGTAGTAAAAGTTTTTCTGTATTCTGCTCCGGATACCGTTTTTTTTCAACACTCTTGTAATTTCCACATTCTTGAAAAAATCTCCACAATGGTGCATCTGGGAGCAAAAAAGTAACAGACCATTGTGTTAAGGGAACAATTTGCTACAACTTTTGTAGTAAAAGTTTTTCTGTATTCTGCTCCGGATACCGTTTTTTTTTCCACACTCTTGTAATTTCCACATTCTTGAAAAAGTCTCCACAATGGTGCATCTGGGAGCAAAAAAGTCACAGACCATTGTGTTAAGGGCACAATTTGCTACAACTTTTGTGGTAAAAGTTTTTCTGTAATCTGCTCCGGATACCGTTTTTTTTCAACACTCTTCTAATTTCCACATTCTTGAAAAAATCTCCACATTGATGCATCTGGGAGCAAAAAAGTCACAGACCATTGTGTTAAGGGAACAATTTGCTACAACTTTTGTAGTAAAAGTTTTTCTGTATTCTGCTCCGAATACCGTTTTTTTTCAACACTCTTGTAATTTCCACATTCTTGAAAAAATCTCCACATTGATGCATCTGGGAGCAAAAAAGTCACAGACCATTGTGTTAAGGGCACAATTTGCTACAACCTTTGTAGTAAAAGTTTTTCTGTATTCTGCTCCGGATACCGTTTTTTTTCAACACTCTTGTAATTTCCACATTCTTGAAAAAATCTCCACAATGGTGCATCTGGGAGCAAAAAAGTCACAGACCATTGTGTTAAGGGAACAATTTGCTACAACTTTTGTAGTAAAAGTTTTTCTGTATTCTGCTCCGGATACCGTTTTTTTTCCACACTCTTGTAATTTCCACATTCTTGAAAAAATCTCCACAATGGTGCATCTGGGAGCAAAAAAGTCACAGACCATTGTGTTAAGGGCACAATTTGCTACAACTTTTGTGGTAAAAGTTTTTCTGTAATCTGCTCCGGATACCGTTTTTTTTCAACACTCTTGTAATTTCCACATTCTTGAAAAAATCTCCACATTGATGCATCTGGGAGCAAAAAAGTCACAGACCATTGTGTTAAGGGAACAATTTGCTACAACTTTTGTAGTAAAAGTTTTTCTGTATTCTGCTCCGGATACCGTTTTTTTTCAACACTCTTGTAATTTCCACATTCTTGAAAAAATCTCCACAATGGTGCATCTGGGAGCAAAAAAGTTACAGACCATTGTGTTAAGGGCACAATTTACTACAACTTTTGTAGTAAAAGTTTTTCTGTATTCTGCTCCGAATACCGTTTTTTTCAACACTCTTGTAATTTCCACATTCTTGAAAAAATCTCCACATTGATGCATCTGGGAGCAAAAAAGTCACAGACCATTGTGTTAAGGGCACAATTTGCTACAACCTTTGTAGTAAAAGTTTTTCTGTATTCTGCTCCGGATACCGTTTTTTTTCAACACTCTTGTAATTTCCACATTCTTGAAAAAATCTCCACAATGGTGCATCTGGGAGCAAAAAAGTCACAGATCATTGTGTTAAGGGAACAATTTGCTACAACTTTTGTAGTAAAAGTTTTTCTGTATTCTGCTCCGGATACCGTTTTTTTTTCAACACTCTTGTAATTTGCACATTTTTCAAAAATTCTCCACATTGATGCATCTGGGAGCAAAAATGTTGGAGACCATTGTGTTAAGGGCACAATTTACTACAACTTTTGTAGTAAAAGTTTTTCTGTATTCTGCTCCGAATACCGTTTTTTTTCAACACTCTTGTAATTTCCACATTCTTGAAAAAATCTCCACATTGATGCATCTGGGAGCAAAAAAGTCACAGACCATTGTGTTAAGGGCACAATTTGCTACAACCTTTGTAGTAAAAGTTTTTCTGTATTCTGCTCCGGATACCGTTTTTTTTCAACACTCTTGTAATTTCCACATTCTTGAAAAAATCTCCACAATGGTGCATCTGGGAGCAAAAAAGTCACAGACCATTGTGTTAAGGGAACAATTTGCTACAACTTTTGTAGTAAAAGTTTTTCTGTATTCTGCTCCGGATACCGTTTTTTTTTCCACACTCTTGTAATTTCCACATTCTTGAAAAAGTCTCCACAATGGTGCATCTGGGAGCAAAAAAGTCACAGACCATTGTGTTAAGGGCACAATTTGCTACAACTTTTGTGGTAAAAGTTTTTCTGTAATCTGCTCCGGATACCGTTTTTTTTCAACACTCTTCTAATTTCCACATTCTTGAAAAAATCTCCACATTGATGCATCTGGGAGCAAAAAAGTCACAGACCATTGTGTTAAGGGAACAATTTGCTACAACTTTTGTAGTAAAAGTTTTTCTGTATTCTGCTCCGAATACCGTTTTTTTTCAACACTCTTGTAATTTCCACATTCTTGAAAAAATCTCCACATTGATGCATCTGGGAGCAAAAAAGTCACAGACCATTGTGTTAAGGGCACAATTTGCTACAACCTTTGTAGTAAAAGTTTTTCTGTATTCTGCTCCGGATACCGTTTTTTTTCAACACTCTTGTAATTTCCACATTCTTGAAAAAATCTCCACAATGGTGCATCTGGGAGCAAAAAAGTCACAGACCATTGTGTTAAGGGAACAATTTGCTACAACTTTTGTAGTAAAAGTTTTTCTGTATTCTGCTCCGGATACCGTTTTTTTTCCACACTCTTGTAATTTCCACATTCTTGAAAAAATCTCCACAATGGTGCATCTGGGAGCAAAAAAGTCACAGACCATTGTGTTAAGGGCACAATTTGCTACAACTTTTGTGGTAAAAGTTTTTCTGTAATCTGCTCCGGATACCGTTTTTTTTCAACACTCTTGTAATTTCCACATTCTTGAAAAAATCTCCACATTGATGCATCTGGGAGCAAAAAAGTCACAGACCATTGTGTTAAGGGAACAATTTGCTACAACTTTTGTAGTAAAAGTTTTTCTGTATTCTGCTCCGGATACCGTTTTTTTTCAACACTCTTGTAATTTCCACATTCTTGAAAAAATCTCCACAATGGTGCATCTGGGAGCAAAAAAGTTACAGACCATTGTGTTAAGGGCACAATTTACTACAACTTTTGTAGTAAAAGTTTTTCTGTATTCTGCTCCGAATACCGTTTTTTTCAACACTCTTGTAATTTCCACATTCTTGAAAAAATCTCCACATTGATGCATCTGGGAGCAAAAAAGTCACAGACCATTGTGTTAAGGGCACAATTTGCTACAACCTTTGTAGTAAAAGTTTTTCTGTATTCTGCTCCGGATACCGTTTTTTTTCAACACTCTTGTAATTTCCACATTCTTGAAAAAATCTCCACAATGGTGCATCTGGGAGCAAAAAAGTCACAGATCATTGTGTTAAGGGAACAATTTGCTACAACTTTTGTAGTAAAAGTTTTTCTGTATTCTGCTCCGGATGCCGTTTTTTTTTCAACACTCTTGTAATTTGCACATTTTTCAAAAATTCTCCACATTGATGCATCTGGGAGCAAAAATGTTGGAGACCATTGTGTTAAGGGCACAATTTGCTACAACTTTTGTGGTAAAAGTTTTTCTGTATTCTGCTCCGGATACCATTTTTTTTCAACACTCTTGTAATATCCACATTCTTGAAAAAATCTCCACAATGGTGCATCTGGGAGCAAAAAAGTCAGAGACCATTGTGTTAAGGGAACAATTTGCTACAACTTTTGTAGTAAAAGTTTTTCTGTATTCTGCTCCGGATGCCGTTCTTTTTCAACACTCTTGTAATTTCCACATTCTTGAAAAAATCTCCACATTGATGCATCTGGGAGCAAAAAAGTCACAGACCATTGTGTTAAGGGAACAATTTGCTACAACTTTTGTAGTAAAAGTTTTTCTGTATTCTGCTCCGAATACCGTTTTTTTTCAACACTCTTGTAATTTCCACATTCTTGAAAAAATCTCCACATTGATGCATCTGGGAGCAAAAAAGTCACAGACCATTGTATTAAGGGCACAATTTGCTACAACATTTGTAGTAAAAGTTTTTCTGTATTCTGCTCCGGATACCGTTTTTTTTCAACACTCTTGTAATTTCCACATTCTTGAAAAAATCTCCACAATGGTGCATCTGGGAGCAAAAAAGTCACAGACCATTGTGTTAAGGGAACAATTTGCTACAACTTTTGTAGTAAAAGTTTTTCTGTATTCTGCTCCGGATACCGTTTTTTTTCCACACTCTTGTAATTTCCACATTCTTGAAAAAATCTCCACAATGGTGCATCTGGGAGCAAAAAAGTCACAGACCATTGTGTTAAGGGCACAATTTGCTACAACTTTTGTGGTAAAAGTTTTTCTGTAATCTGCTCCGGATACCGTTTTTTTTCAACACTCTTGTAATTTCCACATTCTTGAAAAAATCTCCACATTGATGCATCTGGGAGCAAAAAAGTCACAGACCATTGTGTTAAGGGCACAATTTGCTACAACCTTTGTAGTAAAAGTTTTTCTGTATTCTGCTCCGGATACCGTTTTTTTTCAACACTCTTGTAATTTCCACATTCTTGAAAAAATCTCCACAATGGTGCATCTGGGAGCAAAAAAGTCACAGATCATTGTGTTAAGGGAACAATTTGCTACAACTTTTGTAGTAAAAGTTTTTCTGTATTCTGCTCCGGATACCGTTTTTTTTTCAACACTCTTGTAATTTGCACATTTTTCAAAAATTCTCCACATTGATGCATCTGGGAGCAAAAATGTTGGAGACCATTGTGTTAAGGGCACAATTTGCTACAACTTTTGTGGTAAAAGTTTTTCTGTATTCTGCTCCGGATACCATTTTTTTTCAACACTCTTGTAATTTCCACATTCTTGAAAAAATCTCCACAATGGTGCATCTGGGAGCAAAAAAGTCAGAGACCATTGTGTTAAGGGAACAATTTGCTACAACTTTTGTAGTAAAAGTTTTTCTGTATTCTGCTCCGGATACCGTTCTTTTTCAACACTCTTGTAATTTCCACATTCTTGAAAAAATCTCCATATTGATGCACCTGGGAGCAAAAAAGTCACAGACCATTGTGTTAAGGGCACAATTTACTACAACTTTTGTAGTAAAAGTTTTTCTGTATTCTGCTCCGAATACCGTTTTTTTTCAACACTCTTGTAATTTCCACATTCTTGAAAAAATCTCCACAATGGTGCATCTGGGAGCAAAAAAGTCACAGACCATTGTGTTAAGGGCACAATTTGCTACAACTTTTGTGGTAAAAGTTTTTCTGTATTCTGCTCCGGATACCGTTTTTTTTCAACACTCTTGTAATTTCCACATTCTTGAAAAAATCTCCACAATGGTGCATCTGGGAGCAAAAAAGTTACAGACCATTGTGTTAAGGGCACAATTTACTACAACTGTTGTAGTAAAAGTTTTTCTGTATTCTGCTCCGAATACCGTTTTTTTCAACACTCTTGTAATTTCCACATTCTTGAAAAAATCTCCACAATGGTGCATCTGGGAGCAAAAAAGTCACAGACCATTGTGTTAAGGGCACAATTTGCTACAACTTTTGTGGTAAAAGTTTTTCTGTAATCTGCTCCGGATACCGTTTTTTTTCAACACTCTTGTAATTTCCACATTCTTGAAAAAATCTCCACATTGATGCATCTGGGAGCAAAAAAGTCACAGACCATTGTGTTAAGGGAACAATTTGCTACAACTTTTGTAGTAAAAGTTTTTCTGTATTCTGCTCCGGATACCGTTTTTTTTCAACACTCTTGTAATTTCCACATTCTTGAAAAAATCTCCACAATGGTGCATCTGGGAGCAAAAAAGTTACAGACCATTGTGTTAAGGGCACAATTTACTACAACTTTTGTAGTAAAAGTTTTTCTGTATTCTGCTCCGAATACCGTTTTTTTCAACACTCTTGTAATTTCCACATTCTTGAAAAAATCTCCACATTGATGCATCTGGGAGCAAAAAAGTCACAGACCATTGTGTTAAGGGCACAATTTGCTACAACCTTTGTAGTAAAAGTTTTTCTGTATTCTGCTCCGGATACCGTTTTTTTTCAACACTCTTGTAATTTCCACATTCTTGAAAAAATCTCCACAATGGTGCATCTGGGAGCAAAAAAGTCACAGATCATTGTGTTAAGGGAACAATTTGCTACAACTTTTGTAGTAAAAGTTTTTCTGTATTCTGCTCCGGATACCGTTTTTTTTTCAACACTCTTGTAATTTGCACATTTTTCAAAAATTCTCCACATTGATGCATCTGGGAGCAAAAATGTTGGAGACCATTGTGTTAAGGGCACAATTTGCTACAACTTTTGTGGTAAAAGTTTTTCTGTATTCTGCTCCGGATACCATTTTTTTTCAACACTCTTGTAATATCCACATTCTTGAAAAAATCTCCACAATGGTGCATCTGGGAGCAAAAAAGTCAGAGACCATTGTGTTAAGGGAACAATTTGCTACAACTTTTGTAGTAAAAGTTTTTCTGTATTCTGCTCCGGATGCCGTTCTTTTTCAACACTCTTGTAATTTCCACATTCTTGAAAAAATCTCCACATTGATGCATCTGGGAGCAAAAAAGTCACAGACCATTGTGTTAAGGGAACAATTTGCTACAACTTTTGTAGTAAAAGTTTTTCTGTATTCTGCTCCGAATACCGTTTTTTTTCAACACTCTTGTAATTTCCACATTCTTGAAAAAATCTCCACATTGATGCATCTGGGAGCAAAAAAGTCACAGACCATTGTATTAAGGGCACAATTTGCTACAACATTTGTAGTAAAAGTTTTTCTGTATTCTGCTCCGGATACCGTTTTTTTTCAACACTCTTGTAATTTCCACATTCTTGAAAAAATCTCCACAATGGTGCATCTGGGAGCAAAAAAGTCACAGACCATTGTGTTAAGGGAACAATTTGCTACAACTTTTGTAGTAAAAGTTTTTCTGTATTCTGCTCCGGATACCGTTTTTTTTCCACACTCTTGTAATTTCCACATTCTTGAAAAAATCTCCACAATGGTGCATCTGGGAGCAAAAAAGTCACAGACCATTGTGTTAAGGGCACAATTTGCTACAACTTTTGTGGTAAAAGTTTTTCTGTAATCTGCTCCGGATACCGTTTTTTTTCAACACTCTTGTAATTTCCACATTCTTGAAAAAATCTCCACATTGATGCATCTGGGAGCAAAAAAGTCACAGACCATTGTGTTAAGGGAACAATTTGCTACAACTTTTGTAGTAAAAGTTTTTCTGTATTCTGCTCCGAATACCGTTTTTTTCAACACTCTTGTAATTTCCACATTCTTGAAAAAATCTCCACATTGATGCATCTGGGAGCAAAAAAGTCACAGACCATTGTGTTAAGGGCACAATTTGCTACAACCTTTGTAGTAAAAGTTTTTCTGTATTCTGCTCCGGATACCGTTTTTTTTCAACACTCTTGTAATTTCCACATTCTTGAAAAAATCTCCACAATGGTGCATCTGGGAGCAAAAAAGTCAGAGATCATTGTGTTAAGGGAACAATTTGCTACAACTTTTGTAGTAAAAGTTTTTCTGTATTCTGCTCCGGATACCGTTTTTTTTTCAACACTCTTGTAATTTGCACATTTTTCAAAAATTCTCCACATTGATGCATCTGGGAGCAAAAATGTTGGAGACCATTGTGTTAAGGGCACAATTTGCTACAACTTTTGTGGTAAAAGTTTTTCTGTATTCTGCTCCGGATACCATTTTTTTTCAACACTCTTGTAATTTCCACATTCTTGAAAAAATCTCCACAATGGTGCATCTGGGAGCAAAAAAGTCAGAGACCATTGTGTTAAGGGAACAATTTGCTACAACTTTTGTAGTAAAAGTTTTTCTGTATTCTGCTCCGGATACCGTTCTTTTTCAACACTCTTGTAATTTCCACATTCTTGAAAAAGTCTCCATATTGATGCACCTGGGAGCAAAAAAGTCACAGACCATTGTGTTAAGGGCACAATTTACTACAACTTTTGTAGTAAAAGTTTTTCTGTATTCTGCTCCGGATACCGTTTTTTTTCCACACTCTTGTAATTTCCACATTCTTGAAAAAATCTCCACAATGGTGCATCTGGGAGCAAAAAAGTCACAGACCATTGTGTTAAGGGCACAATTTGCTACAACTTTTGTGGTAAAAGTTTTTCTGTAATCTGCTCCGGATACCGTTTTTTCTCAACACTCTTGTAATTTCCACATTCTTGAAAAAATCTCCACATTGATGCATCTGGGAGCAAAAAAGTCACAGACCATTGTGTTAAGGGAACAATTTGCTACAACTTTTGTAGTAAAAGTTTTTCTGTATTCTGCTCCGGATACCGTTTTTTTTCAACACTCTTGTAATTTCCACATTCTTGAAAAAATCTCCACAATGGTGCATCTGGGAGCAAAAAAGTTACAGACCATTGTGTTAAGGGCACAATTTACTACAACTTTTGTAGTAAAAGTTTTTCTGTATTCTGCTCCGAATACCGTTTTTTTCAACACTCTTGTAATTTCCACATTCTTGAAAAAATCTCCACATTGATGCATCTGGGAGCAAAAAAGTCACAGACCATTGTGTTAAGGGCACAATTTGCTACAACCTTTGTAGTAAAAGTTTTTCTGTATTCCGCTCCGGATACCGTTTTTTTTCAACACTCTTGTAATTTCCACATTCTTGAAAAAATCTCCACAATGGTGCATCTGGGAGCAAAAAAGTCACAGATCATTGTGTTAAGGGAACAATTTGCTACAACTTTTGTAGTAAAAGTTTTTCTGTATTCTGCTCCGGATACCGTTTTTTTTTCAACACTCTTGTAATTTGCACATTTTTCAAAAATTCTCCACATTGATGCATCTGGGAGCAAAAATGTTGGAGACCATTGTGTTAAGGGCACAATTTGCTACAACTTTTGTGGTAAAAGTTTTTCTGTATTCTGCTCCGGATACCATTTTTTTTCAACACTCTTGTAATTTCCACATTCTTGAAAAAATCTCCACAATGGTGCATCTGGGAGCAAAAAAGTCAGAGACCATTGTGTTAAGGGAACAATTTGCTACAACTTTTGTAGTAAAAGTTTTTCTGTATTCTGCTCCGGATACCGTTCTTTTTCAACACTCTTGTAATTTCCACATTCTTGAAAAAATCTCCATATTGATGCACCTGGGAGCAAAAAAGTCACAGACCATTGTGTTAAGGGCACAATTTACTACAACTTTTGTAGTAAAAGTTTTTCTGTATTCTGCTCCGAATACCGTTTTTTTTCAACACTCTTGTAATTTCCACATTCTTGAAAAAATCTCCACAATGGTGCATCTGGGAGCAAAAAAGTCACAGACCATTGTGTTAAGGGCACAATTTGCTACAACTTTTGTGGTAAAAGTTTTTCTGTATTCTGCTCCGGATACCGTTTTTTTTCAACACTCTTGTAATTTCCACATTCTTGAAAAAATCTCCACAATGGTGCATCTGGGAGCAAAAAAGTCACAGATCATTGTGTTAAGGGAACAATTTGCTACAACTTTTGTAGTAAAAGTTTTTCTGTATTCTGCTCCGGATACCGTTTTTTTTTCAACACTCTTGTAATTTGCACATTTTTCAAAAATTCTCCACATTGATGCATCTGGGAGCAAAAATGTTGGAGACCATTGTGTTAAGGGCACAATTTGCTACAACTTTTGTGGTAAAAGTTTTTCTGTATTCTGCTCCGGATACCATTTTTTTTCAACACTCTTGTAATTTCCACATTCTTGAAAAAATCTCCACAATGGTGCATCTGGGAGCAAAAAAGTCAGAGACCATTGTGTTAAGGGAACAATTTGCTACAACTTTTGTAGTAAAAGTTTTTCTGTATTCTGCTCCGGATACCGTTCTTTTTCAACACTCTTGTAATTTCCACATTCTTGAAAAAGTCTCCATATTGATGCACCTGGGAGCAAAAAAGTCACAGACCATTGTGTTAAGGGCACAATTTACTACAACTTTTGTAGTAAAAGTTTTTCTGTATTCTGCTCCGAATACCGTTTTTTTTCAACACTCTTGTAATTTCCACATTCTTGAAAAAATCTCCACAATGGTGCATCTGGGAGCAAAAAAGTCACAGACCATTGTGTTAAGGGCACAATTTGCTACAACTTTTGTGGTAAAAGTTTTTCTGTATTCTGCTCCGGATACCGTTTTTTTTCAACACTCTTGTAATTTCCACATTCTTGAAAAAATCTCCACAATGGTGCATCTGGGAGCAAAAAAGTTACAGACCATTGTGTTAAGGGCACAATTTACTACAACTTTTGTAGTAAAAGTTTTTCTGTATTCTGCTCCGAATACCGTTTTTTTCAACACTCTTGTAATTTCCACATTCTTGAAAAAATCTCCACATTGATGCATCTGGGAGCAAAAAAGTCACAGACCATTGTGTTAAGGGCACAATTTGCTACAACCTTTGTAGTAAAAGTTTTTCTGTATTCTGCTCCGGATACCGTTTTTTTTCAACACTCTTGTAATTTCCACATTCTTGAAAAAATCTCCACAATGGTGCATCTGGGAGCAAAAAAGTCACAGATCATTGTGTTAAGGGAACAATTTGCTACAACTTTTGTAGTAAAAGTTTTTCTGTATTCTGCTCCGGATACCGTTTTTTTTTCAACACTCTTGTAATTTGCACATTTTTCAAAAATTCTCCACATTGATGCATCTGGGAGCAAAAATGTTGGAGACCATTGTGTTAAGGGCACAATTTGCTACAACTTTTGTGGTAAAAGTTTTTCTGTATTCTGCTCCGGATACCATTTTTTTTCAACACTCTTGTAATTTCCACATTCTTGAAAAAATCTCCACAATGGTGCATCTGGGAGCAAAAAAGTCAGAGACCATTGTGTTAAGGGAACAATTTGCTACAACTTTTGTAGTAAAAGTTTTTCTGTATTCTGCTCCGGATACCGTTCTTTTTCAACACTCTTGTAATTTCCACATTCTTGAAAAAATCTCCATATTGATGCACCTGGGAGCAAAAAAGTCACAGACCATTGTGTTAAGGGCACAATTTACTACAACTTTTGTAGTAAAAGTTTTTCTGTATTCTGCTCCGAATACCGTTTTTTTTCAACACTCTTGTAATTTCCACATTCTTGAAAAAATCTCCACAATGGTGCATCTGGGAGCAAAAAAGTCACAGACCATTGTGTTAAGGGCACAATTTGCTACAACTTTTGTGGTAAAAGTTTTTCTGTATTCTGCTCCGGATACCGTTTTTTTTCAACACTCTTGTAATTTCCACATTCTTGAAAAAATCTCCACAATGGTGCATCTGGGAGCAAAAAAGTCACAGATCATTGTGTTAAGGGAACAATTTGCTACAACTTTTGTAGTAAAAGTTTTTCTGTATTCTGCTCCGGATACCGTTTTTTTTTCAACACTCTTGTAATTTGCACATTTTTCAAAAATTCTCCACATTGATGCATCTGGGAGCAAAAATGTTGGAGACCATTGTGTTAAGGGCACAATTTGCTACAACTTTTGTAGTAAAAGTTTTTCTGTATTCTGCTCCGAATACCGTTTTTTTTCAACACTCTTGTAATTTCCACATTCTTGAAAAAATCTCCACAATGGTGCATCTGGGAGCAAAAAAGTCACAGACCATTGTGTTAAGGGCACAATTTGCTACAACTTTTGTGGTAAAAGTTTTTCTGTATTCTGCTCCGGATACCGTTTTTTTTCAACACTCTTGTAATTTCCACATTCTTGAAAAAATCTCCACAATGGTGCATCTGGGAGCAAAAAAGTTACAGACCATTGTGTTAAGGGCACAATTTACTACAACTGTTGTAGTAAAAGTTTTTCTGTATTCTGCTCCGAATACCGTTTTTTTCAACACTCTTGTAATTTCCACATTCTTGAAAAAATCTCCACAATGGTGCATCTGGGAGCAAAAAAGTCACAGACCATTGTGTTAAGGGCACAATTTGCTACAACTTTTGTGGTAAAAGTTTTTCTGTAATCTGCTCCGGATACCGTTTTTTTTCAACACTCTTGTAATTTCCACATTCTTGAAAAAATCTCCACATTGATGCATCTGGGAGCAAAAAAGTCACAGACCATTGTGTTAAGGGAACAATTTGCTACAACTTTTGTAGTAAAAGTTTTTCTGTATTCTGCTCCGGATACCGTTTTTTTTCAACACTCTTGTAATTTCCACATTCTTGAAAAAATCTCCACAATGGTGCATCTGGGAGCAAAAAAGTTACAGACCATTGTGTTAAGGGCACAATTTACTACAACTTTTGTAGTAAAAGTTTTTCTGTATTCTGCTCCGAATACCGTTTTTTTCAACACTCTTGTAATTTCCACATTCTTGAAAAAATCTCCACATTGATGCATCTGGGAGCAAAAAAGTCACAGACCATTGTGTTAAGGGCACAATTTGCTACAACCTTTGTAGTAAAAGTTTTTCTGTATTCTGCTCCGGATACCGTTTTTTTTCAACACTCTTGTAATTTCCACATTCTTGAAAAAATCTCCACAATGGTGCATCTGGGAGCAAAAAAGTCACAGATCATTGTGTTAAGGGAACAATTTGCTACAACTTTTGTAGTAAAAGTTTTTCTGTATTCTGCTCCGGATACCGTTTTTTTTTCAACACTCTTGTAATTTGCACATTTTTCAAAAATTCTCCACATTGATGCATCTGGGAGCAAAAATGTTGGAGACCATTGTGTTAAGGGCACAATTTGCTACAACTTTTGTGGTAAAAGTTTTTCTGTATTCTGCTCCGGATACCATTTTTTTTCAACACTCTTGTAATATCCACATTCTTGAAAAAATCTCCACAATGGTGCATCTGGGAGCAAAAAAGTCAGAGACCATTGTGTTAAGGGAACAATTTGCTACAACTTTTGTAGTAAAAGTTTTTCTGTATTCTGCTCCGGATGCCGTTCTTTTTCAACACTCTTGTAATTTCCACATTCTTGAAAAAATCTCCACATTGATGCATCTGGGAGCAAAAAAGTCACAGACCATTGTGTTAAGGGAACAATTTGCTACAACTTTTGTAGTAAAAGTTTTTCTGTATTCTGCTCCGAATACCGTTTTTTTTCAACACTCTTGTAATTTCCACATTCTTGAAAAAATCTCCACATTGATGCATCTGGGAGCAAAAAAGTCACAGACCATTGTATTAAGGGCACAATTTGCTACAACATTTGTAGTAAAAGTTTTTCTGTATTCTGCTCCGGATACCGTTTTTTTTCAACACTCTTGTAATTTCCACATTCTTGAAAAAATCTCCACAATGGTGCATCTGGGAGCAAAAAAGTCACAGACCATTGTGTTAAGGGAACAATTTGCTACAACTTTTGTAGTAAAAGTTTTTCTGTATTCTGCTCCGGATACCGTTTTTTTTCCACACTCTTGTAATTTCCACATTCTTGAAAAAATCTCCACAATGGTGCATCTGGGAGCAAAAAAGTCACAGACCATTGTGTTAAGGGCACAATTTGCTACAACTTTTGTGGTAAAAGTTTTTCTGTAATCTGCTCCGGATACCGTTTTTTTTCAACACTCTTGTAATTTCCACATTCTTGAAAAAATCTCCACATTGATGCATCTGGGAGCAAAAAAGTCACAGACCATTGTGTTAAGGGAACAATTTGCTACAACTTTTGTAGTAAAAGTTTTTCTGTATTCTGCTCCGAATACCGTTTTTTTCAACACTCTTGTAATTTCCACATTCTTGAAAAAATCTCCACATTGATGCATCTGGGAGCAAAAAAGTCACAGACCATTGTGTTAAGGGCACAATTTGCTACAACCTTTGTAGTAAAAGTTTTTCTGTATTCTGCTCCGGATACCGTTTTTTTTCAACACTCTTGTAATTTCCACATTCTTGAAAAAATCTCCACAATGGTGCATCTGGGAGCAAAAAAGTCAGAGATCATTGTGTTAAGGGAACAATTTGCTACAACTTTTGTAGTAAAAGTTTTTCTGTATTCTGCTCCGGATACCGTTTTTTTTTCAACACTCTTGTAATTTGCACATTTTTCAAAAATTCTCCACATTGATGCATCTGGGAGCAAAAATGTTGGAGACCATTGTGTTAAGGGCACAATTTGCTACAACTTTTGTGGTAAAAGTTTTTCTGTATTCTGCTCCGGATACCATTTTTTTTCAACACTCTTGTAATTTCCACATTCTTGAAAAAATCTCCACAATGGTGCATCTGGGAGCAAAAAAGTCAGAGACCATTGTGTTAAGGGAACAATTTGCTACAACTTTTGTAGTAAAAGTTTTTCTGTATTCTGCTCCGGATACCGTTCTTTTTCAACACTCTTGTAATTTCCACATTCTTGAAAAAGTCTCCATATTGATGCACCTGGGAGCAAAAAAGTCACAGACCATTGTGTTAAGGGCACAATTTACTACAACTTTTGTAGTAAAAGTTTTTCTGTATTCTGCTCCGGATACCGTTTTTTTTCCACACTCTTGTAATTTCCACATTCTTGAAAAAATCTCCACAATGGTGCATCTGGGAGCAAAAAAGTCACAGACCATTGTGTTAAGGGCACAATTTGCTACAACTTTTGTGGTAAAAGTTTTTCTGTAATCTGCTCCGGATACCGTTTTTTTTCAACACTCTTGTAATTTCCACATTCTTGAAAAAATCTCCACATTGATGCATCTGGGAGCAAAAAAGTCACAGACCATTGTGTTAAGGGAACAATTTGCTACAACTTTTGTAGTAAAAGTTTTTCTGTATTCTGCTCCGGATACCGTTTTTTTTCAACACTCTTGTAATTTCCACATTCTTGAAAAAATCTCCACAATGGTGCATCTGGGAGCAAAAAAGTTACAGACCATTGTGTTAAGGGCACAATTTACTACAACTTTTGTAGTAAAAGTTTTTCTGTATTCTGCTCCGAATACCGTTTTTTTCAACACTCTTGTAATTTCCACATTCTTGAAAAAATCTCCACATTGATGCATCTGGGAGCAAAAAAGTCACAGACCATTGTGTTAAGGGCACAATTTGCTACAACCTTTGTAGTAAAAGTTTTTCTGTATTCTGCTCCGGATACCGTTTTTTTTCAACACTCTTGTAATTTCCACATTCTTGAAAAAATCTCCACAATGGTGCATCTGGGAGCAAAAAAGTCACAGATCATTGTGTTAAGGGAACAATTTGCTACAACTTTTGTAGTAAAAGTTTTTCTGTATTCTGCTCCGGATACCGTTTTTTTTTCAACACTCTTGTAATTTGCACATTTTTCAAAAATTCTCCACATTGATGCATCTGGGAGCAAAAATGTTGGAGACCATTGTGTTAAGGGCACAATTTGCTACAACTTTTGTGGTAAAAGTTTTTCTGTATTCTGCTCCGGATACCATTTTTTTTCAACACTCTTGTAATTTCCACATTCTTGAAAAAATCTCCACAATGGTGCATCTGGGAGCAAAAAAGTCAGAGACCATTGTGTTAAGGGAACAATTTGCTACAACTTTTGTAGTAAAAGTTTTTCTGTATTCTGCTCCGGATACCGTTCTTTTTCAACACTCTTGTAATTTCCACATTCTTGAAAAAATCTCCATATTGATGCACCTGGGAGCAAAAAAGTCACAGACCATTGTGTTAAGGGCACAATTTACTACAACTTTTGTAGTAAAAGTTTTTCTGTATTCTGCTCCGAATACCGTTTTTTTTCAACACTCTTGTAATTTCCACATTCTTGAAAAAATCTCCACAATGGTGCATCTGGGAGCAAAAAAGTCACAGACCATTGTGTTAAGGGCACAATTTGCTACAACTTTTGTGGTAAAAGTTTTTCTGTATTCTGCTCCGGATACCGTTTTTTTTCAACACTCTTGTAATTTCCACATTCTTGAAAAAATCTCCACAATGGTGCATCTGGGAGCAAAAAAGTCACAGATCATTGTGTTAAGGGAACAATTTGCTACAACTTTTGTAGTAAAAGTTTTTCTGTATTCTGCTCCGGATACCGTTTTTTTTTCAACACTCTTGTAATTTGCACATTTTTCAAAAATTCTCCACATTGATGCATCTGGGAGCAAAAATGTTGGAGACCATTGTGTTAAGGGCACAATTTGCTACAACTTTTGTGGTAAAAGTTTTTCTGTATTCTGCTCCGGATACCATTTTTTTTCAACACTCTTGTAATTTCCACATTCTTGAAAAAATCTCCACAATGGTGCATCTGGGAGCAAAAAAGTCAGAGACCATTGTGTTAAGGGAACAATTTGCTACAACTTTTGTAGTAAAAGTTTTTCTGTATTCTGCTCCGGATACCGTTCTTTTTCAACACTCTTGTAATTTCCACATTCTTGAAAAAGTCTCCATATTGATGCACCTGGGAGCAAAAAAGTCACAGACCATTGTGTTAAGGGCACAATTTACTACAACTTTTGTAGTAAAAGTTTTTCTGTATTCTGCTCCGAATACCGTTTTTTTTCAACACTCTTGTAATTTCCACATTCTTGAAAAAATCTCCACAATGGTGCATCTGGGAGCAAAAAAGTCACAGACCATTGTGTTAAGGGCACAATTTGCTACAACTTTTGTGGTAAAAGTTTTTCTGTATTCTGCTCCGGATACCGTTTTTTTTCAACACTCTTGTAATTTCCACATTCTTGAAAAAATCTCCACAATGGTGCATCTGGGAGCAAAAAAGTTACAGACCATTGTGTTAAGGGCACAATTTACTACAACTTTTGTAGTAAAAGTTTTTCTGTATTCTGCTCCGAATACCGTTTTTTTCAACACTCTTGTAATTTCCACATTCTTGAAAAAATCTCCACATTGATGCATCTGGGAGCAAAAAAGTCACAGACCATTGTGTTAAGGGCACAATTTGCTACAACCTTTGTAGTAAAAGTTTTTCTGTATTCTGCTCCGGATACCGTTTTTTTTCAACACTCTTGTAATTTCCACATTCTTGAAAAAATCTCCACAATGGTGCATCTGGGAGCAAAAAAGTCACAGATCATTGTGTTAAGGGAACAATTTGCTACAACTTTTGTAGTAAAAGTTTTTCTGTATTCTGCTCCGGATACCGTTTTTTTTTCAACACTCTTGTAATTTGCACATTTTTCAAAAATTCTCCACATTGATGCATCTGGGAGCAAAAATGTTGGAGACCATTGTGTTAAGGGCACAATTTGCTACAACTTTTGTGGTAAAAGTTTTTCTGTATTCTGCTCCGGATACCATTTTTTTTCAACACTCTTGTAATTTCCACATTCTTGAAAAAATCTCCACAATGGTGCATCTGGGAGCAAAAAAGTCAGAGACCATTGTGTTAAGGGAACAATTTGCTACAACTTTTGTAGTAAAAGTTTTTCTGTATTCTGCTCCGGATACCGTTCTTTTTCAACACTCTTGTAATTTCCACATTCTTGAAAAAATCTCCATATTGATGCACCTGGGAGCAAAAAAGTCACAGACCATTGTGTTAAGGGCACAATTTACTACAACTTTTGTAGTAAAAGTTTTTCTGTATTCTGCTCCGAATACCGTTTTTTTTCAACACTCTTGTAATTTCCACATTCTTGAAAAAATCTCCACAATGGTGCATCTGGGAGCAAAAAAGTCACAGACCATTGTGTTAAGGGCACAATTTGCTACAACTTTTGTGGTAAAAGTTTTTCTGTATTCTGCTCCGGATACCGTTTTTTTTCAACACTCTTGTAATTTCCACATTCTTGAAAAAATCTCCACAATGGTGCATCTGGGAGCAAAAAAGTCACAGATCATTGTGTTAAGGGAACAATTTGCTACAACTTTTGTAGTAAAAGTTTTTCTGTATTCTGCTCCGGATACCGTTTTTTTTTCAACACTCTTGTAATTTGCACATTTTTCAAAAATTCTCCACATTGATGCATCTGGGAGCAAAAATGTTGGAGACCATTGTGTTAAGGGCACAATTTGCTACAACTTTTGTGGTAAAAGTTTTTCTGTATTCTGCTCCGGATACCATTTTTTTTCAACACTCTTGTAATTTCCACATTCTTGAAAAAATCTCCACAATGGTGCATCTGGGAGCAAAAAAGTCAGAGACCATTGTGTTAAGGGAACAATTTGCTACAACTTTTGTAGTAAAAGTTTTTCTGTATTCTGCTCCGGATACCGTTCTTTTTCAACACTCTTGTAATTTCCACATTCTTGAAAAAGTCTCCATATTGATGCACCTGGGAGCAAAAAAGTCACAGACCATTGTGTTAAGGGCACAATTTACTACAACTTTTGTAGTAAAAGTTTTTCTGTATTCTGCTCCGAATACCGTTTTTTTTCAACACTCTTGTAATTTCCACATTCTTGAAAAAATCTCCACAATGGTGCATCTGGGAGCAAAAAAGTCACAGACCATTGTGTTAAGGGCACAATTTGCTACAACTTTTGTGGTAAAAGTTTTTCTGTATTCTGCTCCGGATACCGTTTTTTTTCAACACTCTTGTAATTTCCACATTCTTGAAAAAATCTCCACAATGGTGCATCTGGGAGCAAAAAAGTTACAGACCATTGTGTTAAGGGCACAATTTACTACAACTTTTGTAGTAAAAGTTTTTCTGTATTCTGCTCCGAATACCGTTTTTTTTCAACACTCTTGTAATTTCCACATTCTTGAAAAAATCTCCACAATGGTGCATCTGGGAGCAAAAAAGTCACAGACCATTGTGTTAAGGGCACAATTTGCTACAACTTTTGTGGTAAAAGTTTTTCTGTATTCTGCTCCGGATACCGTTTTTTTTCAACACTCTTGTAATTTCCACATTCTTGAAAAAATCTCCACAATGGTGCATCTGGGAGCAAAAAAGTTACAGACCATTGTGTTAAGGGCACAATTTACTACAACTTTTGTAGTAAAAGTTTTTCTGTATTCTGCTCCGAATACCGTTTTTTTCAACACTCTTGTAATTTCCACATTCTTGAAAAAATCTCCACATTGATGCATCTGGGAGCAAAAAAGTCACAGACCATTGTGTTAAGGGCACAATTTGCTACAACCTTTGTAGTAAAAGTTTTTCTGTATTCTGCTCCGGATACCGTTTTTTTTCAACACTCTTGTAATTTCCACATTCTTGAAAAAATCTCCACAATGGTGCATCTGGGAGCAAAAAAGTCACAGATCATTGTGTTAAGGGAACAATTTGCTACAACTTTTGTAGTAAAAGTTTTTCTGTATTCTGCTCCGGATACCGTTTTTTTTTCAACACTCTTGTAATTTGCACATTTTTCAAAAATTCTCCACATTGATGCATCTGGGAGCAAAAATGTTGGAGACCATTGTGTTAAGGGCACAATTTGCTACAACTTTTGTGGTAAAAGTTTTTCTGTATTCTGCTCCGGATACCATTTTTTTTCAACACTCTTGTAATTTCCACATTCTTGAAAAAATCTCCACAATGGTGCATCTGGGAGCAAAAAAGTCAGAGACCATTGTGTTAAGGGAACAATTTGCTACAACTTTTGTAGTAAAAGTTTTTCTGTATTCTGCTCCGGATACCGTTCTTTTTCAACACTCTTGTAATTTCCACATTCTTGAAAAAATCTCCATATTGATGCACCTGGGAGCAAAAAAGTCACAGACCATTGTGTTAAGGGCACAATTTACTACAACTTTTGTAGTAAAAGTTTTTCTGTATTCTGCTCCGAATACCGTTTTTTTTCAACACTCTTGTAATTTCCACATTCTTGAAAAAATCTCCACAATGGTGCATCTGGGAGCAAAAAAGTCACAGACCATTGTGTTAAGGGCACAATTTGCTACAACTTTTGTGGTAAAAGTTTTTCTGTATTCTGCTCCGGATACCGTTTTTTTTCAACACTCTTGTAATTTCCACATTCTTGAAAAAATCTCCACAATGGTGCATCTGGGAGCAAAAAAGTCACAGATCATTGTGTTAAGGGAACAATTTGCTACAACTTTTGTAGTAAAAGTTTTTCTGTATTCTGCTCCGGATACCGTTTTTTTTTCAACACTCTTGTAATTTGCACATTTTTCAAAAATTCTCCACATTGATGCATCTGGGAGCAAAAATGTTGGAGACCATTGTGTTAAGGGCACAATTTGCTACAACTTTTGTGGTAAAAGTTTTTCTGTATTCTGCTCCGGATACCATTTTTTTTCAACACTCTTGTAATTTCCACATTCTTGAAAAAATCTCCACAATGGTGCATCTGGGAGCAAAAAAGTCAGAGACCATTGTGTTAAGGGAACAATTTGCTACAACTTTTGTAGTAAAAGTTTTTCTGTATTCTGCTCCGGATACCGTTCTTTTTCAACACTCTTGTAATTTCCACATTCTTGAAAAAGTCTCCATATTGATGCACCTGGGAGCAAAAAAGTCACAGACCATTGTGTTAAGGGCACAATTTACTACAACTTTTGTAGTAAAAGTTTTTCTGTATTCTGCTCCGAATACCGTTTTTTTTCAACACTCTTGTAATTTCCACATTCTTGAAAAAATCTCCACAATGGTGCATCTGGGAGCAAAAAAGTCACAGACCATTGTGTTAAGGGCACAATTTGCTACAACTTTTGTGGTAAAAGTTTTTCTGTATTCTGCTCCGGATACCGTTTTTTTTCAACACTCTTGTAATTTCCACATTCTTGAAAAAATCTCCACAATGGTGCATCTGGGAGCAAAAAAGTTACAGACCATTGTGTTAAGGGCACAATTTACTACAACTTTTGTAGTAAAAGTTTTTCTGTATTCTGCTCCGAATACCGTTTTTTTCAACACTCTTGTAATTTCCACATTCTTGAAAAAATCTCCACATTGATGCATCTGGGAGCAAAAAAGTCACAGACCATTGTGTTAAGGGCACAATTTGCTACAACCTTTGTAGTAAAAGTTTTTCTGTATTCTGCTCCGGATACCGTTTTTTTTCAACACTCTTGTAATTTCCACATTCTTGAAAAAATCTCCACAATGGTGCATCTGGGAGCAAAAAAGTCACAGATCATTGTGTTAAGGGAACAATTTGCTACAACTTTTGTAGTAAAAGTTTTTCTGTATTCTGCTCCGGATACCGTTTTTTTTTCAACACTCTTGTAATTTGCACATTTTTCAAAAATTCTCCACATTGATGCATCTGGGAGCAAAAATGTTGGAGACCATTGTGTTAAGGGCACAATTTGCTACAACTTTTGTGGTAAAAGTTTTTCTGTATTCTGCTCCGGATACCATTTTTTTTCAACACTCTTGTAATTTCCACATTCTTGAAAAAATCTCCACAATGGTGCATCTGGGAGCAAAAAAGTCAGAGACCATTGTGTTAAGGGAACAATTTGCTACAACTTTTGTAGTAAAAGTTTTTCTGTATTCTGCTCCGGATACCGTTCTTTTTCAACACTCTTGTAATTTCCACATTCTTGAAAAAATCTCCATATTGATGCACCTGGGAGCAAAAAAGTCACAGACCATTGTGTTAAGGGCACAATTTACTACAACTTTTGTAGTAAAAGTTTTTCTGTATTCTGCTCCGAATACCGTTTTTTTTCAACACTCTTGTAATTTCCACATTCTTGAAAAAATCTCCACAATGGTGCATCTGGGAGCAAAAAAGTCACAGACCATTGTGTTAAGGGCACAATTTGCTACAACTTTTGTGGTAAAAGTTTTTCTGTATTCTGCTCCGGATACCGTTTTTTTTCAACACTCTTGTAATTTCCACATTCTTGAAAAAATCTCCACAATGGTGCATCTGGGAGCAAAAAAGTCACAGATCATTGTGTTAAGGGAACAATTTGCTACAACTTTTGTAGTAAAAGTTTTTCTGTATTCTGCTCCGGATACCGTTTTTTTTTCAACACTCTTGTAATTTGCACATTTTTCAAAAATTCTCCACATTGATGCATCTGGGAGCAAAAATGTTGGAGACCATTGTGTTAAGGGCACAATTTGCTACAACTTTTGTAGTAAAAGTTTTTCTGTATTCTGCTCCGAATACCGTTTTTTTTCAACACTCTTGTAATTTCCACATTCTTGAAAAAATCTCCACAATGGTGCATCTGGGAGCAAAAAAGTCACAGACCATTGTGTTAAGGGCACAATTTGCTACAACTTTTGTGGTAAAAGTTTTTCTGTATTCTGCTCCGGATACCGTTTTTTTTCAACACTCTTGTAATTTCCACATTCTTGAAAAAATCTCCACAATGGTGCATCTGGGAGCAAAAAAGTTACAGACCATTGTGTTAAGGGCACAATTTACTACAACTGTTGTAGTAAAAGTTTTTCTGTATTCTGCTCCGAATACCGTTTTTTTCAACACTCTTGTAATTTCCACATTCTTGAAAAAATCTCCACATTGATGCATCTGGGAGCAAAAAAGTCACAGACCATTGTGTTAAGGGCACAATTTGCTACAACCTTTGTAGTAAAAGTTTTTCTGTATTCTGCTCCGGATACCGTTTTTTTTCAACACTCTTGTAATTTCCACATTCTTGAAAAAATCTCCACAATGGTGCATCTGGGAGCAAAAAAGTCACAGATCATTGTGTTAAGGGAACAATTTGCTACAACTTTTGTAGTAAAAGTTTTTCTGTATTCTGCTCCGGATACCGTTTTTTTTTCAACACTCTTGTAATTTGCACATTTTTCAAAAATTCTCCACATTGATGCATCTGGGAGCAAAAATGTTGGAGACCATTGTGTTAAGGGCACAATTTGCTACAACTTTTGTGGTAAAAGTTTTTCTGTATTCTGCTCCGGATACCGTTTTTTTTCAACACTCTTGTAATTTCCACATTCTTGAAAAAATCTCCACAATGGTGCATCTGGGAGCAAAAAAGTTACAGACCATTGTGTTAAGGGCACAATTTACTACAACTGTTGTAGTAAAAGTTTTTCTGTATTCTGCTCCGAATACCGTTTTTTTCAACACTCTTGTAATTTCCACATTCTTGAAAAAATCTCCACATTGATGCATCTGGGAGCAAAAAAGTCACAGACCATTGTGTTAAGGGCACAATTTGCTACAACCTTTGTAGTAAAAGTTTTTCTGTATTCTGCTCCGGATACCGTTTTTTTTCAACACTCTTGTAATTTCCACATTCTTGAAAAAATCTCCACAATGGTGCATCTGGGAGCAAAAAAGTCACAGATCATTGTGTTAAGGGAACAATTTGCTACAACTTTTGTAGTAAAAGTTTTTCTGTATTCTGCTCCGGATACCGTTTTTTTTTCAACACTCTTGTAATTTGCACATTTTTCAAAAATTCTCCACATTGATGCATCTGGGAGCAAAAAAGTCACAGACCATTGTGTTAAGGGCACAATTTACTACAACTTTTGTAGTAAAAGTTTTTCTGTATTCTGCTCCGAATACCGTTTTTTTTCAACACTCTTGTAATTTCCACATTCTTGAAAAAATCTCCACAATGGTGCATCTGGGAGCAAAAAAGTCACAGACCATTGTGTTAAGGGCACAATTTGCTACAACTTTTGTGGTAAAAGTTTTTCTGTATTCTGCTCCGGATACCGTTTTTTTTCAACACTCTTGTAATTTCCACATTCTTGAAAAAATCTCCACAATGGTGCATCTGGGAGCAAAAAAGTCACAGACCATTGTGTTAAGGGCACAATTTGCTACAACTTTTGTGGTAAAAGTTTTTCTGTATTCTGCTCCGGATACCGTTCTTTTTCAACACTCTTGTAATTTCCACATTCTTGAAAAAATCTCCATATTGATGCACCTGGGAGCAAAAAAGTCACAGACCATTGTGTTAAGGGCACAATTTACTACAACTTTTGTAGTAAAAGTTTTTCTGTATTCTGCTCCGAATACCGTTTTTTTTCAACACTCTTGTAATTTCCACATTCTTGAAAAAATCTCCACAATGGTGCATCTGGGAGCAAAAAAGTCACAGACCATTGTGTTAAGGGCACAATTTGCTACAACTTTTGTGGTAAAAGTTTTTCTGTATTCTGCTCCGGATACCGTTTTTTTTCAACACTCTTGTAATTTCCACATTCTTGAAAAAATCTCCACAATGGTGCATCTGGGAGCAAAAAAGTCACAGACCATTGTGTTAAGGGCACAATTTGCTACAACTTTTGTGGTAAAAGTTTTTCTGTAATCTGCTCCGGATACCGTTTTTTTTCAACACTCTTGTAATTTCCACATTCTTGAAAAAATCTCCACATTGATGCATCTGGGAGCAAAAAAGTCACAGACCATTGTGTTAAGGGAACAATTTGCTACAACTTTTGTAGTAAAAGTTTTTCTGTATTCTGCTCCGGATACCGTTTTTTTTTCAACACTCTTGTAATTTGCACATTTTTCAAAAATTCTCCACATTGATGCATCTGGGAGCAAAAATGTTGGAGACCATTGTGTTAAGGGCACAATTTACTACAACTGTTGTAGTAAAAGTTTTTCTGTATTCTGCTCCGAATACCGTTTTTTTCAACACTCTTGTAATTTCCACATTCTTGAAAAAATCTCCACATTGATGCATCTGGGAGCAAAAAAGTCACAGACCATTGTGTTAAGGGCACAATTTGCTACAACCTTTGTAGTAAAAGTTTTTCTGTATTCTGCTCCGGATACCGTTTTTTTTCAACACTCTTGTAATTTCCACATTCTTGAAAAAATCTCCACAATGGTGCATCTGGGAGCAAAAAAGTCACAGATCATTGTGTTAAGGGAACAATTTGCTACAACTTTTGTAGTAAAAGTTTTTCTGTATTCTGCTCCGGATACCGTTTTTTTTTCAACACTCTTGTAATTTGCACATTTTTCAAAAATTCTCCACATTGATGCATCTGGGAGCAAAAATGTTGGAGACCATTGTGTTAAGGGCACAATTTGCTACAACTTTTGTGGTAAAAGTTTTTCTGTATTCTGCTCCGGATACCATTTTTTTTCAACACTCTTGTAATTTCCACATTCTTGAAAAAATCTCCACAATGGTGCATCTGGGAGCAAAAAAGTCAGAGACCATTGTGTTAAGGGAACAATTTGCTACAACTTTTGTAGTAAAAGTTTTTCTGTATTCTGCTCCGGATACCGTTCTTTTTCAACACTCTTGTAATTTCCACATTCTTGAAAAAGTCTCCATATTGATGCACCTGGGAGCAAAAAAGTCACAGACCATTGTGTTAAGGGCACAATTTACTACAACTTTTGTAGTAAAAGTTTTTCTGTATTCTGCTCCGAATACCGTTTTTTTTCAACACTCTTGTAATTTCCACATTCTTGAAAAAATCTCCACAATGGTGCATCTGGGAGCAAAAAAGTCACAGACCATTGTGTTAAGGGCACAATTTGCTACAACTTTTGTGGTAAAAGTTTTTCTGTATTCTGCTCCGGATACCGTTTTTTTTCAACACTCTTGTAATTTCCACATTCTTGAAAAAATCTCCACAATGGTGCATCTGGGAGCAAAAAAGTTACAGACCATTGTGTTAAGGGCACAATTTACTACAACTGTTGTAGTAAAAGTTTTTCTGTATTCTGCTCCGAATACCGTTTTTTTCAACACTCTTGTAATTTCCACATTCTTGAAAAAATCTCCACATTGATGCATCTGGGAGCAAAAAAGTCACAGACCATTGTGTTAAGGGCACAATTTGCTACAACCTTTGTAGTAAAAGTTTTTCTGTATTCTGCTCCGGATACCGTTTTTTTTCAACACTCTTGTAATTTCCACATTCTTGAAAAAATCTCCACAATGGTGCATCTGGGAGCAAAAAAGTCACAGATCATTGTGTTAAGGGAACAATTTGCTACAACTTTTGTAGTAAAAGTTTTTCTGTATTCTGCTCCGGATACCGTTTTTTTTTCAACACTCTTGTAATTTGCACATTTTTCAAAAATTCTCCACATTGATGCATCTGGGAGCAAAAATGTTGGAGACCATTGTGTTAAGGGCACAATTTGCTACAACTTTTGTGGTAAAAGTTTTTCTGTATTCTGCTCCGGATACCATTTTTTTTCAACACTCTTGTAATTTCCACATTCTTGAAAAAATCTCCACAATGGTGCATCTGGGAGCAAAAAAGTCAGAGACCATTGTGTTAAGGGAACAATTTGCTACAACTTTTGTAGTAAAAGTTTTTCTGTATTCTGCTCCGGATACCGTTCTTTTTCAACACTCTTGTAATTTCCACATTCTTGAAAAAGTCTCCATATTGATGCACCTGGGAGCAAAAAAGTCACAGACCATTGTGTTAAGGGCACAATTTACTACAACTTTTGTAGTAAAAGTTTTTCTGTATTCTGCTCCGAATACCGTTTTTTTTCAACACTCTTGTAATTTCCACATTCTTGAAAAAATCTCCACAATGGTGCATCTGGGAGCAAAAAAGTCACAGACCATTGTGTTAAGGGCACAATTTGCTACAACTTTTGTGGTAAAAGTTTTTCTGTATTCTGCTCCGGATACCGTTTTTTTTCAACACTCTTGTAATTTCCACATTCTTGAAAAAATCTCCACAATGGTGCATCTGGGAGCAAAAAAGTTACAGACCATTGTGTTAAGGGCACAATTTACTACAACTGTTGTAGTAAAAGTTTTTCTGTATTCTGCTCCGAATACCGTTTTTTTCAACACTCTTGTAATTTCCACATTCTTGAAAAAATCTCCACATTGATGCATCTGGGAGCAAAAAAGTCACAGACCATTGTGTTAAGGGCACAATTTGCTACAACCTTTGTAGTAAAAGTTTTTCTGTATTCTGCTCCGGATACCGTTTTTTTTCAACACTCTTGTAATTTCCACATTCTTGAAAAAATCTCCACAATGGTGCATCTGGGAGCAAAAAAGTCACAGATCATTGTGTTAAGGGAACAATTTGCTACAACTTTTGTAGTAAAAGTTTTTCTGTATTCTGCTCCGGATACCGTTTTTTTTTCAACACTCTTGTAATTTGCACATTTTTCAAAAATTCTCCACATTGATGCATCTGGGAGCAAAAATGTTGGAGACCATTGTGTTAAGGGCACAATTTGCTACAACTTTTGTGGTAAAAGTTTTTCTGTATTCTGCTCCGGATACCATTTTTTTTCAACACTCTTGTAATTTCCACATTCTTGAAAAAATCTCCACAATGGTGCATCTGGGAGCAAAAAAGTCAGAGACCATTGTGTTAAGGGAACAATTTGCTACAACTTTTGTAGTAAAAGTTTTTCTGTATTCTGCTCCGGATACCGTTCTTTTTCAACACTCTTGTAATTTCCACATTCTTGAAAAAGTCTCCATATTGATGCACCTGGGAGCAAAAAAGTCACAGACCATTGTGTTAAGGGCACAATTTACTACAACTTTTGTAGTAAAAGTTTTTCTGTATTCTGCTCCGGATACCGTTTTTTTTCCACACTCTTGTAATTTCCACATTCTTGAAAAAATCTCCACAATGGTGCATCTGGGAGCAAAAAAGTCACAGATCATTGTGTTAAGGGAACAATTTGCTACAACTTTTGTAGTAAAAGTTTTTCTGTATTCTGCTCCGGATACCGTTTTTTTTTCAACACTCTTGTAATTTGCACATTTTTCAAAAATTCTCCACATTGATGCATCTGGGAGCAAAAATGTTGGAGACCATTGTGTTAAGGGCACAATTTGCTACAACTTTTGTGGTAAAAGTTTTTCTGTATTCTGCTCCGGATACCATTTTTTTTCAACACTCTTGTAATTTCCACATTCTTGAAAAAATCTCCGCAATGGTGCATCTGGGAGCAAAAAAGTCAGAGACCATTGTGTTAAGGGAACAATTTGCTACAACTTTTGTAGTAAAAGTTTTTCTGTATTCTGCTCCGGATACCGTTCTTTTTCAACACTCTTGTAATTTCCACATTCTTGAAAAAGTCTCCATATTGATGCACCTGGGAGCAAAAAAGTCACAGACCATTGTGTTAAGGGCACAATTTACTACAACTTTTGTAGTAAAAGTTTTTCTGTATTCTGCTCCGAATACCGTTTTTTTTCAACACTCTTGTAATTTCCACATTCTTGAAAAAATCTCCACAATGGTGCATCTGGGAGCAAAAAAGTCACAGACCATTGTGTTAAGGGCACAATTTGCTACAACTTTTGTGGTAAAAGTTTTTCTGTATTCTGCTCCGGATACCGTTTTTTTTCAACACTCTTGTAATTTCCACATTCTTGAAAAAATCTCCACAATGGTGCATCTGGGAGCAAAAAAGTTACAGACCATTGTGTTAAGGGCACAATTTACTACAACTGTTGTAGTAAAAGTTTTTCTGTATTCTGCTCCGAATACCGTTTTTTTCAACACTCTTGTAATTTCCACATTCTTGAAAAAATCTCCACATTGATGCATCTGGGAGCAAAAAAGTCACAGACCATTGTGTTAAGGGCACAATTTGCTACAACCTTTGTAGTAAAAGTTTTTCTGTATTCTGCTCCGGATACCGTTTTTTTTCAACACTCTTGTAATTTCCACATTCTTGAAAAAATCTCCACAATGGTGCATCTGGGAGCAAAAAAGTCACAGATCATTGTGTTAAGGGAACAATTTGCTACAACTTTTGTAGTAAAAGTTTTTCTGTATTCTGCTCCGGATACCGTTTTTTTTTCAACACTCTTGTAATTTGCACATTTTTCAAAAATTCTCCACATTGATGCATCTGGGAGCAAAAATGTTGGAGACCATTGTGTTAAGGGCACAATTTGCTACAACTTTTGTGGTAAAAGTTTTTCTGTATTCTGCTCCGGATACCATTTTTTTTCAACACTCTTGTAATTTCCACATTCTTGAAAAAATCTCCACAATGGTGCATCTGGGAGCAAAAAAGTCAGAGACCATTGTGTTAAGGGAACAATTTGCTACAACTTTTGTAGTAAAAGTTTTTCTGTATTCTGCTCCGGATACCGTTCTTTTTCAACACTCTTGTAATTTCCACATTCTTGAAAAAGTCTCCATATTGATGCACCTGGGAGCAAAAAAGTCACAGACCATTGTGTTAAGGGCACAATTTACTACAACTTTTGTAGTAAAAGTTTTTCTGTATTCTGCTCCGAATACCGTTTTTTTTCAACACTCTTGTAATTTCCACATTCTTGAAAAAATCTCCACAATGGTGCATCTGGGAGCAAAAAAGTCACAGACCATTGTGTTAAGGGCACAATTTGCTACAACTTTTGTGGTAAAAGTTTTTCTGTATTCTGCTCCGGATACCGTTTTTTTTCAACACTCTTGTAATTTCCACATTCTTGAAAAAATCTCCACAATGGTGCATCTGGGAGCAAAAAAGTTACAGACCATTGTGTTAAGGGCACAATTTACTACAACTGTTGTAGTAAAAGTTTTTCTGTATTCTGCTCCGAATACCGTTTTTTTCAACACTCTTGTAATTTCCACATTCTTGAAAAAATCTCCACATTGATGCATCTGGGAGCATAAAAGTCACAGACCATTGTGTTAAGGGCACAATTTGCTACAACCTTTGTAGTAAAAGTTTTTCTGTATTCTGCTCCGGATACCGTTTTTTTTCAACACTCTTGTAATTTCCACATTCTTGAAAAAATCTCCACAATGGTGCATCTGGGAGCAAAAAAGTCACAGATCATTGTGTTAAGGGAACAATTTGCTACAACTTTTGTAGTAAAAGTTTTTCTGTATTCTGCTCCGGATACCGTTTTTTTTTCAACACTCTTGTAATTTGCACATTTTTCAAAAATTCTCCACATTGATGCATCTGGGAGCAAAAATGTTGGAGACCATTGTGTTAAGGGCACAATTTGCTACAACTTTTGTGGTAAAAGTTTTTCTGTATTCTGCTCCGGATACCATTTTTTTTCAACACTCTTGTAATTTCCACATTCTTGAAAAAGTCTCCATATTGATGCACCTGGGAGCAAAAAAGTCACAGACCATTGTGTTAAGGGCACAATTTACTACAACTTTTGTAGTAAAAGTTTTTCTGTATTCTGCTCCGGATACCGTTTTTTTTCCACACTCTTGTAATTTCCACATTCTTGAAAAAATCTCCACAATGGTGCATCTGGGAGCAAAAAAGTCACAGACCATTGTGTTAAGGGCACAATTTGCTACAACTTTTGTGGTAAAAGTTTTTCTGTAATCTGCTCCGGATACCGTTTTTTTTCAACACTCTTGTAATTTCCACATTCTTGAAAAAATCTCCACATTGATGCATCTGGGAGCAAAAAAGTCACAGACCATTGTGTTAAGGGAACAATTTGCTACAACTTTTGTAGTAAAAGTTTTTCTGTATTCTGCTCCGGATACCGTTTTTTTTCAACACTCTTGTAATTTCCACATTCTTGAAAAAATCTCCACAATGGTGCATCTGGGAGCAAAAAAGTTACAGACCATTGTGTTAAGGGCACAATTTACTACAACTTTTGTAGTAAAAGTTTTTCTGTATTCTGCTCCGAATACCGTTTTTTTCAACACTCTTGTAATTTCCACATTCTTGAAAAAATCTCCACATTGATGCATCTGGGAGCAAAAAAGTCACAGACCATTGTGTTAAGGGCACAATTTGCTACAACCTTTGTAGTAAAAGTTTTTCTGTATTCTGCTCCGGATACCGTTTTTTTTCAACACTCTTGTAATTTCCACATTCTTGAAAAAATCTCCACAATGGTGCATCTGGGAGCAAAAAAGTCACAGATCATTGTGTTAAGGGAACAATTTGCTACAACTTTTGTAGTAAAAGTTTTTCTGTATTCTGCTCCGGATACCGTTTTTTTTTCAACACTCTTGTAATTTGCACATTTTTCAAAAATTCTCCACATTGATGCATCTGGGAGCAAAAATGTTGGAGACCATTGTGTTAAGGGCACAATTTGCTACAACTTTTGTGGTAAAAGTTTTTCTGTATTCTGCTCCGGATACCATTTTTTTTCAACACTCTTGTAATTTCCACATTCTTGAAAAAATCTCCACAATGGTGCATCTGGGAGCAAAAAAGTCAGAGACCATTGTGTTAAGGGAACAATTTGCTACAACTTTTGTAGTAAAAGTTTTTCTGTATTCTGCTCCGGATACCGTTCTTTTTCAACACTCTTGTAATTTCCACATTCTTGAAAAAATCTCCATATTGATGCACCTGGGAGCAAAAAAGTCACAGACCATTGTGTTAAGGGCACAATTTACTACAACTTTTGTAGTAAAAGTTTTTCTGTATTCTGCTCCGAATACCGTTTTTTTTCAACACTCTTGTAATTTCCACATTCTTGAAAAAATCTCCACAATGGTGCATCTGGGAGCAAAAAAGTCACAGACCATTGTGTTAAGGGCACAATTTGCTACAACTTTTGTGGTAAAAGTTTTTCTGTATTCTGCTCCGGATACCGTTTTTTTTCAACACTCTTGTAATTTCCACATTCTTGAAAAAATCTCCACAATGGTGCATCTGGGAGCAAAAAAGTTACAGACCATTGTGTTAAGGGCACAATTTACTACAACTGTTGTAGTAAAAGTTTTTCTGTATTCTGCTCCGAATACCGTTTTTTTCAACACTCTTGTAATTTCCACATTCTTGAAAAAATCTCCACATTGATGCATCTGGGAGCAAAAAAGTCACAGACCATTGTGTTAAGGGCACAATTTGCTACAACCTTTGTAGTAAAAGTTTTTCTGTATTCTGCTCCGGATACCGTTTTTTTTCAACACTCTTGTAATTTCCACATTCTTGAAAAAATCTCCACAATGGTGCATCTGGGAGCAAAAAAGTCACAGATCATTGTGTTAAGGGAACAATTTACTACAACTTTTGTAGTAAAAGTTTTTCTGTATTCTGCTCCGGATACCGTTTTTTTTTCAACACTCTTGTAATTTGCACATTTTTCAAAAATTCTCCACATTGATGCATCTGGGAGCAAAAATGTTGGAGACCATTGTGTTAAGGGCACAATTTGCTACAACTTTTGTGGTAAAAGTTTTTCTGTATTCTGCTCCGGATACCATTTTTTTTCAACACTCTTGTAATTTCCACATTCTTGAAAAAATCTCCACAATGGTGCATCTGGGAGCAAAAAAGTCAGAGACCATTGTGTTAAGGGAACAATTTGCTACAACTTTTGTAGTAAAAGTTTTTCTGTATTCTGCTCCGGATATCGTTCTTTTTCAACACTCTTGTAATTTCCACATTCTTGAAAAAGTCTCCATATTGATGCACCTGGGAGCAAAAAAGTCACAGACCATTGTGTTAAGGGCACAATTTACTACAACTTTTGTAGTAAAAGTTTTTCTGTATTCTGCTCCGAATACCGTTTTTTTTCAACACTCTTGTAATTTCCACATTCTTGAAAAAATCTCCACAATGGTGCATCTGGGACCAAAAAAGTCACAGACCATTGTGTTAAGGGCACAATTTGCTACAACTTTTGTGGTAAAAGTTTTTCTGTATTCTGCTCCGGATACCGTTTTTTTTCAACACTCTTGTAATTTCCACATTCTTGAAAAAATCTCCACAATGGTGCATCTGGGAGCAAAAAAGTCACAGACCATTGTGTTAAGGGCACAATTTGCTATAACTTTTGTGGTAAAAGTTTTTCTGTATTCTGCTCCGGATACCGTTTTTTTTCAACACTCTTGTAATTTCCACATTCTTGAAAAAATCTCCACAATGGTGCATCTGGGAGCAAAAAAGTCAGAGACCATTGTGTTAAGGGCACAATTTGCTACAACTTTTGTGGTAAAAGTTTTTCTGTATTCTGCTCCGGATACCGTTTTTTTTCAACACTCTTGTAATTTCCACATTCTTGAAAAAATCTCCACAATGGTGCATCTGGGAGCAAAAAAGTCACAGACCATTGTGTTAAGGGCACAATTTGCTACAACTTTTGTAGTAAAAGTTTTTCTGTATTCTGCTCCGAATACCGTTTTTTTTCAACACTCTTGTAATTTCCACATTCTTGAAAAAATCTCCATATTGATGCACCTGGGAGCAAAAAAGTCACAGACCATTGTGTTAAGGGCACAATTTACTACAACTTTTGTAGTAAAAGTTTTTCTGTATTCTGCTCCGAATACCGTTTTTTTTCAACACTCTTGTAATTTCCACATTCTTGAAAAAATCTCCACAATGGTGCATGTGGGAGCAAAAAAGTCACAGACCATTGTGTTAAGGGCACAATTTGCTACAACTTTTGTGGCAAAAGTTTTTCTGTATTCTGCTCCGGATACCGTTTTTTTTCAACACTCTTGTAATTTCCACATTCTTGAAAAAATCTCCACATTGATGCATCTGGGAGCAAAAAAGTCACAGACCATTGTGTTAAGGGCACAATTTGCTACAAACTTTGTAGTAAAAGTTTTTCTGTATTCTGCTCCGGATACCGTTTTTTTTCAACACTCTTGTAATTTCCACATTCTTGAAAAAATCTCCACAATGGTGCATCTGGGAGCAAAAAAGTCACAGACCATTGTGTTAAGGGCACAATTTGCTATAACTTTTGTGGTAAAAGTTTTTCTGTATTCTGCTCCGGATACCGTTTTTTTTCAACACTCTTGTAATTTCCACATTCTTGAAAAAATCTCCACAATGGTGCATCTGGGAGCAAAAAAGTCACAGACCATTGTGTTAAGGGAACAGTTTGCTACAACTTTTGTAGTAAAAGTTTTTCTGTATTCTGCTCCGGATACCGTTTTTTTTCAACACTCTTGTAATTTCCACATTCTTGAAAAAATCTCCACAATGGTGCATCTGGGAGCAAAAAAGTCACAGACCATTGTGTTAAGGGAACAATTTGCTACAACTTTTGTAGTAAAAGTTTTTCTGTATTCTGCTCCGGATACCGTTTTTTTTCAACACTCTTGTAATTTCCACATTCTTGAAAAAATCTCCACAATGGTGCATCTGGGAGCAAAAAAGTCACAGACCATTGTGTTAAGGGAACAATTTGCTACAACTTTTGTAGTAAAAGTTTTTCTGTATTCTGCTCCGGATACCGTTTTTTTTTCAACACTCTTGTAATTTGCACATTTTTCAAAAATTCTCCACATTGATGCATCTGGGAGCAAAAATGTTGGAGACCATTGTGTTAAGGGCACAATTTGCTACAACTTTTGTGGTAAAAGTTTTTCTGTATTCTGCTCCGGATACCATTTTTTTTCAACACTCTTGTAATTTCCACATTCTTGAAAAAATCTCCACAATGGTGCATCTGGGAGCAAAAAAGTCACAGACCATTGTGTTAAGGGAACAATTTGCTACAACTTTTGTAGTAAAAGTTTTTCTGTATTCTGCTCCGGATACCGTTTTTTTTCAACACTCTTGTAATTTCCACATTCTTGAAAAAATCTCCATATTGATGCACCTGGGAGCAAAAAAGTCACAGACCATTGTGTTAAGGGCACAATTTACTACAACTTTTGTAGTAAAAGTTTTTCTGTATTCTGCTCCGAATACCGTTTTTTTTCAACACTCTTGTAATTTCCACATTCTTGAAAAAATCTCCACAATGGTGCATCTGGGAGCAAAAAAGTCACAGACCATTGTGTTAAGGGCACAATTTGCTACAACTTTTGTGGTAAAAGTTTTTCTGTATTCTGCTCCGGATACCGTTTTTTTTCAACACTCTTGTAATTTCCACATTCTTGAAAAAATCTCCACAATGGTGCATCTGGGAGCAAAAAAGTCACAGACCATTGTGTTAAGGGCACAATTTGCTACAACTTTTGTAGTAAAAGTTTTTCTGTATTCTGCTCCGAATACCGTTTTTTTTCAACACTCTTGTAATTTCCACATTCTTGAAAAAATCTCCATATTGATGCACCTGGGAGCAAAAAAGTCACAGACCATTGTGTTAAGGGAACAATTTACTACAACTTTTGTAGTAAAAGTTTTTCTGTATTCTGCTCCGAATACCGTTTTTTTTCAACACTCTTGTAATTTCCACATTCTTGAAAAAATCTCCACAATGGTGCATGTGGGAGCAAAAAAGTCACAGACCATTGTGTTAAGGGCACAATTTGCTACAACTTTTGTGGCAAAAGTTTTTCTGTATTCTGCTCCGGATACCGTTTTTTTTCAACACTCTTGTAATTTCCACATTCTTGAAAAAATCTCCACATTGATGCATCTGGGAGCAAAAAAGTCACAGACCATTGTGTTAAGGGCACAATTTGCTACAACCTTTGTAGTAAAAGTTTTTCTGTATTCTGCTCCGGATACCGTTTTTTTTCAACACTCTTGTAATTTCCACATTCTTGAAAAAATCTCCACAATGGTGCATCTGGGAGCAAAAAAGTCACAGACCATTGTGTTAAGGGCACAATTTACTACAACTTTTGTAGTAAAAGTTTTTCTGTATTCTGCTCCGAATACCGTTTTTTTTCAACACTCTTGTAATTTCCACATTCTTGAAAAAATCTCCACATTGATGCATCTGGGAGCAAAAAAGTCACAGACCATTGTGTTAAGGGCACAATTTGCTACAACCTTTGTAGTAAAAGTTTTTCTGTATTCTGCTCCGGATACCGTTTTTTTTCAACACTCTTGTAATTTCCACATTCTTGAAAAAATCTCCACAATGGTGCATCTGGGAGCAAAAAAGTCACAGACCATTGTGTTAAGGGCACAATTTGCTACAACTTTTGTGGTAAAAGTTTTTCTGTAATCTGCTCCGGATACCGTTTTTTTTCAACACTCTTGTAATTTCCACATTCTTGAAAAAATCTCCACATTGATGCATCTGGGAGCAAAAAAGTCACAGACCATTGTGTTAAGGGAACAATTTGCTACAACTTTTGTAGTAAAAGTTTTTCTGTATTCTGCTCCGGATACCGTTTTTTTTCAACACTCTTGTAATTTCCACATTCTTGAAAAAATCTCCACAATGGTGCATCTGGGAGCAAAAAAGTCACAGACCATTGTGTTAAGGGAACAATTTGCTACAACTTTTGTAGTAAAAGTTTTTCTGTATTCTGCTCCGGATACCGTTTTTTTTCAACACTCTTGTAATTTCCACATTCTTGAAAAAATCTCCACAATGGTGCATCTGGGAGCAAAAAAGTCACAGACCGTTGTGTTAAGCGAACAATTTGCTACAACTTTTGTAGTAAAAGTTTTTCTGTATTCTGCTCCGGATACCGTTTTTTTTCAACACTCTTGTAATTTCCACATTCTTGAAAAAATCTCCACAATGGTGCATCTGGGAGCAAAAAAGTCACAGACCATTGTGTTAAGGGCACAATTTACTACAACTTTTGTAGTAAAAGTTTTTCTGTATTCTGCTCCGAATACCGTTTTTTTTCAACACTCTTGTAATTTCCACATTCTTGAAAAAATCTCCACATTGATGCATCTGGGAGCAAAAAAGTCACAGACCATTGTGTTAAGGGCACAATTTGCTACAACCTTTGTAGTAAAAGTTTTTCTGTATTCTGCTCCGGATACCGTTTTTTTTCAACACTCTTGTAATTTCCACATTCTTGAAAAAATCTCCACAATGGTGCATCTGGGAGCAAAAAAGTCACAGACCATTGTGTTAAGGGCACAATTTGCTACAACTTTTGTGGTAAAAGTTTTTCTGTAATCTGCTCCGGATACCGTTTTTTTTCAACACTCTTGTAATTTCCACATTCTTGAAAAAATCTCCACATTGATGCATCTGGGAGCAAAAAAGTCACAGACCATTGTGTTAAGGGAACAATTTGCTACAACTTTTGTAGTAAAAGTTTTTCTGTATTCTGCTCCGGATACCGTTTTTTTTCAACACTCTTGTAATTTCCACATTCTTGAAAAAATCTCCACAATGGTGCATCTGGGAGCAAAAAAGTCACAGACCATTGTGTTAAGGGAACAATTTGCTACAACTTTTGTAGTAAAAGTTTTTCTGTAATCTGCTCCGGATACCGTTTTTTTTCAACACTCTTGTAATTTCCACATTCTTGAAAAAATCTCCACATTGATGCATCTGGGAGCAAAAAAGTCACAGACCATTGTGTTAAGGGAACAATTTGCTACAACTTTTGTAGTAAAAGTTTTTCTGTATTCTGCTCCGGATACCGTTTTTTTTCAACACTCTTGTAATTTCCACATTCTTGAAAAAATCTCCACAATGGTGCATCTGGGAGCAAAAAAGTCACAGACCATTGTGTTAAGGGAACAATTTGCTACAACTTTTGTAGTAAAAGTTTTTCTGTATTCTGCTCCGGATACCGTTTTTTTTCAACACTCTTGTAATTTCCACATTCTTGAAAAAATCTCCACAATGGTGCATCTGGGAGCAAAAAAGTCACAGACCGTTGTGTTAAGCGAACAATTTGCTACAACTTTTGTAGTAAAAGTTTTTCTGTATTCTGCTCCGGATACCGTTTTTTTTCAACACTCTTGTAATTTCCACATTCTTGAAAAAATCTCCACAATGGTGCATCTGGGAGCAAAAAAGTCACAGACCGTTGTGTTAAGCGAACAATTTGCTACAACTTTTGTAGTAAAAGTTTTTCTGTATTCTGCTCCGGATACCCTTTTTTTTCAACACTCTTGTAATTTCCACATTCTTGAAAAAATCTCCATATTGATGCACCTGGGAGCAAAAAAGTCACAGACCATTGTGTTAAGGGCACAATTTACTACAACTTTTGTAGTAAAAGTTTTTCTGTATTCTGCTCCGAATACCGTTTTTTTTCAACACTCTTGTAATTTCCACATTCTTGAAAAAATCTCCACATTGATGCATCTGGGAGCAAAAAAGTCACAGACCATTGTGTTAAGGGCACAATTTGCTACAACCTTTGTAGTAAAAGTTTTTCTGTATTCTGCTCCGGATACCGTTTTTTTTCAACACTCTTGTAATTTCCACATTCTTGAAAAAATCTCCACAATGGTGCATCTGGGAGCAAAAAAGTCACAGACCGTTGTGTTAAGCGAACAGTTTGCTACAACTTTTGTAGTAAAAGTTTTTCTGTATTCTGCTCCGGATACCGTTTTTTTTCAACACTCTTGTAATTTCCACATTCTTGAAAAAATCTCCATATTGATGCACCTGGGAGCAAAAAAGTCACAGACCATTGTGTTAAGTGCACAATTTGCTACAACATTTGTAGTAAAAGTTTTTCTGTATTCTGCTCCGAATACCGTTTTTTTTCAACACTCTTGTAATTTCCACATTCTTGAAAAAATCTCCATATTGATGCACCTGGGAGCAAAAAAGTCACAGACCATTGTGTTATGGGCACAATTTGCTACAACTTTTGTGGTAAAAGTTTTTCTGTAATCTGCTCCGGATACCGTTTTTTTTCAACACTCTTGTAATTTCCACATTCTTGAAAAAATCTCCACATTGATGCATCTGGGAGCAAAAAAGTCACAGACCATTGTGTTAAGGGCACAATTTGCTACAACCTTAGTAGTAAAAGTTTTTCTGTATTCTGCTCCGGATACCGTTTTTTTTTCAACAATCTTGTAATTTCCACATTCTTGAAAAAATCTCCACAATGGTGCATCTGGGAGCAAAAAAGTCACAGACCATTGTGTTAAGGGAACAATTTGCTACAACTTTTGTAGTAAAAGTTTTTCTGTATTCTGCTCCGGATACCGTTTTTTTTCAACACTCTTGTAATTTCCACATTCTTGAAAAAATCTCCACAATGGTGCATCTGGGAGCAAAAAAGTCACAGACCATTGTGTTAAGGGCACAATTTGCTACAACCCTTGTAGTAAAAGTTTTTCTGTATTCTGCTCCGGATACCGTTTTTTTTCTACACTCTTGTAATTTCCACATTCTTGAAAAAATCTCCACAATGGTGCATCTGGGAGCAAAAAAGTCACAGACCGTTGTGTTAAGCGAACAATTTGCTACAACCCTTGTAGTAAAAGTTTTTCTGTATTCTGCTCCGGATACCGTTTTTTTTCTACACTCTTGTAATTTCCACATTCTTGAAAAAATCTCCACAATGGTGCATCTGGGAGCAAAAAAGTCACAGACCGTTGTGTTAAGGGCACAATTTGCTACAACCTTTGTAGTAAAAGTTTTTCTGTATTCTGCTCCGGATACCGTTTTTTTTCTACACTCTTGTAATTTCCACATTCTTGAAAAAATCTCCACAATGGTGCATCTGGGAGCAAAAAAGTCACAGACCGTTGTGTTAAGCGAACAATTTGCTACAACTTTAGTAGTAAAAGTTTTTCTGTATTCTGCTCCGGATACCGTTTTTTTTCAACACTCTTGTAATTTCCACATTCTTGAAAAAATCTCCATATTGATGCACCTGGGAGCAAAAAAGTCACAGACCATTGTGTTAAGGGCACAATTTGCTACAACTTTTGTAGTAAAAGTTTTTCTGTATTCTGCTCCGAATACCGTTTTTTTTCAACACTCTTGTAATTTCCACATTCTTGAAAAAATCTCCATATTGATGCACCTGGGAGCAAAAAAGTCACAGACCATTGTGTTAAGGGCACAATTTGCTACAACTTTTGTGGTAAAAGTTTTTCTGTAATCTGCTCCGGATACCGTTTTTTTTCAACACTCTTGTAATTTCCACATTCTTGAAAAAATCTCCACATTGAGGCATCTGGGAGCAAAAAAGTCACAGACCATTGTGTTAAGGGCACAATTTGCTACAACCTTTGTAGTAAAAGTTTTTCTGTATTCTGCTCCGGATACCGTTTTTTTTCAACACTCTTGTAATTTCCACATTCTTGAAAAAATCTCCACAATGGTGCATCTGGGAGCAAAAAAGTCACAGACCATTGTGTTAAGGGAACAATTTGCTACAACTTTTGTAGTAAAAGTTTTTCTGTATTCTGCTCCGGATACCGTTTTTTTTCAACACTCTTGTAATTTCCACATTCTTGAAAAAATCTCCACAATGGTGCATCTGGGAGCAAAAAAGTCACAGACCATTGTGTTAAGGGCACAATTTGCTACAACTTTTGTGGTAAAAGTTTTTCTGTAATCTGCTCCGGATACCGTTTTTTTTCAACACTCTTGTAATTTCCACATTCTTGAAAAAATCTCCACATTGATGCATCTGGGAGCAAAAAAGTCACAGACCATTGTGTTAAGGGCACAATTTGCTACAACCTTTGTAGTAAAGGTTTTTCTGTATTCTGCTCCGGATACCGTTTTTTTTCAACACTCTTGTAATTTCCACATTCTTGAAAAAATCTCCACAATGGTGCATCTGGGAGCAAAAAAGTCACAGACCATTGTGTTAAGGGCACAATTTGCTACAACTTTTGTGGTAAAAGTTTTTCTGTAATCTGCTCCGGATACCGTTTTTTTTCAACACTCTTGTAATTTCCACATTCTTGAAAAAATCTCCACATTGATGCATCTGGGAGCAAAAAAGTCACAGACCATTGTGTTAAGGGCACAATTTGCTACAACCTTTGTAGTAAAGGTTTTTCTGTATTCTGCTCCGGATACCGTTTTTTTTCAACACTCTTGTAATTTCCACATTCTTGAAAAAATCTCCACAATGGTGCATCTGGGAGCAAAAAAGTCACAGACCGTTGTGTTAAGCGAACAATTTGCTACAACTTTTGTAGTAAAAGTTTTTCTGTATTCTGCTCCGGATACCGTTTTTTTTCAACACTCTTGTAATTTCCACATTCTTGAAAAAATCTCCATATTGATGCACCTGGGAGCAAAAAAGTCACAGACCATTGTGTTAAGGGCACAATTTGCTACAACTTTTGTAGTAAAAGTTTTTCTGTATTCTGCTCCGAATACCGTTTTTTTTCAACACTCTTGTAATTTCCACATTCTTGAAAAAATCTCCATATTGATGCACCTGGGAGCAAAAAAGTCACAGACCATTGTGTTAAGGGCACAATTTACTACAACTTTTGTAGTAAAAGTTTTTCTGTATTCTGCTCCGAATACCGTTTTTTTTCAACACTCTTGTAATTTCCACATTCTTGAAAAAATCTCCACATTGATGCATCTGGGAGCAAAAAAGTCACAGACCATTGTGTTAAGGGCACAATTTGCTACAACCTTTGTAGTAAAAGTTTTTCTGTATTCTGCTCCGGATACCGTTTTTTTTCAACACTCTTGTAATTTCCACATTCTTGAAAAAATCTCCACAATGGTGCATCTGGGAGCAAAAAAGTCACAGACCATTGTGTTAAGGGAACAATTTGCTACAACTTTTGTAGTAAAAGTTTTTCTGTATTCTGCTCCGGATACCGTTTTTTTTCCACACTCTTGTAATTTCCACATTCTTGAAAAAATCTCCACAATGGTGCATCTGGGAGCAAAAAAGTCACAGACCATTGTGTTAAGGGCACAATTTGCTACAACTTTTGTAGTAAAAGTTTTTCTGTATTCTCCTCCGGATACCTTTTTTTTTCAACACTCTTGTAATTTGCACATTTTTCAAAAATTCTCCACATTGATGCATCTGGGAGCAAAAATGTTGGAGACCATTGTGTTAAGGGCACAATTTGCTACAACTTTTGTGGTAAAAGTTTTTCTGTATTCTGCTCCGGATACCGTTTTTTTTCAACACTCTTGTAATTTCCACATTCTTGAGAAAATCTCCACATTGATGCATCTGGGAGCAAAAAAGTCACAGACCATTGTGTTAAGGGCACAATTTGCTACAACCTTTGTAGTAAAAGTTTTTCTGTATTCTGTTCCGGATACCGTTTTTTTTCAACACTCTTGTAATTTCCACATTCTTGAAAAAATCTCCACAATGGTGCATCTGGGAGCAAAAAAGTCACAGACCATTGTGTTAAGGGAACAATTTGCTACAACTTTTGTAGTAAAAGTTTTTCTGTATTCTGCTCCGGATACCGTTTTTTTTCAACACTCTTGTAATTTCCACATTCTTGAAAAAATCTCCACAATGGTGCATCTGGGAGCAAAAAAGTCACAGACCATTGTGTTAAGGGCACAATTTGCTACAACTTTTGTAGTAAAAGTTTTTCTGTATTCTCCTCCGGATACCTTTTTTTTTCAACACTCTTGTAATTTGCACATTTTTCAAAAATTCTCCACATTGATGCATCTGGGAGCAAAAATGTTGGAGACCATTGTGTTAAGGGCACAATTTGCTACAACTTTTGTGGTAAAAGTTTTTCTGTATTCTGCTCCGGATACCGTTTTTTTTCAACACTCTTGTAATTTCCACATTCTTGAGAAAATCTCCACATTGATGCATCTGGGAGCAAAAAAGTCACAGACCATTGTGTTAAGGGCACAATTTGCTACAACCTTTGTAGTAAAAGTTTTTCTGTATTCTGTTCCGGATACCGTTTTTTTTCAACACTCTTGTAATTTCCACATTCTTGAAAAAATCTCCACAATGGTGCATCTGGGAGCAAAAAAGTCACAGACCATTGTGTTAAGGGAACAATTTGCTACAACTTTTGTAGTAAAAGTTTTTCTGTATTCTGCTCCGGATACCGTTTTTTTTCAACACTCTTGTAATTTCCACATTCTTGAAAAAATCTCCACAATGGTGCATCTGGGAGCAAAAAAGTCACAGACCATTGTGTTAAGGGAACAATTTGCTACAACTTTTGTAGTAAAAGTTTTTCTGTATTCTGCTCCGGATACCGTTTTTTTTCAACACTCTTGTAATTTCCACATTCTTGAAAAAATCTCCACAATGGTGCATCTGGGAGCAAAAAAGTCACAGACCATTGTGTTAAGGGCACAATTTGCTACAACCTTTGTAGTAAAAGTTTTTCTGTATTCTGCTCCGGATACCGTTTTTTTTCAACACTCTTGTAATTTCCACATTCTTGAAAAAATCTCCACAATGGTGCATCTGGGAGCAAAAAAGTCACAGACCATTGTGTTAAGGGCACAATTTGCTACAACTTTTGTAGTAAAAGTTTTTCTGTATTCTCCTCCGGATACCTTTTTTTTTCAACACTCTTGTAATTTGCACATTTTTCAAAAATTCTCCACATTGATGCATCTGGGAGCAAAAATGTTGGAGACCATTGTGTTAAGGGCACAATTTGCTACAACTTTTGTGGTAAAAGTTTTTCTGTATTCTGCTCCGGATACCGTTTTTTTTCAACACTCTTGTAATTTCCACATTCTTGAGAAAATCTCCACATTGATGCATCTGGGAGCAAAAAAGTCACAGACCATTGTGTTAAGGGCACAATTTGCTACAACTTTTGTAGTAAAAGTTTTTCTGTATTCTGCTCCGGATACCGTTTTTTTTTCAACACTCTTGTAATTTCCACATTCTTGAAAAAGTCTCCACAATGGTGCATCTGGGAGCAAAAACGTTACAGACTATTGTGTTAAGGGCACAATTTACTACAACTTTTGTAGTAAAAGTTTTTCTGTATTCTGCTCCGAATACCGTTTTTTTTCAACACTCTTGTAATTTCCACATTCTTGAGAAAATCTCCACATTGATGCATCTGGGAGCAAAAAAGTCACAGACCATTGTGTTAAGGGCACAATTTGCTACAACCTTTGTAGTAAAAGTTTTTCTGTATTCTGTTCCGGATACCGTTTTTTTTCAACACTCTTGTAATTTCCACATTCTTGAAAAAATCTCCACAATGATGCATCTGGGAGCAAAAAAGTCACAGACCATTGTGTTAAGGGAACAATTTGCTACAACTTTTGTAGTAAAAGTTTTTCTGTATTCTGCTCCGGATACCGTTTTTTTTTCAACACTCTTGTAATTTCCACATTCTTGAAAAAGTCTCCACAATGGTGCATCTGGGAGCAAAAACGTTACAGACTATTGTGTTAAGGGCACAATTTACTATAACTTTTGTAGTAAAAGTTTTTCTGTATTCTGCTCCGAATACCGTTTTTTTTCAACACTCTTGTAATTTCCACATTCTTGAAAAAATCTCCACATTGATGCACCTGGGAGCAAAAAAGTCACAGACCATTGTGTTAAGGGCACAATTTGCTACAACTTTTGTAGTAAAAGTTTTTCTGTATTCTGCTCCGGATACCGTTTTTTTTCAACACTCTTGTAATTTGCACATTTTTCAAAAATTCTCCACATTGATGCACCTGGGAGCAAAAATGTTGGAGACCATTGTGTTAAGGGCACAATTTGCTACAACTTTTGTGGTAAAAGTTTTTCTGTATTCTGTTCCGGATACCGTTTTTTTCAACACTCTTGTAATTTCCACATTCTTGAAAAAATCTCCACATTGATGCATCTGGGAGCAAAAAAGTCACAGACCATTGTGTTAAGGGCACAATTTGCTACAACTTTAGTAGTGTAAGAATGCCGGTTCTAGACCGGAAGTTGCTCCTGCTGCTCCTGCGGTGACTTCACGCCTCAATGTATTAGGTATAGGGGGGGATACCAACTAAAGTTTGGGGGAAAAAAATTAGGTTGGTATTAAAAGTAACTAGAGATCTAGGGATTTTTAGAAAATTAAATAGAAAAATTTAAATACAATGGCGCCAAATATGATTGAGTGGTGTAAGTACTAGATTTAGGAATTTTTTATAAAATTAAACAGAAAAATTTAAATATATTGACGCTAGCTATGATTGAGAATTGAACTGTAAATTAGCGTAACTTGAGTTGAAAAATTAAATGGTGGTGGTGGTGGGAATATAGGATTAAAAATAATAAAAATCATTACATTTCAAATTAACAATAAATTATATTAGCATAATATATAAAAAAACCAATATATAATATAATCTGTGATTAACATGAAATGACTACATTTAAGAAATATATATATATATATATATATATATTGGGATGATGTTAACGAATTGGTAGATCGATTGAAATTGTTGTACGCTTCACATGCGGCAGGAAACAATTCCCATATTAATGAAATCACATCCATTATAGAAGAACTGAAGGAGAGCGGCGTTATATCATAATAATAATAATAATTTATGCGTACCAATGAACGATCAAGCGTGAGTGGTGTGAGCATTGATAAGTTTGGTCGTACATTACGTTCTGCGCGGAATAAAGTATTGAATGATGAGAATTTAATTACATCTCAACGCCATATTGGATTCCCTTTAACCGTAGATGGAGATTATGATATCCAGGGGCGTAAACTATCTAACGTTCAACAACCGACGGATGAAAATGATTGTGCGATAAAAATTTATGTAGACGAAATATGTGAAACATTGAAAGCTACAAAAATTAAGGTCATAATAGCGGACGTTCAAAGAATTATTGAAGATCATAGTAAACGTATACATCAGGTGTCAACAAAAATTGATATTAAAAACTCTACAGTCTTACGTGACATTAAAAAAAATAACGCGGAAATCCTATTAAATGGTCAGCAAATTACAACTCTAACAAAATCATTCAACAATAATTTAAATGCATTTGATATACTCACAACAAATCTTTGAAATGGGATACAGGGTGTTGCAGATCGTCTACTTGATATGGAAAGCACTATAAATTCACGACTAGATATATTGGAGAAAAAAAGTTAGACTTAATCCATGAGCGTAATAATGCAGGTTGTTACGGTTTTATTAGAATTTAGATTTGTTTTCCTTGTTTACATATTTGTGGGGTTATGTTTGTTTGTTTTTCATATCAATTCATCCTTTTGTTGGTAAGAGGGCGTTGTTGCCAGAATAAATAGTAATTTTTATTTGATTTGGGATGAGTTGGTATGAATAACTTTCGTATAAAAATGTGTTCCTTCTTCGTCTCTTCCTCTGTTTGTGAGTAACCTTGGTGGTGTCCAGTAAAGATCGGATTGCTTGTGGATTATCGAAAAGCGTGCTGATTCTGAGAAGTGAACGGCGTGAAGACCGTAACTCAATTATCTCAATTGGGGCTTCTCATCCGAAGTATCGGGATCCAACGTTATTTTGTGACAAAAGTGAGAATACGAAAGTAAAAGTATTTTCAAGCGGAATCTTTTTTATTCGGATTATTTTTCCGACAAGCCATAGCGATCTTCTTTTTTAACACCCTTGAACACAGGCTTCCCGGAGTGGAGGTAATGTTGTGATGTTATTGTTAATGTTTGTCTAATGTGTTTTTTTTTGTATCAACTAAAAAAAAAAACATTATTACCAACAATCCCGTCTGGCCGAAAAAAAGTGAACCCTGAAGCCGGTTACGACGCGGGGCCAATTTGTGACGACCACGTGTGGGGAGGTGAGGAAGAAACTACGAACCACTGTCTCTTTATTGGACCGTCTATTTTGTTAAGATTTCGTTTGTCAATTGTGAAACATTAATGGTACGTACCACATTTTTGTGTCGACCGTAATTTTATAATTTTTGTTTACATTGATGAGATTTGTAAGGCTTAATAAAGGAGAGGGAACACATTTACTTCTATCATTTAACCTTCACCATCCACTGCGGGAGGGCGTCGGGTTGGCACCCAGCGTGGTCGTGGCAGGTCTCAGCGGTGAGTTTACGGCTAGTGTCCAATTGTGGACCAGGAATCTGCTTCCCCTGACATTTGGGCTGACCGGGTTGAGTTCAAGAAAAAAAGTGGTAGCAAGGTATCGAAAGCGAAACAAACTATAGTTGAAGAACTTCATCGTCCCGCTAGACGTTTATTTCCTAGACGAAGAACTATACTGAAGGGGATCGATGATTTATGGCAAGCTGATCTTATTGAAATGATAGAATTTGGTAAAATCAATGTTAGACATGAATACATCTTAGTGGTTTTCGATTGTTTTTCAAAGTATCTCTGGATGCGTCCGTTAAAAAATAAATCCTCTACAGATGTAATACACGCGTTACGTTCAATTCTCTTTGAAGGTCGTGTACCTAAAAATCTACAAACAGATCAGGGAAAGGAATTTTACAATACACACTTCAAAAAGTTGATGATGGAATTTAAAATTAATCATTATTCAACGTATAGCGTAATGAAGGCTGCAATAGCTGAACGCGTAATTAGAATCATAAAACAAAAGTTGTATAAAATGTTTAGTCTTTACGGAAATCATAAATGGTTACACTTATTGGATGCTATTACAACTCAATATTATAATTCAAAGCATTCAACCACGAAAATGAAACCATCTCAAATAAATTCGAAATCTGTAGAAAATAAACTTCCCAATACGGTGTACAATCATATTAAAATTGCCGGTAAGGGAAACTTTAATATTGGAGATGTAGTTCGCATTAGCAAGCATAAGCATGTCTTCGATAATGGATATTTACCCAACTGGACCACTGAGTTATTTAAAATAGTTAAAACACAAATTACGAATCCAATTTCTTATTTATTAGAAGATATGAATGGACAACCTATTAACGGAGCTTTTTATGAATTCGAACTTCAAAGATCCAAACAACCTGATGTGTATCTTGTCGAAAAAGTGTTAAAGAGAAGAAAGAATCAAGTGTTCGTTAAGTGGTTAGACAATATCGTTTAGGTTTAAATGTTTCTTTTCTAAGTAAAACGTATATTTACTTCGCATTATTGTTAACTTAAATATTAACAAATCCTATTATTTATTTAAAAACTTTTAATTTTTCACATCCTTATAATTAATTAGAGTTTTAAATTTCTATTTATCCGTATTTCATTTACACCAATAATTCTATTGCTCAGCATTATTGTAAACCACAATGTAATTTAACACTTCCACTGACGTGGTGCATTGAACTTTACTGAACCACGGTGATTTAATAAAAACTGCTTAGTTTGCATTTTTATGTAATATTAATACATATTATTTCTAGAAACGTTTTACTTCACATTCATCTGTGGAACTAGCAACATCAACAGTTTTAATAAGCGGTTGCTCTCGTTAAAGTTTATATTTGAAACTCTCAATTTCAAATCTCTTTAAAGATGTTCGCGTGCGATAAGTGTCAAAAGTCATTCAGCGCCAAAAGGAGTCTCGATCGGCACACACGACATTCGCATACTAATTACGTTAGGAACGAGTGTTCTTTATGCGATAAATCTTTTTCGAGATTCGATAGTTTTGAAAATTAGTGCATGGTTTAGAAGTTGGTCCTCAGCGTCAAGCGCCACCTCCAGCAATGGCAAATTATTCGAAAGCGAAATCCACCATCGATGTACCACCATCTACATCATCGACGGTGAGGTCAATTTTGCAACCTTCTAAACGTCTTCCTCAACCGCTATCGGGTGATAATGGTTTAGAAGTTGGTCCTCAACGTCAAGCGCCACCTCCTGCAATGGCAAATTGTGCGAAAGCGAAACCCACCATCGATGTACCACCATCTACATCATCGGCGCCGACGGTAAGGTCAATTTTGCAACCTTCTAAACATCTTCCTCAACCGCTATCCGGTGATAATAGATCAAAGGTATGTGATTTGTGTGGAATTTCTTTCACAAATCATATGGCTTTGGAGTCACATCTCAGGATGAATCATACGATACAGGTTGAGAAAGGTGTTGAGAAGATTGCAACTTGTTACAAAGATCGAGTTGCGTCTTATAAAATATCTGGAGGTCGTGATGATGATGATGATATCTCCACATATCTAGCGCGTACTCGAAATACTGTCGGAAATATTATCACACCTTACATGAACCTGCTCGGTGAAGGTGCAACTCGAGCTTTTATCCATTTTTATTAAAACAACAATTAATGAAAATGGAGATGAGACCGTTACCGCGTCCGAAAAGAATTTTAATACCAAATTCGAAGTAATTACACAATTCGCCGATTTTAATGAAACTTATGATGAGATGGTGGCAAGTATTAACCAACAAGCTGAAGAGTTTCAGGAGAGGGGGTCCGGTTGAGACTTCTTTTCTATTTCATACCTTCTTCTAAACATAAACAAATTCCAACCAATACCCGGCTCGTCGTACATCCCGCTTCCAGAATCAATCGCTACTAAGAAAGCGTGCATTAACATCAAAAACTACGATGACAACGCTTGCTTAGCTTGGAGTCTCGTATCTCATCTGCGACCGGTAGAAAGTAATAGAAACTTAACATCATCGTACCCGCACTTTTCAACCGTATTAAATTTAAAAGATATAAACTTTCCCGTGCATTTAAAAGACATCCCTAAAATTGAACAATTAAATAATTTAAGTATAAATATTTATGAACTAGTTAAATCATCCAAAGAATACGTGGTGGAAGGACCAATTTATTTTACAAAAAATCGACGGGATACCCATATAAATTTACTTTATTTATATGAAAATGGACACGGACATTACGTTTTAATTGTAAATCTATCACGTTTGATTTCTAAACAAGTATACAACCACGGTCATTCTGTACACCTTTGCGATGGTTGTTTAAGACGCTTTTCCACACAAAAGTTGTTAAACGATCATCAACTGCATGATTGTAATCATATTAAAACCATTTTACCATCGAAAAATGTGCGCTCAAGGCCAAACTTTCTAGGGTCGTATACGCCTGAAAATATTTTACAATTTAATAATTATAAATATACTCAAAACGTCCCCTTTGTTATATATGCGGATTTTGAATCGATTTTAAAGCCGGTAGAGTTTTGCGAACCTAGTACTTCAACATCTTTCACCGAAGCGGTAGATATACACATGCCGTTTAGCTTTGCTTATTATATCGTTTCAACATCCGATGTTAAATATTATAAATTCGAAACGTATATGGGCCTCGATTGTGGTAAAGTTTTTGTTTCAATTTATATTTATTTACAACGAATATTTAAAATGTATTAAACCAATGCTACCTCTAACCGCTGAAGAGGAATTGAAATTTAATTCAGCTTCGTTATGCCATATTTGTAAGTCACCGTTTGATGGTTGTAATCAGAATAAGGTTCACGACCATTGCCATATTACCGGCAGATTTAGAGGTGCCGCACATTCAACGTGTAACCTTAATTTCAAACTCCCTAATTTCATTCCGATATTTCTTCACAATTTTAGCGGCTATGATTCACACTTATTCGTAAAGGAATTAGCTGATATCGATTCGGAGGGTGGTATCGATGTTTTACCCAACAACAAGGAAAAATACATTAGCTTTAGTAAAAACGTTTTAGTTGATCGCGTTAAAAAACAGCACAAAGATGATTTTGAAAACGTCTACATGAAAATGCGCTTTGTAGATTCATTTAGGTTCATGGCATCCTCTCTCGATTCGCTCGCCAGCAATCTTGTGGACGATGACTTTATCCACGTTAAAAAATTTTTCATACGTCACGAACAGTTTAAATTGTTAACAAGAAAGGGTATTTTTCCTTATCAGTATATTGATTCTATTGATAGATTGGGTGAAACATCATTACCCTCTAAAGATGCTTTTATGAATAAGCTGAGCTTCGATGGTATAAGTGAAGATGAATACAATCATGCGCAAACCGTTTGGCGTACATTCGGGTGTCAAAATTTACGTGAGTATTCTGATCTATATCTAAAGACCGATGTACTTTTACTTGCAGACATCTTTGAAAAGTTTCGAGAAGTTTGTTTTAGTACTTATGGGTTAGACCCTGCCCATTATTATACAGCGCCAGGTTATCTTAGGATGCTATGCTTAAGTTCACGCAGATCAAACTCGAACTTTTAACAGATATAGATCAGGTACATTTCATTAAAAAGGGAATTCGCGGGGGCATTTCGTTTTGCGGCCATCGTCACGCTAAGGGAAATAATAAATATATGACCGATGGTACTTTCAACACCGATTTACCTTAAAATTATTTGATGTATTGGGATGCAAATAACCTCTATGGATGGGTAATGTCTCAATATATGCCCGTTAATGAGTTTGTTTGGTTGGATGCGGCCCAAATTGGAAGTTTCGAATTTAGAAACGTATCCGATACCTCAGATTACGGGTATATATTGGACGTTGATATTGAATATCCGCGCGAATTGCACGATTTGCATAACGACCTACCATTTCTAGCCGAAAATATATGCCCGCCAAACTCTAAAAGCGTGAGCGATAAAAGACTTATTCCAAATTTATTTAATAAGAAAAATTGTGTAATTCATTATAGAAATTTAAAGCATGCCGTCGCTCACGGTCTTATAGTTAGAAAAAGTAATCGTATTTTATCTTTTAAACTATCAGCTTGGCTTAAACCTTACATCGACGTTAACACACATTTACGCCAAACTGCCAAAAATAGTTTTGAAAAGGATTTTTTTAAATTAATGAACAATGCGGTTTTCGGTAAAACTATGGAAAATGTAGATAAAAGGGTCGATGTGAGGTTAGTGACAAGTTGGGAAGATATACGTAAGAGAACGGGTAGACCAAAATTAGGGGCACGTAGTCTAATTGCTAAATTAAATTTTAAGAATATAAAAATTTTTACGGAAACATTTTCGGCTATTCAAATGGAACATCTGCATGTGGTTTACGATAAACCGTTATATGTAGGGTTTGCAGTTTTGGAAATTTCTAAATTACTTATGTAACAATTTTATTATGATTTTTTGAAACCTAAATTTGGTTCTGAAATTCAATTGTGCTACATGGATACCGACAGCTTCACTGTGTCCATTACCACAGATGATGTGTATGCATTCGTAAAAGATAATTTAGAACGCTTCGATACGTCAAATTATCTTCCGGATAATGAGTTTAGCATTCCACTACAAAATAAAGCGGTATTGGGGTTGATGAAAGATGAAAATTCAGGTAGAATCATGTCAGAATTTATTGGTTTACGTTCTAAATTGTACGCTAATAGGGTCTGTTTCGGCCGTATCACTAAAAAGGCTAAAGGTGTAAAGAAGGCTGTGGTTAAACGCAAAATTATCTTTGAACATTATTTGGAATGTTTAACGTCAAAAAGAGATATTTACATGAAACAATACTTGTTCAGAAGTCAAAAGCATAGCATATATACCATGCTACAAAATAAATTGGCTCTTTCATCACGTGATTCGAAACGTTATATTAATGATGATGGGGTGAGTACATTAGCGTGGGGTCACTATCGTATCAACACTCCATTATCATAAATAGTTTATATTTTTTGATTATATAATTGTAAAAAAAGGATTTCGATGGTTGAATTGCGAATCGCGTTTAAATGTGATTTTCTATTCCCTTTATGTTGTAAGTTCAATTCGGCCACTAAGGTATTTGTTAACATTACTCCATTGAAATCCTTTTTATTATTTAAATTTTTGATGTAAATCCATTTTAGTTGTAAGTTAAATTCTGCTGTTATTTAGTTGACTTTTAATAAATTATGTTTAATTGTAAATTTAAATCATATGTGTCTCAGTTACCTTTTAAAAATCGAAGTGTTCACATCGTCGTCATAATGTCTTGGACTGACTTTCGGCTTAAACTGAAGCAGTGTTTAAATACCGATTTCCCAGAAGAAATTACTCAGCTCGATTTGGTACTTGTAGACATACGAGACATCGATGGTGATAAAATAAATGATTCGCAATTTGTACAGTTTTGTGAATTTGAAAATAACATATGGAGGGTTTATCGCAAGGGTGATATTCTGTATGTTGGTAGTGATGAAGACTTTGAAGATCATCGAAAATTTAAAAATTTCCTAAAAGTTAATGGATACTTTCCTGATAATGAATCAGCTAAATTAATTATTGACGACCATATTAATGTTAATGATTTTGAATATATTAACGATTGTTATTACAATTATAACTATTGGCATGTGTATCGTAATGCAAATACTATATTTGTTAATTTTACCGATTGTTAAATTTTGTATATATTTAATTGTGTATAAACTTTCAAGATTGTATTTTAAAATGTTTCAATATATTTAAATTGGGTTAATTGTGAAAATTAAATTGTATTATTTAAACCTTTTCCTTCTTTTATTTAAATGTATTTTTTTTTACGTACATCATTTTTGTTAATGAAAACGCATTAAAAAAATTTTATAATTTGTATTATTTTTTTTTACTTTCTTAATATTAATTATATATATAGCATTTCATTTAGGTCAATTATTCCATTGTTCAGCATTATTGCAGCGCGCCGCGCCGATTGTAACTTAACACTCCCGTCAGCGAGGTGCATTGCACTTTACTTGGTGATGCGCCGCGCCGATTGTCGTAAGTTGACACTTCCGCCCCGGCGAGGAAAGCATTGTATCGCGTAACTCATAATCAGTTTTACTTTAGAAACCGAACGTGTCAAACGTAAACCGCGCGCAATGTCTCGTAGTCGTCTCTGTGTTTTTCTTTTTTTCGCTCTCTGTGAGTTTAAACCAAAGAAAAAATTTATTCGAAGTTGAGTTGGATTTATCCGTCAAACGTAAACCGCGCGCAATTTCTCATAGTCGTCTCTGTGTTTTTTTTTCTTTTTTTTTCAGTCTTTGTGAGTTTAAACCAAAGAAAAAATTTATTCGAAGTTGAGTTGGATTTACTCCTTTTACCATATTTATTGTTAATGGAAAACGTCTTACGAGCTGCCAGATGATCTGCTCTTTTTTTAAAAGTAACCAGATCTAGTTCCTTTTCCAATACCAACCTATATTTGTTTTCTCCACAGCCATAGGTTGGTACCCTTCCTTATCCTTTTACATTGGGTTGATGACGTCATGTGGAGCAACCTCTTATCTAGAATCGGCGTTTCTATACTACTGACGATCCATTCATCGATTATCACCAGTCAATCGAAGGTATTTAGTTCAGTTAGGATACGAAGTGTTAAAGTAATGGACATTTTAAAAGTAACCGATAAGATAAAAACAGATCACTCTATCGTAAGTTATGAATTCCATTCGCATCAACCGTTTGGATCGACCACGTTCGATAACAATGACGAAATTAGAATTTCAATTCCGGAAATAGATAATTATACTTTACCGAGCGAGAGTTATCTATACGTCGAGGGTAGCGTTCGTAAGTTAGCCGCGGATGGAAGTATAACAAAAGATGCCAGCGCAACGGGGCAATTGGTTAACAATCCCGTTGCATTTATGTTTAGCGTTATTCGATATCTTATTAACGGAGTACATGTTAATGGTGTGTGGAACGTCGGTATAAGCTCATGCATGAAGGGTTATTTCTCATCTACACAGAACGAGGTGGTGAAATTAGAGAACGCCGGTTGGCACATAAAACCTTGGAAAGATCACGTAGCGGGTGTTTCAAAGGCTTTAGACAAAAATGGAAATTTCGGTCGTTGTTAGGATTCGCAGAAGATTTCAGAAAGATCATGATGAAAGTTCGACAGGAACTTGTGCTAATTCGCGGACACGATGATACTGACGTCATCTTTCAACCGGCAGCTGCTCCGAACGACGAAAAATTGAAATTGATCATTAATAAAATTATATGGAGATTTCCTCACGTGGCGGTTGGATTACGCGAACAGTTGGCATTAACAAAACTATCGGAAAGAAACGTAGACATTCACGTTCCTTTTCGATCGTGGGAAATACACGAGTACCCTCAATTACCTCAAACTACGAAGCAATCTTGGGCCGTCAAAACTGCTCCACAATTGGAAACGCCTAGGTTTATAACAATCGGATTTCAAACAAATCGAAAGGGAATATTTAAGGGAAACATGGCATTATTTGATAATATAAACTTAACGAACGTAACCGTTTTCTTGAACGGAGAACGTTTTCCGTACGATTATTGCGTCTCGTTTCGATGAGATCGTTTGTTATTTGTGCCGTTCAACAAAAGAATTTTAACAATACCGGTAAAAGAATTGCCGGAAAATGAATGCAAATTAGAGGTTGGTGCGCCGATGTGTCCCTATCATAAAAAGAGACCAAGTATGTGCTCCTTGTCGAATGTTTTTTATTTATTTTCATACGTATTCAGAAATCTATAACTATATGTAAACGAATTGAGAAAGGCAGACAAGTAGTAGCGGTAGAGCAGTTCAAGATGGAACGTCTTTGGCGGTTAGTTACCAGATTAGGACTTTCAACTTTTATAATTAATAAAGTGTGGGATATTATGGAAAGATACGAATCTGATTTATCTTTTGCGAATATTAAAAACTACGAATTATGTCATTTACCAATCGATTATTATATCAATAAAGTAAAGCCATTAGATTTGGCGGCGGTTTGGTTTAAATTACCGTTGAAGTATAGAAACGATGAGCGATTACAAAGCAAGCTGCCCTGTTTTGAACATTATAATTTGCCTCATTGGGAAACGCATATTGATGGTCCACCATCGGCAAGAAAGGATTGTTCTTTATGTAAGGTTTAATATATAAACATTGTCAGTTATAGATTGTAAATTATAATAATAATAATAAAAGATTGTAAAAAGTATAAAAAATTGTTTTAATTTGAAAGAAAAAAGCATTTGTATACGTTGAGTTGGGTACTGTTGGGTGGGGTACTGTTGGGTTGTAAAAATTGTTGTAAATTGAAAAGAAAAATCAAGAAAAAGGAAGAGAAGAAGAAGGAAAGAAGAGAAAAAAAGGAAAAAAAGAAGAAAAAAAGAGGAAAAAAAAGAAGAAAAAAAGAAAAAGGAAAAGGATTGTTTATTGAAGCTCCTCCCACGCTCCTCCTCAGGCTCCTCCCAAAAGTGGAGATGGAAGAGTAGGGATGGGAGTGGGGATTCGGAGTTGTAATCTAAAATTCTGATCACTTCCATTTTTTGTTTGATCAGTTCGATCAGTTTTGATAACTTCGTTATCTCGGCGACTTTTTTCTGGTAAGTATAGCCTTCTTTTCCTTTGCATATATTGTTGCTAATCTGTTTTTTTCATTCCTATAGCTCCTTCTATTTTAAATCTTATTTTTTGTTGGTAAGCATAACTTTATTATTCGAACGTTTGTATCCTAATATCTACGATAATTTTTTATCATTCACATCCTATCATTCAGTACCCACTGCAATTAGATTTTAACGTTCTTTTCATCAAGCGATGTAAGTATACATGATTTTTTATTAAAATAAAATAAATTAATGTATGAATCTTTTTTTTATCAAGATGTCTCAAGACGGTTTTAGTCAAATTGATTTAACTGCTCCCGGTTTCGCCAGCAGCCAGGAGCCATTCCTGTTAAACAGTTTTGACATGAACCTGTTGAACATATCGACTGTTGAGAAGGCGCTGGATCCAAACGTGCAGCCTAATGAGCAGCCAATGGATCCTAACGTGGAATCTAATGCGCAGCAAGATCCGTCGCTTCTGAACGTTGCAGGTTCCGCGAATGTCGACGATAAAAATGTGAAACGCCTTTCACTTCGTCGGAATTCGGGGAGCCGTGAACATTGGAAGAAGGCTGCTGGTGTGTGGGAACCGTCAGAAAAGTATAGAGAGGAAAGACAAGAAAGAAGGGAGGCACGTGCTCGGTCGCGACGTAGCCAACGCAAGTATGTGTCAGTTGAACCAGCGACCCCGTCGAAGGTTGAAATGACACAGTCGAAAGTGGTTACCGAGAACGTGTCCGATAAATCCGACGACTCTCTTGCTTTAATGGCGGTATCACAACACTGTAGTACCGTAAACCGGAAGTATCTTAAAGCTATTAAGGCTCCTTTTTCTTCTTCTAAAGCTTCATTGGCTCCCGTTACTAACTCAAATATCCCTAACACCGAAATTCCTTCGTTAAGCCCGAAAGTACACATCTTAAGGGTTGACAATATTCCTGCTAATATTCCTGCTACTTCAGATATTTCCGATGTGTCTGCCAGCCTTTTTTCAAACGCAATGTGTACAGCAGTAGAAATTAATAGTTTGTACCAAAATTTTTATAAAGACCTTCATGCAAAGGTTCTTCAATTGCAGACCTCTTTGAGAGAACTTTCACAGTTTAGAGAAGGGCTGGCGTCGAGCTGTAACAACCGTTTAACAATATCGCTCGACATCACCATAGCATCATTAACCTGTGAAATTAAAAAGGCTGAATCTATTTTATCTAGTTTCACTACTAATAGCGTAAACTTCCCTTCCTAGCTTAAAGATGACTTCCAACAACATGAGTTATAATCACATGATCAGATTATGTAATGTGGAGCGGAAAGTTGCCTCGTTGGAGGTGAAAGTAGAGGCACTGTTTAAATTGGTACGTTATATTTATAATCCTTTTTTCCAAGTCATTAATTTTATCTTTTTAGGTGCAGAGTGTGTCAGAATCGGCTGTGGTGAGGGGCGAAGTGCATGTGCACAACATGCATATTAACCACTGCACCACAGCCGTTAGTTCACCGACTCCGGCAACGACTCTGGCAACGACTCCGGCAACGACTCCGGCACCAGCAGCACCACCGCCTTACGAAGAAACGAACCAATTACATCCAGAAGAGGAGGAGTGGTAACTACTCCTTCTCCTCTTTTTATTAAGTTAATTTTTATGTTAATTTTTAAGTTAATTTTTAAGTTAATTATTAAGTTACATTGATATTATTTTTATATAAATCAATATATTTTATGTCTCTATATAAAGTTACATTTGCTAAATTTTTATTCAGTCTTATCCTGTTAATGTCATAATTCATTTAGTGCGAGAATCATGATCGATAAGAAACTAAAGTGTTTACCGCAACCGCTAACACTGCCAATACTAAATTTTAGTAAAGGTACCACCGAAGAACATTTTACAAGACACAGTAATTTATTTGGTGGAAAATGTAAGCGAGGTTTAATTGTAGGACCCTCTGGTGTCGGAAAAACAAATGCTATGTTATCGCTTTTACTTGCACGTAATGGCTTCCGCTTCCTAAACTTATACTTATGCTCCAATTCGTTATACCAAAATAAGTACGATTTTTTAAGACGTTTAATTGAACCTATAAAAGTAGCGTAAGAATATCCGGTTCTAGACCGGAAGTTAATCCTGCCAATCCTGCGGTGACGTCACGCCTCAATGTATTAGGTATAGGGGGGGGATACCAACTAAAGTTTTGGGGAAAAAAATTAGGTTGGTATTAAAAGTAACTAGAGATCTAGGGATTTTTAGAAAATTAAATAGAAAAATTTAAATACAATGGCGCCACCTATGATTGAGTGCTGTAAGTACTAGATTTAGGAATTTTTTATAAAATTAAACAGAAAAATTTAAATATAATGACGCTAGCTATGATTGAGAATTGAACTGTAAATTAGCGTAACTTGAGCTGAAAAATTAAACATTTCAAATTAACAATAAATTATATTAGCATAATATATAAAAAAACCAATATATAATATAATCTGTGATTAAATTGAAATGACTACATTTAAGAAATAGATGCCGATGGAATTTCATCATTTGAACCAATATTCTTCTTCTTCTTCTTTATAAATTCAATCTTTTGCACAGTACATGTCTTGTTAAGTTCAAGTTCTCCAAGATATACCAAACAGATTTCACGTAGTTCAACAATTTCAGCATCGGAAATCACTTCAGCAATACGTTTAGGTAGAAACACAATAAATCCAGCTTCCAGTTCAACAATTGCCGTAGGCCAAGCTCGGCTTGGAATACGTTTAGCTGCTACAATTGGATACGGTGTATGTAAATGTAAATCACTCACTTTTTTCTTAGGTAAAAATTCACACTGTCCTAAACGATTTAGCTGTTCGATCTTTTCAATAAGCGGTGTATAAACTTCAAGTGAACAGTTTGGAGTGTAAGTTCGGAATAAATAAATTTCGCACCAGGCGGTAGAGATACTGTAACCGCAAAAAAAAATAATGTGGTTAGACGCAATAACATCTCTCTAGATAAACAAATTTCCAATAACAACTGTTGATAAAATTTAAAAAAATAAAATTATCAAAAGGAAAATTCGAGAAACAATAGAAATTACTCACAGTATAAAAAATAAATCGATCCTAAGTGTTCCCAACACATCCCAATGGTTGGTAAACCATGTTCTCCACAATCTCAATATGATTTCGATGGGCAACATCCCGTAAAGCTCAAATACATGAATTCTTTTTTCAGTCTTAAATTCACAAAGAATTGGTTGAAGATTTTAAAATTGGAAACGTATCGTCCTTTAAAATCTCATTTTCATAACGTTTAGGTATATAGACTTTAAAATCCTGCAATTGAATTAAAACAATAAAAAAAAACTCGATGGTGTAAATTAACATACTTACCAATGAGATTTGAACCATAGCTAAAGTGTGATGTAAACAGAAAGTAAAGCGAATAAACAATTAAACCATCGAGAACTTTTCAATAAATTACAATAAATACGAATAAATTAACTTAAAATTAAAGTATGTACTATCGTCATTAATACTATAATGACCCCAAGCGAATGTATTAATTCCATTATTACAAATATATCGCTTGGAGTCATTTGGTGATAGAACCAATTTATTTTGTAATGCTGTAAATATGTTATGATTGAAACTTCTAAATAACGTTTGTTTTTTAAATAAAACCGATTTTGAATTTAAACAATCTAAATAATTTTGAAAAGATATGTTGTTTAACAATAGCTTTCTTAACACCTTTAGATTTCTTTGTAACCCGACCATCAGCGACCCTATTCGCATACACTTTAGACCTCAAACCGATAAATTCAACCATTATGTTTCCGCAATTGTCGTCTTTCATTTTATCCAAAACAGCTTTATTATGTAACGCTATGTCAAACTGATTATCAGAACTGTAGTTCGATGTGTCAAATTTATCTAAATTCAATTTCACGTCTCTATAAACATCATCGGAATCAATTAGTACGGTGAAGCTATCGGTATCCATGTAACATAAGCGAATAGATTCACCGTACTTTGGTTTTAAGAAATCATAATAAAAATTATACATTAACAATTTAGACAATTCTAAAACCGTAAAACCAACATATAGAGGTTTATCGTAAACGACATGGAGACGATCCATTTGAATTGCCGAAAACGTTTCTGTGAATATGCTTATGCTTTTAAAATTTAATTTCGCAATTAAACTTCGAGCTCCTAAACGAGGACGACCGGAGATTTCGCTAGTATGAACATCATCCCAACTGGTCACTAATCTTACATCGACTCGTTTATCTACATTTTCCATGGTTTTACCAAAAACTGCATTATTCATTAACTTGAAAAAATCTTTTTCAAAAGAATTATTAGCGGATTGGCGTAATGCTGTATTCTTATCGATGTAAGATTTCAACCAGGTAGACTGTCTGAACGATAAAACTCTATTAATTTTAGAAACTTTAAGACCGTGAGCAACGGCCTGCTTTAAATTTCTATAATGCACAACATAATTTGTTTTATTAAATAAATTTGGAATCAATCATTTATCGCTTTCACATCTACCGTTAGGTGGTAAAATGTTTTCACATAAAAAAGGTAAATCATTATGCGTATCATGCAAATACTCGGGGTATTCGATATCTACATCTAAAATGTAACCGTAATCTGAAGTATCTGATATATTATTAAAATTAAAATTTAGAATTTGGGTATCATCTAACCGCTTGAAATTGGAAACCGGTAAATATTGCGACATCGCCCATCCATACAAATTATTCGCGTCCCAATACATTAAATGCGATTATGGTAAATTGGGGTTATAATCATCCATATATTTATTATTAGCTTTAGCGTACCGTAGGAAGCATTGAGAAATACCTCCACGGATACCTTTCTTAATAAAATGAACTTGATCTATATCCGTCAACAATTCTAATTTAATTTTGGTGAATTTCAACATGGCATCCCAAAATAGTCCCGGTGCCGTATAACAATGCGCGGGATCTAAATCGTAAGTTTTAAAACAAACTTGCCTGAATTTTTCAAATACATCAGTCAATAAAAGAACATCAGTCTTTAAATACAAGTCGGAATATTGTTTCAAATTTTGACAATTAAATTCTTTCCACACACATTGAGCGTGCGAATATTGCTCATCGCTTATGTCTTCTAAATTTAATTTGTTGTAAAACATGCTTTTAGGTGGTAGTGATGTATCATTTAGTTTGTCGAAAGAGGTTATATAATTGTATGGAAATATACCCTTTTTCGTTAACAATTTAAAATGTTCGGGGTGTGGAAAGAATTTACGTATATTGATAAAGTCATTTATTTCGAGGTTGCCGGCTAAAGTGTCTAATGAAGATACCATAAATCTAAACGAATCAACAAATCTTAATTTCAAAAAAATATTTTCAACAATTTTATCTTCATTGATTAATTTATCGACAAACACTCTTTTACTGAAACCGATATATTTTTCTTTATTGTTAAATAAATGCTTTAATAAATAAATGACAATCGTAACCGCTAAAATTATGAAAGAATATTGGAATAGAATTTGGAAGTTTGAAATTTAGATTACAATTTGTATGGGCAGGTCCCCGGTATTTACCGCTAATATGACAATGATCACGTACCTTAATCTGGTCAGATGTGAAAGGATTTTGACAAATATAACAATTTTCAGCTGAATCGAAATTGCGTTGCTCATCGGTTCTTAAAGGTATCATTGGTTTTACGGTTTTCAAGTATTTATTATAAATAAATTTAACATCATCGATTAATTTAGTGATAAAAACGTGAGATGTATCAAGTCCTGTATACGTTTCAAATTTATTAAAACTGCTATCAATCGTGGAAACGATATAATAAGCGAAACTGTAGGGTTGATGCATCTCAACTTTTTCGGTAAAAGATTTAGATGAATTGGGCTCACAAAAATCGATGGGTTGTAGAGTCGATTCGAAGTCTGCATATATAACAAACGGCACCATCTGTGTGAATTTATAGTTGATAAATGATAAAATATTTTCGGGAGTGTGTAAGCCAAAATAATTAGGTTTTGATTTTAAATTTATCGTGGGAACAATTGTCTTTATATGATTACAATCGTGATTCTGATGTGTAATTAATTTTTCAGCAGATGAAAATCGGGTTAAACATCCATCACAAAGGTGTATAGAATGCTCATGGTGTGAAAACTGACGTGATATAAGCCTGGATAGGTTCTTAATTAATACAAAATGACCTTTCCCGCCGGTTTCATATAAATAAAGTAAATTTATATGAATTATTTAACTTTTCCACTTTAACAATGTCTTTTAAAATAACGGGGAATCTAATACCTTGTAAATTAAGTGTTTCACTATAGTGAGGGTAGCTTGAAGTCCGGTCTTGACTATGATTTGCGGGATAAAGAGCTGCCATCAAACACCACGCTAGACATGCATCATCTTCATAGTTCTTAATATTGATGCATGCCTTTTTCTTTTCGATATCATGAGGTAAACGAATATATGATGACCCGGGTATGGGTTCAAATTTATTGATATTTAGGAGCAGGTGAGATATGGAGTGGAAAGCCCACCCCGACCCACGCTCCTGAAACTCTTCGTTTTCAGTTAGAATATCCCGAGTCATCTCATCATAAACCTCATTCAACACAGTGGTGGCAGTAATAATTCTAAATTTTGTATTAAAATTTTTCTCCGACATAATAATTTCCTCATTCCCGTCATCATCATCAAATCCGGACTTAATATAATTTGCTAATAACGCAATCTGAGCTTTTACCGAACCATTCCTATTGAGATGTTGTTCAATCAGTCGATTAACTGTTTCACAACATTTCAATAGATATGACGGTATATCATCATCAGGTTGAGCTCCATCAATTCTATAGCAAACTACCCTATTTTTATAGCAAGACTTAAATTTTTTAACATTATCATCGATTATTTCAACATGCTCAGTTCTAAGATGGCATTCAAGCGAAATAAGTGATGGTAGTAAATCGCCACAAACTTGACATATCCTTCCCTCGTTTTCGATCATGGACTCTGGACGTGCTGAATATCGATGACGTTTATTACCTAGTGGTGGTGATGTTGATGGTGTTGGTGTTGGAACTTCCATCTCTAAATTTGATCAATGTTTGATGGTTGATGGTAATGGTGGTGGTGGTGCTTGACGTTTCATAGATAACCCATGAGATCGTTTCAGATGTACGTTCAAGATATCTCGTCTTGAAAATTTTTCTCCACACACGGTACAATCGAAATTAGTTTGGCCATGTTTACCTCGCATATGCCTGTCAAGATTATGTTTCGCCGTAAAAGACACTTGACAGAACTCACAAATAAACATGTTTAGAGTTTTTTCTTTTCACTTTCGGAAATAAAAAGGTTTTATAAAAGTAACAAATGCTATTTACTTTTCGGTAACGAGAACATCCTTTATATATCCATTGTCTTTAAATAATAAACAAGTTGGAGATAATTGCGGTGAAAAAAAACAGATAACAGTTGGTCGAGATGATTAATTCTACTTCAAAAACAAAAAACCACAAATGTATAAACAAGTGGAAAATTTTTTATTTAAAATTAATTTACATAGGAACCTAAATAAGTTTGTTGTTACATAGATTTAATCACATTTGATACATAACATTTAATTTTCCGCTGGAATTGGGATATTTGATGAAATTATTGTGGACAATATATATTTGAGTTAATCAATTATAGGGACAAGATATATCTAATAAAGATAGTTTCTTTTTCGAACTACTCAAAACCTCTTTTAAATATTCATTGTAACGGATAATTATATCCCCAACAAAGAAATTTAATAAGCCATCATGCGTTTTATATACACCACTGAAGTTGTTTGAAATTCCCGGAAAGACTTCATCTGCAGACATTATAGTCTTTTTTCTTCTGTAAAGTACTCATCTACCTGGATGATATAATGTTTATCGAAAAAGATATATGTCAAACCGTAATTATTGGCAACCACACCTCTAATTTTACTTGCATCAGTTAAACCTAATTCAGTTTCAGAAAATCTATATTTATACCTTACAGTTAAACTCTTAATTTCAATTATATATATATTTCATTTTTGATAATAAATGTGAATAGGCCATTTGAATCTACTGACACTACATACTTATAGTCGCTATTGTCTAAATCCCCTCTCAAGGGCTGTATCCAATCTAAAATATTTACAGGTTCAGATTGAATCGGTTTTTTAGTCTTTAGATCAATTAACCAAACCCACTGCTTAAAGAAAACATAGACTATTTTATTGTAAATTAAAAATGCTGAAAACTTTCCATCCACATCACATATGGGAGACGTTTACATTTGAGACTGATGTTGACCTTATTGTTGATGTTGACCTTATTGTTGTTGTTATCCCAATTACCACATCGGGGTTTTGACAGTAGCTTTAATGTATCCTTATCAGCTTCCCCTGTTATAGGGAGATTATAGTAATTTTGAAAGGGGGATAGACCTTCAGCTAACATATCCTGATGATTTAAATTTAAATTGGGTCGAATGTTGGGGATGAATGAAAGAAAGTCGAAGAGTTTACAAAATATATTCAATTTTTGAATGGTTTAAGTAATTTTGTAATATCAATGCGTTGTTTTGAGAACATACGGCTGGGGACCCGTTATGACACCAACATGCATCTAACGAAACATTGAATTTAATCTCTTCGGCTACATTACATTTTTCTAGTGATAGGTCGATAATATTTAAATTCCTACAACATCGATTTGGATGGCATGGGCGTTTTTCCAAAAAATGTGCCTTCTGGTTCCCCTTCACATAGATCATATCATAGTTTGAGATGGTATCATCCAGCAGCTTCAAACTCATACCTTGACTGATCCAGCCATCGTTAAAATCCAATCGATGATGATGTTCTAAATATCTACAAGACTTCTGGTCCTTTTCACTCAGCGCTCGGAATGGTTTGCTTGACTGAAGATGTAGATGTAACGTGTGGGATGTGTCTAAATCTATGAGAGTGACTTCTCTGGCTTCAAATTCTGAATCGACTAGAACACCTTGAATATCTACAACTGCCGTACGTCTGAATGTCATGATGGTAACTAATGTGTGTGCATAGCATGGACGTCATATATGTATAGTCAGTGGTAGTTGTTCCATTGTTATATGTAGTTTTTCCACGGTTAACCACATTTTATCATTGTGGATGTCCTGTTTGTCTATAACGTCCTGCACCTGCACAGTTGTTTTTCTCTGTGGCTGACCACATTTTTTTATCAATGTGGATATCCTATTAGTTTATGATTACCGACACCTCACCACTCAATGGTTTATATATATACATGGTGTCTCGAATTTGTTTTTTCTAAAGGGGTTGTTACTGGTATATATTGCTCTTGAAGCAAATGTTCAGATGTATGGTTCCTTGTTTTAATGGGGTTTGTTCCAACCATATCCTCCACAGTCCGTAGAGCATCCCCAGTAACTATAAGAATTCCATCCGGCAACTATATAATTTGATCAGAAACCAATCAGTTTTACCCATCCAACCGCTTTTCAGTTCGAAAAAGTATCGGTGCCGATAAAAGTGGTTGGTCAGATAAAACAGATCGGTTAAAACCGGCCTGTTAAAATTTATCTATTAAAACAGTTTATATAACAACCTGTGACAATCCTTAACGTCCCCAGTAACTATAAGAATTCCATCCGTCAACGGCATAATTTGATCAGAAACCAACCTGTTTTACCCATCCATCCGCTTTTCAGTTCAAAAAAGTATCGGTGCCGATAAAAGCGGTTGGTCAGATAAAACAGAAGGCTCTATGAATACTTTAGTCTTTACGGGAATCATAAATGGTTACATCTTTTGAATGATGTAGCTAAAATTTATAACGCTTCAAAGCATAGGACTACAAAGCTAGCTCCTAATTTAATAAATTCTAAATCTATTGAAAATCAGCTTCTCAGTACAGTCTACAATTTCGTAAAAATTGCTGGTAAATGAAAGTTTAAAGTTGGTGCCAAACATGCTACACCGGCTGCTCATCCCGATATTTCATTGGTATTTCTGACAAAGATTGCAAAGCCTACTAAGATTTTTTCATTACAAATTTATTTTAACTTTCGATTAACTACTCTACAGTTAAACAGTTAGTGTTTGCTTAATTAATTTTTTTCTCACAAATTATTAAGTTTTAATATCAGAGGGGTAAAAAAGTTTTAGAAGTTTTTTGATATTTTCATTTATCTAAATCAAAATTTTCCAATGTATTTAACATCTTCATAAAAAAAGTCTAGACATAAATTGAACGGGGGTGGTTACGTTTAGTAATTTAGAAGGGTAGGTTGAAAGTACAAATAGGGTCAAAACGTGCCCTATTATGAGTTAAACATATTCCCCAAATTTCATTTTCCTAGCGTTTATGGTTTTTGAGAATAAAAAATTAAACCAATTTTCCGCCATTTTGTTGTAGGAGGGTTGTAGCTCCTTAGGGGAGCCGAAGTCGCCCATGGTTCATATATTAAAGTACCCTTAAAATTCACTAAAGGATCACCCCTTGAAGTTTGTAGAAGTCATAGAAAATAATTCAGTGCCACAATTGCAATGACAATTACCATGTCGTTTGACATGGCCATATTGGCGGTATGAAACAGTAGTAAGGAATCAACCGAAAAATTACAAGCTGCTATTAAATCATTCATTTTATAATATTCATCTTCAATATTATTACAATATCGTATCATTATTCTTAGTTATACAGCCGATATAATTTAAAACAATTTCGTGTTATGTTTGTTTTACAAATTCAACAGTTTTGATTTTATTTTATTTTTTAATTACTACACATTGCTATAATCGTTTCCAGTACATATTTGCTGATGTACTGTTCATCAGATTATTTTGATTAAAATTGTATATGTTTCATTTTATCCAATTAAGGCGAGCTCACTTGCAAACGGAGGATTATGTCAACCGGATACTGATAATTACATTGCTGTCATCATTTCCTGCACAGATTTTCCGAAGAAACTGATCATCACATTGCTGCGTCTCGGCCACAAGTAGCATCGGCCGAGGTCACCCGACATTAACCCCTTGCCTACTACACCAACGAAATAATTGACTATTATAGTCTGGATGAGTATTAACTAACTGTGTAATGTGGATTCTATTAACAAAATAAAAAATTGCTTTACTTTTCGCTAAGTACGTTAAAATTGGTTGTTTAATTTATTCTTCCTATAATAAAAATTGGTAATAAACATTTAAACATGTACCATAATTTTGTGATGAAAATGTTTAAAAGTTTCTTTTCTTCAAAACTGTTAATATCCAATTAAAGAAAACGTACACTTTCTTGCATTCCTTAAAAATAGCAATATTTATTATCACCAAATATATCAAAACAAAAATGTTTACATTTGCAGCCGCTGCGTGCGAGAATTCGCGAACTACAGGAATCTCCACTTTAATCTCATTCTGAGACATACATAGTAAAATACAATTTAAATTATACACAGTATCCGCCACACCACCAGCCTATTCAAAACAAGAAAATCTTTTTATAAAATTATACAGGATTTACAGAAATTGAAAGTCAAGCTTGACGTTGAGTTTCGGGACATACAACTGTAGTGAGTTGCTGTCCGATTGTATGATTATGAAAGAAGGCCTCAAAGTTAATTGCAATTACGAAAAAACAAGCTAGATCTTTTCTCTAAAAGCAGTTGTATTAATTAAATTAGACAAATTAAATAGAGATTCAAACCAGAACAAATTCAGTGATCCCCACAGATAAACAAATTGCAACAAAATTTTTTGTAGGAATTAGAAAAGGGGTGCAAAGAGTATTTGCGAATTGGTACATTCTGAAATCATTAACATCTCTTCGTCGATATATTAAAATAAATTTTCAGATAAGAATACCTAAATATTTCATGGTGATACATAACAACAAGTTTTAATTTTCTTAAATTTCTTTTCTTATTTCTTGTTAATTTTATACCATCTATTATTTCGATAAGATGTTGTAAACGTGCAACCAATAATTCCACTGAATAAGTACACAATATTCGTATGCCGAGGATAACATGAATAATAGTACTGATTGTATACATATAACATTATTAATGTTATTTGCCAGTGTTTTAATTGAAATGGGAAGTAATATTCAAACATTAAACAACGTTTAGTATTTTTAAATTTAACGCAATTCGCCTCAAAGCAAATAGAGTACGTAATTAGGTACGCCATAACAAGTGCTTTGTAATGCAACGTTTTAAACATCTTCTTAACGTTTGTATCAATGACTTTGATTCTTTGCGGAACACCAAATTAGCTCAAATCGCTCAATAAATCGGTTGTTTGGATTAAATGACGTCGACTCCACAATAATTGAACATTGAGACATAGGAATAATATTACCATCGAAGTTAACTCCACGTGAAATAACAGTTTTTCAAAATTCGTCTTATAATCTAAAATCATAAAGAGAACAATTATAAGAAATATCTCGAGTAATTTTATGCAACACTCACTTGCAATAATTTCTATTATAAACGGGTAAATTACCCAAATTACGTTTATAACAATCAAAATTGTTGGTGCAAGACCGCGAAGTCCATGCGCGGAGGGCCAAAACTGATATTTTCGGAAATACGTTTCTACAACGTAAAAACCGAGCGTTTTCGACATCTTAACCATAACTACTGAAGTAATCAAATCAAACAGGACGCAAAATGGAAGAAGAAGTCGGAAGTGGATTAAATAAATAAAATCAAAATTGAAAAGTATTTTTCAAAAAATCGCAATAAAACGGGATTTCAATAAATCATTAAAAACCTAACGACGACGACGGCTACGTAAAACACGAGCATCATCTATGCTAAATTTCTGGAAATAAAGGAAGAATGTTGTACCACCAGACATCTCATTAGAGAAGGGATAAGCATGTATTATAAAAACATCTCGGCGCCGTTTTAAGTTATGTTGCTTTTTGTCCGTCACATTGTCATTGTCGTTTGAATAAAAAATTAATACATTAGTTTAAAGTTTCTTTCTAAAAACTTTGGTTTTATTGAAAGAACCTTAACTGGCGCAGCCAGTGGTATTATTTCGTCTCAACAGTGCTCGAAACTAATCGAAGAAAATTGGGACTGGTGAATTTTACTTCTTAGTGACGCGAACCTACACAAGTGAAAGTGATCTGTAACGAAAGCTAACCCAAGGGTCCAGACCTTAAATTGGCACGACTCAACCACAAGGGAGAAGCCGTTCTGCTTGTACCCGTACATCCTGAAGTGTACTCAAAGAGGTACACAACATCCCGGGGAGAGTATCAACTAGTATCAGAGCCAACACCGAAAAGGATACGAAACGAAGCAACAATTGCAAGAGAGAAGAAAGAAAATTTTAGAGTAAGTTGTTTTAAGATTATTTTTAAGTGATTTTGTAAAGGTTTGGAAAGTTCTCTGTCGTCCAGATGTTCGACACAGAGACCCCCTGCCAGTGTTTTACCGTGGGTTGGAAAACACGATACTAGAGACCTGCCTGGAAATGGTCAGGGAATCCTACCCGTCTCCCATATCGCGTTGTTGGCGGTGTAGGGTCTGTCTGCTGGGGTCCTGGATCATTCCGCGTAGCCTCTGGGCGTTGTGGATCCTCCTGGCGTTGTTCCTCTCCGGACAGGATGTAGGCTGGTTTCAAGCAGTCGATTGAAACGGTAATTTGTTTCCCTTTCTTCTCCAGGGTGAACGTCCTGTCGTTCCGGTTGGTGACGGGATATGGGCCCTCGTATGGGACTTCCAACGACGCGTGGTGTTCTCCACCCAAGCGAATCCAAACATGTGTATAGGTGGATAGGTCTCTGAAGACGAAGATCCTTTTACTTCCGTGCCTGGTTCCGTGGATCGATTGAAGCTGTTGAAAGTGCTTTTTCAATTCTTGGCTGAAGTTCGTCGCACCTTCCTCGTTCCCGCACGATTCTGTGGGGGCTGACGCATGTCGGCTCGCTAACAACCAAAACAGTGCCGGGCCCACCTCCTACAATCCGCCCTAATCGACGGAAACACGTAACATTGAGTTACGAGCTTGACCGTGGCGTTAATTCCGAGGTGTGACAATTGATGTAGGGAATTGAACGCTGCATGTCTGAATTCGCGGGTGACGAAAGGTCGGGCATTAGGCGTAGATATGTCGCAGTACACATTTTCGCTGGTTCCTGGGATTGTTATCTTCTTTAAGTTGAAAACAGAATCTGATTCCAGGAATTGAGATAGCTCATCGTCGTTTGTTTGAGCCCGTGCTAATGCCTCGAAATCCAACGCGGGTGACAACTCTTCCACTGGCGATAATGAGTGCGGCCAGCACATTATCTTTTCTCGCCCTCTGTAGAGACGATTGGTGCTTTCCCTTTTAGGTTCCCCTTTAACAAATCGTTCAGGGGCGATTGTAGTTCGGCCGCTCTCGGTACTGCCTGCCTCGAGAAGTTGAATGCTCCTATGAATCCCTCCACAGGCGACGCTGAATCCCTGGAAATTTACTTGCGGTTTCCCGGAAACGCGCTTCGCAGGAGAACGTATTCCTTTAAGCGTTGGAAAATCTGCTTCGGGTGTTCCAGGTGCTCTTCTTCCGAGGCCGAGGCGATGAGGATATCGTCGATATACTCGTAGGCGAAATCCAGACCTCGTAGAACTTCGTCCATTTGTCTCTGGCAGATTTGTGCCGCGTTACGAAGACCAAAGGACATGAACGTGAATTTTGGGATATCTTCCTGGGCGACCGGAATTTGGTTGTAGGCACGCACCAGGTCTATGGTGGTGAAGATTTTCTTCCCATGTAGGAAATGCGAGAAGTCTTGCATGTGAGGTATCGGATAATTGTCTGGCACCGTTCTCGCGTTTAATGCGCAGTAATCTCCGCATAGCCTCCAAAGGTCGCCTTTCTTGGGGACCATGTGCAGGGGCGATGACCAACTACTTTTGGATGGACGGATTATCTTCATCTACAGCATGGTCTCGAACTCCCTTTTGGCAGCCTCGTACCTTTGGGGGTTTAGTTGTCGAAATCGATATGGTGTTCCACTCCGTGTTTCGGGTTAACCCCCTGCGGAACTCCAGAAGGTCTCATTATTTTGGGATATTCGGCGAGGAGATTGTGAAAAATAAATCCGCCCGCCAAAACCCGTCTACGACTTTCAGCGATGTTACGCTGTCCACCAGCCGTCGGTTGCACACATCGGCGACAATGAAACGCCACGTGAAATCGCGGCGAAGTCCTAGGTCGAGAGTAAGGGTCTCGTATCCATAGGTCGCGATCACCGAATCGTTTGCCGCGTAAAGGTTAAAGGATGAATAATAACGATAAACCTGTTGAATATCGTTTTGCAATTTTCCAAAATTCTCATAATCTTTCACATTCTGGTATTAAAACAACACAAAATTTAATTAACTCTCGATTTTATTGACCAAAAGTTTAGACATTTATACATGGACAAAATGTTGCATTAAATGTCAACAATCAAAAATTCATAAACATACAAAATCTCCACTTAATAAATTTGCTATTCCTTCTGGACGTTTTGAACATATCCACATTGACTTTGTAGGCCCCCTTATACCTTCGCTTGGTTATTCTTTTTTTCTTGCAGTTATTGACCGTTTTACAAGGTGGCCAGAAGTTTATCCTCTCAAAAATACATACGTCAAGTTCTACTGTTGCGACTGCTCTGCTGGCGCATTACTTTTCAAGGTTTGGTATATCACACACGATTACGCACGATCAGAGCAGACTATCTTTTATATTTTTAATATGTAAGTTGATTCTAATGATTTTTAATATGTAAGTTGATTCTAATGATTCTTAATATGTAAGTTGATTCTAATGATTCTTAACATGTAAGTTGATTCCAATGATTTTTAATGTCTAAGCTGATTCTAATGACTTCTATTATCAAAGTTGATTCAAATGATTTTTAATATCTAAGTTGATTCTAATGATTTTTAATATCTAGGTTGATTCTCAAGATTTTTAATACGTAAGTTGATTCTAATGATTTGTAATATCTAAATTGATTCTAATGATTTTAATATCTAAGTTGATTCTAATGATTTTTAATATCTATGTTGATTCTATTGATTTTTAATGTCTAAGTTGATTCTAATGACTTCTATTATCTAAGTTGATTAAAATGATTTTTAATATCTAAGTTGATTCTAATGATTTTTAATGTCTAAGTTGATTCTAATGACTTCTATTATCTAAGTTGATTCAAATGATTTTTAATATCTAAGTTGATTCTAATGATTTTTAATATCTAAGTTAATTCTAATGTTTTTTAATATGTAAGTTGATTCTAATGATTTTTAATATCTAAGTTGATTCTAATGATTCTTAATATGTAAGTTGATTCTAATGATTTTTAGTATCTAAGTTGATTCCAATGATTTTTAATGTCTAAGTTGATTCTAATGACTTCTATTATCTAAGTTGATTCAAATGATTTTTAATATCTAGGTTGATTCTCAAGATTTTTAACATGTAAGTTGATTCTAATGATTTTTAATATGTAAGTTGATTCTAATGATTTTTAATATCTGAATTGATTCTAATGATTTTTAATATGTAAGTTGATTTTAATGATTTTTAATATCTAAGTTGATTCTATTGATTTTTAATGTCTAAGTTGATTCTAATGACTTCTATTATCTAAGTTGATTCTAATGATTTTTAATATCTAAATTGATTCTAATGATTTTTAATATCTAAGTTGATTCTAATGATACTTAATATGTAAGTTGATTCTAATGATTTTTAGTATCTATGTTGATTCCAATGATTTTTAATATCTATGTTGATTCTATTGATTTTTAATGTCTAAGTTGATTCAAATGATTTTTAATGTCTAAGTTGATTCTAATGACTTCTATTATCTAAGTTGATTCTAATGATTTTTAATATCTAGGTTGACTATCAAGATTTTAAATATGTAAGTTGATTCTAATGATTTTTAATATGTAAGTTGATTCTAATGACTTCTATTATCAAAGTTGATTCAAATGATTTTTAATATCTAAGTTGATTCTAATGATTTTTAATATCTAGGTTGATTCTCAAGATTTTTAATACGTAAGTTGATTCTAATGATTTGTAATATCTAAATTGATTCTAATGATTTTAATATCTAAGTTGATTCTAATGATTTTTAATATCTATGTTGATTCTATTGATTTTTAATGTCTAAGTTGATTCTAATGACTTCTATTATCTAAGTTGATTAAAATGATTTTTAATATCTAAGTTGATTCTAATGATTTTTAATGTCTAAGTTGATTCTAATGACTTCTATTATCTAAGTTGATTCAAATGATTTTTAATATCTAAGTTGATTCTAATGATTTTTAATATCTAAGTTAATTCTAATGTTTTTTAATATGTAAGTTGATTATAATGATTTTTAATATCTAAGTTGATTCTAATGATTCTTAATATGTAAGTTGATTCTAATGATTTTTAATATCTGAATTGATTCTAATGATTTTTAATATGTAAGTTGATTTTAATGATTTTTAATATCTAAGTTGATTCGATTGATTTTTAATGTCTAAGTTGATTCTAATGACTTCTATTATCTAAGTTGATTCAAATGATTTTTAATATCTAAGTTGATTCTAATGATTTTTAATATCTAAGTTAATTCTAATGTTTTTTAATATGTAAGTTGATTCTAATGATTTTTAATATCTAAGTTGATTCTAATGATTCTTAATATGTAAGTTGATTCTAATGATTTTTAATATCTGAATTGATTCTAATGATTTTTAATATGTAAGTTGATTTTAATGATTTTTAATATCTAAGTTGATTCTATTGATTTTTAATGTCTAAGTTGATTCTAATGACTTCTATTATCTAAGTTGATTCAAATGATTTTTAATGTCTAAGTTGATTCTAATGACTTCTATTATCTAAGTTGATTCTAATGATTTTTAATATCTAAATTGATTCTAATGATTTTTAATATCTAAGTTGATTCTAATGATACTTAATATGTAAGTTGATTCTAATGATTTTTAGTATCTATGTTGATTCCAATGATTTTTAATATCTATGTTGATTCTATTGATTTTTAATGTCTAAGTTGATTCAAATGATTTTTAATGTCTAAGTTGATTCTAATGACTTCTATTATCTAAGTTGATTCTAATGATTTTTAATATCTAGGTTGACTATCAAGATTTTAAATATGTAAGTTGATTCTAATGATTTTTAATATGTAAGTTGATTCTAATGATTTTTAATATCTAAATTGATTCTAATGATTTTTAATATGTAAGTTGATTTTAGTGATTTTTAATATCTAAGTTGATTCTATTGACTTCTATTATTTAAGTTGATTCAAATGATTTTTAATATCTAAGTTGATTCTAATGATTTTTAATTTGTATGTTGATTCTAATGATTTTTAATATCTAAGTTGATTCTAATGATTCTTAATATGTAAGTTGATTCTAATGATTTTTAGTATCTAAGTTGATTCCAATGATTTTTAATGTCTAAGTTGATTCTAATGACTTCTATTATCTAAGTTGATTCTAATGATTTTTAATATCCAGGTTGATTCTCAAGATTTTTAATATGTAAGTTGATTCTAATGTTTTTTAATATGCAAGTTGATTCTAATGATTTTTAATATCTAAGTTGATTCTAATGATTCTTAATATGTAAGTTGATTCTAATGATTTTTAATATCTAAGTTGATTCTAATGATTCTTAATATGTAAGTTGATTCTAATGATTTTTAGTATCTAAGTTGATTCCAATGATTTTTAATGTCTAAGTTGATTCTAATGACTTCTATTATCTAAGTTGATTCTAATGATTTTTAATATCTAAATTGATTCTAATGATTTTTAATAAGTAAGTTGATTTTAATATCTAGGTTGATTCTAATGATTTTAATATCTAGGTTGATTCTAATGATTTTTAGTATCTAAATTGATTCAAATGATTTTTAATATCTAAGTTGATTCTAATGATATTTAATAGCTAGGTTGATTCTCAAGATTTTTAATATGTAAGTTGATTCTAATGATTTTTAATATCTAAATTGATTCTAATGATTTTTAATATCTAAGTTGATTCTAATGATTGTTAATAAGTAAGTTGATTTTAATGATTTTTAATATCTAAGTTGATTCTAATGATTTTTAATATCTAAATTGATACTAATGATTTTTAATATCTAAGTTAATTCCAATGATTTTTAATATGTATGTATGTTGGTTCTAATGATTTTTAGTATCTAAATTGATTCAAATGATTTTTAATATCTAAGTTGATTCAAATGATTTTTAATATCTAGGTTGATTCTCAAGATTTTTAATATGTAAGTTGATTCTAATGATTTTTAATATCTAAGTTGATTCTAATGATTCTTAATATGTAAGTTGATTCTAATGATTTTTAGTATCTAAGTTGATTCCAATGATTTTTAATGTCTAAGTTGATTCTAATGACTTCTATTATCTAAGTTGATTCAAATGATTTTTAATATCTAGGTTGATTCTCAAGATTTTTAACATGTAAGTTGATTCTAATGATTTTTAATATGTAAGTTGATTCTAATGATTTTTAATATCTGAATTGATTCTAATGATTTTTAATATGTAAGTTGATTTTAATGATTTTTAATATCTAAATTGATTCTATTGATTTTTAATGTCTAAATTGATTCTAATGACTTCTATTATCTAAGTTGATTCAAATGATTTTTAATGTCTAAGTTGATTCTAATGACTTCTATTATCTAAGTTGATTCTAATGATTTTTAATATCTAAATTGATTCTAATGATTTTTAATATCTAAGTTGATTCTAATGATACTTAATATGTAAGTTGATTCTAATGATTTTTAGTATCTATGTTGATTCCAATGATTTTTAATATCTATGTTGATTCTATTGATTTTTAATGTCTAAGTTGATTCAAATGATTTTTAATGTCTAAGTTGATTCTAATGACTTCTATTATCTAAGTTGATTCTAATGATTTTTAATATCTAGGTTGACTATCAAGATTTTAAATATGTAAGTTGATTCTAATGATTTTTAATATGTAAGTTGATTCTAATGACTTCTATTATCAAAGTTGATTCAAATGATTTTTAATATCTAAGTTGATTCTAATGATTTTTAATATCTAGGTTGATTCTCAAGATTTTTAATACGTAAGTTGATTCTAATGATTTGTAATATCTAAATTGATTCTAATGATTTTAATATCTAAGTTGATTCTAATGATTTTTAATATCTAAGTTAATTCTAATGTTTTTTAATATGTAAGTTGATTCTAATGATTTTTAATATCTAAGTTGATTCTAATGATTCTTAATATGTAAGTTGATTCTAATGATTTTTAGTATCTAAGTTGATTCCAATGATTTTTAATGTCTAAGTTGATTCTAATGACTTCTATTATCTAAGTTGATTCAAATGATTTTTAATATCTAGGTTGATTCTCAAGATTTTTAACATGTAAGTTGATTCTAATGATTTTTAATATGTAAGTTGATTCTAATGATTTTTAATATCTGAATTGATTCTAATGATTTTTAATATGTAAGTTGATTTTAATGATTTTTAATATCTAAGTTGATTCTATTGATTTTTAATGTCTAAGTTGATTCTAATGACTTCTATTATCTAAGTTGATTCAAATGATTTTTAATGTCTAAGTTGATTCTAATGACTTCTATTATCTAAGTTGATTCTAATGATTTTTAATATCTAAATTGATTCTAATGATTTTTAATATCTAAGTTGATTCTAATGATACTTAATATGTAAGTTGATTCTAATGATTTTTAGTATCTATGTTGATTCCAATGATTTTTAATATCTATGTTGATTCTATTGATTTTTAATGTCTAAGTTGATTCAAATGATTTTTAATGTCTAAGTTGATTCTAATGACTTCTATTATCTAAGTTGATTCTAATGATTTTTAATATCTAGGTTGACTATCAAGATTTTAAATATGTAAGTTGATTCTAATGATTTTTAATATGTAAGTTGATTCTAATGACTTCTATTATCAAAGTTGATTCAAATGATTTTTAATATCTAGGTTGATTCTCAAGATTTTTAATACGTAAGTTGATTCTAATGATTTGTAATATCTAAATTGATTCTAATGATTTTAATATCTAAGTTGATTCTAATGATTTTTAATATCTATGTTGATTCTATTGATTTTTAATGTCTAAGTTGATTCTAATGACTTCTATTATCTAAGTTGATTAAAATGATTTTTAATATCTAAGTTGATTCTAATGATTTTTAATGTCTAAGTTGATTCTAATGACTTCTATTATCTAAGTTGATTCAAATGATTTTTAATATCTAAGTTGATTCTAATGATTTTTAATATCTAAGTTAATTCTAATGTTTTTTAATATGTAAGTTGATTCTAATGATTTTTAATATCTAAGTTGATTCTAATGATTCTTAATATGTAAGTTGATTCTAATGATTTTTAGTATCTAAGTTGATTCCAATGATTTTTAATGTCTAAGTTGATTCTAATGACTTCTATTATCTAAGTTGATTCAAATGATTTTTAATATCTAGGTTGATTCTCAAGATTTTTAATATATAAGTTGATTCTAATGATTTTTAATATCTAAATTGATTCTAATGATTTTTAATATCTAAGTTGATTCTAATGATACTTAATATGTAAGTTGATTCTAATGATTTTTAGTATCTATGTTGATTCCAATGATTTTTAATGTCTAAGTTGATTCTAATGACTTCTATTATCTAAGTTGATTCTAATGATTTTTAATGTCTAAGTTGATTGTAACGATTTTTAATATGTAAGTTTATTCTAATGATTTTTAACATCTGAGTTGATTGTAATGATTTTTAGTATCGAAGTTGATTCTAATGATTGTTAATAAGTAAGTTGATTCTAATGATTTTTAATATCTTTGTTGATTGTAATGATTTTTAATATGTATGTTGATTCCAATGATTTTTAATATGTATGTATGTTGATTCTAAAGATTTTTAATATCTATGTTGATTCTAATGATTTTTAATATCTAAATTGATACTAATGATTTTTAATATCTAAGTTGATTTCAATGATTTTTAATATATATGTTGATTCTATTGATTTTTAATGTCTAAGTTGATTCCAATGATTTTTAATATCTATGTTGATTCTATTGATTTTTAATGTCTAAGTTGATTCAAATGATTTTTAATGTCTAAGTTGATTCTAATGACTTCTATTATCTAAGTTGATTCTAATGATTTTTAATATCTAGGTTGACTATCAAGATTTTAAATATGTAAGTTGATTCTAATGATTTTTAATATGTAAGTTGATTCTAATGACTTCTATTATCAAAGTTGATTCAAATGATTTTTAATATCTAAGTTGATTCTAATGATTTTTAATATCTAGGTTGATTCTCAAGATTTTTAATACGTAAGTTGATTCTAATGATTTGTAATATCTAAATTGATTCTAATGATTTTAATATCTAAGTTGATTCTAATGATTTTTAATATCTAAGTTAATTCTAATGTTTTTTAATATGTAAGTTGATTCTAATGATTTTTAATATCTAAGTTGATTCTAATGATTCTTAATATGTAAGTTGATTCTAATGATTTTTAGTATCTAAGTTGATTCCAATGATTTTTAATGTCTAAGTTGATTCTAATGACTTCTATTATCTAAGTTGATTCAAATGATTTTTAATATCTAGGTTGATTCTCAAGATTTTTAACATGTAAGTTGATTCTAATGATTTTTAATATGTAAGTTGATTCTAATGATTTTTAATATCTGAATTGATTCTAATGATTTTTAATATGTAAGTTGATTTTAATGATTTTTAATATCTAAGTTGATTCTATTGATTTTTAATGTCTAAGTTGATTCTAATGACTTCTATTATCTAAGTTGATTCAAATGATTTTTAATGTCTAAGTTGATTCTAATGACTTCTATTATCTAAGTTGATTCTAATGATTTTTAATATCTAAATTGATTCTAATGATTTTTAATATCTAAGTTGATTCTAATGATACTTAATATGTAAGTTGATTCTAATGATTTTTAGTATCTATGTTGATTCCAATGATTTTTAATATCTATGTTGATTCTATTGATTTTTAATGTCTAAGTTGATTCAAATGATTTTTAATGTCTAAGTTGATTCTAATGACTTCTATTATCTAAGTTGATTCTAATGATTTTTAATATCTAGGTTGACTATCAAGATTTTAAATATGTAAGTTGATTCTAATGATTTTTAATATGTAAGTTGATTCTAATGACTTCTATTATCAAAGTTGATTCAAATGATTTTTAATATCTAGGTTGATTCTCAAGATTTTTAATACGTAAGTTGATTCTAATGATTTGTAATATCTAAATTGATTCTAATGATTTTAATATCTAAGTTGATTCTAATGATTTTTAATATCTATGTTGATTCTATTGATTTTTAATGTCTAAGTTGATTCTAATGACTTCTATTATCTAAGTTGATTAAAATGATTTTTAATATCTAAGTTGATTCTAATGATTTTTAATGTCTAAGTTGATTCTAATGACTTCTATTATCTAAGTTGATTCAAATGATTTTTAATATCTAAGTTGATTCTAATGATTTTTAATATCTAAGTTAATTCTAATGTTTTTTAATATGTAAGTTGATTCTAATGATTTTTAATATCTAAGTTGATTCTAATGATTCTTAATATGTAAGTTGATTCTAATGATTTTTAGTATCTAAGTTGATTCCAATGATTTTTAATGTCTAAGTTGATTCTAATGACTTCTATTATCTAAGTTGATTCAAATGATTTTTAATATCTAGGTTGATTCTCAAGATTTTTAACATGTAAGTTGATTCTAATGATTTTTAATATGTAAGTTGATTCTAATGATTTTTAATATCTGAATTGATTCTAATGATTTTTAATATGTAAGTTGATTTTAATGATTTTTAATATCTAAGTTGATTCTATTGATTTTTAATGTCTAAGTTGATTCTAATGACTTCTATTATCTAAGTTGATTCAAATGATTTTTAATGTCTAAGTTGATTCTAATGACTTCTATTATCTAAGTTGATTCTAATGATTTTTAATATCTAAATTGATTCTAATGATTTTTAATATCTAAGTTGATTCTAATGATACTTAATATGTAAGTTGATTCTAATGATTTTTAGTATCTATGTTGATTCCAATGATTTTTAATATCTATGTTGATTCTATTGATTTTTAATGTCTAAGTTGATTCAAATGATTTTTAATGTCTAAGTTGATTCTAATGACTTCTATTATCTAAGTTGATTCTAATGATTTTTAATATCTAGGTTGACTATCAAGATTTTAAATATGTAAGTTGATTCTAATGATTTTTAATATGTAAGTTGATTCTAATGATTTTTAATATCTAAATTGATTCTAATGATTTTTAATATGTAAGTTGATTTTAGTGATTTTTAATATCTAAGTTGATTCTATTGACTTCTATTATTTAAGTTGATTCAAATGATTTTTAATATCTAAGTTGATTCTAATGATTTTTAATTTGTATGTTGATTCTAATGATTTTTAATATCTAAGTTGATTCTAATGATTCTTAATATGTAAGTTGATTCTAATGATTTTTAGTATCTAAGTTGATTCCAATGATTTTTAATGTCTAAGTTGATTCTAATGACTTCTATTATCTAAGTTGATTCTAATGATTTTTAATATCCAGGTTGATTCTCAAGATTTTTAATATGTAAGTTGATTCTAATGTTTTTTAATATGCAAGTTGATTCTAATGATTTTTAATATCTAAGTTGATTCTAATGATTCTTAATATGTAAGTTGATTCTAATGATTTTTAATATCTAAATTGATTCTAATGATTTTTAATATGTAAGTTGATTTTAGTGATTTTTAATATCTAAGTTGATTCTATTGACTTCTATTATTTAAGTTGATTCAAATGATTTTTAATATCTAAGTTGATTCTAATGATTTTTAATTTGTATGTTGATTCTAATGATTTTTAATATCTAAGTTGATTCTAATGATTCTTAATATGTAAGTTGATTCTAATGATTTTTAGTATCTAAGTTGATTCCAATGATTTTTAATGTCTAAGTTGATTCTAATGACTTCTATTATCTAAGTTGATTCTAATGATTTTTAATATCCAGGTTGATTCTCAAGATTTTTAATATGTAAGTTGATTCTAATGTTTTTTAATATGCAAGTTGATTCTAATGATTTTTAATATCTAAGTTGATTCTAATGATTCTTAATATGTAAGTTGATTCTAATGATTTTTAATATCTAAGTTGATTCTAATGATTCTTAATATGTAAGTTGATTCTAATGATTTTTAGTATCTAAGTTGATTCCAATGATTTTTAATGTCTAAGTTGATTCTAATGACTTCTATTATCTAAGTTGATTCTAATGATTTTTAATATCTAGGTTGATTCTCAAGATTTTTAATATGTAAGTTGATTCTAATGATTTTTAATATGTAAGTTGATTCTAATGATTTTTAATATCTAAATTGATTCTAATGATTTTTAATAAGTAAGTTGATTTTAATATCTAGGTTGATTCTAATGATTTTAATATCTAGGTTGATTCTAATGATTTTTAGTATCTAAATTGATTCAAATGATTTTTAATATCTAAGTTGATTCTAATGATATTTAATAGCTAGGTTGATTCTCAAGATTTTTAATATGTAAGTTGATTCTAATGATTTTTAATATCTAAATTGATTCTAATGATTTTTAATATCTAAGTTGATTCTAATGATTGTTAATAAGTAAGTTGATTTTAATGATTTTTAATATCTAAGTTGATTCTAATGATTTTTAATATCTAAATTGATACTAATGATTTTTAATATCTAAGTTAATTCCAATGATTTTTAATATGTATGTATGTTGGTTCTAATGATTTTTAGTATCTAAATTGATTGAAATGATTTTTAATATCTAAGTTGATTCAAATGATTTTTAATATCTAGGTTGATTCTCAAGATTTTTAATATATAAGTTGATTCTAATGATTTTTAATATCTAAATTGATTCTAATGATTTTTAATATCTAAGTTGATTCTAATGATACTTAATATGTAAGTTGATTCTAATGATTTTTAGTATCTATGTTGATTCCAATGATTTTTAATGTCTAAGTTGATTCTAATGACTTCTATTGTCTAAGTTGATTCTAATGATTTTTAATGTCTAAGTTGATTCTAATGACTTCTATTATCTAAGTTGATTCTAATGATTTTTAATATCTAGGTTGATTCTCAAGATTTTTAATATGTAAGTTGATTCTAATGATTTTTAATATGTAAGTTGATTCTAATGATTTTTAATATCTAAATTGATTCTAATGATTTTTAATAAGTAAGTTGATTTTAATATCTAGGTTGATTCTAATGATTTTAATATCTAGGTTGATTCTAATGATTTTTAGTATCTAAATTGATTCAAATGATTTTTAATATCTAAGTTGATTCTAATGATATTTAATAGCTAGGTTGATTCTCAAGATTTTTAATATGTAAGTTGATTCTAATGATTTTTAATATCTAAATTGATTCTAATGATTTTTAATATCTAAGTTGATTCTAATGATTGTTAATAAGTAAGTTGATTTTAATGATTTTTAATATCTAAGTTGATTCTAATGATTTTTAATATCTAAATTGATACTAATGATTTTTAATATCTAAGTTAATTCCAATGATTTTTAATATGTATGTATGTTGGTTCTAATGATTTTTAGTATCTAAATTGATTCAAATGATTTTTAATATCTAAGTTGATTCAAATGATTTTTAATATCTAGGTTGATTCTCAAGATTTTTAATATATAAGTTGATTGTAATGATTTTTAATATCTAAATTGATTCTAATGATTTTTAATATCTAAGTTGATTCTAATGATACTTAATATGTAAGTTGATTCTAATGATTTTTAGTATCTATGTTGATTCCAATGATTTTTAATGTCTAAGTTGATTCTAATGACTTCTATTATCTAAGTTGATTCTAATGATTTTTAATGTCTAAGTTGATTGTAACGATTTTTAATATGTAAGTTTATTCTAATGATTTTTAACATCTGAGTTGATTGTAATGATTTTTAGTATCGAAGTTGATTCTAATGATTGTTAATAAGTAAGTTGATTCTAATGATTTTTAATATCTTTGTTGATTGTAATGATTTTTAATATGTATGTTGATTCCAATGATTTTTAATATGTATGTATGTTGATTCTAAAGATTTTTAATATCTATGTTGATTCTAATGATTTTTAATATCTAAATTGATACTAATGATTTTTAATATCTAAGTTGATTTCAATGATTTTTAATATATATGTACTATCGGCCAAACCTTATTTACTACATGGCGTAAGGGACAGAAAACAAATCCCCGCACGGTCGCTTTGCCGAGTACGGCCGAAGAATCGAAGACTGGAGGGGCGTACTCATTTTCTCTCGAACCTTTGCTCTAGCCTTGTCGTCTCTTCAACCCTGAAGTGCCGGGCGCCCGATGCCAGCTTAAAGTCGAGCGCGCCTTGGATTCGAACAAAAATACACAATTTCGTTTTTACAATTCAAATAACTGTACCAATGTTATGACGTAGTCAATTTTAAAAATTCCTAAAATAGTCAAATATATTCATTAAAATAAAATAATTGAACTTTAATAAGTGAAAAAAATTGTTTCTTAATTTTAAATACGTTTCTGTACTGTATATCTTCGTAAAGTTAAAGAATTTAGTTAAAATTCGATGTAAAAATCGTCTCTTAATTTCCATTAGTAATATTTTTTTTCTAATCTCATTTAAAATGGCATTTTAACCGTTTAATATTATAGAAAGTCTCAATAATTTCAAGCCATTTACGACCATTAATGCGTTTGCGCACCGTTTCTTCACATTTTTTTGCGTATTTTTGACATAAGGCTTTTACGAATTTTTTTTTCTTGAGTTGATATATTTTTTTTGCAATAAGTCTTAAAATTTTACAATAATTTCTCACCTTCATCGTAAATGGGTAAACAATAAACTTTTTATTTTTTGTACACTTTAGTAATGTTAAAAAATTTATTACCTTATTCACATAAGGTAATATAAAATTTCTGTTGAAACTACCTGTAAACTGAATTTTATAGATTGTTATTTATGAGCATGATAATATTCCATATTATAATGAAAAACCATTTGATTTTGAGTATATAATTCATTTATTTACAAAGAAAATTTTATTAATAATAAAACATTTTATTATATATATATATATTTTTTTTTTTTTTGCGCAGAGGAGGGGAAAATGCCTTACGCACCCCGGCCTACTGATGGCGCCTATAGTTCGTGGGTCGGAAAAATCGTATTTCGGCCGGGAGTGTGGGACTACAATTCTTCAACTCTTCTCCCGGACCACCCGGATTTCTGCGGAAGTCGTTATATCCAGGATTCAATTGCAACAAAAAAAATATTGATGGTTAATATTAATTTTATTAAGGTTGTCTCAACTTACCGGCTTTGGAAGGGACTCTTCATCCCGCGGGATGAAGAGTTTTATCTTTTTCGTCTTGAGGACCACAGCCAGGTATGCGCCTATTGTTTCTCACTTGGTTTTGTCGGTCAGCATTGAAAAAATTAAAAAGATTTCATCAAATATTAAGAACACTTTAATAATAAAAATTATACCTACTTAATAATGAATAAAATTTGTTATGTCAAAATTTAATAATGGGTGTATAACCCGTTATTATTTTGACATTCTTCTAATCGGGATGTCATTGAACCGACCAATCGCTGACATAAATCCCCGCCACGAAGACTATCCCATTTCCGCATAACGTATTCTTCTAAAATAGCTCGCTCCCGAAATCGTTCGTCAAATTCCCACCCGCGTACCATATAACCCCACACCTCTTCAATGGGATTTAAATCGGGCGAGCGTGGAGGCCATTTTAATCGTTCTACGTTATTATTGTCTTGAAACCACTCCTCGACTAACCGAGCGGTATGGATGGGGCTGTTGTCTTGTACAAATGTTAGAACCTCCACCTCATCCTCAGGATATACTGCCCTCACACTTTGAATAAAAATTTCTTCCAAAACCCCAACATAATGCCGAGCAGTAAATGTTGGAGGCGAAACTTTAACCAACGCTCCAGGCCCGGCATCGCTGATCCAACCCCATACACCTGATAAACAGTTATTGTGGTAATTGTAGTAATTCGTCAGATATCATCATCATCAGTAGATATCATCATCAGTAGTTACAAGGTTCTGGAGCTTACCAAGTGAGACTCGTCCACTGGTTGCCATCGTAACGACATTTTCGGCGTCATATCTCGTCCCACTACGACGCCAAACTCGCTGTTTCGAATTTTGGGATGACAAAAACGTCTTTTCATCCGAAAATATGACACCTCGCCAATCCCGGTTTATATTTTCTTCACAAAATCTCAATCTGTGCTGGGCATTCTGGGGTGACAGCTGAATTTTTTCTGCCGGTATTCTAGCCCGCAAACCTATAAAATTATTAAAATTGTTTAGTCATTCTGCTATTTTCTATGTATTACTTTAAAATACCATTCTCGTTTAAACGGTTTCGAATGGTTTGAAGGGAGCAGTCGACTATTAATTCCTGCCGGATAGCTCTTGATGGGCAAGTTGGGTGCATACGAGCATAATTGACAATTCGCTCATCTTCATCGGCAGTTGTTTTTCTTGGCACTACTCGTGTGCTCTTTAAACCCCTCTCGCCATTCAAAGCGCCTCGCCTTATCCATTTGTTTACCGTCCATCTCTACCAACAAAGCGAAAAATAGAACCACAAAGAATTTCATGTTTTCAAAAATAATTCAAGTAACCCTTTTGATTAATATATTCCATTATTCTTGGCAAATCAAAATGATTATTATAGAGCTCCTTAAAATACACCCAAGTTTCATTAAAAATCGGGCAAATTTTACTTCAAATTCACACAGATTTTATTGCCTTCTAAAAACAAAATTGATGGGAAGATCAAAAGCACAAAATTATTTTATTAAAAGTTAAACTATTGTATATTTACATTGTCAAAATAATTGTAATTGGTAGATGACAAAATCGGAATTAAGCTTACTATATAATCATAATATTCAAAATTATTCAATCTTACCGACAAATTCACTTGGTTGCAAATTTGATGAATGGGTATTCCGGCCTCGGCCAGAGCACATATTCGCGCAAAAAGTAGTCTTTGCGCAAAACTACTTTCCGGTTGACCTAACACCTTCATCGTGAATACTTAACACTAAATTATCACTACCTTAATACTCTAATTTAACACTATCAAAAGCAAAAAAAACAAGAAACCGCTACGAAAAATAACAATAAATTAATACTATCTTAATATAAAAATAACGCAGTCGTAAGACTATCAAAATCAAATATAAAGAAGAAAACGCTCAGCAAAAAAATAGCAAAACACTATCAACAACCGCTCACGATCGCCAAAAGCAAAGTGATGTCCAAACGAAACTTAAAAGAATAAATACCATCAAAAAATTAAAATTCTAGGTAATTGCGTTATCTCATTTTTTTATTACCATCGCAAACCCTTTGAAAATCTTCGATGTTTCCCAGAATTGGAAGGTAACAACTGACAAACTCTAAACGAAAATTAAAATAAATATTTTGTTGTATTTTATTATGAATGATTTAATTAAGGAATTCCTTAAATTTTGGAACATAATAATTTTCAATCAAAAGGAAACGTTACAATAATAATTACAATAAACTATTTTTAATATATTTTTAATACTCTTTTTTTAAATATTTATTATAACAATAAATAACATAAATAATAATAAATATAATAATAAATAAATATTTAAAAAAAAAGTATTAAAAATATATTAAAAATAGTTTATTGTAATTATTATTGTAACGTTTCCTTTTGATTGAAAATTATTATGTTCCAAAATTTAAGGAATTCCTTAATTAAATCATTCATAATAAAATACAACAAAATATTTATTTTAATTTTCGTTTAGAGTTTGTCAGTTGTTACCTTCCAATTCTGGGAAACATCGAAGATTTTCAAAGGGTTTGCGATGGTAATAAAAAAATGAGATAACGCAATTACCTAGAATTTTAATTTTTTGATGGTATTTATTCTTTTAAGTTTCGTTTGGACATCACTTTGCTTTTGGCGATCGTGAGCGGTTGTTGATAGTGTTTTGCTATTTTTTGCTGAGCGTTTTCTTCTTTATATTTGATTTTGATAGTCTTACGACTGCGTTATTTTTATATTAAGATAGTATTAATTTATTGTTATTTTTCGTAGCGGTTTCTTGTTTTTTTTGCTTTTGATAGTGTTAAATTAGAGTATTAAGGTAGTGATAATTTAGTGTTAAGTATTCACGATGAAGGTGTTAGGTCAACCGGAAAGTAGTTTTGCGCAAAGACTGCGAATATGTGCTCTGGCCGAGGCCGGAATACCCATTCATCAAATTTGCAACCAAGTGAATTTGTCGGTAAGATTGAATAATTTTGAATATTATGATTATATAGTAAGCTTAATTCCGATTTTGTCATCTACCAATTACAATTATTTTGACAATGTAAATATACAATAGTTTAACTTTTAATAAAATAATTTTGTGCTTTTGATCTTCCCATCAATTTTGTTTTTAGAAGGCAATAAAATCTGTGTGAATTTGAAGTAAAATTTGCCCGATTTTTAATGAAACTTGGGTGTATTTTAAGGAGCTCTATAATAATCATTTTGATTTGCCAAGAATAATGGAATATATTAATCAAAAGGGTTACTTGAATTATTTTTGAAAACATGAAATTCTTTGTGGTTCTATTTTTCGCTTTGTTGGTAGAGATGGACGGTAAACAAATGGATAAGGCGAGGCGCTTTGAATGGCGAGAGGGGTTTAAAGAGCACACGAGTAGTGCCAAGAAAAACAACTGCCGATGAAGATGAGCGAATTGTCAATTATGCTCGTATGCACCCAACTTGCCCATCAAGAGCTATCCGGCAGGAATTAATAGTCGACTGCTCCCTTCAAACCATTCGAAACCGTTTAAACGAGAATGGTATTTTAAAGTAATACATAGAAAATAGCAGAATGACTAAACAATTTTAATAATTTTATAGGTTTGCGGGCTAGAATACCGGCAGAAAAAATTCAGCTGTCACCCCAGAATGCCCAGCACAGATTGAGATTTTGTGAAGAAAATATAAACCGGGATTGGCGAGGTGTCATATTTTCGGATGAAAAGACGTTTTTGTCATCCCAAAATTCGAAACAGCGAGTTTGGCGTCGTAGTGGGACGAGATATGACGCCGAAAATGTCGTTACGATGGCAACCAGTGGACGAGTCTCACTTGGTAAGCTCCAGAACCTTGTAACTACTGATGATGATATCTACTGATGATGATGATATCTGACGAATTACTACAATTACCACAATAACTGTTTATCAGGTGTATGGGGTTGGATCAGCGATGCCGGGCCTGGAGCGTTGGTTAAAGTTTCGCCTCCAACATTTACTGCTCGGCATTATGTTGGGGTTTTGGAAGAAATTTTTATTCAAAGTGTGAGGGCAGTATATCCTGAGGATGAGGTGGAGGTTCTAACATTTGTACAAGACAACAGCCCCATCCATACCGCTCGGTTAGTCGAGGAGTGGTTTCAAGACAATAATAACGTAGAACGATTAAAATGGCCTCCACGCTCGCCCGATTTAAATCCCATTGAAGAGGTGTGGGGTTATATGGTACGCGGGTGGGAATTTGACGAACGATTTCGGGAGCGAGCTATTTTAGAAGAATACGTTATGCGGAAATGGGATAGTCTTCGTGGCGGGGATTTATGTCAGCGATTGGTCGGTTCAATGACATCCCGATTAGAAGAATGTCAAAATAATAACGGGTTATACACCCATTATTAAATTTTGACATAACAAATTTTATTCATTATTAAGTAGGTATAATTTTTATTATTAAAGTGTTCTTAATATTTGATGAAATCTTTTTAATTTTTTCAATGCTGACCGACAAAACCAAGTGAGAAACAATAGGCGCATACCTGGCTGTGGTCCTCAAGACGAAAAAGATAAAACTCTTCATCCCGCGGGATGAAGAGTCCCTTCCAAAGCCGGTAAGTTGAGACAACCTTAATAAAATTAATATTAACCATCAATATTTTTTTTGTTGCAATTGAATCCTGGATATAACGACTTCCGCAGAAATCCGGGTGGTCCGGGAGAAGAGTTGAAGAATTGTAGTCCCACACTCCCGGCCGAAATACGATTTTTCCGACCCACGAACTATAGGCGCCATCAGTAGGCCGGGGTGCGTAAGGCATTTTCCCCTCCTCTGCGCAAAAAAAAAAAAATATATATATATATAATAAAATGTTTTATTATTAATAAAATTTTCTTTGTAAATAAATGAATTATATACTCAAAATCAAATAGTTTTTCATTATAATATGGAATATTATCATGCTCATAAATAACAATCTATAAAATTCAGTTTACAGGTAGTTTCAACAGAAATTTTATATTACCTTATGTGAATAAGGTAATAAATTTTTTAACATTACTAAAGTGTACAAAAAATAAAAAGTTTATTGTTTACCCATTTACGATGAAGGTGAGAAATTATTGTAAAATTTTAAGACTTATTAGAAAAAAAAAAATATATCAACTCAAGAAAAAAAAATTCGCAAAAGCCTTATGTCAAAAATACGCAAAAAAATGTGAAGAAACAGTGCGTAAACGAATTAATGGTCGTAAATGGCTTGAAATTATTGAGACTTCCTATAATATTAAACGGTTAAAATGCCATTTTAAATGAGATTAGAAAAAAAATATTACTAATGGAAATTAAGAGACGATTTTTACATCGAATTTTAACTAAATTCTTTAACTTTACGAAGATATACAGTACAGAAACGTATTTAAAATTAAGAAACAATTTTTTTCACTTATTAAAGTTCAATTATTTTATTTTAATGAATATATTTGACTATTTTATGAATTTTTAAAATCGACTACGTCATAACATTGGTACAGTTATTTGAATTGTAAAAACGAAATTGTGTATTTTTGTTCGAATCGAAGGCGCGCTCGACTTTAAGCTGGCATCGGGCGCCCGGCACTTCAGGGTTGAAGAGACGACAAGGCTAGAGCAAAGGTTCGAGAGAAAATGAGTACGCCCCTCCAGTCTTCGATTCTTCGGCCGTACTCGGCAAAGCGACCGTGCGGAGGATTTGTTTTCTGTCCCTTACGCCATGTAGTAAATAAGGTTTGGCCGATAGTACGTTGATTCTAATGATTTTTGTCTATGTTATCGATTTTATCTAAGTTGATTCTAATGCTTATTGCTAATGTTATTCTGTTGTAAGGTGAATGTTGCCAGCCATCGTGTCGTCATACCTTTGTAACCAGATCAGGTGAGTCGTCGTTTGATCCAGTTTTACCTCTCCCAACGATGTAACATCTCCATTTTTCCACCACCACGTGTGTATCATTAAAAAAAGATTGTAAAGCACTCCATCAAAACCGTTATTTGCTTTACCCGATGATCTCACCGTTTTCAAATTATCTCGGTGAACAATGAACGAGGAGAAATCCGAAAAGTACGGCTATTTAATTAAAAAGTGTCAAATAATTCAAATTAAATACCTTTATTGATTATATACTATATTTAATCTTATCTTGATTAATAAATTAATACATACATTAATATATTTAATTTTTTTAAGCACGGATAGAACTTCAAGATTGTTGAGGTCTCGTGGAGAAACCCCCGATTAATCAAGGTCCTTAGAGACACGATCAAATTTTTCTAAAACAAGAAACTCATTCACAGAGAGCCCCTTAAGGTTACAATCATCGAGAATGGCCATCGATTCACCACCAACAGGTTGCGAATCGGATGATTCCTTAAGAATCGAAAGATTGTAATAATTCGGGAATTATTTAATTAGTCAGTAGGTTTTGAATAAAATTATACTGAGATGATGTATATGTTTAATTCATCTTTCTATACCAGGTTTCGGGGTCTGCCCGTCACCAGTAGAAATTCTGCAATATAGATACATTTCAAAATCGTTCTACAACCAAAATTAAAATCGATTTTCATCAGAAAACCTTTACAAAAGGTAAACGTACTATCGACAAATCCTTAAATGCACCATGGCGTAAGAGACAGAAAAGAAAGCCCCCACGCGGTCGCTTTGCCGAATACGGCCGAAGAATCAGAGAATGGAGGGGCGTACTCATTTGCTCTCGAACGTGTGCTCGAGCCTTGTCGTCTCTTCAACCCTGAAAAGCCGGGCGCCCGACCGACGCCAGCTGAGCGGCCTGAGCGCGTCTTGGATTCGAACAAATACACAATTTCTTTTTTACAATTTAAATGATTTTAACTGGACCAATGTTATGACTTAATTGATTTTAAAAACTGATAAAATAGTCAAGAATATTTATTAAAAATAAAAAAAAAAATTAATTATTATTATTATTGATATTAGAAGCGCTTCGATTGCGAAGATCTTTAGCGCTCACCGTATTTATAATTGATGGAACAAATCAATACACTTAAAAAATTCAATCAAATTAACAGGATTCGCGTATGCATCATCCAGACATGAGATATTATGTAATTGTCTCTCGTTGGCATATAATTCAGTCTAGCAGCATATGCATTACCGTGAGATGAACTTCGCAGCCCAAACATACAGGTCTTGGTTCTCGTTTTAACAAATAACCGGAAGTTAGTTGTGTATGCCCTATATGTAATCTCGCTAGTTTCACCTGTTCTAATCTATTGAAGATAATGGGCTGATTCCAAGGTTTTATTAAGGGTTTGATAAGGCGTAGAAAACTTTCATTGTGTTGCCAGTCATTCTGCCATTTGTTATACACCAGAGATTTAAGATGCCTTATGATATCCTTATGACGACATACACTGACGTCAACACTGTTACCGTCAACACCGTGTCCTGCTGCTTTATCTGCCCTTTCATTACCCTCAATGCCGATATGACCGGGCACCCATATAAATACGATCTGTTTTCCAGAAAGCAAGATAACATGTAACAATTCTCCAACCATCCGTATCATCGGTTCATTTGGACACATTGCTTGTAATGATTTAAGAGCACTCAACGAGTCTGTAACTATGACAAAGTTATTTCCGTTATGACTCATACGGATGAATAACAGAGCCTGGAAGATGGCATACAACTCCGCAAAGAAGATAGACGCCAAACTCTGTAAGCTCCATGAATAATCGTTATCCCCAACCACAAACGCGCAACCAACCCCACTCTCCTTTTTGGAACCATCAGTATAAATAAAAACAGCATCATCATAGGCATTGATTATATTTCTAAATTCAGCTCTAAGTAATTCCCGTGGTGTACTCTCTTTAGCATAACATGTAAGATTTAATTTGAAAACGGGTTTATTTAACTGCCAAGATGTAAATTCAATACTGCATAAAGAAAGCATCGTAAAATCTAAAGTTCCCAGCAGTTCTTTGGCTCTTACTATTGCCGGTCTTGTGGCTGTTAATCTGTACACAGGAGGCTGTTGGAAAAACAATACAGATATTGGGTGCTCAGGTTGTATGCGTTTTTTTACAAAATAATTAAGAATTTGTCAATTACGCCGATGGTGAAGAGGGGCAATACCAGACTCACAATACAAACTATGAACCGGACTAGTGGGAAAAGCCCCAAGTATGTACCGTATTGCAAGATTGTGTATTACATTAAGTTTTTTGAGTACGGTTATTCTTGCAGAGGAATACACCACACTACCATAATCAATAACAGGTAATATCACACTTTTATACAACATCTTTAGCACTGTAGTATCAGCCCCCCACCTTGTACCAGATAAAACGCGCAGTAGATTTAATGATTTCAGACAACGCGAAATAATGTACTGAATATGGCTCTGCCATCGTAACTTGGCATCAAATATTATCCCTAAGAATTTAATTTCAGGAACAACACCAATACGGATACTTCGTAAATACAACGAGGGATTTTCTTGATGACGATATCGCCTAGAGAATAGAACACACTTTGTTTTTTGCACAGATACCTTATAACCAATCGATATAGTGTTCTCTAATATAGTGTTGATGGCAGGCTGAAGTGAATTATTAAGTTGTTGTACTGTGGATCCTTTCAAATATATACAAAGGTCATCCGCGTATAAAGATCTTCCTATTTCTGGGTTAAGATTGGATATTACACCATTCATAGCAATCAGAAAAAGGGCCACGCTTAAAGTAGAACCCTGAGGAACGCCATTTTCCAACAAATGCTCCGATGAGATCCCATTCCCCACTCTAACACAAAACATAGGCAAAATGCCACGTAAACCCCACCTGTGCAATTGAACCATTATTCCATGGCGCCATGTCATGTCATAAGGTTTTTCTAAGTCAAAAAACACCGCTACCAAAACCTGTTTTTGTAGAAAGGCTTCCTGAATAGCAATCTCAAGCAAAACAATACTATCAATTGTGGATCGACCTTGTCTGTATCCAAATTGGAAGTTAGAAAGTAGGTTTTCCTGTTCTACTATATGCATCAACCTATAGCTCACCATTTTCTCTAGTATTTTACCAATGCAACACGTTAAGCTAATAGGACGGTAACTGTTAGATAATATGGGGTCTTTATTTTCTTTAAGCAACGGAACTACTATGGCCTTTTTCCAGTTATTAGGATAAATACCACTACTCCAAATACGATTATATAGATTCAACAAGAACGTTTTTGCATCGCATATTAAATTGGTAAGGAATTCATATGGAATATTATCAGGTCCGGCAGATGATCGTTTCGGTTTATTCAGGACACGGTTTAGCTCACACATATTGAATGGCGAATTATAATCGAAATGTTCATTGGTACAGAAATCAAGAGGAGTCTCTTTCTGTCTTTTGGTTGTTAGGAATTTAGGATCATAATTATTACTAGAACTTGTAGCAGCAAAAGTGTTAGCGAGTAATTCTGTTATGTTGTCAACAGATGATACAAGAATGAATTGTCTTCTATGAGATATTTAATAGAAAAAAAGGATGCACTATTTTTAATACTTTTTACCATTTTTCATATCTGTGAGCTTGGAGTATTGGAAGTTATGGAAGATACATAGTTATTCCATGAATTCCTTTTACTTTCAAGTATCTGTCGTCTAGCAACCGCTCTTAGCTTTTTAAAGTGGATAAGATTTTCTTCTGTTGGATGTCTACCGAACAATTTAAAGGCGGATTTTTTATTACGAATTGCTATTGCTACATCCTTACTCCACCAGGGAACAGCTTTCTTTAAAGGAATATATGATGAGCGTGGAATTGATCTTTCGGCTGCCTCTAGTATCATTGCACAAAAGGATTCAATATCATTATCGATTGCTTCCGAAGCAGATGGCGTTCTAACGGACATCTGATATAACTTCCAATTAGCTTTTTTAGTACACCATGTAACGAAGTTACATTATTTTTATTTTTCAAAAACCGAATATCCTGAAAAATTACCGAAAATTAAATATATCCGAGTATACTTCCCACACTACCTCGATACGTTACAGTTTCCATCCGATTTGTAGGAACTCCGAAAAAGATATTTTATCTCCTTATCACCGCCCGTTTATGCAACCCAATTCACATTTTATTAATTTTGATAATTTTCTTAATTAGACTTTGATTTTCTCCGTTTTCCATTTCGAAATCGTTATCTTAAATTATAACAACGTTCCCTGACCGAATCATTAATAAATGAAAGTAATTAATAAAATTGCTGAATCACGAAAACATGTGCTTTCCGAAAAATTATTATCAAATAATTAAATAATTCCGAAATTAACAAATTTTCAAACAAGATAGGACAAGCCACATGTTTCTATCAGTCCAGCCGACCGTCCCGAGGAAGTTTCAGCTGCCAGCGAGCTACCGTCGAACTACCGTAGAGCGACTTTTTTTTTATGATGCGGTATTACAAATCGTAGAACGACCAAATCGATTTCAAACATTTACAAATATCATGAAATAACCGTTGAACGATTTTAAAGACGATCCGCTTATTATTAACACAATAATTCACCGAAAATCATCCCGCATCATAATTAATAATTAAATTACTCCGTTCCTGATGCTGAAATCCGTTGAAAATATTGCCCATGTAGGATTGCCCCGAACATCACCCAACTGCTGGAATTGTTTTGTGTTAAGGTGCGCGTAAATTAATACCGATTAATTGGTTTTAACGTGAAACACGTGGTCGGGAAAACGTTTGTGAATATAAGTGCCGTAAACAGTGGCCGGTTTTGTTAAAAATATTTTTGTGATTTTCCGTATAAGGAAGGGTATCTTTTGATTTGTGTTATAAATTTTTCCGTTAATTATTGTTGATTAATTGTTAATTACTCCACCGTTCTTTAACCGATTTTATCCGTTCAAAGACAATAATTATGTAATTTTGTGTCCCGCATCCGATAGCGCCGTCAGAAGTTTGCTATTTTTGTTAAATAGCGCCGCGCATTGTAAATTAGTCGTTGATAACTTGTACTGATACGATCCCCCACGCGGAAAAATCCAGTTTTCGCCCCAAAATGGTATAAATAGCCGGCTAAAATTCTGATTTTTAAAACAGTTCTTCATCAGTTCTACGACAGTTTCAACAGTCCGCAACAGCCGTGATTAGTTCCGAAGACACCCGCTAATTTTTCTTAGAAATACCCGTATTTAAATTTTACCGTAAGTCCGATTTATTTTGAAAGACTTTGATTTTATTTTTTGTTAACTTTCATTAATTTTTGTACATTTTGTCCCAACCTTAATACTCTTGGAAGGTTTTTCGAGTATTCCGTTCCTTTACACCTTAGGAAGGTTTCCAGGTGTATCCTATACCTCCGCCTCATTTTTTTGTTTGTTTAATTTAAACTCATTTATTATAAAGTCAAAGTCTTGTCAATTTATTCCCCACCGTCCCCATTCTCCGACCGTGGTCAAAAATTTTACCGTGAATGGGCGGCATGTGTGACGTGTTCCCCTTCAGCACCTTGACCATCTTCCAACAGGAGTGATCGCCTTCGCTGTTCAGGGCGTCGAGTTTGGCGTCGAAAGACGCGTATCGGAACTCCGCGAGTTCCCTTCTCACTTCATCGCGCAGACGGTTATAGCGTCTTTTGAGGTCGGGATCCCAATTTCCCTAATTTAGCGCCCATCGATGGTCCTTTACGCG